>NC_060141.1:577469021-578139438 GCF_021461385.2 Schistocerca piceifrons
AGCCTGAAAAAAATGTCGCGCCTTGAAATAATATATTGGGAGCAGCGAAGTAAAAATTCCGACACATTCCTTGGCGACTCAAAAAGCAGAGGGAAGCAGGTCAAGTCAAACTAGCCGAGTGGAATTTCAACAAGGGAAGATTATTAATGTAGCATTATTATGGGTGCACCATGAACTAGTTAGCTTATATAGTGGTAAAGGTGGGGGGTCTGACCCCCAAACTTTGGACGCAGTAAAAAGACGAGTCAGTTACAAATCAGATATACTGATTTTTCCATGTCTGTGTCGCAGCAGTATTACAGGTGTGGTGAAGAAATCATTACGGTGAAATAATTAGCATGGGCCAGTGTCATATAAATATTGTTCAATTTTCAGTGAAGATGTTAGCATCCAAACAGCCTGGAGGACATACTTACGTCAGTCCACTATCTGCTCCTCTAGCTATTAAGCGGGTGGTCATAACGTTTTGGCTCGCTATTACCCCTTTTCTCATCTCTGAAACTGAAGAATAATAAAGATGATAGATGAAGTTCTGGATGTAAGAAGAGGAAGAACTGACAATACGAAACGGAGATGAAATAATGTCAGTTAACTTGGGGACCTGATAATCATCAGTTACCTTGCAAGGCACATCACGATTTCTACCTCTTTCAGGCGAGTGCTCCCGATTTTCACTATTTTGGTACTCTTTGTTGCTTCCATGATAATTTCCTCTACTCATGTCCCACTGAAATGCACCTCTCCGTCTTTTAGAGTGGCTGTAGCTATTTCACGTTTGTCTACTGTCTTCTCGGCCATGAAATGCATCTCATTCCTGTCAGCACCGCTGTCTCTGCCTTGCTCTTGGTCATTCCACCTGTCTGTTCACCACCTCTTGCTCCTGTGCTTGTCAGTTGTCAGATAGCGAATCTAATTGCCCAAGTATATCAATCAATTTATTGGCATCATGTTTGTTGACGTTAATATGTTTCTTTTGTACTGATACCAAGAATTTCAGTATTATAAATGCTATAAGAACTACTAGAGAAGCTTCTATCTTCAAATAGTTCGTTTCTGACACTGTTCTGTGTGCTACTAAACCTATATTGGTTTAGAAACACGTATACAAATTTGCCTTACGTTTTACGTACGACACTTCTGTTCCCCGTGGTATGATATCGCCTTCAAATCTGCTAATAACCCACTTTATATGTTCTAGTTCGGGTCAGGTTTCAGGAATAATATTCTCAGGCTGTCGAATGAATGCCCCAGGATGTATGTTGCCTTTTACTGAAAACTGGTGGAACCTGCATGTACTAAAATAATCTTCGTAATCGCCTACACGAATACTGTCTTTTCGCTTTTATTGTTCATACCATGTTTCTAATGTCTATTTAATTTCCTTTCTGTTTTAGTAACATGACTAGTCACAGCCTGTATCTGGAGAAGATTTCTACCTTTTCTTCGATTTCTCTGAGTTTAACTTGAATCAGCTTTGTGTTGTCTCTAGATTTTATGTAGGTTCTTTAAATGGCCCACTCATGTAAATAAATATTTGTAATGACTCTTATTTGCTCCTTCCCCGTGCGGCAAAGGTATCGTAGAGAGGTATGATTACATCAGTGTGAGCTGACAGAAAGCAATACTATCAATTTTTTTATGTACCTCAATTGCTTTTTCCACCGACCAGGGTGTCTGTCTTTTGAGGCGGTGCGATAAAAATGCTTCCAATATTGTGTTAATTAAAAGTTATAATATGCAGAAGTCCTGCCGAGATACAGCTTAATATCTCCCTCTCGGTTCGACTTGCATCTTTATATGGACCTTTTCGGAGAAGTCGACATGAAGAGAGAATTGCCGACGAAGCCACGCCGGCATCGTTGTACATCCTTGGGGAGACGAGCTAGATACCAAGCCGTACACCAAAACTCAAAGAAATTAAACTTCAATCAATGGTCCACAACTGCCACAACGTTACGTAAGATCTGAACAATTCACATTATCTCTCTCCCTAACCACTATTATTTGGTTTTTCCATTGGAAATTTTATTGTTAAGTTTACACTGTTCATTTGCAACAGATTCTAATTTTGTGCATTGCTGTCGATGCATTTCTTTAGATGCATTAACAGCCACAGTTTATGTGTTTGAGATTTTATTAATCCTCTCGCTTATTTGATTGATGAAAACAGCACGAGTGTGAAATTGCGCATTACGTTTCTTAATTTCTTTGTCTAGCTTACCTTCTGTTTTATTCTGTCATTCAGTATTATGAAAAGGATAGTTGCAACTCACCATAGAGCAGAGATGCTGAGTCACAGATAGACACAACAAAAAGACTGTCAGAAAATGAGCTTTCGGCCAACAAAGCCTTCATCGGAGATAGAACATTCATACACACACACACACACACACACACACTATTATGGACTACTGCAGGTACTAGCTACAACTTAGAGAAGACATTTTCTTGTGATAGTTAGCATTTGTTACGTGTATGTCTCACTTTTATCATCAGCAATGTAAGGGACAAATTGCAGCACAATATGTCTAGTGGGTGGACTATGTGAGGAATGTGTGACCTTCACCTCATTAATGCTACTAATTTAGAGAAAGTAATTTTTGATAACTTATATAATCAATATTAGAGTCTTACAGAATTGTTGTAATGGTAATGATCTTTTGAAAATTATTTAGTTTCGTGACTGGAACAGAATCTAGTCGTTTAGTTTTTACTCCTCAGAAAATTTCATTTTACCTCTCAGGGAGTAATTATGCCCAAGTTGGGAATCACTGCCTTAAGAGCTACGAGTATTTGTTGACCTACGGCACTGAGAAACACGCCTCTTCCCCCTAATGAGAGTTCGTAGCTGTTAAGGTATACATTTCAGAGCCCATGTTTACTAGACAACTTTTTCTTGTTTTGGTCCACACTACCTCCTCTTAAAATACTGAAAAAAATAGCTTACAGTAGAAGACGTTTGTTTCAAAGTGTCGAAGAATGTCAAAGACGGTATTCATATTAGATCCCATGATTACTTCACCTTTTTTAACCGAATGATAGTTCCTGCCTTATCTGTGAACACTGATGTTGCTCCTGGGATACCTTGTATATCTGGATTTGAATTCATCTTAGGACAGTTATTTAGTGCATATATTGAAAAGGTACAGTACCGCCCGACATTGAAAATAGGTACAACATTCTTCGTTATTCTTGTCAGAACAACATATTTTTGTAATAACAACTTAATTTCACTTAATACACCGAAGCCGGATACCAGTGTAGGAAAGAAGGACAATTTATTTATTTCATTGATCACATGTGCACTCCTACAAAATAAATCCCTATATCCAATTTGGTGAGATCTGTGAAATGAATGAATGTATGGTCGTCTGCTAACTGCAGATAGTGAATGTGTAATATATGATCATCTTTGAGACGGTCCTTTGGTCACCTTTGGTGGAACCAAAGAGATGAAATTTACCTGAGCTTTGAGCGCCTGAAATGTGGCTGGCCAATACGGTAGCATGGTGTTCCCCCACCTCAGCGGAGTTGCGAGATGACCTGAAGAACGGCCATGTTTCAGCACTCTGGCGCTGGATCTTGTGTTGGTAAGACCTGTCTTAGGTGTGCTCCGTAAAGACAAAAGAGTGGAGACAATGGTATGCATGTGAAATACTTAAGAGTAGTTTGGAATAATTATTTCTCTATTTCAGGAACTTTTGGGGAGAGAATTAAATGTCAGGCAGGTAATATTAAGGGGATCGTAGTAATCTTCTGAAGTGACCAACGGTCACAATGAAACCACGTGCAGCAATAAGTTGAAATACTTCCGAGTGCTTAAGTTAAGCTGAATTACTTGCGTGTGTACTATAAGTTGGAAATATTTAAGAAATGGCGTGTGCTGGACTTGAAATTAGAGATGAGTACTCCCACGTGGTGAGTACTGTGTGAGTCTCAATCTGTGTATGAGACAAAGGATAAAGAGAAGTACTCGTCCATGGTATCAGTTGAGGACTCGCGTGTGTGACGAATATGTTCTTAATATTACTTTGCGTGTTATGTTTCCGTGTGACGCTTGATTGAACCTCTAATACTCTGAGAGGGAAATAAGGTGAGTCAGCCGTCTATCCAGCAACGCCACTTGGCTTGCACTGCACAGAAAGACGTGCATATATCCTCCATAGTTCGTGGTAGGAAAGATGAATATGATCTTAATATTACCTTTGTGTGTTATGTTTCCGTGTGACGCTGGATTCAAACTCTAATACTCTGAGACAGAAGCAAGGTGAGTCAGCCGTCTATCCAGCAACGCCACTTGGCTTGCATTACACAGGAAGACGTGCATATATTCTCCAGGGTTCGTAGTAGGAAAGAAAAGTTACGAAGTGGGACAGTGTCGTGTGAAACTGGGATGAATACTATTTGAAGTGGGAAAGCTGAAATTGAAGTGATTCTAACGTTGTGACTATACTTTGTGATGTATTATATGTTGCCAGTGTGAGGTATTTCATGTAATTTAAATATGTGTGGTTGGCGTGGGAGAGTAGCAAGATAGGTTCAGAGGCAGTGGGTTATGCATGTTCCTTTTTTTACCGCTCGGTCTGGAGGAAATTTTCGTGATGATGGGTGTGAGAGTCGAAGTGTGAGATACAGCAAAAGATCCACCATCCTATCCAGAAAGTGCACTGTAGCGTTAGATAATTACGAGACCATAAGATAGAGAATCACCAATGTAAAGCCATGCCCACTGGGCGGAGTTTCTCATGTGCAATTATTGTTGTATAAAACGTTATGTTGTGTTTAGGTTATCTTTGAATCATAATAGAATTTATCGGAATAAAAAAGATAGTGAAAAGAAAAAGATTGGTGGCCTTGTTCTTCGAATAGTATGTAGTCATGATATCCAGAATTTATAATGTGTGCGCCATTCATATTCAGTGCGATGGCCACGTGTTGATCAAAGCCGTTTGGTAAGAAAGAAAATGTGGTACTGCCAGTGCGTAGTGAACAATCAGAGTTGTGTAAATTACTAAATGTGCGTTATCCGTTTCCGTTGCGTAATATTCAAACAGGAGAATAATTTGTAGCTTAATTGTGAGTACTAGAGCTCATAGTCAGTCATTCATGTTACTTGATAAATAAGAATAAATCCACTCGCTTGGCATACCACTCATCTTGCAGGCCTGACTGCTTGATGCCACAGTATGAGCAAAGCATGTGGGTGCCTCTCAATATTTGTGAAATGGTGTCATTCGTTATTTATCTGCTGCGTGAAGAATACACAAGTACTTCTGAAGAAGTGTTGCTCGTTTCCTTTTATGCTTTCGTTCACTAGCACCTAGGATGAGGTTTCTTTCTTGGAGTTCTCCTAGGCCAGAAAAAAAAGAAAAACCTGGGAGAAGAACGCACCAAGGGCAGGTCTGCAATGCCCAGTTTTGTAGTCGGCCAGTGTGGCCGAGCGATTCTAGGGGCTACAGTCTGGAACCGCGCGACCACTACGGTCGCAGGTTCGAATCCTGCCTCGGGCATGTATGTGTGTGTTGTCCTTAGGTTAGTTAGGTTTAAGTAGTTCTAAATTCTAGGGGACTGATGACCTCAGCAGTTAAGTCCCATAGTGCTCAGAGCCATTTGAACCATTTGAATCCAGTTTTGTAGGACTGATTTTAAATGGTGAAATATACCAACAGTTTACAGTTCCTTTTAAACTTACAGTTTCTTTTGAATTTAGCCGGCCAGGGTGGCCGAGCGGTTCTAGGCGCTACAGCCTGGAACCCCGTGACCTCTACAGTCGAAGGTTCGAATCCTGCCTCGGGCATGGGTGTGTGTGATGTCCTTAGGCTAGTTAGTTTTAAGTAGTTCTAAGTTCTTGGGGACTGATAACCTCAGAAGTTAAGTCCCATAGTGCTCAGAGCCATTTTTTTTAACTTAACAGAAAACCATAACTATATATATACACTCGTGTACCGTCCCAGCTCGTGCTAACTGAGTCTACCACCTTGTGACAGCGCTGCTCAGTCTCTGATGGAGTACTGGTTATTCTTCAGGTTTTAATGTCCCTTTTGTTACATGACGGTTAAACAAATATCGCACTAGACTAATTTAGGACTGCTCTACCGAATGGACACTTAAAATTCCAATTTAAAAATCATTTTTTTTGTACAGTGAAACAAACTGACGATTTCCGTTGCATGAAAGTCATGAACATATTTGTTTGAACCGAGTCCAGCAACCCATTGTAAAAACGTAATTGCAAATATCAGCCGCAACACCAGCGAAAATGCGAGGTGTGGCTATAAAAATATGGAACTGTTCCTGTAAAACATTTTATTTCAAAAACATACATATTTAGTTACCACCACCCTCAATATACACCCCTCCTCTACCCCTGCAACGCTCCAGGCAAATTTTGCCATTAATGGGAACTGCTAGAAGTCTTCTTCTGTGAGCTCTTTGATGACGCATGCTGCTTTTCCTTTCACTGCTTCAACGGACTGAAATATTGTTCCTCTTACTGCAGATTTGACCATGGGGAATGGTGTTAGGTCAGGCGAATAAGGTGGATTGAATACCACTGGGATGCTGTACTTCGCTAGAAACCTCTTAACAGACAATGCGGCATGAGCGGGTGTGTTGTCTTGATGCAGAACCCATGACTTGTTCTTCTGCCATTCAGATTGTTTTTTCTTATTTTCTCACAGAGTTAAGGTAAAACTTCAAGGTAGTAACGTTGATTAACAGTTTGATTTTCAGGAACTGTTCCTGAAAAGATTCTCAGTTCCATTAAAATAAATAAAAAAAAGACAATCACCATCACTTCCATCCGAGTGTCTGCATTCAAATTCCCCAACGTTTCGATAAGCGTCATTCTCATCATCTTCTGACGAAGTGTCGTTGACTTCGAAATGGCTGGGTTTAAGCCGGTGTTTTCTTCTGAGATGCTGTCTCTTCTGAAATGGTTAACTTGGGTTTTCGAATTCGGCGTGAGTCAAGTACAGGGTGACGGCGTCTTTCCCAGCTCAATGATGGTATTTGAAATGGATGATATATAGATACGTATTTTTGGAAGAAGTGAATTTTTGTGAGCTACTTCCGATGGAAGTAGACTAATTTGAAGTTGTAAGGAAGCTACGAGTCACTCCGCAAAGCTCTCCCAGCGGAGGCCGTCTCTTCCCGGTCTTTTCTCCCGGCACAATGGTCTTTGGCGGGAGACGGGGGGGGGGGGGGGGGGGGGCGGCGATAGCCTGCGACAGCGCGGACTGCCAGCTAGACTTCGCCGCATTGTCTTGCCCAGACTTAGGAACACGGCACGGATCGATTGAAAAGTATCGGTACTGTACTCATGAGTAGTATCGGTCAAAAAGTACCGTACTCACAATAGTGTCGACAGTACGTATCGGTACCCCAATTTATCGATACGTTCGGTATCGATCGATTTTTCGAACAAAATACGAACATTTACAAAATATCATCGTAGAAAAATTGAAAGTATCAATACTTCGGCGTATGTTTTCAAATTTTCTATGATATTTTTTGCTAAAACTGTACTTCATCTCATACAAATTCAATATCTATCCATATTTTGAGATCTGAGAAATTTAAACTTTACAACTTCCAGTCAAGTCGTAAGATACAATTGGTAAGCAATAATCTAATGCACAAGACACAGTACAGTCTGCCCCATACAGCATAATACATACCTATGTAGAAGATACACTGCAAGCCCTGTGAATGTTTTAACATTGAAAATAATAAGCAATATTTCAAGTAATCAAACATTTTATTTAGTATAAATATTTCACAGTATGAAATCCAAATTATGGTTATGTATTTCAAACCTCCCATTCTTTCTCTGTGCAATCTCTTAAAAATAGAAGTTTGTCCAACTGTTTTGGTGATAGCCTATTTCGCTTTTTAGACATAGTGGTCGAAAACAATCTTTCTGAAGGCACGGACATGGTTGGGATTGGCAGGTATCCTTTAGCCAGCTTATATAATTGTGGAAATACACTTCTCATGTCTTCCCACTGTTCAAATGGGTTCGTAGATAGTGGCGGTACGGACGTTGCTAAATATAGCGTCATTTCATCCTTCAGATTTGCTGAAGATTGCGGGTTCGTGAAAGAGGAAGTGGCTTCGCTTTTTTTTTGTTTTGTTTTGTACAGGCCAACGTTTTGTGATGGCTCCAAAAATCATAAGATATGTCAACCGACGAATCACTATCTGTCTCGCTACTATTGTTGGTGGTGACAGGATTTGTTGCTATCAATCACTTTATTATAGATATTGTACAAGCTCTGGCGTCTTGAAAATGGATGTCTTTGAATCTTGGGTTGAGTAAGCAAGACATGGCTACCAAATGACTATCTTCCACTTGTCCAAACCTGCACTGAATTTGTTTCATGACTTCGCTTCTAAGGACTCCTGCCACACTGTTACTAGACAGATTCAAAGCATCTATCTGTGCTATTAAACAGTTGATCATCGGTATAATTTTATGATGGTCACATACTGTTCTCGAGATATTTCTTTAGAAACGCATTCCAATGGCTTCAAAACGTGAAGCAGATCTGAAGCAGATCTTTAATATTCTGCGTTTCTATGGCCGATGGAGTAGGCGGTGCTTCCGCATTAAGCATCAAAATTTGATGCACGAAAGGAGCCAGTTTGATATACCTTTCAAGCATGTAATACACAGAATTCCAATGAGTCTTTACATCTAAGATTAACTTCAAAGTAGTTCCAGTTTGTTTTTGCCTTAATAAATCACTTTGAATCACGCTTGACTTGAAATATTTAACATCTCTCACTTTATTACACAGTAAATTAAAATCGTTGATCACCATAGCCGATTCAGCAATATGATTAATGGTATGACCAAAAAGAAGATAAATGTTTCCCTCTGCCTATGAATTTCGTAATACCAGCTACCATATTTGCACCATTATCAGTAATAATAGATTTGATATTCATTCCTCGACAAATTTCTGGCACCTGTTCATAAATGTAGTCACCTGTATGCCGTTGATCCAGCGCAACAGTAACAACGCAGCGTGAAGTAAGTTTATTGTCATCGGACACCTAAATAACTAGTGGTGGTCATATCCCGAGCCATACATCACAGGTTAACGAGATATGATTTAAAGTTTCGAATTTCAGTTCAATTTTCGATCGCATAACTCTGTAGAAACCCTTCTAGATTTTCTTTAAGAGTGTCTACGCTCGGAATTTTAAAAGATGGACAAACCTGACGCATCAGTTTCCGAAATCCACGACCTTTAACAATGTCGAATGGTCGTTTGTCCGCACAAACAAAATAAGGCAACAATTTGCATAACAGAGAGTTCGCTCTCCCTACCTCCGCATACAATAGCTTTCTCTGTAGTGTTTCTACGATGGAAAGTTGCTTCTTTTTGTTAGGCGGTCTGCTTTCTGCGTCCATTGAATTCTCTCATGATTGCAGAGGATTGAAGACCTTATCCTCAGAAGTGTCGATAGGCTCACTGGGCGATGGCGATGATGGGTGTTGCTGTTTCATCGTCGGCCATTTTGGTGGTAACTCGATTATCATTTGTCCCTGTGCCAGATTTCCTTTTTCACTGAAAAATACAGAGTGAGTGATTTTTTTTATGAAAACAAAAATAAAAACTTCCAGTATAGAAAACCTCAGACATGTGCTTTTTCCTGTATTCTCAATGACAATGATTTAGTTTTTTTTTTTCTAAATAAAAATGAACTGGTTTCAGAAAAAGTAAAAATCTAAAAAGTATAATATTCTAAGAATTTAAGTAAATTAACCTTGATATTGTACTTGTGGGATGCTTTTGCAAATGTTTCTTCATATTCGACGTATTCTCCGATGATTTTAAGGTTTTGAACCAAATTTTGCATTTCACTTCATTGGTGTTTAATCGAGTGTAATACTTCCGCAGCTCACTTTTCACAGGCGCCATCCTAGGCGTGCATACAAACCACATACTGACAACTGACAAACCAATTTTTATTTTCAAGAAAGTCAACTTGTTCGTTTAACGTTTCTAACACAAAGTACCACGTACGGACAGATAGTATTTCGTTTGCGTTTCGAATAGCTGGTAGCCGGTAGCGTCGCGACAGTGTTGCCATCCTAATCTTTGTGGTGCCGCAATCGCATCGCGTCAGTGTCAACAATCTGAGCTCTAAAAAGTACTCGATACCTACCATGAAGTACTCATTGAGTAAAAGAATCGATTCCAAAATATGGAGTAGAAAAGTATCGGTATCGATATAAATGTACTCGATACCCTAAAGTATCGATACTTTTTCTGTGTCCCTACCCATACTAGCGAAGCGTCAGCTGCTGGACACGGTCTCGGTGTATAGCTGCTAGTGCAGGGTTAGATGCCGAAATTAAATTGTGGCCTAGTGCCTGTTCACAAGTCTGCCATGCAGTCTTATCTCAGTTGATTCTTTGAAGACGCTCTCCCAAAAGCCACTAGCTCGGTGAAATACCACAACCCTTTTTGGGATCCTGTATCCTATTCCAGTCTCATCACTACACTCCTGAAGAGGGCATATGTGTAATATCACTATTTTTCACCAATTTAAACTGCTGCTTTGATTTTATCTTTTCTGGTTATATGGATACGAATACACTGAAGATTTTTTTGGAGCGAATTAGTAATTTGTACTAATTTAAAATATTATTTGATATTGTTTATGTTAGGCCTCACCAGTATGCAGAATGAAGGAAACATGTTGTATTAAAACTTGATGTAGCATCACAATTTGTACGTTATACAGACTACAGACACATGGTAGGAATAAATTTACTACTGTAATTATGGAGTAATTAACGATTAAAGATCCAATATTTCTAGTAATCGAAAGACAGCTATTTTTATGTTTTCGAGCTAAAAGAAATTGTTTGTATCCCCAATAGAAATATGACATCATGATTTTTCAGTCAGAACCAAATAAGTTCATGTTCCAATTGGTGTTAGTTAACAGAACTGTAATTATGATATACATAAATGTAAAATTTTATGCTTACAAGATTTAAATAATTGAATCCAGGCCTATCATTCAATGAAACTTATCACTCTGTTCACCTGTAAATGATAGGGTGATCATTCTATAAGCATGTAAAATGATATATGCAAATTAACGAAATATATCGTTGCAATGATAAAACATGTAATTTAAAATCTTGATAGAAACAGATTCTTTCTTGTCTTTGTATGAAATTATTCACTTTTATTTCTTGTAAATTTCTACGTAATTTTGGAAAATGTATGCAATAATTTTAATTGTATAAATCTAAAAATTTAATATGTAACAATCACAGTAATTGTTTAAAATCATATAAATAGAGGCGATTTGTATGCCGCCAAAGGTCAGTCTGAGGACAGTCTTACGTCAGTCGTGAGACAGTGTTAAGTCAATTTTAGACATGTAGTACGCCAATGAACATCTAGTGTGCGAAAAAAAAACTCTTTGTGAACAAGAAATACTGGAATTTTTTTTAACCATTGCATGATTCCCGGGTGGCGATGCAGCAGCATCAAGGCGAACCTACGGCAGCATTAAGAAGCAGCAGCCCAGATTAAACAGTATACATATTATTTATTTGGTGTAGAATATCCGTAATATGATGTGGTATTCTGTTTTTCTTGTGTTAAGCAACTATACACATCTCAAACTTCACCACAGAAAAACGTCCGCCCCAATAGCTGAATGGTTAGCGCGTTGGAATGCCACCCATGGGGGCCCGGAAACACACAATCATCCATAGAATGGTGGGTAAAACACGCTAAACCGTAGCTACGAAAAACGATCATAAAGTATAGTGCAGAAAAATCAAAGTGGAAGAAATGGACCGCTGACTTCTAGACACAGTGCATGAAAGACGTAATAAATGCCCAGACGAACGATCACGCAACGCATTTGACAAAATTAAGGCGCATAAATACAAAAGTAGTAAACATACAGAAAGAACAAACTGAAGCAATAAAAAGAAGGAGCCAGCCCTTATGGACAGTGGAAAAAGAAACGGTCACATTTCACCACACACACAGAATAATACGAAGGACACAACAAAAACAGATCAAACACCTGAAGAAAGAAGACGGAACCACCAAGGAAGCGTCAGCAGAGATCCTGAAGCTTGTACAAGAGTATTTCAGCCAACTCTTCAAGCGAGAAGAAATGAGCGAAGCAGCAACAGACACTCTACTCCAGAACTTGCCGGACGTCCTGACAGACACAGACAAGTCAGAGCTGGTGGCAAACCTGGAAAAAGACGACGTGAACAACACTGTCAAATCCAGTGCGGTTGGAAAAGCCCCAGGAATGGACGGAATTCCAACTGAATTCTACATCCAATACTGGGACATAATCGGCGACACGATCACCGAAGTCGTCAACGATATAACACGGGGAGAGAAACTGCCAGAAGACTTCACGGTGGGAAACATAATAGTAATCCTGAAGAAAGATACGTCCCGGAAAGTGGAAGATTACCGCCCCATCACGCTGCTAAACGCAGATTACAAAATAGCAGCGTGATGCGTGTCGGAGAAACTAAAAACGTCATGGCAAAAATAATAAGCCCCCAACAGACATGTGCCGTACCGGGGAGGACAATATTCGAGACCGTAGGCGAATACAGAGACGTCATCGGCATTACAGCAGTAAATAAATCAGAAGCTGCGATGATGTCGATAGACTTCCATAAAGCGTTCGATAGCGTAGACCACGATTTCCTATTCAAAACGATGGAAAAATACGGCCTCGGCGAACCCTTCATTAAAATCATTAAGAACATCCTAAGGAGTGCCACATCCCAGGCGTCGGTAAACGGCCAAAATACGAAACCCAGTAAAATACAGAGATCACTAAGACAAGGATGTCCCCTCTCGATGAGTTTCTTCGCAATCGCACTGGATCCTCTGCTAAGAAAAATAGAAGACATCATAGCAGGAATCACGTTGTTTGGCACCGCCCTGAAAAGCAAAGCGTACGCTGACGACGTTGGTTTCTTCGTGGGAGACAGAGACAGACCTCAACAAAATAAACCAAGTCCTTCAAACATTCGCGCAAGCAGCAGGAGCCAAAATAAACAATAACAAAACTACCTTACTACCGATTGGCAAGAAAAAGATACAAGGCGGAAGTACCTGGTACACGGTTGTAGAAACACACAAGTGCCTAGGGCTGAAACTACACTCGTGCCCGATGAAAATTGTGGCACAAAATTGGAGGGAAGTGTTGCACTCGAAAGAGGTCTCTCCAGAACGAATGGCAATAGATAGCTGGACCTGTTCCAGAAGGCGAGGCTCATTAACGAGCAACTCCTGTCCAAAATATGGTTCCTAGCGCAAGTGTTCTACCCGCCAAAGGAAACAGCAAGGTCCACTAAAGGTGCAATACATCACCTCCTCTGGCGCCGAGAAAGTTTCAAAGTGCAGCGCTCCACGTGCACTCTAGGCATCCACGAAGGAGGAGCGGGCCTGACCGACGTCCAGAGAAAATGCGCCGCACTGCTGATACACCGCCTGAACACCATAGCAGAGAAGAACCCAAACAGCCTCACAGCCGCCGTGATAAATAGGTATCGGCCAGCCTCAGAAGAAGCACCAGTGAACGTATCAGCAGTACCCTACAAATTAAAATACCTCAGAGAACACTTCATCCAAAAAGGTACTAGACACAGCAGAAGACCCAAGAACGAGGACGACCGAAAAGCTCTACGCGGAACTGGGAGGAGAAGCGAAATGGAACAAGACTGAATCACAGAAACCCGCACACAATTTTAGACAAGTGTGGCTCAACCTACACTAAAGCACGCTCAATACGAATGTCAGAGCGACGTGGTGCAAAGCAATAAACAACACTATACTCACAAAATAAAGGTTAGCAGCAATACACCTCAAAAAAATAGTTCAAATGGCTCTGAGCACTATGGGACTTAACATCTGAGGTCATCAGTCCCCTAGAACTTAGAACTACTTAAACCTAACTAACCTAAGGACATCACACACATCCATGCCCGAGGCAGGATTCGAAACTGCGACCGTAGCAGTCGCGCGGTTCCACACTGAAGCGCCTAGAACCGCTCGGCCACAACGGCCGCCAAATTCACCTCAGACCATCAGGAAAATATCAGACCTGCCATGCAAACGATACCTTGGAACATCGTTTCCAATGCGGAGAAGCGAAACAAATATGGGAGATATGAAAAACTATGCTGGCACTGATAAAAAGAAATACACCTTCTAATGCCGGAAATGCATATCCTCCTATTTCCATCTATTGTACTATAAATTTTTTCCTTATTTTGTTACCTGAAGATATGACATCTCTGTGTCTTTATATATTGTAATTGTTTTACAATTTGTATATACAATTTATGCATTTATGACGATGTATAATAGGTTTGTTTTGTAAATACTATTTGTATTTTTACGCTGGGTCTTGCCTAGGGAAAACTATGCTATCGAACGATTACATCGATAGGTCGTGTGGAGAATCAAAGTGTTTAGGATCTTTAGTAGTGTTAACCGTGCCGCGTGGAGCGCGGGCAGAGCAGAGTCTGGCTGGAGTAGGGCGGTGGAGCAGGTGTGTTGAGTAACGCTCCCGCGAGTTGCCGCGCTTTCGGGGTTTGGCAGCATGTATACAAAATCAAATAGGGGTAATGCAGGAGTAGGTTTAATAATGAATAAAAAAATGTAGGAGTGCGGGTAAGCTACTACAAACAGCATAGTGAACGCATTATTGTGGCCAAGATAGACACAAAGCACCACCTACTACAATAGTACAAGTTTATATGCCAACTAACTCTGCAGATGATGAAGAAATTGATGAAATGTATGATGAGATAAAAGAAATTATTCAGGTAGTGAAGGGAGACGAAAATCTAATAGTCATGGGTGACTGGAATTCGGTAGTAGGAAAAGGGAGAGAAGGAAACGTAGTAGGTGAATATGGATTGGGGCTACGAACTGCAAGAGGAAGCCGCCTGGAAGAATTTTGCACAGAGCATAACTTAATCATAGCTAATACTTGGTTCAAGAATCATGAAAGAAGGTTGTATACATGGAAGAACCCTGGAGATACTAAAAGGTATCAGATAGATTATATAATGGTAAGACAGAGATATAGGAACCAGATTTTAAACTGTAAGACGTTTCTAGGGGCAGATGTGAACTCAGACCACAATCTATTGGTTATGAACTGTAGATTAAAACTGAAGAAATTGCAAAAAGGTGGGAATTTAAGGAGATGGGACCTGGATAAACTGAAAGAACCAGAGGTTGTACAGAGTTTCAGGGAGAGCATAAGGGAACAATTGACAGGAATGGGGGAAAGAAATGCAGTAGAAGAAGAATGGGTAGCTCTGTGGGATGAAACAGTGAAAGCAGTCGGGTAACAGAAGAGATACTGAATTTAATTGATGAAAGGAGAAAATACAAAAATGTAGTAAGTGAAGCAGGCAAAAAGGAATACAAACGTCTCAAAAATGAGATCGACAGGAAGTGCAAAATGGCTAAACAGGGATGGCTAGAGGACAAATGTAAGGATGTAGAGGCTTATCTCACTAGGGGTGAGATAGATACTGCCTACAGGAAAATTAAAGAGACCTTTGGAGAAAAGAGAACCACTTGTATGAATATCAAGAGCTCAGATGGAAACCCAGTTCTAAGCAAAGAAGTGAAAGCAGAAAGGTGGAAGGAGTATATAGAGGGTCTATACAAGGGCGATGTACTTGAGAACAATATTATGGAAATGGACGAGGATGTAGATGAAGATGATATGTGATATACGACACTGCGTGAAGAGTTTGACAGAGCACTGTAAGTCGAAACAAGGCCGCAGGTGTAGACAACATTCCATTAGAACTACTGACGGCCTTGGGAGAGCCAGTCATGACAAAACTCTACCATCTGGTGGGCAAGACGTATGAGACAGGCGAAATTCCCTCAGACTTCAAGAAGAATATAATAATTCCAATCCCAAAGAAAGCAGGTGTTGACAGATATGAAAATTACCGAACTATCAGTTTAATAAGTCACCGCTGCAAAATACTAACGCGAATTCTTTACAAACGAATGGAAAAACTGGTAGAAGCCGACCTCGGAGAAGATCAGTTTGGATTCCGGAGAAATACAGGAATACGTGAGGCAATACTGACCCTACGTCTTATCTTGGAAAGTAGATTAAGGAAAAACAAACCTACGTTTCTAGCATTTGTATACTTTTTTGACAATGTTGACTGGAATACTGTCTTTCAAATTCTGAAGGAGGCAGGGGTAAAATACAGGGAGCGAAAGGCTATTTACAATTTGTACAGAAACCAGATGGCAATTATAAGAGTCGAGGGACGTGAAAGGGCAGCAGTGGTTGGGAATGGAGTGAGACAGGGTTGTAGCCTCTCCCCGATGTTATTGAATCTGTATATTGAGCAATCAGGAAAGGAAACAAAAGAAAAGTTCGGAGAAGGTATTAAAATCTATGGAGAAGAAATAAAAACTTTGAGGTTCGCCGATGACATTGTAATTCTGTCAGAGACAGCAAAGGACTTTGAAGAGCAGTTGAACGGAATGGATAGTGTCTTGAAAGGAGGATATAAGATGAACATCAACAAAAGCAAAACGAGGATAATGGAATGTAGTAGAATTAAGTCGGGTGATGCTGAGGGAATTTGATTAGTAAATGAGACATTTAAAGTAGTAAATGAGTTTTGCTATTTGGGGAGCAAAATAACTGATGATGGTCGAAGTAGAGAAGATATAAAATGTAGACTGGCAATGGCAAGGAAAAGCGTTTCTGAAGAAGAGAAATTTGTTAACATCGAGTATAGATTTACGGGTCAGGAGTATTTGTATGGAGTGTAGCCATGTATGGAAGTGGAACATGGACGATAAATAGTTTAGACAAGAAGAGAATAGAAGCTTTCGAAATGTGGTGCTACAGAAGAATGCTGAAAATTAGATGGGTAGATCACATAACTAATGAGGAGGTATTGAATAGAATTGGGGAGAAGAAGAGTTTGTGGCACAACTTGATTAGAAGAAGGGATCAGTTGGTAGGACATGTTCTGAGGCATCAAGGGATCACCAATTTAGTACTGGAGGGCACCGTGAAGGGTAAAAATCGTAGAGGGAGACCAAGAGATGAATACACTAAGCAGATTCAGAAGGATGTAGGCTGCAGTAGGTACTGGGAGATGAAGAAGCTTGCACAGGATAGAGTAGCATGGAGAGCTGCATCAAACCAGTCTCAGGACTGAATACCACAACAACAACAACAATTGCGCTCCACTTGCTATGATAGTTTCTGACACGGTGCCGCGGACGGGAAGCATTAGCTGGCACACATCAAGAGCCCGTTTCGCCTGGTGACCGTGTCGAGAAGAAGGCGCGCCAACATCCAGCTTCTGCAACAGCGACGGCCGACAATAAGTGATTGTCGCCACCTCCTCGATCGACGACTTCAAACCTTCAATCAACCAACAAGGAAAACTGAAAGCACGTAAAGTTTTAGAACTGTATGGCAGACCTCAGCTTTCAAACTGTTCCATTTGCATCACTAAAATACAGCAGCTTAGCATGAACCGTTGTTGCTCATTGCCCCAATTGCATTACCAAGCAGGGTCCCTTCCTTTTCCGAAATGAACCCGTGTGTCGTTGATATTCAAACGCCAGCATTAAAGTAATATCATTCCATTTCACTGCTTTAATTTCAAAGTTCAGTTAAAGTATTCATAGCTGGCTACAATATTTAGATTACACAAGCACAAATTAAGAGTGCCAGTTTTGTTACCATATTTTAGTTTACCTGTGACTGCAGCTCAGCTTGGTACGTACTAAATTTTACTATTGTTAATTGTTCAAAAATCATTTAATTCAATTTCAAAGTTAAATCTATTATTTCTAAATTGCGTAGATTCGAATAGCTTTTGAGATGATAGTTGAGGTAGCCCAAGACCAACCGTATTTTATTTAATTTCGTAGTGCTTCAGTAGCAAAGTTCACTATTAATTTCAGTCACTAAATTAACTTTCAATTTTCCGGTTTTATTAATCCTTTTGCTAAATTAAGTAAGAGTGTAGCGAAATTTATTACTTCTGACAAATATTCAGTTTTCACACAACACGTGTCAACCTTCAGTTGCCACGTTTTTAGTGCTAATTATATGTGCAATAACCTTTCTTTTTTAGTTGTTATAGTAGTTGTCCACAGGACTGGCGACCGTAATTTTCCCCAAATCTCAAATATCTAATTAACGCCAGTTACTTGTTAACGTAACAACCGCACATTTACTTTCTTTATTAACTTTACCCTTTTTCAAAATTAATTTCCACCAATTTTATTTGCATTTTTTTTCATTTAGATGTAACCATTTCCTCCTTCTTTACCGACAGATTAACTTCGGTGACGATTGCTTTTCCCAAATTTCCATTAGGTACACGCGGTTTAATTTTTTACTGTCATTAAGGTCGATAAATGAGCGGGAGGTTACAACATGAAAGGATAAACGTCGAACTATTAACAGCCCCGGACATAAAGCCATTCGCCAGATCAAAGAAACAAACCACCATTTGGATTCTAGGTTAAACAGTGTATGCAGTAATAGAACAGAACCAAGAAGACGTCATGGAATACCTCTCGTATTTATGGGAGGAAAACAATAAAGCCATGAGATCCAAAAGGTACAAAACAGAATTCTCGAACTTCCTCAGAATCACCATAGAAGCAGCCTTCAAGAGAGCCGTGCTAGCCTCCTGACGTCACCATCAGCCCGACCGCCGCGGACGGAGCCCAGCTGAGGGAGGACAGCGGACCACGGCAACGCCCACCGCATCGCGCGCCCGCCGCTGCAGCCCGCGCCACGCCTACCAGCTATCCCTGAAAAACCTTCAAAGTGCTTCTGTGAAGTTCTCTTTCAGTGTCGTGTGCAGGGTTTGTTTGCGTCCAGTGCTACATCAGCGTCCCCGCTGGGAATAGTTAAAGTGAAAGCAAAAGCAACAATTACCCTTCTTACATCAAATCAATAATAAGTACATAATCAATTGCCAATTTTATGTCTTTGTGTTTTTAATACATTAGAAAAACATTGTTCACATTTATCGCAGCGAAAAACTTTACCTAAAAACGGTCAAGTAAATTATCATGACACAGAAAGACTCAAATTCGACAAAAATTTAAATACAAAAGTAAAAGGTTTTAGAAACGAAACAAACGAACTCAATACAGAAATGTAATTAAAGCAATAACTATGCAAATGGAAAACCGAAAGCGAAATGTAATGAATTTTAAAGCTTACCCTATATCTACGCTACTGGCCATTAAAACTGCTACACCACGAAGATGGCGTACTACAGACGCGAAATGTAACCGACAGGAAGAAGATGCTGTGATATGCAAATAATCAGCTTTTCAGAGCATTCACACAAGGTTGGCGCCAGTGGCGACACCTACAACGTGCTGACATGAGGAAAGTTTCCAACCGATTTTTCATACACAAGCACCAGTTGACCGGCGTTGCCTGGTGAAACGTTGTTGTGATGCCTCTTGTAAGGAGGAGAAATGCGTACCATCACGTTTCCGACTTTGATAAAGGTCGGATTGTAGCCTATCGCGATTGCGGTTTATTGTATCGCCACATTGCTGCTCGCGTCGGTCGAGATCCAATGACTGTTAGCAGAATATGGAATCGGTGGGTTCAGGAGAGTAATAGGGAACGCCGTGCTGGATCCCAACGGCCTCGTATCACTAGCAGTCGAGATGACAGGCATCTTATCCGCATGGCTGTAACGGATCGTGCTGCCACGTCTCGATCCCTGAGTCAACAGATGGGGACGTTTGCAAGAAAACAACCATCTGCACGAACAGTTCGACGACGTTTGCAGCAGCGTGGACTATCAGCTCAGAGACCATGGCTGCGGTTACCCTTGACGCTGCATCACAGACAGGAGCACCTGCGATGGTGTACTCAACGACGAACCTGGGTGCACGAATGGCAAAACGTCAGTTTTTCGGACGTACCTATATTATGTTTACAGCACCATGATGGTGGCATCCGTGTTTGGCGACATCGCGGTGAACGCATATTGGAAGCGTGTATTCGTCATCGCCATACTAGCGTATCACCCGGCGTGATGGTATGGGGTGCCATTGGTTACACGTCTCGGTCACCTCTTGTTCGTATTGACGGCACTTTGAACAGTGGACGTTACATTTCAGACGTGTTACGACCCGTGGCTCAACCCTTCATTCGATTCCTGCGAAACCCTACATTTCAGCAGGATAATGCACGAACGCATGTTGCAGTCCTGTACGGGCCTTTCCGGATACAGAAAATGTTCGACTGCTGCCCTGGCCAGCACATTCTCCAGATCTCTCACCAATTGAAAACGTGTGGTCAATGGTGGCCGAGCAACTGGCTCGTCACAATACGCCAGTCACTAGTCTTGATGAACTGTGGTATCGTGCTAAAGCTGCATCCCATCCAAGCTCTGTTTGACTTAATACCCAGGCGTATCAAGGCCGTTATTACGGCCAGAGATGTTTGTTTTGGGTACTGATTTCTCAGGATCTATGCACCCAAATTGCGTGAAAATGTAATCACATGTCAGTTCTAGTGTAATATATTTGTCCAATGAATACCCGTTTATCATCTGCATTTCTTCTTGGTGTATCAATTTCAATGGCCATTAGTGTACTATATATCTTTGAATTGAATAAAGTTTACGTATTGTTAAAAAAAATTCCCGGCTGGGGTTGGAGATTTTCTCCCCTCAGGGACTGGGTGTTGTGCTATCCTCATCATCATTTCATCCCTACTGTTGACGTGCAAGTCGCCTATTACGGCGTCGCACTCAATAAGACTTCCACTTGGCGGCCGAACCTCCCGCCTGGGGACTCCTGGCCACTGACGCCTTACGCTCATTTCCATTTACCGCACAAAAACATTTTCGCCGCGTTATTTTACATCGGCACAGTATTTTTGTTTTTACGAATTCGAATGTATGTCCCTCATTGAGGCTGTGTTCTCCCACTGCTGCCCCAGGCGTACTCATCGAATGTATTTCTGGCAGCGCTGAGATATTCAGCACTGTGATTGCCCAATTTACTTGCAACTACACTCCTAAGGGATACTATGTATACCAGATACAGGTATTTGTAGTTGTAATACGTCCTTCATTGAGCCATGCAAATCTTCCATTAATTTGATGGTCGAAAGATGGCCTTGATGTTGTTTTTTTCCGAGGAGTCGAGTTTCGGCCGAGGGTGGCCCTGCATAGGGGATAAAGTTTTCTCCCTCGTCTTTGCAGAAGCATGTGTCATTCGTTTTCATCACTGCACGTCTAATCTTTGCCTTGCTGTAGCTATTTTGATGGAACACATCTAAGGTGTTGCAACTCAGTCTGGAGACTGTCTCTGTCGCAAATAGCCTGTGCCCTGTAAACTTTGGATAGGTGCAACGCTGCACTAGACGATCACAGCTCGCTGCATGACTGTGTAAGTCTTTGTGCGTCTTCTTTCTGTATTCTCCATATCCTAGGGTGCCAGCAGCTTTTCTTTATGCAAGGATATCCGAAAATGGAAGACATCCATTGTGTTCTAGCTCCATTGTGAACAGTATGTTTTGAAGGATACTGTTCAAGTGGTCCAGGAACTCATTCAGTGCCTCTCTGCCATGTTCCCACACAATGGAAGTAATGTTTAGATTTGAGCCACAATACTCCAAGATCGTTCACAGCATCTGAAGCTTCATGAGTCTGGCCGAGGCGGAAGGCACCGTAAACCGTCGGCACACGGACCGTGCTGTCGAACGTCAACGTTGAGCGTGCTGAGTTCAAAGTGCTGCTAAAAGCTCAGAAACTATGCGGCTTGTGCGTACGGGACGTGGACCCCAACGTGGTATACGCGATCACAACACACTGCAGCAGCATCTGCGGGATGTTTCTAGCTCGTAAATCACACTATTTACTAAAAGAGCGCGCGTTAAACTCCCACGTTAGCTGTATTAAAACGCACATTTCCCCCATTGCCCAAATGCTAGTGACGTTGAATTCTTTATGTAATATACACAAATAAAAACTTCAATACCTATTTACATGTTTTAAGACGAAAAGGAAAGTACCATGTCCAATCAATAAGGACACAGGCTTATTAAAGTTACTTTACAAACAGTGCGATACAAATTTGCAATAGTTCTCCACATTATTCAATCATTCCCACATTTTAATAAAATGCCAAGGTCATTCTTACTTCATTACTGTTCCTACCCAGTAGCAGAGTCTTTGCAACATGTGAATTACGAAACGTAAAATAAAAAGAAGCAAAATATCTTTATACAAAAAGCGCAAGCTGTCATGTAGCTTAAGCCAATCGACAAACTCACTCCTCAGAAATAGGTGAACTTGGACCTATTAAAAACGCGAATTTTAGGGAAAAAATGAGACGTGGCAGGGTGCGAATCACCACTCAAATCAGTAATGGTAGTCATTTCGCTAAACCGCCGACTTGATGTTGAGAGCCATTCCTAGCATGTTGCCACTTGTTAAAAGCTTCAATTGTAGCTGTGTCACTAATTGAAATTTAACTATAACAAATTGTACCAAGAACAAAGCGTTTTTGGTGGATCCTCAGTGTGTCTTTGCCTTCAGATGGCATACCCTCATAATACGCAAATTACACGAATATGATGTTTCTCATTATTTTGTTGCAACGAATCAGACAGTTCACAACGGATTTTCGAGTAATACTCAATTTGCTGGTGTTCAGAAACGACATATACGTATAGGCTTGAAATGAATGCCAATATGGCGCTTCACAACTCTTTGCTCAAGCGACATGACATGTGACGTACGTGACGTTGTGCCATCTCATTGGCAAACGTTCAGACGGATGCTCAGTGTCTGACACGCTAGATGTTGCTCTGCACTTTCGCAGAGACTCCCGAACGTGCTATTTCACGTTATGACGACAGAAACTCGACACGCCCAAAGCTCAACGTTCGGATGCACGGCTTAAGTCTAACCAACGGTCCGCGCCCACATGCTCCCCTCCCCCCCCCCCCCCCCCCCCCTCCACGCCACCAACCTACCACCGGCGCCCGCACCGAGGGAAGTGGTGGCGAGCGCGACAGCAGCCACTTGGCTATATAGATGGGATGCTTCGATGGAAGCCATCTCCTTTCTGCATCTGGTATACCAGTGATGCTCGAAGGCACGACAGAGTACGACATGAGAGTCAAATGCTCTGATAACAATCCTCTTCTGGATGACCAAACGGAGAGCTTGTCTGACCAAGAGACACTCAACACTGCACTCTGCAAGTACTTTGTTCCAGCACCAAAGGAGTCGACACAGCAAATGAAAATGTCGACAACCGAGATGCTCCTTAGGGGGCTGCCTTTGATGTGTACTAAAGACATGGTCCTCAAGGGATTCTTGCAAGCTTGGTTCGAGAATGTGGCTGTCTGTCTACATAACCAAACAAATAAGAAGAAACCGACGTTCTTTATGATGGCTGTATACACGCTGAGAACCAGTGGCGTGTCAAAGAAGACGACCAACTCTATGAGCTTAACAAGCTCTTGGACTTTGGTTTCAGATGGAGCCTCCTCCAGTGAGACTCGACACGAAGCTTAACGTGTCAGGAGAAGGCCACATGGCAAAATATTGCTGCAATCACGCCAGCCAAGAATGCACTCTACAGAGAGAGAAAATCTGCCGATATGCGCACGTTGCAGTGGGCAGCGTGTCGCAAACTGGCGCGGCTCCCGGCCTTCTCCGGCCACGGGACGCCAGCGTGAAAAAGTGCAAGATGTCGAACCAGGTGTGCACGCCAGCCGCTGAGAAAGCCGCCAAGAACTGTAGGAGAAGGCGATGACGCAACGAAGTCTCTGCTACGCACTCGAAGATGAACAGAAGCAGACCTGCAGCGCCCATCCTCCTTTCCCGTCCATGCGGCGGACAGCTCGCCTCAGCAGTGAGGGTGGTGGGGAGGTCAGCCAGATGCGTGAAATGGAGGGGAGGCACTCACCCGCCCGCTATGAAAAGCATACAGCCACAGCGGTGGAAGGTAGCGCAGGAACGGCCAACAGGTGTGAAGACCAGCACTTCAACGTCGACACTGCCATCTGAGTAGCCAAAAGCCAATTTAGGATGGCGTTACACATGGAGGTGGAGGGCTGCATGTCTCCTAATGCACGAGGCGCACGGACGGCAAATACTGTAAGTTGGTGCAGCCAGCAGACCTGCTTCAAAGTCGCAAGAGATGACGTCGCGACAGACCCAGATGGAGGACCAGACTCCACAGAAGAAGACAACAGACAGCGCTTTGCAAGCGCAAGAAGAAGAAGAAGCAGAAGAAAAACTATCGCCCCAATGTGAACGGGGGAACCAAGGGACACAAACAGACGAAGTTGTTGGAGGAAGAGGAAAACTTATGACCTACAAACATTGTGTATTAAAAGAAAATCGTAAACCCATGGTGGCAGTATGGAGACAACTCGAAAGACCAAGTAGAGAAGAATGGGAAGACCTTTTCCGACGACGATTATGCTGGTAACACCAATAGTAGTTTTAGCCAGGGTTTTAGGAGGTTTCCCCTCGAATGCCAGAACTGTCCTCGACACCACTCCGGCATTCCCATTTGGGAGAAAACCAAATCACCCCAAAACCACAAATTTCAAGAAGCCAAAATAGAACCCCCAAGAAAGTACTGCACTTTCAATCTGTAGCGAAAGAAATGAAATAAACAAATACCAGGGGGCTTAAAAAAATAACAGGAATTATTTGTCTGCATTTTAGTGTGCCCGTGCTTGAGGTTGTTGTTGGCAGTCCCAGGAGGTCTGACTTTGAAGGATGTAATACCATACACGCACTTGAAAGGAAGCAGGGAAAGTCCACAGGTGTGCTTACTGTACCCAACATGGACTTCATGTTGAGCAACAGAGCATGTCAGTTAGATTTTGCTTCCTTCTTGACGAAACTTCATCACAAACATTGGAAATGCTGTCGTAAGTCTACAAGGAGCAAGTCATTGGGAAAATATTAGTTTCTGAGCGGCTTAAACGATTTTGGGAGGGTAAAAACGATCTTCCAGATGCTCTGTGCCCTGGAAGGCCCTCGACTTCGAAGACTGAAACCAGTGTCAATACAATTGATGTCACATTGTGCGAAGACCGTCATTATCGTAAACAAAGATTGCAGGGACTATGAATATATCCTATGGATCAGCCGAAGGCATTGTACAAAATGTTCTAGAGCATAGAAAAATTGCAGGAAGATGGATGCCTCGTGTGATCAGTGGTGAACAGAAAGCTACCCTGTGATGGAGTGACAACAATAGAAGGGAAGGTTTCAGTGAGAAACAGATTTTTCGGACAATGTCATCACATGCGACGGATCCTGGTTTCATCATTATGATCCAGAGACGAAACAGGACAGTGCTCAATGGAAACATCCTTCAAGTTCAAGACCAAAAAAGGGCAAAGTGCAGGAAAAATCATGCATCTGGTCTTTCTATATAAGTAAGGCATTGTGTTCGATCATTCTTTGCATGAGCAACGTACTGTTACTGCGAATGTATTGAAGGGACTATTAAGGAGGAAAATTACAACAAAAAGACCACATCTTACTCAAATGGGATGGGTCCCTCATCACGATAACGAATCGGCTCATCGCGCCCTTAAGGCTCAAGAAACAATCACTGAATTAGGCACTGAGGTAATGTCACATCCACATTATTCACCAGACCTAGCGCCACGTAACTTCCAGCTGTTCCCTGCAGAGAAAAAGAACTTCTGGGTCGTTATTTTCAGAGTGACCGAGAGCCAACAATCAAATTTCTGGTGTACTCAGCAGGCTATCAAAAAGAGCTGCAGAAAATGTTTTGGACATTGGACTGAACGCTGAACGCTGGCAAATCTGGCTGAATAGAGTGTAGGAAGTTTCTAACAGCCTGTCCTCCTCCTATAGAGATGGGAGTGAAAACAAAAATCACCAACAATTTGCCAGAAGGTGATGAGAATAACAATCACCAAAATGGCGCAGAAATTGAATGCAGCTTCCTCGATGGAAACCTGAGAAGGTTTCATCAGCAGTACACGCCGGGAATGTGTACATTCACATATACAGTATCATCATCGCTTTGAATCTCGATTTGCTCATTCGAGATTTTTTTTCTCTCGGTGAAGTGGCACCCTACTGGTGCATGGATTGGCACTTAGTTTACGGATCATAAGATAAAAAGCAAGATTCCTCACATATTATCACTCTTTCCAAGAAATTAGGATCATTATCACTTGGATTCAAAGTGTCGGTACAAACATGCCCATGAGCTTCTTTTTGTTCAATCGTGAGAATTTTCAGCACCTGTTTTGCACAAGCTTTTTGCATGTTAAATTGGGTATGTAAAATATATCTTACACATTTGTAGTCAGTTCCTACAGTTTCAGCAATCGACCGAATACTCAACCGACGATCCGATCGAATCAGTTTACCTATTTTTCGATATTTTCATCCGTTTTTGATGTTGAAGGGCGTCCTGGACTTGAGTTGTCTTAAACGTCTTCTCGATCGGCTTGGAAAAGCCTGAACCACCCAAAAACTCTCGTGGATGGTAAACTATCATCGCCATACTGCTCTTTTAGCAGAATATAGGTTTCAGTAGCAGTTTTTCCAAGTTTCGTGCGAAACTTCACGACAATTCATTACTCTGTTATTACATTTATCATATTTCTGGCAAACAAATGACAACTGTTACACAAACGAAGGCCACGGCTACACTGATTTGTCTACAAACACCAGAGAAGCCGCATTCGACTGAGATGGCTTCACACTTCACAGCTTTTGGTCGTTCATCACTGGCGCATGTCTACTTACTGTATGACAGCATCAGTCCCACTATTTTACGGCCACACCTCGTACATATTTTTACCCTTTGCGTTTCTCTTTGATTATGTAAATCTTAGAAGATAGCATGTAGTAGTTTATTATAAAACAGATAATCACCATTTTCCCCTAAAAGGTCAATTCTCAGTGCATAGATTGCATGTAAATGTTTAAAGATAGATGAACAGATAAAACAAATAAGCTCACCAATAAGCGCCACACAGCAATTAAATCTGTAATTAGAACTCTCTATGGTTTCCAAAATTTGTGGTGAACAGAAAGCTGTGTACTATACTAGTAATAACTTGTATCGACCATGGTTTAACTCTTTCAGTTTCACCAGATAAGCTTAAATATAATCCTCTCTGTAAATGGCAGAAGAAACAAGAAAGATATTTAAACTAATTGTAGCTTACCTATAAGTTTTTTCGAACCATAACAAATAACGGTATCTCTTCAGTCTTGCATAAATGAAGGTGCACCAAGTGTGCTGAACCATCTTTTCATGAATATATCCAAGTATATAAAGCACATTTTGGCTATATGGGACAACAAAGAGCATTTATACATGTGGTACAATAATACTTTTTAGCTCCATGTTGTGTTCCCCAAAATCTGCTGATTTATCTTTTTGGTATATACGTTGTCTTGTCAGGACCCTTGAGCTCTGTATATGTGAACTGTAAAATAATCTTAAATAACAGTGATTATTATTTCTGTCATAGAATTTCTGTTTAGATATTTTATATTAGTGTTAAGTTGTTGGCAGGGTAGTGTAATAAACCCATGCAAAATAAAAATAAAAGCAGGAAAAGTAACACTCATTGCCCCAAGTTGTACCTCTGTACTGAAGTTTCAATTTTCAGCATGTCAGATGTTTTAATTTTAAGCTACAGGAAACTGTTACAGTAATTACGGTACTGTAGTTATAATGCCTGCCAATCATGGTTCAGGTACTTCTCAGTTGAGGTCGATTCACACTAGATGTCAACGGGATGTAATTCAATGTTAATGTATCTCACTGTTAAATGGTGAAAAGTTCACAGTAGATGGAATATCAACATGAGATCGGTTCACTTATCTCAGTCCTGAACAGTGAAAGTGAGATTATGAGATACTATTCGAGATACAAAAAGCAAGCGTATAGTATCAGAATTAAGGAACTATCGGTGATAAAGGTTATTAATGGCCAAAGTGGACTTCATGGGCTTCATAAAGTATGTTCTTGATCAGCTTAGTGTCGCAAATGGTTGAGAAATGAAACATTTTAAAACATAGAGATTCATTTGCTAGCAATCATGTTGAACAGTGTTTATATGGGAATATCTACACTTATTTACCATATCCATTGTGGTTTTTCCCTATAGAGTAAATAACGTGGTAGACAACTATATCTTTCTCCTCCAATAATTCTGATTTTCACTTAATAGAAGGTTATTTAATGGAAACTGCTTTTTCAATTTATGTCCTTATTTATATATAGTGTTCGTGTCAGCTCTCTTCAGTTATTGTAAAACCTATTTGATTTTTCATTTGCAGATATGTATCTTCTCTTGCAGGAGAAAATTAAATTGAAAAAATAGTCAAGGTGCCATGGAACATTTCCGTTTCGTCACGAGAGCAAAGCAAAATAATGAAACAAAGATTAAGAAAATGGAAAAGCACAAACTCTGTAACTGTAACTTGAGTCCTCAGAGCAAAGATAGCTTACTTTCTGACATTAGCAGATAGTGGCCATTTGCGGCACTTTTGCTAGAGAGTTCAGTGGAAGATGGACTGCAAAGCCCCAAATAACTAACATAAAATCCTAAAAATGAATAACAAAATATATGCTATGCTATACATAAATACACCTACCTTATAATGAATGTTTCGCCTCTCCTTAAGAGCTGAGAATCTGTCTATGAAGCATTCACTGAAGTCTACAATACTGTGTGCAAAGTTCTCCTCGATGGAGAGCGTTGCTAGCGCTACTCTTAGCTGCTCACAGCTCACAGTATTTAGTGAAAAAAAAAAAAAAAAACTTCAGAATGGTCATCGGTAGGGAAATAGCCACTTTCAGAAGTGAAGTTTCATAGTTGCACTGAAAGGCGACCGCAAATTGTTTTCGAGCAGAAATTGCAGAAGTGGAATAGCACTTGTAAGAGTTCTAAGCTCATCCCTCATGTTTAGTATCTGAAGATCCATTCCTTGTTCTATTCAAGAAATTCATATGTTTCTCAAGACCTGTGCAGCAATATTTGTGGAAATCGACTTGCATAAAAATCAAACTTTTCGGAATTACACAAAGTTGTCATGAAGAGATGCCCTGTAAAGTCAAACTGTACAGCAACTTGAGCGATAATTGTATCACATATGTGTACTTATTTTGCATCAACAGTTTTTGGAGATTCGTGTTCCAGTTTCAGCTCTCAGAGTGGGAGAATTGTGTGAATGAAGCTATCTTGGATATCAATTACCGGTATGACTCTTTTGAAATATTCAACCCCTTGTTGTGCATACAATTGTGGAAATGGAGAAATTCTTTCATCTTTGAGAATTAGTTCACTAGTGATGGTTCCTTTTTGGGAACCGTTCACTCGTTATAACTGTGCATAATACGTGTATTTTAGATAAATTTCCATAAAAAATATCAAGTAAGTACAGGTATTACCTCTGTATAATAAATTCATTGATTACGTAACGTAGATAGTTTATTTACTTCCAATTTTTTAACAGAATAAATTCTCAGAAAATGTCACATTATTCGGGTGACATGATGGGCCTATAACTAGAAAACCAGGTAGAGAGAGAGAGAGAGAGAGAGAGAGAGAGAGAGAGAGAGAGAGAGAGAGAGAGATCAGAGCAGGCTGAATGGAAGTATGGATTATGAAACCTGTCTATGAACTAGTGCATACCAACCCATTGCAAGATTGTCGGAACTTAATAAGTGAAAAGAAACAAAACTTCTTTTTTTCAAAACCTTGACGACATAGCAGACATCATAGCTCTGAAGATCCTTACAATAGAAAAACACAACGTTTTTGATCTGTCAACAGTTGAAAGGGGCCCCAAGGTTCATGCATGGAGGCAATAATCAGTTATTTGAGAAAGTGAACTGTTGAACAAGCCCAGGCAGGCGCGAGCAAACGAGCGAAACGAATCTGAAATTCAACAATTCAATAAATGGTATATTAATATATATAAAATATGAATTTTACACACAAATGTATTTGAAAATAAAAGACAAGAAATATCTACTACTAGTTCAGTGCTGATAATTTACGCATAATTCGGTTGTGCTACTGAATGGCTTTTTGGTTAAATCATTTGTTTAAGTCATATCAGCATAAAATACGACGACTTTTAGTGGTGCATGGGTTTCGATTGAAACCATTTTGGAAAAAAGATCTCTCGTATTTACCTTACAGGGCTAAGGTATATGAAATTATTACAATGATAGTTTTTAAATTAATTTCGAACTCTCTTCACAAAGAAACATCTCATGGAGTATCTTTCCATACTCCAAGTGAATCCATCATGCAAAGTGGATGGCGAAAGCCACAAGTGTATTGAAAAGTTTATGTTCTGTGATGAAGTTGTATTAAGACCACAGGAATGAACTGCAGTTTGTTCTGTCTGTATTTTCCTTATCACTATGGCTGTTAATGCATGATCCTGTGCCACTTCATAAGCCAAAATACCATGTTTCGAATTCAGCATTCCTTCAGAACTTACACACACATATATATATATACCACAAGGTCGTCCATAGTGATATTCTGGGCGAGGTTACACAAAAACAGGAAAACAATTTATGATTCCTGTCCTCTGTTCTGCCACTTTAAACTTTTGAATCATAAGTGAAAACAGTCACTAAACTGAATCATGAAGCAGAACCAATATATGTAAATATAGCCCACAGGGTGGTCCATTGATAGTGACCGGGCCCAATACCTCACGAAATAAGCATCAAACGAAAAAACTACAAAGAACGAAACTCGTCTAGCTTGAAGGGGGAAACCAGATGGCGCTATGGTTGGCCAGCTAGATGGCGCTGCCATAGATCAAACAGATAGCAACTGCGTTTCTTTAAACATGTACCCCCATTTTTATTATATATTCGTGTAGTACGTAAAGAATTATGAGTGTTTTAGTTGGACTGCTTTTTTCGCTTTGTGACAGGTGGATTGGTCGTCGAAGCGTCATACCATGGCCCGGGCGTGAGTCGTGCTTCGGTAGCTCAGATGGTAGAGCACTTGCCCGCGAAAGGCAAAGGTCCCGAGTTCGAGTCTCGGTCGGGCACACAGTTTTAATCTGCCAGGAAGTTTCATATCAGCGCACACTCCGCTGCAGAGTGAAAATCTCATTCTGGAAACATCCTCCAGGCTGTGGCTAAGCCATGTCTCCGCTGTATCCTTTCTTTCAGGAGTGCTAGTTCTGCAAGGTTCCCAGAAGAGCTTCTGTAAAGTTTGGAAGGTGGGAGACGAGACACTGGCAGAAGTAAAGCTGTGAGCACCGGGCGTGAGTCGTGCTTCGGTAGCTCAGATGGTAGAGCACTTGCCCGCGAAAGGCAAAGGTCCCGAGTTCGAGTCTCGGTCGAGCACACAGTTTTAATCTGCCAGGAAGTTTCAATGAAGTTCCCCATTAAAAACCTACGTTGTTGTTGTTCTGGTCTTCAGTCCTGAGACTGGTTTGATGCAGCTCTCCATGCTACTCTATCCTGTGCAAGCTTCTTCATCTCCCAGTACTTACTGCAACCTACATCCTTCTGAATCTGCTTAGTGTATTCATCTCTTGGTCTCCATCTACGATTTTTACCCTCCACGCTAATTTTGTGATCCCTTGAAGCCTCAGAACATGCCCTACCAACCGGTCCCTTCTTCTTGTCAAGTTGTGCCACAAACTCCTCTTCTCCCCTATTCTATTCAATACCTCCTCATTAGTTATATGATCTACCCATCTAATCTTAAGCATTCTTCTGTAGCACCACATTTCGAAAGCTTCTATTCTCTTCTTGTCCAAACTATTTATCGTCCATGTATCACTTCCATACATGGCTACACTCCACAAAAATACTTTCAGAAACGACTTCCTGACACTTAAATCTATACTCAATGTTAACAAATTCATCTTCTTCAGAAACGCTTTCCTAGCCATTGCCAGTCTACATTTTATATCTTCTCTACTTCGACCATCATTAGTTATTTTGCTCCCCAAATAGCAAAACCCCTTTACTACTTTAAGTGTGTCATTTCCTAATCTAATTCCCTCAGCATCACCCGACTTAATTCGACTACATTCCATTATCCTCGTTTTGCTTATGTTGATGTTCATCTTATATCCTACTTTTAAGACACTGTCCATTCCGTTCAACTGCTCTTCCAAGTCCTTTGCTGTCTCTGACAGAATTGCAATTTCATCGGCGAACCTCAAAGTTTTTATTTCATCTCCATGGATTTTAATACCTACTCCGAATTTTTCTTTTGTTTCCTTTACTGCTTGTTCAATATAGAGATTGAATAACACCGGGAATAGGCTACAACCCTGTGTCACTCCCTTCCCAACTACTGCTTCCCTTTCATGCCCCTCGACTCTTATAACTGCAATCTGGTTTCTGTACAAATTGTAAATTGCCTTTCGCTCTCTGTATTTTACCCCTGCCACCTTCAGAACTTGAAAGAGAGTATTCCAGTCAACATTGTCAAAAGCTTTCTCTAAGTCTACAAATGCTAGAAACGTAGGTTTGCCTTTCCTCAATCTTTCTTCTAAGATAAGGCGTAAGGTCAGTATTGCCTCACGTGTTCCAACATTTCTACGGAATCCAAACTGATCTTCCCCGAGGTCGATTCTACCTGTTTTTCCATTCGTCTGTAAAGAATTCGCGTTAGTATTTTGCAGCTGTGACTTACTAAACAGATAGTTTGGTACTTTTCACATCTGTCAACACCTGCTTTCTTTGGGATTGGAATTGTTATATTCTTCTTGAAGTCTGAGGGTATTTCGCCTGTCTCGTACATCTTGCTCACCAGATGGTAGAGTTTTGTCATGACTGGCTCTCCCAAGGCCGTCAGTAGTTCTAATGGAATGTTGTCTACTCCTGCGGCCTTGTTTCGACTTACAGTGCTTTGTCAAACTCTTCACGCAGTGTCGTATATCCCATTTCATCTTCATCTACATCCTCGTCCATTTCCATAATATTGTTCTCAAGTACATCGCCCTTGTATAGACCCTCTATATACTCCTTCCACCTTTCTGCTTTCCCTTCTTTGCTTAGAACTGGGTTTCCATCTGAGCTCTTGATATTCATACAAGTGGTTCTCTTTTCTCCAAAGGTCTCTTTAATTTTCCTGTAGGCAGTATCTATCTTACCCCTAGTGAGATAAGCCTCTACATCCTTACATTTGTCCTCTAGCCATCCCCGCTTAGCCATTTTGCACTTCCTGTCGACAGCATTTTTGAGACAAACATTCCTTTTTGCCTGCTTCATTTACTGCATTTTTATATTTTCTCCTTTCATCAATTAAATTCAATATTTCTTCTGTTACCCAAGGATTTCTACTAGCCCTCGTCTTTTTACCTACTTGATCCTCTGCTGCCTTCACTACTTCATCCCTCAGACCTACCCATGCTTCTTCTACTGTATTTATTTCTTCACATTCCTGTCAATTGTTCCCTTATGCTCTCCCTGAAACTCTGTACAACCTCTGGTTTAGTCAGTTTATCCAGGTCCCATCTAATTAATTTCCCACCTTTTTGCAGTTTCTTCAGTTTTAATCTACAGTTCATAACCAATATATTGTGGTCAGAGTCCACATCTGCCCCTGGAAATGTCTTACAATTTAAAACACAGTTCCTAAATCGCTGTCTTACCATTATATAATCTATCCGATACCCTTTAGTATCTCCAGGATTCTTCCATGTATACAACCTTCTTTCATGATTCTTGAACCAAGTGTTAGCTATGATTAAGTTATGCTCTGTGCAAAACTCTACCAGGCGGCTTCCTCTTTCATTTCTTAGCCCCAATCCATATTCACCTACTATGTTTTCTTCTCTCCCTTTTCCTACTCTCGAATTCCAGTCACCCATGACTATTAAATTTTCGTCTCCCTTCACTACCTGAATAATTTCTTTTATCTCATCATACATTTCATCAATTTCTTCATCATCTGCAGAGCTAGTTGGCATATAAACTTGTCCTACTGTAGTAGGCATGGGCTTCGTGTCTATCTTGGCCACAATAATGCGTTCACTATGCTGTTTGTAGTTGCTTACCCACACTCCTATTTATTTATTCATTATTAAACCTACTCTTGCATTACTCCTATTTGATTTTGTATTTATAACCCTGTATTCATCTGACCAAAAGTCTTGTTCCTCCTGCCACCGAATTTCACTAATTCCCATTATATCTAACTTTAACCTGTCCATTTCCCTTTTTTAAAATTTCTATCCTACCTGCCCGATTAAGAGATCTGACATTCCACACAGTGATCTGTAGAACACCAGTTTTCTTTCTCCTGATAACGACGTCCTCCTGAGTAGTCCGCACCCAGAGATCCGAATGAGGGAGTATTTTACCTCCGGAATATTTTACCCAAGAGGACGCCATCACCATTTAACCATACAGTAAAGCTGCATGCCCTCGGGAAAAATTACGGCTCTAGTTTCCCCTTGCTTTCAGCCGTTCGCAGTACCAGCACAGCAAGGCCGTTTTGGTTAGTGTTACAAGGCCAGTTCAGTCAATCATCCAGACTGTTGCCCCTGCAACTACTGAAAAGGCTGCTGCCCCTGTTCAGGAACCACACGTTTGTCTGGCCTCTCAACAGATACCCCTCCGTTGTGGTTGCACCTACGGTACGACCATCTGTATCGCTGAGGCACGCAAGCCTCCCTCCCCAACGGCAAGGTCCATGGTTCATGGGGGAGGTAAAAACCTGCACCTGAACAATATATTTTTTTTGAGATAGAAAGTAAATACGGTTTTTTGCCATTCTACTATTTTTCTAATCGAGAGGCGCTCCTTTAGCTTTTTCTGATGAGCCGAAATCACGCAGAACTTATTTTTTGTCCAAAGAAACCAAACTAGGGTGTAGCACAAGGAAACACCAACCCTGGAAAATAAGTTTCTCCCTCAGTGTCACATTTTATTTTTGGAAGAAATGCGAAAATCGTAAGTTTGATGTAAACTTTCTTACACTATAAATAAAAAAATGATTAACAGTTATCTTAAGAACCAGTCGTCAAATCAATCAGATGACACCTAAAAACCTATGAATAAAAAAAGGCTTGCTTAGTTTAGGTTTCATCTGCTCGATTTAACGACTACTGCAGGTTTCTCTTTTTGTTGCCAGAAATATATTACATAGAACTTCATTTTTGTGTGAGTTATATAATTATAAATAAAAGTGGAACTGGAATGAGGAAAGAGCGACTATCCAAAAACAGAACGTGCTGGCCGAACGATACCAAAGTGAGAATGGTTGAATGGAGAACTATAACGAGGAACAAGACTGTATGAATGGGACCGAGGTGGGAACAAGACCAGTCGAAGTGAACGGTGAACAACCATTCCAGGAACAATACCGACCGCGACCAAAGTGAATGACGAACGGCTGTTCCTGGGACGAGACCAACAGCTACAGTAAGGCATGGTGAATGCTGTTCCTTACAATTCGTTCCATTCACCTTAGTGAAGCGTTCCTTTGGATTCGTTCGTTTTCAACGACCCACCTCTAGTCAGTGGGTCAGCTGCTGATTTACGTAATTGACTTAACGATTTATCAACATGTTGCATAATGTGATTGATACAGACAATGAAACTGAAATGCTGAGTACTCTGAGGGGAAACCCTCTTGTTTGAGTAATTGTAATAGTTTGCTGAGATGTAAGCTCAATTTGTTCCTGACATTCTACAAAAGATTCTCTATTTGCGTAAAGATCCTGCACACTTCTCAATTTAATATTCCATCTCGTATTGGAAACGGAAGGTAATTTCCTCTTCACTATGTCAGTTAGCGTCGATTTTCGCTGTGAAGAACTATGGACAAAACTGGGAATCTCACTAAGGTCAAAAAAAAAAATTCTAATGTCCATATTCTGACTCATTGCTTGGGCTAAAATCAAATTAATCTTACGAGCATGTTTAAAACGCTCTTTGAGAAGAGGATGTACGCTTGAACGACGACCACTCGGAATAACTGCACCATCACAGCTCTGAGCAATATCTTTATTTAAATTATTAAAGGTATCCAGCAAAATTTCTGCAAGCGATTCTGCTAATGTTTTTGCATTATGTTCACAAGGTGTTATGAATGTCCAAAACCTTTCTACAGATTTACTCTCAGACAAAACGTATCTGATAACAACGGCAAAGTTTAATGTTGTTGCCGGCCGGAGTGGCCGTGCGGTTCTAGGCGCTACAGTCTGGAGCCGAGCGACCGCTGTGGTCGTAGGTTCGAATCCTGCCTCGGGCATGGATGTGTGTGATGTCCTTAGGTTAGTTAGGTTTAATTAGTTCTAAGTTCTAGGCGACTGATGACCTCAGAAGTTAAGTCGCATAGTGCTCAGAGCCATTTTTTTTAATGTTGTTGAAATGTCAGTTGCTCATCTGTGATAACTGAGACATAATTAGCAGCAGCAATTCCCTGACTTACTCACTGACGATAAACTTTCGGTATACAAGAAAGTAAGTAAATGTGAATATGTGCTTTGAAAATAGTAACCTTCGAAGGTGATCGCTAAGCGCAGCATCAAGCTCAGCTGCAAAAATTTACAAGAGTATGGAAAATTCCTGGATTTGGTGTATCACTGTGTTCATCGTACCTAAAATGTAAGAACTCAAAGGCATCCCAAAATTTAATATAATATACAGTTTTTGAAAACCCCTAACAATTTTTGCAAATGTCATCGTTGTGACTTTCAACTGACTACCTTTAAGCACAGTGCACTTGTTTTCTAAGATTGAGTTTCCCTAAAAGTTTGTTTTCTAGCTGTGCAGTTGTATGTGATTAGACCATCCATGTTCCTTTATTCTCTGTGATAAATGTCGGAGATCATCTTACCGTCCACCGAGCGAGGTGACGCAGTGGTTAGCACACTGGACTCGCATACGGGAGGACGACGGTTCAATCCCGCGTCCGGCCATCCTGATTTAGGTTTTCCGTGATTTTCCTAAATCCCTCCAGGCAAATGCCGGGATGGTTCCTTTGAAAGGGCACGGCCGACTTCCTTTCACATCCTTCCCTACTCAGATGAGACCGATGACTTCGCTGTTTGGTCTCCTCCTGCAAACAACCCGACTCTTACCGTCCAAGTTGTTCCGCACCCAGCATTTTCTTTTGCACACAACAAACACAGAAAACAGTCCAATTTGTTTGTGATATCACAATCTCATATCCAGTCTACTTTCTCATAAATGGCAGATCCGAAAATTGTTAAACTTTCTTTACATTTATTTGTAGTTTTCTTTGCTAACTTCATATTTGGCGCAGGTCTCCCTAGGTCCGTGATACAGAGTTTATCTTCAAGTGACAGAGAAGAGAAATGACCTTCTCTGAGCCTCTGCACTGAATCATCAGACATATTGATTTCACACTATACACCGGAGAACTCACGTCTCCAAACACGTGACTGCATGCTAAATTCTTCCCCATGACAAAGAGTAAAACTGAGGACAGTAGTGGTAACTTGACTGCGACAAATAGGAAAAAACTCCAGCCTATCATTTCTGAATTGATTCTTGCTGTTACTGAACTATAGTCAATAACACAGCATCTATTATAAGCCACATCAATCAATCAAAAATGGTTCAAATGGCTCTGAGCACTATGGGACTTAACTTCTAAGGTCATCAGTCACCTAGAACTACTTAAACCTAACTAACCTAAGGACATCACACACATCCATGCCCGAGGCACGATTCGAACCTGCGGCCGTAGCGGTCTCGCGGTTCCAGACTGTAGCGCCTAGAACCGCTCGGCCACTCCAGCCGGCTCAATCATCAATCGCAAAATAGTGTAGATATGAATTCGAGTCAAAATCTGCTATTTATATGTCTCATTGACAGAACGACTGCTCCAATGCACAGTGTAGCGGATACCCCCTGTGCCTATTCCCTTCTCCGCCTAAGATCTCAGCGCAGGAATGTGGTCTCCGGTGGCTGCGCAACTGAATTTTGCGCGCGGGTCGAGCCGAGCACGTTGGAGCTGACCACCACCTTCAAAAATGACTGTACACGTCGGCAGAAAAGGTTCACATACATTATTAAACAATTATTCGTCGTAGAAGCAAGAGAATGTACTGTTTTAAGTTTAAAATCTTTATGCACTGTAAAATCTTCTCGAACGCGAATATTTCTATGGAGTTTCACTGTTTCATTGTGCTGTCGGACAAACTGCTACTTAGCAGACGATGATACAGTCTTTTTCGGCAAAGCCTTGATCGTCCTGTTCCGTTCCGTCACGCTCCATGCTATCTAAGGACCGTGTGTTTGCCACCATTTAAAATGTACAATCGTATGTTTTGAAACGAGATTCCGTTCTGTGAAGTGTGAATCGGTCGTTGAATAGTTACCAGAGACAGTCTACTTTACGAACGTTAGAAGAAAGAAGAAGATATTTAAACCAACTATTCTATGCCTTCAATTATTTTCGAAACATAGGAGAAACACATATTCTCAAATATTGTGAAAGCGAAGGTGGGCCATCCAAGTGCTCTAAGCCACTTTGCATTAAGAAATCCAAATATATAAAGCTCTTTTGGATTTTATACAGGAAATTGAAATGCTTTTACCACTTTTGGTGTTGTATCAATGGCTCAGATACACTTAATCACAATGTGTGCTGAGTTTTGTTATTTGGGCATATGGCGTGAAGTCAAGATTCCTCAGCTGTAAATTACAGGCTTTTGCAGGCTGTAAGATACTATTAATTTATTGCTCATATTCTTTCAGTTGAGGTATTTCTATACAGTTGGTTTTTAAATATGTCCCGTATAAATTGTTGACGGAGCGCTTTAAAAAAACGATGTCATATAAAAGTAAGAAAGAGAAAATACCACTGTGATAATAATACTCACTGATCCACAGATGTGCCCTACGCAAGAATGTTCAACAATTAGCGCGTGTCAGATGTTTTCATTTCTTGGCAAATAACTGCTTTTTCATAAGGTAGTTGCCTTCGCTAATTTGAGTGCGATTTGTGCATTTTATGCCATTTATTTTGAATGTGAAGACTCGCGTTCGTGAGAAGTAATTTCTGCAAAGAAAACGGGGCAACAGCCCTCGTGAGGTAATTGTACAATCCTGAAAACGACTTTTTTTTGGTCTGATATTTACATTCTGTAGACCCATAGTGAGGAGATCTGTGTGTGTTGTGGAATAGAGGTGAAAAAAAATGTGCGTTATATTTAGAAAGAGAATAAAGTTATCTATTAACGTTCTTTGCACAGATCGTAAGTAAAAATAAACCAGAAGGAATAACAAATATATTCTCTTTTAAAATTAAACACTGAACATACCATAAAAATATATGTGTGTGTATAATAGACAAATATCGTTAAGCGCAATCTGTTCTTATTTTCAGATAGGCCTATAGTGTTAGAGTGATAAAGGGATATATTTTAGTCTTGTTAATAGTTGATGTTTATCGTTACTGTAAATCTTTTGGTTGGTTGTTTAACTTGATCTGTACACTGGACTAGGAGTTCAGTGCTGTCAGGGAAGTAGTGTACTGATGACTTTCTCTAGGGCAGCTGATAGAGTTTCATGCAGCAATTCTTAATTTATCCGCGCTATCAGTTTTTATTTGCTTATTTCGCGTTCACTGCCTCACCAACAACACTGGGTGTTGTGTGATGTCCTTAGGTTAGGTAGGTTTAAGTAGTTCTAAGTTCTAGGGGACTGATGACCATAGATGTTAAGTCCCATAGTGCTCAGAGTCATTTGAACCATTTTACTATTCACACGCTAAACAAATTTTGGTTATATGAAGTTCTCATTTCATTTATGAATTACCCACCACGTGATGAAGTCCAAGAGTGATACCATGTTGCGTGGTCTAGATGTAACTACTTGACTACCTCAGATTTAGTTCAAATTTTGTGTTCATGTTTGCTGAACAACCAATGGAAAATTTACATATTTCTAGCCCATAAATTTTAGTAGCTTGTGAGTATGAACTTCTTAAGTGAAAGTTGACAGAATGTCATTGCAACACTGCACACTGTACTGGCCCATTTAACAACCAAAAACAAAGAAATAGTGGTTGCTGGTGATTTCAATGTAGATTTCCTTAAAGACTCTCCCAATAAGAACTTATTTGAGTTAGTAACACTTTCAACTTAATTTCCACTGTAAAGTTCCCCACTAGGGTAGCCAATTGCTCACAAACAGCCATTGATAATATGTTTGTAGAAAAGTCCAATGAACAACATTATATTACAAAACCAATAGTCAATGGCCTCTCAGATCACGACATGCAGTTCCTTCTGTCAAATGTTAACACTGAACAGGATATAAAATCAGTTAAATCTGAGCTCAAGAGGGTAATCAATAACCCAAAAATTGATTACTTTAGGACACTTCTCAGAGAAATTCACTGGACTGATGTTTACAGTGCTCATGGGATGAATGAAAAACATAACACTTTTGCTAATAAAGTGCTTACCTTATTCGAATGCTGTTTTCCCAAATAACTTACCAAGGTTAGAGCCAAGTCAACAAAGAAGCCATGGATTACTCAAGGAATAGGGGTATCTTGTAAAACAAAAAGAAAACAGTATCTGTCAATCCGAAACAGTTCCGATGTTGATGCTATAGCACATTACAAGAAATACTGCAAAATATTAAAGACTGTAATACGGACATCAAAGCAAATATATTACAAGGAAAAGATAGTCATATCAGATAACAAAATAAAGACAATATGGGTGGTGGTGGTGGTTAGTGTTTAACGTCCCGTCGACAACGAGGTCATTAGAGACGGACAATATGGGATATAGTGAAGGAGGAGACTGGTAGAACTAGACATGAAGAGGGACAAATAGCATTAAGAGTAAATGATACATTGGTGACAGATATGTATAGTGTTGCAAAACTTTTTAACAAACATTTCATAACTGTTACTGAAAAGATGGAGTTGTCAGGTTCTGTAGATGGAATACCTCAGACCAGACATTTCAAGTAACTTCCATAATATGAATTTGACTCCCACTACCCCAGCAGAAATAATGTCAATCATGAAATCTTTGAAATCAAAAACATCTTGTGGGTATGATGAAATATCAACAAAGGTAATTAAAGAATGTTATTCTGAGTTAAGTAACGTATTAAGCTATCTGTGTAACCAGTCGTTTATCAGTGGAATATTTCTGAATGGTTAAAATATGCTGAAGTTAAGCCACTGTTTAAGAAGGGAGATAAATAAATAGCATCAAATTTCCGTCCAATTTAACTTTTGCCAGCATTCACAAAAATTTTAGAAAAAGTGATGTACAATCAGCTTCATAACCATCTTATCTCAAATAACATACCATCAAAGTCACAGTTCGGAATTCTAAAGGGTTCTGATATTGAGAAGGCTATCTACACTTACAGTGATAATGTGCTTAATTCATTAGATAAAAAATTGCAGGCTACTGGTATATTTTGTGATCTGTCAAAGGCATTTGACTGTGTAAATCACAATAGCCTTTTAAGTAAATTAGAATATTGTAGTGTAACAGGAAATGCTGCAAAATGGTTAAAATCTTATATCTCTGGCAGGAAACAAAGGGTGTTATTAGGAAAGAGACATGTGTCAAGCTATCAGGCATCATCCAACTTGGAACTAATTACATGTGGGGTCCCACAAGGTCCCATTTTAGGGCCCATACTTTTTCTTGTGTATATCAATGACCTTTCATCAGTAACGTTACCAGATGCCAAGTTCGTTTTGTTTGCCGATGATACAAACATTGCACTAAATAGCAAATCAAGTGTAGTCTTAGAAAGATCAGCTCATAAAATATTTGTGGACATTAATCACTCGGTTCCTAGCCAATTCCTTGTCACTAAACTTTGAAAAAACACACTACATGCAGTTCAGAACTTGTAAGGGGTGTCCCACGAGTATATACCTAACAGTATGATGCCAAGCAGATAGAAGAAATGGACAGTGTTAAATTCTTGGGATTACAGCTTGATAATAAATTCAACTGGGAAAAGCACACCACAGAACTGCTGAAGTGTCTTAACAAATCTCTATTTGCAATGCTAACTGTGTCAGACGTAGGGGATATAAAAATGAAAAAGCTGGCATACTATGCTTACTTTCATTCCATAATGTCATATGGGATTATTTTTTGCGGTAATTCATCAAGCCAAGCTAAAGTTTTCCGGGCACAAAAATGTATAGTAAGAGTTATATGTGGTGTGAAGTCAAGAACGTCCTGCAGAAGCCTGTTTAGGAAACTAGGTATACTAACTACTGCTTCCCAATACATTTATTCTTTAATGAAATTTGTCATTAAAAATATATCACTTTTTCAAACCAACAGCTCAATTCATGGAATCAATACTAGAAATAAGAATAATCTTCACAAGAAGTTAAAGTCACTTAGTCTTGTACAAAAAGGTGTGCATTATTCAGGAACACACATTTTCAATAACTTGCCAGCAGCCATAAAAAGCTTAACAACCGATGAAATTCAGTTTAAGAGAAGCCTAAAGGATTTATTGGTGGCTAACTCCTTCTACTCCATTGATGAATTTCTTAGAAGAACCAACTAATTTGTGTGTGTGTGTGTGTATAAGTACAATATAACTTCTGCAGAATTTCAATGCAGTAATTGTGTGTGTGTGTGTGTGTGTGTGTGTGTGTGTGTGTGTGTAAGTACAATCTAACTTCTGCACCATTTCAGTGCAGTAATGTGTTCATTCTAAATAAGTATTATAGTAGTTGTATTACACATTTCTTACCTTATAAATAAATAAATAAAAACTTTTTTATTTTAAATTCAGTGCATTAGTATTTGTAAAATCACTCTTTCATATAGTGTTCATTAAAAAATGACGCTCATTCCATTTGGGACCTGTGGAATGGTACATTAGCTTATTTATTTGAGTTGCAAATATTTATAATGTATTGTTGTTTTTCTGACATGTTCTACATCCTGGAGGACCTCCTCACTATATATCAGTTGGAATAAAAGTAAATCTAGTCTAATCTAATCTTGAAAATTTTAGCCAAGTTTTCAGTGCTGTCAGTCAGGGGATAATTGTTTTTAAGCTACAACACTTGGTAAGAATTGCTTGCACTGTGCTTATTACATACATTTCATGTTTTATTATTCCTAACCTTTGCTTCAAGGAGTAGGCCCTATTCAAAAACTGTTAATAAATTTTGTCGCAACGTATTTACTTCCCTAGTTTAGCAGCTTGATTTCTTCACATTGTTGATTTAAAAAGCTCACTTTCTTGTGACCATGTAGGCCAGTAGCTGGTTGAAGTGCACTTATGGTGTTGGCGGCTCTTGTACTGCATGCTGCTGTTGGCAGTTCATTTCCATTAGCAGTAGCTGATTTATTTATTTATTGTTGGTTGGGTGATAGTACACAATAGTCAGTGAGAATCTCTGAATCTAATGACTTGTTTCAGCTGGTGATATGAATTGATTACATCAATTTTTGGTATGGATAGGGTGAGACAGACAATTATTAATCTGGCCATTATGGATTATAAAGCTAGTTACTGGATTTCACATGTGTTTCTTGCAGAATATGTTTCTCAGAATAAAGTAGGATGTTTTTGGACATTGTTTCCTTCCATACTCCAGTGGTATAGTTTGGTTTGGTGTTGGCAAAGCCATTGTAAATGATGAGGAAAATGACTGTGGTAACAGAATGATCTGTAGTCTAGTGCAAGGTTCAAATGTTACCATTTAGTTGTGGGTTGGTGAAGCCAATGAATTAAAGAGTAAGAAAACCGCTTGTGGCAACAGAATAATTATAACTTAGCCCAAGATATAGATAGGGCTGAAATGTTATGGTTTGGTTGTGCGTTGGCGAAATCAATGAATGTCATGTTTTCTGAGGTTGTGATTGTACAGGAACCAAAACATATAGTTTAAATTTTATATTGTGTATGACAACATTCTGCACAATAACATTCTGTTATGCCACCATGAAATTTCATACATTCCACATCATGATGGCATTGATTGAACATTGTTTTCTCATTTTTTTCTGTCATTTTGTCTAATTATTGGACACTTAATTCTTTGTGTTTTGTTATTTGCACCATATTCATGAAGAATGTCATACAAGGTGATGGAGGCAATTGAGTATAGGCTTTTCTGAAGTCTGCAAAAAGGACAACTGTGCAATTTGTATCATCTTCTTCCAGTATCATTTTGAGATTACACATCTACTCGTACATGATCGGTCCTTTTGGAAGCCTGCCTGGTATTCACATATCAAAACGTCTGTCTGTTGCTCCAGTCTGGTAAACTGGATATGTGAGAAAGCTTTGTACTAGGTAATTTGTAAAACCAAAATACTTCGGTTATTGTTTATATCCACCTTATCCGCCTTTTTATGTAGTGTACAGCATCCACCTAGTCAGCCTGCGACATCCGCATCCTGCATGACAGAACAGAGATGTGAAATGCTTTCCTCACAGAGAGTGCAACGAAAGAAGCTGTTTGCAGTATGACGAGGATGGTGCTGGCAATGAAAAAGCAGCCTTGTGTCTCAGCCAACGGCCATCAGGGCCCACTACTGGGGCACTGCGGATCAACAGCAGTGTCGCTCACGTGATCGAGAAGAGTCCTAGAAGATCCATGTGTCAACAGACCTTACAAGCACATGCACCTCCGGCCAGAAGACAGTTTGACATGCCGCCTGGACTTGTAGTAATCTGCCATCCCTGCCACAACATCCATGCACCTCGTGTGCTGGTATCCCGGGTTGTCAAGAGGGGTAGCTTCGGACTGTGACTCAAGAGTGTCATGTAATGATGGTTTGGCCTCCCGGGATAGCTTTGTGATAATGCTGTGCTGACCATTTATTTTTATTTATTTATTGTATTTTTTTTTTTGCATGGAGACACCAACTGGTGTCTTTTGCAAACGTCATAGCATTTTTTTACAAGTTTAGTACAATATATATATACACACACACACACACACATCCATGGATGGATATGTGTGCGTGTGCGAGTGTATACCCGTCCTTTTTTCACCCTAAGGTAAGTCTTTCCGCTCCCAGGATTGGAATGACTCCTTACCCTCTCCCTTAAAACCCACTTCCTTTCGTCTTTCCCTCTCCTTCCCTCTTTCCTGATGAGGCAACAGTTTGTTGCGAAAGCTTGAATTTTGTGTGTATGTTTGTCTTCATTTGTGTGTCTGTCGACCTGTCAGCACTTTCATGTGGTAAGTCACATCATCTTTGTTGTGTGTGTATATATATATATATATATATATATATATATATATATATATATATATATATACACACACACACACACACACAATAATATGAATATAATAGAAGGAAACATTCCACGTGGGAAAAAATATATCTAAAAACAAAGATGATGTGACTTACCAAACGAATGCTCTGTATATGTCTGCTTGTGTCTGTATATGTGTGGATGGATATGTGTGTGTGTGCAAGTGTATACCCGTCCTTTTTTCCCCCTAAGGTAAGTCTTTCCGCTCCCAGGATTGGAATGACTCCTTACCCTCTCCCTTAAAACCCAAATCCTTCCCTCTTCCCTGACGAGGCAACCGTTGGTTGCGAAAGCTAGAATTTTGTGTGTATGTTTGTGTTTGTTTGTGTGTCTATCGACGTGCCAGCACTTTCGTTTGGTAAGTCACATCATCTTTGTTTTTAGATATATATTCACAATAATTTATTTTAGTTTAATATTAATATTCACTTAAAGAGTATAAACACTTGTCAATCAAGAAATGTTTCAGTTTCACTTTGAATAAGTTCCCTTTGTGGCACCTTATAGAGCTCGGTAATCTGTTGTACCATATTTGACCACTAATGCATGGACTATGGTCTGTTGTTTTTAATTTTGTTCTTTTTCTGTAGTAGCAGTCTTTATTTCTTGTATTATAGGCATGCATATCAGAGCACTTTGTTTCTTTGTTTTGATGTGTCACAAAAAATATAATTAATTTGTAACGATACAGTGAGTAGACTGTGAGGTATTTATGATGAACAAAGATTTCCCTGCATGAATCTCTATACCCTAATCCATGGATAATTCTGATTGCTCTTTTCTGTAGGGTTAATATTCTGTTCATATGTATGTCGGCAGCACAACCCCATATCTCTATCCCGTAATTAATCTTTGGAAAAATGTTTCCACAATAAATTGTTTTTAATGTCTGATGTGGAACTACTTTTGATAACTGGCTGATTAGATGTAATGAACTGCTGATTTTATTGCATAAATATTTGATATGGTTTACCCATCTTAGATTTTCATCTAGGTGAATACCTAGAAATCTGCAGCCTTCTGTGTCCACTACTTCAATTCCACCTATGTTACTGATAGAGGTTTGGTGTGAGTTTGTAAGTTTAAATGGCAATAACTGAGATTTTCTGATATTAACTTTCAAACCTTGATCTTGGAAATAAGTAGTTATTTCCTGTAGTCCCTCAGTTGCTACCAACGTTAACTCATCATTTTGTTTACCAAGAAATAACAGTGAGGTATCGTCTGCATAGGTTACCAATTGGGAGTTGAAAGGTTGCTCTATATCATTTATGTACACTAGGAAAAGGAAACGGCCCAAAATTGAGCCCTGGGGTACACCTTGTGTGACTGTCTCATATTTGTACTGGAAATTAATGATCTGATTATTGATTTTGTAAGTCAGCTTTGTACACTGCATGCGGTTAAATAAATATGTAGCCAGCAATTGCATGGATGCAGCATTTACATTGTATGACTCAAGTTTACTTAAAAGTAACTCATGGTTTACCGAGTCAAAGGCTTTAGTAAGGTCTAGAAATATGCCAGCTGTTTGCATTCCTTGATCAAGGGCACCATACGTTTTGTGAAGAAATTCCGTAATTGCTGTGATAGTACTATGATCTTTTCGGAATCCGTGTTGTGTCTCTGTTAGGAACTTATTTTTCAAGAAATAGTCACTAAGTTGTGTCAGCAGCACAACTTCAAATACTTTGCTGAAGACAGGTATTAATGATATGGGCCTGGAATTTGAAACCTCTTCCTTGGATCCTTTTTTATGCTCTGGTTTAACTGTGCTCCATTTCAATACATTTGGAAATGTATGTTCTCTGATACTGCAGTTTACCAGGTGGGTGATTATTTTAACTAATTCCTTATTACATTTTTTAATCACGATACTACTCAAACCATCCCATCCAGATGAGAACTTATTCTTTAGGTTATTTATTATCCTGCCTATTTCTTTTTCACTTACTTGTTTGAATTCAAAAGGTGGCTCTTCAAAGGGGCAAAGCTTTACCTCACTACTCACAACTGTGTTATTAATTGGACTAACAGCTGCAGATATAAAGTATTTATTGAAAACACTGCAGACTTTATTAGGATCTTTAATTGTGCTTCCTTCATGTCTTATAATTAAAATTTCAGTTTCTGGCTTCGGTGTGGCTTTGCGAAATTGATTTACAATTCTCCATGAGGTCTTGGCTATATTGTCTGATTGAGCTATTTCACTGCTGTATATCTGTTTTCTTAGATTTGAAAGCTCTTTCTTAAAGATTTTCTTGGCTTCGTTGTACTTGGCTTTAAAAACCTGCAGGTTTGTTGACTTGTGTAACACATCCAGGTCCTGGATGTTTTGCCTGAGTTTTATCATATTTGCTGGAAGTATCAGTCTGTTGGTTTTTGCACTTTGGTTATGGGTGAACACTCTTTGTATTTTCTTAACAGGGCAGCATCTGTCAAAGTGTCTTAGCATAGTATCATAGAATTTGGCCGATTTGTTTTCAGATCCTTCAGTCTGGTAAACCAGATCCCAGTCCTCTATAGCTAATTTATTTCTTAGGGCAAGGATGTTACCCTCTTTTAGGATTCTTTTATTTTCGATAACTTTTGTCATTTTTGGGATGCTTGTGTTTACATACTCTACATGCTGGCATTTGTGGTCAGAGTAGTGAAAATCCATATTCCAGCACCTAACACTGTGTTTAATATGTTTACATAGTATAACACAATCAATTCTGCTAGATATGGACTTTGTTACCCTTGTATCACTATTTACTACATTTATGAGATTTTATGAGTTAAGAGTATCTATTAACCTCATATTACACAAACTGGAAGATTTTGTCTCAGTATTCAGACCACCAAGTATAGCTAGGTCACTGGGACCACAACGTCCCACTACTCTACTAAATATGTCTATGAAGCTAACTACATCAGCCTTTGGTGGATGGTAAATCCCAATAACTTTATGTTTTCTCATAACCTCTCTACACTCTTTGGTGTGGACTTCAATCAAGCCTTCTTTGTTATAGTGGTCTAGATAGTTTGTTTTCTGGTACTCGAGATTCTCACTAATGTAAACTGCCACACCAACACCCTTATGTTGCTGTCTACAATAACTATTTGCTAAGGAGTAGCCCTCTAGTTTACAGTAAATAATTTCATCAGATTTTAATCCATGCTCAGTTAACACTACTATATGAGGTGACTGTTCACTTACAAAAACCTGTAATATATTAAGCTTATTTCTAAGGTACTGTATGTTTAGGTGCATGAGCCTTAGTGGTATTTTTAACTGGCCACTCTGATTATCTTCCTTTAAAATGCACTGAGTTGATTCACTTACATAAGTTCTGGATCCAGGCACTAAAAGTGTTCCTGTTCTTTGGCGATCTTGCATTTCTCGATCTACTACCCAACCTGGCTTCTGTCTGTCTAGTTGTCAAGGTAGCTGTTGAGGTGCCTTCTTGCTCCGTACAGTCCAAGGAGTTGCTGAGCTGCCTGGTGTTGCAGTAACTGGAGTTGTATACTCCACCACATTTGATTGAGTAAGTGATGCTGAAGAGTCTGCAGTTGATGCAACAGCTTCTGTTGTTTTAACTAGCTGGCTTGGCCAGTTGTTTTTACCCAGTCCTGGGAATTTGTTAGTTGCTTTACTTTCCCACAAAACCATGTCACTTTGAACTCTGGGTTTTATTGGTCTTGAGAATCTTCTAGGAGCACAATGTGTTTCTGGACTTTTGAATATCCTGTTCCTGCAAACTGATCTTCCTACTCCATTGTTCGTTACTGTCCTCTTGACAACATTGTGGTTGATTTCTGGTACTGTAATTTTTTCTTGCTGTGGTATTATTTGCTCAGTTCCATCTGAATCCTTCCACTCAAGTGATATTGCAGGCTTTAATTGATTTTTTGGACAGATGGCTGCAAGTAGAGTTCTGGCCATTTCTTCCTTGCCATTAGCATTTAGGTGTAGTCCGTGAGAAGTGTACCAGTCTCTGTTCTCAGGGACTGTTACAAACTGAGTGTTTTGGAAAGATTTCACTATTTTGGCTATTTTCCTATTTGTTCGCCTGGTTTCGTCGTTCAGACAAGACCAGCTTTCAGGATCATATCTATGGGGTATCCCTACTATGATTACATTTGTAACTCTCTATTAGTTTTGTTTCCATCTTTCTTTCTTGAGTGAGAGACTTGTGGGAAAACATTTTATTTTGTTGTTCTTCTGTTATAAGATTTGAAGTGGGATTCATACTTTGTTTCTTGCTTAAATTGTGTTTTGTTCTGACTTATTTGTCAACATCAGCAATGATTCTTGTTTATTGGTTTTTCGCAATAAAAGCAGATTGAGGACAGCATAGTGGATGGATCAAAACATTTTCCTAATCTCCTGGTATGATGCCATTTTCCAACATATTTGCAATTATGATTTGTAGTTTGACTTACAGTCAAGAGTTCACCCCCAATCTTCAGCATTTCTGTGATTACGCCATTTTCTCATGGTGCTTCGCTTTATTGGGATGTGAAATGATGTTTTGTATTTCCTTATGTATGGGTGGAATAGAGTTTTGATTTGGTGCAGTTAAATGAGATTGGAGCCTGCCTCCATGTGGTTCACAGCTGTGTAGTTTCTCTTGAAGTACTGCTTCATTATTTCACAGTTGGCCTCTGTATTTGTCTCAAGTGTTCCACCAGGGCAATGAAAACAAAGACCAGGTGGCTTGTAACTCATTAGTTCTTCTGTAAATGTCTTGTAAAATTTTCATGTGGTGTTCTTTTTGAAATCATTATTGATTTCTTCTAATTTTTAGAGGTCTCTCTCAGTGTTTATTTATTTATTTATTTATTTATTTATTCTTTGCCCATGGACTCCAGCTGAAAATCCAGCTGAGAGTATTGGGTGTGTCATACAATAGCCTATTAACATCAAACTTGATTTCAATATATATATAAATGAAACAAATGATTAAACAGAAATAGTCCATAATCATACAAAGGTTTTACATGTTTCACATTATACGTACACACAAATAAAAAAAAACATACAGAAATGATAATTTTTACAGGTAATTTCAGTAATGATATATTTAAACACCATCTTAGTATTCACTCAAACTGTATATACATTTCTCTGTGAGATATAGTTTCAAATGATTTTTAAAACATTTTAGATCTGTTTCTTTTTTAATGATTTTGGGGAGTTTATTAAAGAACCTTTTGCCTGCTTCTTCTGGGGCAGTCATAGTCAGTTTTAGATTTCTGTTTATCATGTAGTAATTTTCATTTCCTCTTGTACCGTGTTTGTGTACATCTTTATTTAGGAGGTGTTTATCACTTGACCTTACCACCATTATACTTTGGTATATATACAGTGAATATACTGTCATTATATTATAATGTACAAAAGCTTGCCTACAGGTCTGTCTTGGTGGTATTTTTGCAATGCATCTCACTGCCCTTTTCTGAATTGTGAATATTCTTTTTAGGTAGCCAGCTTGTGCATTTCCCCATATGTGAACTGAATAAGACAAATGTGGGAAGACAAGTCCATAATACATTGATCTGAGGACTTTATCACCCACAGTCTTAGCTGTTTTATGCATGATGAAGATGTGTTTGTTTATCTTTTTACACAGTGCATCTATGTGCTCCCCCCATGCCAAATGTTTGTCTATTATAGTTCCTAGAAAATTTGTGCTGGTTACTTCTTTTAGATGTTTTTCTCTTCATTTCTAAAAAATTATGCCAGTTCTCTGGAGTTTTGTGGCTATGCCAAGTCTTCCAGACTGGATTTAAGATTCTAGGGCTCTGTTACAATCTGAGGTCCACCATCAGTGTTTCTCTTTCCATGGCAGTTGTGTAAGTTTTTTTACTGGTTGTTGGATGGTTTCAAGAATGTGTGTGTTGGTCAGTAGTGAGTGCATGAACTCCTCTGTGTGTTTTTTTTTTTTTAGTATTCTGGTTTTATATGAGTGAGGTTTTGCTTTTGGCACCTCTTTCTGTTGGGTATGAAATGGATTTTGAGCTGTGAGAGATGGTGATTGGACTCCATAAAACCCTTGGGTACCCTCACATTCATGATTCCTGGAGAGAATTTTCTGGTTATCACCACATATAATTGATGATTTCAAGTTGTCATCTTAAGTAGTGGCTTCATCAAGTGCGTGCGCATTGTTTGGCAGTTGGCCATTCCTCTTTTATTGATTAGGAGATGTCCATTGATATTTGTCTTTTTGTGTACCAAGAAATTCTGAATGATTTACCTGTGCTTCTATTTTGTGCTGATTTATCCATTGAAATCTCCATGAAGGGTCATGGCATGGTGTTAAGGGATCTTGGGGAGTACCTGCTGTGACCAGAATTTCTCAATTTTGTTCATGTCAGAGTCATTGTTAACTGAGGGATGTCCATTTGCAAGTGTGTAGGCTTTGTTTACAAGTTTGTAGGCTTTGTTGGCATGTTTTATTGTGAGTACATAGAGGCTTTCCAAGGGTTATGTGACATCTATCATAGAATTCTCGAGCATTCGGAAAGCAGTTCCCAAGATATGTAAATTACTATTTCTAAGTTTGGTTGCAGGTTTTCCTTTGTGGATACAATATCCACTAGAATCAGAGTGATTGCAGTCACAAAAACATTTTTCTTGTACAACAAGAGTATGGGTTCCGAATTTGTTATAGGTCTCCATCAGCATCTTCAGTTTTCCTGTTTTGGTCAGCTCTGTACATCGAGAGTACAAAGGGATTGCTTTCTCTTGGGTTTGAGGGGTTTTGGGAAGCTCCAACTGTTCTCAGCATGATGTCCTGGTCTTGCAGTATCTGAATGACCAAGCTTCCCTTCACACTTATCATCCTGAGTGCGGGGTTGTTACATTGCTGCTTGTGTTTCCATCATGCCAAGTTCATGATTGATTTTAGCTGATAGGCCTGAGCCCAGGGTGAATAAGTCGCAGATTACATTTAAATCACTCTCATTGTGAGGGCAGTTAGTTCATGTCGCAGATGTTTTGCTTTGTTGACTGATACCTCTTGGTGTTCTAGGCTCTTACCCTTTTCCTTTATTTGGGCTTGGGATTGGCAACAGCAACCACTTAGTTACTCAATCCCATTAATTGCTGTAGGTGGAGTTACTTGAGGATTTATTGAAATACAAAGTAGTAAATATGTAGAGATTTGTATGTTTCAGTATTTGATCTGCAGTCCAGTACAAAAATTACAAGAATATCACCAATTTGTACTGTTAACCAAATACGTAGATGCTGACTGAACTTTTTTGGAAAGTCATGGGAAATTTGTATGTGGTGGAATTGAAGAAACTATAAAATGGTTGGTTGCACAAGCTAGCTTACAGCACCCAAACAAAAATCAAACCCTCAGAAAGAATTGTTTCGTTGAGAAGACCCAAATAAAATAAGCCAGAGCTGCTCAGAAAGGAAGGTTTTCTTAAGCTTCATGGGGTTTGGCAAAGATGTTACAGAGGTTAGTGGGGCGATGGAAGGCAACAGTGGATGGCATGGAGAGGACATCAGGGAGATAATGTCTCATTTCAGAGCTTGGCTTCAGTAAGTTGTAGCATTGGCGGATTAATGTATTGAGGTATTCACGGCCTGATTGATAACTTGGTAACAAGAAGGTTGCTCCTGAGAGGGTGTTGTATTAGTCAAGACGATACAAGGAAGACCCTGCATGGGAAACTGTTTGTGAATAAGATATATAGGATATTTGCAGGAGAGGAAAGCATGGGAAAAGGTTGTTAGTGTAGGTGTTAAGGAATTAGTGATATAGCAGATATGTTTCCCAATGAGGCCAAGTGGAGATAATGTTTGATGAGCAAGGAATGGCTGCTATCAAAGTGTAGGTATTTTGCTTATTGATTATTTTATGTGGACTGAGATTGTCATATGGGATTCAGTGAGGTGGAAGTTAGTATCAAGGAAGGTGGCTTTTGCTACAGTAAAGGATCAGACAAATCTGAGATGGGGAAAGGGGTTCAGCTGTTTGCAGGAAGTGGAGGAGTTCTTCTTTACCATGAGTTCAAACAACAAAGATACTGTCTATTAACCTGTACCAAGCCAAGGGACTTAGTTCCTGCATCTTGAGCAATGCTTCTTCCATGTGGCCCTGAGAAGTTTGGGGTCATCCTGTTTCCCGTAGCTGTACTTCTGTTTTGTTTAGATGTATGGGCCTCATAAATCTGAGATGGGGAAAGGAGTTCAGCTGTTTGCAGGAAGTGGAGGAGTTCTTCTTTACCATGAGTTCAAACAACAAAGATACTGTCTATTAACCTGTACCAAGCCAAGGGACTTAGTTCCTGCATCTTGAGCAATGCTTCTTCCATGTGGCCCTGAGAAGTTTGGGGTCATCCTGTTTCCCGTAGCTGTACTTCTGTTTTGTTTAGATGTATGGGCCTCATAGTTTAATTAGTTTTGGATAATTGTGGCAAAGAAGACTGAAAATGTGGTTTTAGAAATACTTGAATGTGGGCTCTAGGAGAGAGTTGGTGTTCTATGGCTTAGAGGCCATACATACGTCAGATGTTGGTGTGTGGCAAGATCACATTGATAGTGACAAGGAGGTTTCCAGATGGGAGATGGGTGAAAATGGATTCAAGACAGTCCAGGAAATGGCTGGTGTCTCTTATGTAAGGTGGGAAGTTCTGTGTGACAACCCCATTCCGTCCTAGTTAACAAGCCCAGCATCTCGTCCTTACTTTATATCCCAATCACAGCACATTGCCCATCACTCTCCAACCATAGCTATAATCAGCTTAAAAACCTTTCAGTCCTAAACCACTCATCTAGACCATTCTCCAGTCCTTAGACAGCTGTTTTTTCCCCTAAATGCTAACCTATAGTCCCACAGCTAAGTTCAGTTACAAAGTCCTAGTTAGAGCTCTGTCACTGAATCATAATTTCAGTTGTAAATACAGTATCAGTTCACCTCTTAATCTTACAATCAATCAGTCAATGGAGTGAACGTTAAAATCGTGCCCAGAACAACTCCAACTAAAATCCCAAAAATAGCTTCCTCATCTTCCCCAGGGATCTGAGATCCACTTGACCAGCACGTCTGACCCATTACACAGAACTTTGCAACCTGCATAAAAGATAACAGCCACTTCCTGGAATATCTCAAATCTATTCCCAGCAAGCCCATCCCTCCCACGTGGAACCTGCCTTGTCACTATTGGAGCAACCAGGCTCTACACAAACACCACATCACAACGCTAACTTCTCAAAGATCACCTTAAAGTCTTCCATAAACCTCATTTATAGTCACCCTAACCAGTTTCATCCTTATCCACAAATACTTCACCTTTAGACCTACAATCACATCAAGAAGATGGCTATGGGATTCAGGATGCCCCCATCCTATGCCAACCTTTTATGGGCTGCAGGGAAGAGGCAAAGAGGAATTCTTCAAGATCCATAACCTGGAAAGCCCTGGTAACATATTTTTGATCTATATTCATGGTGAGGAAGAACTTCTCTGCCAAGTGCAGCAGCTTAACTCCTCTTCCCAATCTGGATTAACCTGATCCAGACCCAAAGTCACCTACATCTTCACTGACATTGGCCTCCAACTCACTGAATCATCCATGAAACTTCAGTCCATATAAAAGAACTAGTAAGTGAAAGCACCTGCACTTAGCTGCTATTCCTTCCACATCAAATGCTGTCTCTCATAGGCATGTGTGGAAACAACTACATTAACTACCTCCTCCAGGCTCTTCTTCTGCAACTAACCTACAAATCTTGTTCATTAGCAAATCTCCTGTGCAGTAGTATCTTCTCATTCTCTGACTAATACAGCTCCCACGGCCAAAAAACTCACAAGCATGTTTCTTGTGACCCATTACCAACCAGGCCTTGAATGTCTCAATACATTAGTCTGCCAAGAGTATGACTTTCTCAAGTCAAGCCCTCAAACAATACGCTATCTCCCTGATATCCTTCCCACACCACCCACCACTGTTGACTTCCTTCACCATTCTGACTTCTGCAACATCCTTGTTCAACCATAAGACATTACCAAACCATTATATGTACCAGAAGGATCCTCATTGTGCAAAGGTTTGCCATGTAAAACCTGTCTTGTGCACCCACCTACTGGGACATACTCCAGCCCACCACCGGTAAATCTTACAATATCAAAAGAAAACTTGTGAAACTGTGTTTGTTGTTTAAATCCTGGTGTGTCTAGTACATAGTGTTTTGTCAGTCCATGCACGACATTTGCATGGTACCAATATGTTACAAAAAGCCGCATGGGGAAAATGTGATTTTTCAGGGGATGTTATATCTGGTTCTTTTTATTGCAGAGATATGGAGTCAAGTGTTTTGGGCAGCCCTTGGCCTAGTAAACATTTGTATATCTATTGGAAGAACAAGCATACTGTAGTTATCTTACAGTACAGGGTCAAAATGTAAACATTACACACTTCCTCCAGTGCGTACAAATTGAGCAAACCAGTTCGTTATTTTACCTTAAATGTGGTCCAGGGTGGGACTTACATTGTTTATAAAAGCATCATTGGTTCATAGGCAGTTCCTGAGAAAACTCTAAAACTTACGATTTTTGGGTACCAAAACTACCAATTGTGGGGACGACTATATCTGTAATTTCCATTCATGGCAAATCATCAAAATTTTTACCATGTACTCTTAAGATGCTGTTCTCAGATAACTATGAAACTCTTTGTGACATCATTACCCATTACAGAGATTCAAACTTACTGTATTTATGCAGAAAACTGCAAAAAACTAGTTTTTAGACTTTTCTGTACAGTGGGGCACAGTTATTTTTTAAAGTAACAACTGAAAATCGCCCAAATTTTACCTTTATATTCTTCAGACATTTACGCTGAGGTTAAAAAAGTCATGGGATAGCTCATAATATGTCAGACCTACTTTTGCCAGGTGTAGTGGAGCAACTCAACATGGCATGGACTCAAGAAGTCGTTGGAAGCCCCCTGCAGAAATATTAAGCCTTGCTGCCTCTGTAGCCATTCATAATTGTGAAAGTATTGTCAGTGGGATTCATGACAGGTGATCTGGGTGGCCAAATGAATTGTCCAGAACGTTCTTCAAACCAATCACTAATGTTTGTGGTCCAATGACATGGTACGTTCTCATCTACGAAAATTCCATTACATTTTGGGAACATAAAGTCCATGAATGACTACAAACGGCCTCCTAGTCGAACAGAACCATTTCCAGTCAATGTTCACTTTAGTTGGACCAGAGGACCCAGTCCATTCCATGTAAACACAGCCCACACCATTAAAAAGCCACCACCAACTTGCACAGTTAACGCAAAATTTCACCATACTGTCCTAATGAATACATTCTTCATACATCGCACAATGATTTCTGCCATTATTTCATGCAGTGTTACTTGTCTGTTAGCACTGACCACTCTTCACAAACGCTGCTGCTCTTGGTTGTTAAGTGAAGACTGTTGGCCACTTGTGTTGTCTGTGGTGGGAGCGAATGCATGAAATTTGGAATTCTTGGCTTACCCTTGACACTGTGGATCTTGGAATATTGAATTCCCTACCAATTTCCAAGATGTGGTGCCCAGTGGGTCCAGCTCCAACTACCATTCCACGTTCAAAGTCTGGTAATTCCTGTTGTGCGGCCATAACCACATCAGAAATTTTTTCACATAAATCACATCAGTACAAATGACAGCTCTGTCAATGTGCTGCTCTTTTATACCTTGTGTACACTGTACTATTGCCACCTGTATAAGTGTATATTGCTATCCCATGACTTTAGTCACCTCATGGTATTTATAAATGTTTCTTTCCCGTTTTCGAAAATCTGTATCCATTATCAAGATAACCTGAAAAATTGTGATTTTTGGGTACCAAAAGTACCAATTGTGGGGATGGCCCCTTCTGTAATTTCTGTTCATAGCAAGTATTCAGAATTTTTACCGTATGTTTTTAAGATGATGTTCTCGGGGAACTTTGAAACTTTTTTCAGTATCATTATTCGTATCAGAATCCAGAAGTTCAAAGTTATCATACTGACACACATAAAATACACATGTAATATTCAGTGTGAGCCATAAATATACTTTTAACTGACATGGCAAGTGTTCTGGGGTCATTGCTAGAGTTCTGAAGTCACCAAACTATGGTTTTAGTCGACATGGCTATACAGACTTTCTTGGCCTGGAAATTATTCAGTTGTGCGACCTAGCATTATAAGCTGCTTACAAAAAATCACTTTGTCATATGAAATTTTTTGTACTTGCATCTGTAGATGTAGCCTAAAATTGTTGTGCGTTTTATATAAAGCAGTGTAAAGTGAATGTAATTTGGGTGGGAGATGATTTTACATTACCCTTGTATTATGCATGCTTATTTTTTGTTTATATGTGCCAAAGTCTGTAAATGTGTTGAGGTATACAGATTAACTGTCAGAACTTTACTGACCTACAGAATTTGTTTTATATAAGCAGCACACCCTGCTGTAATATGGAAAAGAAGGGAACCAGCTAAAAAATGCTTGTGTTGGAGCACAAGACAGACAAATATGCTTCCCCTTAAAAGAGTCTTACAGAAAAGTGAGGAACAAGCTTCCTGAATCTTCATTGTGTCTTCCTAACCAGAGATTTTGGCATGCGGGCATATTCCCAATTTTTTGTGCTGAAAGAGTGTAGCAGAGGGATAGCCAGTGACAGTAGAAGAGAGAAGGCAATGCCAGTGGGAGAGAAACAGAAAGGAAACAGTGATGGTGGGAGAGAGAAAGCACAGTGAAAGAGAAAGAGAGATGGATGAATACAATAGCTGTGGGAGCCAAAGAGAGAATGTTGTGGTGTTTAGTGAAAGAAAGAGGCAGTGTGAGAGAAAGAGAGACAGGTGATAACAATAGGAGCAAAAGGAGGAGACAGTGAAAATGAAAAAGAGAAATGAGACTAGGTGTAATCTTGGGTGGTCTGGACATCCCCAGATGGATGAAGTTTAAGACAAAAAGATTTTTCCCTTTTTTTCCCACCCCCTATACCAAAGTGTTAAGGTTTCCCAGCTAGGGGTCAAAACCCAAGCAAACTGTCTCCAAAGATGTGTGGAGAGGGAAATGTAGTGGCTGCAGAAAAAGATAGCATACCATAAGTGAGAAAGAAAGGGACAGTGGCAATGGAGAGAAAAAGAAAGAAAGTGGCATTGAGACCGAGAGACAGTGAAAGTGGCAGAGAAGGAGACAGCTGCAAGGAAGAATGAGATAAAGGGATGACGGCAGTGACAGTGGGAGAGACACACAGGAGAAAGTGCCAATGGGAGAAAAAGGAGACTGTGTGAAAGAGACATATATAGATGGCAGCTACAAGAGAAAGATGTAGAGTATGAAGGCTTTAACAAAGAGACATTGGGTAAAAGGATTTAGAATGTTTGGTGTTAAAAGAGTGCAAATATGTTCGCTTGTCAAAATGTTTGGTGGGGAAGTTGGAATGAGGATTGAGGGAGCTGATTCCCCACTTTTGTGACAGATTCTTTCAAAGAGGAGTATATCTGCCTTTTTTGTTCTGTGGCAGGAGAACCACCACTAAACTGGCTGACCACACGAATGGACATTGGAAAACACAGACTATTTCAATCCTTCCACCCATTGTCAGTATCTGCATCCTGACACTCTCCTGTACTTAACATTCATTAACATACTATAGGCTCCTTCCATGCCAAATGATCTAGACGTTCCCATATGACCACGATGGATTTTGCTGAAATTTTGTGTGAACATTTACACGTTCCCACTGAATATTGTTGAAGTTTAGTTTCTCCACTATAATATTTCCAGATACATTGTTGTTTCTTTTACCCCATAGCAGAACTGTCAAAAAAGTGCACATTGGAGCTTTAAGGAATTTTGATACATACCTCAAACAATATTTTCTTGAAAGAAACAAAACTAGTTCACCTTGTATAACTTTTTGCACACTCTTAAGTTTAGCTTTTTATGTTTCTGGAAGTAACTGCAGGATAAATGTGAATGTTTGCATGTAATAACGTACCAATACAGTGTTTTAAAATATAAAATCTCACTCTCTACTGCTTTCCAATAGTTTATAAACTGAGGGCAAAGTTGTCGAATTTTACGAAAATGCCAAAAATGGTCATTTTTAGCCCAATTTTACAAAAAAAGTGGCTTTTGCAAACTCTTTTAAAAGGTCTTCATTAGAAAGATCATGTTCTAAATCAGCTAAAAAAACTGTACTTGGTTTTGCAATGTGAGCATATAAGGCTCTTAGAAACAATTACAAGTGGGGGTGCATCTAAAATATGCCCATATTCTTCTGGTGCTCAAATCTGACATCTTTCATTATGGCCAACAATTGTTAAGTACTCTCTGGGGAAGGTAATATCAAAACTTCTGATGACTAGAAAGTGAGATTTCAGTCAGAACCACTCAAAAAACTCCAAAAAAAGAGTGTGTCCTGTTGCGACTCATCATTACATATTTCAGCCTGCATTTTTGCTATGATAACTACAGAATCAAACTGCATATGAACTTCAAAATTTATCTGTGCATTACCAAGGCATTGGACATCATGATGGTAAAATTGTTGCATAACAGCTGCAACACGCATCATCATATAAACTGCCCTCAAGTTTTACACTGTTGTCACATTGTGTGAGTTGTGGGGAATTTCACAGCAGTCTGTCTGACATTTTCTTTGGAAAGGATTCATGCTATAGAGACTTTTGTATATACCTTGATATTGTACAGTGTTATTGACATGCTAGATTCATTATAGTTTGAAGTGCAACATGTTTTGTGTTCTTATAGTTTGCAGTTTTTGTGAATTGATAAAAAATTGTGTGAATGTGTTGCTAAGGTCTTTGGTGGCTTAACCTCTGTTGGCTTATTTTGAAGTGAGAAAACCAGAATCCCCATCACCAGAGGGGTGATAGTAGCTGTGCAACAGCAACCACTGATGGGTTTCTTTACTACATGTTCCCAAGCCTGAGAAGGGTTTCATTACACATAGTCCCAAGCCTGATTATATATTTCTTGGAGTATCTGAGGCCAAAGGTAGAAGAGATCTCATTTAGGGTCATAAGCTTATGTCTCCTTCAAATTACTTGAATTTTTTACTGGTTTCACAGATTTGCTGTAGAATCTCATAAGGAAAACTATACTGCTAGCCAGACAATGTCACTTAGGATGCTGGAATAACTGTAATAATATGCTGTTTTGGAACCCAGCCCTTGTCACTCCTTGATAGCCAATAAAATATGGATGCATAAAGTGTATTAAAGCATCCTTGTGCTCAGCAGAATCTCTCAGATATTTCCAGTCCACCAATCTTCTTCATAAATCCATGGAGCATACTGTCCTGGCTGGAGGTCTGATCTGTTTTGCTTCTGGTCTGAGGGCATTAATGGAATTAAATTTGCTTTCATCAGCAAATGATAAATTGAATGAAATAAAGCCTTAGAAGGAGAGTAGTGTTAACATGGGCATACGAGGGGTATTAAGTAAGTAATCCAACACATTTTTTTCCTTAAAGTAGGATTTGTTTTATTCAGGGTTCCAATATGCCATATTATCCCCCACTCTTTTGGCCACAAAACTCTATTTTTCAACATAATCTCCATTCAGTGTGACAATCGTGTGCCACCTTACTGGGAGAGCCCACATGCCTTTGGCTCATACCAAGCAATTTTTTTGGATCTTTAGCATGAAACATGTAGCAGCAAAAATTGTTCCAGAACTGTTGAATTTTGATCTAAAACTACATCGCATAGACGTCACTCAGGAATTGCTGAATTAAGTCAACAACAATCAAGAACTTCTAAAGAAGGTTATAATAGGTGATTAAACATTAGTATACATGTATAATGTCTAAACCAAGGGCCAATCACCCCAATGGAAACAGCTGGAAGAACCAAGACTGAAAAACATTTGACAAGTTCGATCACATGTGAAGGTTCTTCTCATTGTTCTCTTCAATTACATGGGATAGTGCATCGTGAGTTCCCAACTTACGGTCATAAAGTCAATACAGAATACTATCTGGAAGTTATATGTCGTTTGCATGAAGCAATCCAAAGAAAAAGACCAGACTTGTGGCAAAACTACTAACTACTTGTGGAAATTGCATCACAATTATGCTCCTGCTCACACCTTGATGCTTGTTCACGATTTTTAGCAAAAAAGAATACCATTATGTTGCCTCAGCCACTATATTCATTGCATATGACCTCATGCTACTTCTTTCTATTCTCAAGGCTGAAGAGAACCATGAAAGGACTTCATTTTGCCATCATTGGTGAGGTAAAACCAGAATTTCTGAAGCAGCTGAACACCATAATGAAACATGAGTTCCATAAGTGATTCAAAGCTTGGAAAAAGTACTGACACAAGTGTTATATCTGATGGAAATTACTGTGAAGGGGACAAAGTTGATGTTGGTGAACGAATAAAGATACTTTAAGAAAAGCAAAAATTCCTGTTACTTTCTGATCACACCTCTTATAGTCAACAGTCATTTTTATTTTCCTCCTTCAATTTCTTGAAATCAATTAGCCTATATATAGTTCTATCAATTCTTTTTTTTTTACATTTATTTTGTTGATGGTCTCCAAGGAATTCAGCACTCTCCCATGTCAAAGTGCTGTGGTCAATGAAGGTTCTGTAATTGTTGACCTATGATCTGCTCCTAATATGTGCAAAATTAGGAAAATATATGCTTCACAAAATTTTTCCTTTGAAAAAGAAGAGTTGATTGAACTTAATTCTTTAGGGACTCTGCATTGACTTGTTTAGCAGAACACATTCATGAGAGGTGCATGCAGTAAGTGCAGGTCACTACACCCCATCTGACTCATCAACCTGACCTCAAAATTTACCCCTCTCTTCAGATAATGTTTTATCTCATTATGCTTTCTTTCCACTTTAAAATGCCTTCCAGCGTCTACATTCTTATTTATGTCTTTGACCCACCCATCTAGTATCTGCTTACACTTCACTTCTAATTTATACACTTCTGAATTACTCTACATTTTCTTTCTCAATACTGTATTAGATTTTAGTGGAATGTCAAATGCTGCATTCTTTCTTCTTGGTTTCTTCCCTGACTCATCGTATATGTGCTTAGCCAACTGTTAACTTACTGAATTGTTTTGATTGTTAGTGATATCTATCATGTTTTTACTGCAGTTGATTGGTGATGGCTGACAGAGAGGAATTTCTTTATGGAAAGACAAAAATTCCAAAACTAAAGCCACCACCACCACGTGGGCAGTTTGCATCAGAGGAGTTCAGTAAGAACCCTCTACTTCATTTCCACTTAGCTCAGAAGAAGCATAAGGAGGTGGAAGAGTATTTGTGAGTTAAATTTTTTCATACTTTGAATTTATATGATTTGTGTTTTTAAGATAAAATGAGTTTAATATTTTTAGAACATTGTCACCATTTTATAGATGTTAAGTATATTAATTTTGTCCTTAAGAGCCACCATAAAACACATTATAGTAAACTAGCACATTGTCAAACATGAATAGGAAAAAATTCTACGTTATTAGTAAAATACTTATAAGTAAAGAGAAAATTGAAGTACATTTTAATCAAATCATGTGAATCATATGAGTAGATTAATGACAATAATAGTAAGAAAAGAAGGAAATCTTACAGTACTGTTGGCTGGAAAATGCAGAGAATTAACTATGAAAGATTTATTATTAGCACACTTAAGCACGTTTCTTGTATATGGCCTGAATGTTTCATGATCTTGAGTTTTCTTGGTGTGATTTATTAATGATGTACTTATGGATCTATAGCTGAGTTTTTGTTTTTGTTTTATGCAGAATAGTTCAACAAATGATCCAGCTGTCTTCTTCCGGTGCCACGAGCTATGCTGTTATGTGTACTCACAGCCTGGACTCCACCTAGGATGTTGAAGTCCAAGCAGTGAGTACACAAAACAGTGTAACTCACCGCACCTGAAGAAGGTGACTGGGTCAACTGACAAAATATTGTGCAGAAAATGGAAACAAAAACATGGCTTCACACCGAGAAGTTCACCATTGGCTTGAATGGTGTGTCTTAGCATAATCAACCTAAAGTATGTGTGAAGTGCAATCTTTTGTTTGTGCTATTGATGAGAAAGTGTCAGAGGGGTTGGGATAATGTCTTTGTCAGTCACGAGAATCAGTGCATATGAGATGTGGTGCTATAGAGGAACAGTGAAAAATTATGTGGCCTGATAAGGTAAAAAATGAGGAGGTTCTCCTCAGAATTGCCGAAGAAAGGAACATGTGGAAAACACAGACAAGAGGAAGGAAAAGGATGATACAACATGTGTTACGACATCAGGGAGTAACTTCCATGGTACTAGAGGGAGCTGTCAAGAGTAAAAACTAGAAGAAGACAGAAACTGAAATATATCTAACAAATGATTGAGGACATAGGGTGCAAGTGCTACTATGGGCTGAAGAGGTTGGCAAAGGAGAAGAATCCATGGCGGGTTGCATCAGACCAGTCCGAAGACTGATGATTCAATCCATTCAAAACAGTAATGAGTCGTGGAGACCCTGTGCTTGATGTCCATATTCAGTACAAGGATGATTATCGAATAAGGATGAATCGTCATGAAACGAGAATAACTTGTGTATTTCTCTAAATATATTGTCACTCTGTATCTGCATCATGATTGGAAGGGGGATATATAAAGTTCCTTTGCTCTCATTTTTGTGCCTCGTTTAGAACTAACTAATCCAACAAAGGTAACTCCAGGTAGAAATATCAACAATGTAGGAAAAGAAAGATTGCTAAATACAGTAAAGAAGACATGTCACGTTGCAGACAGGTACAAGTAAAATATATGTATGTTTGTAGGTGAGGACATTGAACTGCGAAATAAATGTTAAAATTCATGGTGAACCTTCAGCTGTCCTTTATTTTTCACAATTTGCTTCGCTACTAGTTTTGGTCAAATGGCCAGTATCAAGCATAAACTGGAATAAACAGATGGAAAGTTAAACCATAATAAGAGTAATTTGCTCTTTTGAGCCCATCATAGGAATAAAAAAAAATTTTGCAGGGTCACTAGCAGTCAATGACTTTGCTTCTTCACAAAAACTATTGTATACTGCTATTATTGTAAAAAATTTCTTACTAGTATGGCGGACTCTAAAAGAGGAAGTTACTCTTATTATGGTTTAACTTTCAGGCTGTTTATGCCAGCTTATGCTTGATAATGGTCAATTTACCGAAACTAGTAGCAAAGCAAACTGTGCAAAGTAAAGGACTGCGAAAGGTTCACCATGAATTTTAACCATTAAAAGACACTTACACAAAACTTTTGACCACAGCCTTCATCAGTAAAAGGGAGACACACACCATTCAAACACAAAAGCAAGCACACCTCATACACACATGACCACCAGCTCCAGCATATTGAGCTGGAGATGGCATTCTGGCTCAAGATGCTGGAGTTGGCAGTCGTGTGTGTGTGAGGTGTGCTTGTTTGTGTGAATGGTGTGTGTCTCTCTGTTACTGATGAACGCTGTGGCCGAAAGCTGTGCCTGTCTGCAACTTGACGTGTCTTCTTTACGCTAAGTAGCAATTTGTCTTTTCCTACATTGTTAGAACTGATTGACATTATTGTGATAGGAAACTAAGTGCACATGAAAAATTATAACTGCATGGCAGAATTCAGTTGTTACTCACTAATTCCTATTTCAGAAATGATTGCTTTACACAAAGGAACACGTTTCAAGCACAGATTTGCACACAGACTTTCTTTTATCTTTTGAACAAGGGCAAATGACTCAATAACTCTGAAGTTTTGTCCATTTCACTTCTGGTTGTTCCTGGAGCATTGCCCTGCCAATTTACTGCTTTCCGAAATTCTCTGGGAATTTGCAGCTCACTTCGATATATCTGTGGCAAAGATCTTTCATAAGATCAATAGCAAGAGTTTTCCGAAACTAGTATCATTTCATATTAGTCTCTGATTTCTTGCTAAAATTATTTTAGCATTAATTCCAGCAGTATTTAAAAGAGCATAGAATACAGCTATGTCCATCTTTGTGAGTTACACGACATATTGCAGGTAGACCACAATTGGTCAACAGTATTCACGCAATCTTTCTCTTCTTATGCATGGTGATTATTTTTGGTTTTCTTTAGTGTCTTGATGTTCCAACAATGTTAGTATCATGCAAAATACAATTGTCTTTTCTGCTTGAAAGAAGAACATGCTCCTATTTATAGGTCTTTGCATTAGTTGAGGAGAGATTTCTCTCTTGCTCTTCCTTGTTCTTCATAGAAGTGTTAGCTTATGGTCCTTCAAAATGTACATCAGTAAATTGGTTATCTGTGGTTACGTTCATTCCTGAATTAGATATCGGTGATATCTTCTTAACTGTGGCAGCAGCTGCATCACTGGGTTGGTGCTGGCTCTCTGGGTGCTTACTTGTATATATTTCCATGTTTTGTGTATAGAAGGTACTGGAATCTGTAACGTCAACAATTTTGATGATGTACCATCCTTGATTGCTCGCTGTTGGAAGGGCCAAGTCCTCTAAATTTTTCATTATTTGTTACCATTTCCCCAACTGAGTAATGTGATTTAACATTTGGCAAAAAAGAAGTCGAAAACTTCTTGGCACAAACGTACCTATTTTAGATCTTTCTACTTTATTTGATCTGTTGTCAGATTGAAGACATGAAGAAAAAATGTGAATTGTTGAAAACTCATTGTGCACTGAAAAATATGTCCCTTCTAGTGTCTTCATTAGCTCATAAATCATCTAGGTTTGGTTTATGGAATTAATGGCTTTACAAACAAGTGATGTGAATCACACTTAACAAACCAAATACAAAAAATTGTGTTGCATGTTGAAAGGAGAGAAAAGTTTAGTGACTGACGAGAAAACCCAAAGAGAGTCCAGTCCCAGAGAATTCGATTTTGGGTCCACTTCTATTCCTTCTGTATGTGAAAGAGAGTCCACTTAATTCATCAAGTAGAACTGGTACTTTTTGATGATCATTAAAGTGTTATAATAAGTCCCTTTATAGAGAAAGCATTATAGTGAATTGTTAATAATGTTTCTTAAAGAATTATTAAGTGGTGTGCTGAAAGTGGACTCTCTCCAAATTTTGAGAAAATATACTACATTCAGTTTTGTACAAGAAGCAGAGTCATAGCAACAGTTATGTAGCACATGAACGGGAGTCAGTAAACAGGGTAGTGTACTCCAAATTTTTGTGTATATATAGTGATGAAAATTTCAGCTGGAAGAAGCATATTGTTGAGCTGCTCAATTAAGTTCAACTAATTTTCTTCTTCATATAATTGCTCGTCTTGGAAACATATCAGTCAGTTGGTAACATATTTTACATATTTCCTCTCAGTAATTTCTCATGGAATAATTTTCCTGGGCAACTCGTCAATTAGAAAGAAAATATTGATTGCTCAAGAGTGAGCAGTAAGAATAATATGTGGTGTTCATCCAGGTCATCTTGTAGATAGCTTTTCAAAGAGTTGGGAATTTTAACTCCACTTTCACAACATATAAAATTCATCATAAATAATTGATCACAATTTGAGAAGAACTGTGATGTTGGCATATACAACACTAGAAGTAAACAATGACCTTTATTACTCATTATTAAAGCTGTTAGTGAGTGAGAAAGGAGTTCATATTCCTACCTGGAGTTTTCATTGTTTTGTTATTTATTCAGTAATATAAAATGCCTGCCAGGTAGCGAAGCAAGTTTTAAATCTAACTGAAAATCATATCTTCATGACAACTTCTTCTATTCAGAAGACAAATGTTCTTTAAAAAACCCAGTTTCTAAGTGTAATTGCATGAGTAGGACTGAAAAATAATATTGTCATGTTTAAATCACAATCAAGTTGAAATCGATGGGCAGGATTGTCAGTGAAGCACATTTATTACTCACACCAATGTATGGCCAGAACAGAACTAAACTTCTGTACAGAGATTGCAGCTATTTATACAGGCACTGAATCTTTCAGAATATACAAACATTACAAACATAAGATATTTCAAGAATCTTCCAGTTCTTACAAATTGTAATATCACCACCAGCAGATGCAGTCGATAGCCAGTAGGAAGCACTACAGTTAGCAGTTATTGGATGCCATTAAAGGCCTCCAAGTCATATTGGTGAGGCTGATAGCAGCTCATGAGTAAGTTAGCAGCCACGGGCCAGTCTTTATGTAGTAGATTGTATGAGCTCTGCTGTATCTCGCCTAGATGCTATTAGGAAACCAGTCTTGCTTCGGACATTGACTTGCTGCCTTAAATTCTTCATGTTTAATCAGTGCTTTGCTTGTAACTGCCTTGGCTTTGTTCACAGACCATGTGTTTGTATCAGTGGCAGAACCTTTGGTGATGATGATGGCTTATCCTACTGTGTTTTCAGCTCTCCTGCAGCTTGTGGCACAATGACAACAACAACAACAACAACAACAACAACAACAGCTTTTTGTAACAACTTCACTTCCACCAGTGTTTGCTCCCATTGTCAAGTCTTTGGAGGTCTCGGAAGTTTACCTCCAATGTTTTGACTTTCATTTTCATGCTTATAACATTTGCAGGAGCAGAAGTGTGATTTATTCTTTTTTTCTAGTGGGTCCATTTACACAAAGTGGTGCGGAAACTGCAATCACTCTCAGACCGTAGTTACTTGTCTTTCAGTGGTCTTTGTGTCCTGTTAACTGAACACTATGGTCAGCCCAAGTATCTTCTTGCAGCTAAGCTCCAGTTAAACTAGTGCCAAAAACAATGTCGACAGTCATATGCAACATGGGGTGCCAATATGCAGGGTCACACATGCAAGTATAATTTTATGCATCAGAATTGCAAGGTTTCATATGCAGACTCTTTGATTTGAGATGCTATTGTGTGCCTTGCCCCTGACAGGGAGGTCACGGCTAAAGCTGTACCCAAGCTTGATCATAGTCTTGGTGACTTGCTTCAAATTTCTAAACTTTCTGGGGTGCAGTGGCAGCTCAGCATGCATTTGTAAATGACATTCAGGTTTCCCATATTGTTAGTTACCGTCACAAACAATGATCACCTGATGATTATGACTCACAAACCTCTAATTCTGCCTCTGGGGCTCACCCGAGTACATAGATGTCCAGATTGCTGGCATCTTGTGAGAGACTGAAGTACATTGATGATTATTTTCCCTCCTCATGTTGCAACATCCTTCATGTTCATCAATGAAGTGCCAGTCCTGTCCTGCCTGTGGCAGTGGGCGAAACCCAAATGGCTGTGCACATCATACAACGGATCGGATAGCTGGGCATGTGGCAAACGTGGTCACCTGACTGTCGTGTGCTAACACTCTGCGATCCGCTGACACCACAGTGGTGTTGTGTGTGAAATTGTGGTCAACAGCCAGTGACACCACAGTGGTGTTGTGTGTATAGTGCGTAGTGGCCTGCGACAGCATTTTAGTATCTTTTGTGTTCTGTTGGTGTTTTGTTTAGGTAACAATAAGTTACACACATCAACAAGTTTTTTTGTTTTTATAAATGCTTGTGCCCCTTTCATCATGGCAGACGAAAGAGATGATACGATTATTTACAATGACTGCATGGAGAAAACCTTGGAGGTTGCCACTACATTGCATATGTCTCATCATGATCCGGTTGACAGACTTTCTGGTCCCATAAAGCAACACCAACTAATAGGCCTATGTATTTCCAAAACAAATAAACAAAAATGAAGGAACTGCCATGTATGTTCCAAAAACAAAAAACAAAAAAAGAACAATGAACTTAATGTGCAAGTCTTGTGGAGTTGCATTTCATCCTGGAGACTGTTTTGATGCATATCGTGTGAAAGAGAAATACTTAGTACCAAAGACAATGCAAATAAACAAATATATGAAAAAATCAAACTTTGTATTTATTTATGTATGTATATTTTCGAAATTTCATGAAAGTAGGGGAAAAGGGTTGAGAACTTATGAGAACTAATGATGAGATTAGTAAAATGTAACAATTTATAATCTCCTGATAATGTCAAGAATGGCCGGTGACAATCCAAGTAATCCGAATTCACACTGCCAGTGCCAAGCGAATAAATTTAGACAACACGTGCGGACAGCAAAGTGTTAATATGTGGCTTGCTGGCAGCATGTTAAGTCACAGAGTAAGAAAAACATGGTGGGCCACCAGTCAACACTGTGGTACATCTTATGCTGGAAGCTCATTTTGGACATGATATTATTCAGCCAGTCCATGGAATTGCAGCCATAGGTCCATTCCTCTCCTCGAAGAACTGTTGCTGACACCCTAGTACAAAGACACTGAATAATTATTAAACATCCCCCCCCCCCCCCCCCCCCCACACACACACACACACACACACACACACCAGGGACTCAGCATTCGTTTGCTGAGTATGGGCTTGGTGACCCCGGGGTTCCTAAGCTGGGGACCGGTAAGTGCCACTAGTCCTCTGTCACTGTAAGCTCTGGGCATGCTTCAGCGACCACCCGGTATGGAGCTGAGACTGCCCTGTTTTTAAAGAGGAATGCAAAACTCAGGAAATAAAAGTGACCAATTGGATCCCCTACACAGAAGCCAAAAGAGAATATAAGGCAATGAAACCCTCTGTCTTTACCACTTCTTATGCTTCCTTGGTGCAGAACCCTGTTTCTGAGGTCGATGCTTTGATATAGACATCTAGCGTAACATTGTCCACCACCAGCACTCAGTACTGCACTTGTATGTGCCAAAGCAAAGTTAAAAACATAGCAATCCATGCAGCTATGACGGAAGAGACCAGTAATGCTTTTGCTGTGACCACCCCAAAGGCACAGTACCTCTCAACGCCTGCTTTCTTCAAAGAAAAGTGGATCTCACTGCCCCCTTTTCCTCTCATCCTTGCTGAGAAAGGGAGCAGGGAAAGGATATCAGCATTCAGGCTGAAAGCTATCCCTGGAACCATAAGATGTCATTGAGGCGTGTCGGATGATGAGGACATCATGGATTTTGATGCCTCATCACCAGACCCAGGCAGCCCCTCCACTGCACCTCACTCTACAAGTGCCTCACCACCCCAACACAAGAATGGGGTAAATCAAGACCAAGCTGAAATGGTTCCAATACTCGAGACTCCTTGCTCAGAACAGACCCTTTTGCTTCTGTCTTAAGAGACTCATTTTAAAGAGACTGACACACATGTACTTGGAGACTGTCACCTTTACAGAAAAGACGACCTTAATGGTGACAGGACGAAAGTTGGGATTGCAGTGTTCATGAAGGACACTTTTCAATCCTCACTTGTTCCCTTAACCACAACACTACAAGCAGTTGTTCGGATAGAGGCTCGTGTTGCTGTCACCGTGTGCTATGTGTACCTACCACCCCATGAGCCCCTTGACAGTGGGATCCTCATTCATCTTCTTGATGAACAACCTGATCCCTTTCTCCTTTTAGAGGACCTCAATGCACTATGGGGCTCTAACACTACTTGTCCCAAAGGGTCAGGTACATGAGGATCTGTTACACGTGACAGATGTCATACTGATGAACATTGGTCAAGCTAAGCATTTTAATACCACTACAGGTTCATCTACAGCCATAGACCTCTCCTTCAGCTTGCCTGCCATTGCAGACACTGCTCAGTGGGCAGTGGACGATGACCTCCATTGTAGCGACCACTACCCTATCTGTTTCCATCTGCTTGATGGAGCAGATCTTGAAATGAAGCCACTGAGATGGTTATTCAGAAAGGCTAACTGGATGCTTTACAGGCAGTTAGTGGTTTTTGAGAAGTGTGACGGCATCCAGAACTGGGTGGATCACATTACAGCTGCAATTCACCATGCTACTGAGGCGTCCATCTCGAGGTCAACAGAAATGCCTAGGAGGCAACTTATCCCTTGGTGGAATGATGAGTTGTTCTGCAATCAGAAACAGAGGGTGGCGCAGGTTCAGTAGATGCCCTGCAGATGAGAATCTTGCAAACATTCGAATGGCATGTGCAAAGGCAGGGCGAATAATTTGGGAGAGTAAGCAGAGGTCTTGACAGGAGTTCCTGAACTCCATCAACAGGTCCACGTCTGCAAGTAAATTATGGGAATCCATCAGGAGGAACTCAAGGCACAACTCTTGAATGTCAATAGCAGCTGTACGAATACTGGGTCCTCTCGTGACAGCTGATTCTAGGCAGGATCCTACTTTCTGTCGATATCAGGAAACACAGGCCGGTTTTTGTTTCTGTTCCACCAACATGGAAGAATACAGCCAGCATTTCTCTCTGTGTGAGCTGGATTCTACATTGTTAGTAGCTTGTGATACAACCCCTGGGAACGGCCTGATAAAACATTTGGAGGTCCTCCTTCAGTGCTTTAATGAAATTTGGATGATGGGCGACTTTCCCAGCTTGTGGAAAGAATCTGTTTTAATCCCAGTTTCAGAACCAGGGAAGGATTGGACAGACTCTGTAGTTGTAGTATAGGCCTGATGATGAGTTGTGTACGAAAGACACTGGAGCTTATGGTCAATCGGCACCTAGTATGGGTTCTTCAGGGTGCATACACTTACCAATCCTTTAAATGGTTATGGTTTTATAGACCGGCGTAGAACTTCTCAGCCCTTTAGAAAACGAAATTAAGAAAAAAAGACCATGTAGGCTGGATGTTTTCGTATTACAAGTATAAATTCGAATTCCACCAAACACGGCATGTTACTTTCCGAAACACTGAAATCGAGATTGCGATGCACTTTTGTAAGCCACTCATAGGTCATGTCACGTGATCTCACGAGCCGATACAGCTGATATTCAGGGCTTAGGACACGTGATGTAGTCAGCCAATAGCATTATTACTGTTAGCGCATACACGCAAATAGGAAAAGTTAATGGTGTAAATTGATATACATAGTAATGCTGCAAGAAAAGCACAGCTTTCACGTATAATGTTGTTATTTTTTGTGCGTGTTACACTTTAAGATATATCACACAACTGTGCCAGTAATACCGACATAAATGTCTGATCTCTTGGGCTCGAAATTTTTTCTAAAAGTTCTTCCTGAAACAGTTGATTTTTAAATGAGAGTCAAACGCTCTATGATTTAAAATTCATCGCACATTCTCGCACTTAGTTCATCTTGCGTAAAAAGAAATTTACTTTGAAAGTAACGCTTTTCAATCAATCATTTGCAATATTTTCCCGTGACCTGTTAGAAAGAGATTCATTTCAGCAGTTAGCAGAGCTCACCAGATAACAGGCATCACCGTGCTTGCGCAGCTACGATGACGCAGGAATTCCATATGTTCTTATGTGTAAAACATTGAAAGATCGTACATTATGTCACAAAAGAAACAAGACATCAGAGAAATTTCGTGAACCATACTAAATTGCATAATTCGGCTTAAAGTGCACTGTATTATCTCATGTTTGGTTCTTTATTATGGCATAATGCCATATGTGCTAGAAGATGAAATGCTGCAAACACTTGAAACTAGCCAATAGTGTGGAATTAAACACATCATTTCAAATAAATTGACTACCTTAGCAGAAAAGCTTAATAAAGCCATATTTCATTAGCAAACCAGCCAAAATATCTTCATTGTTCCGCAAGGCGATTAATGCTTGACTGAAATTGCCCCCTGCGGCAGATACCCTGGTTTGCTCCCAGTGAATATGGCAGTTTGCGCACCCCAGTAAAATTTTTCTGGGTAGCACCTTGCTGCTTGCTTATACAGCTAACAGCCACACTTCTGTAGCCAGAAGCAGGAGAAGGTACATGCGCAACTCAACTGTACATGTGCATGGGCTCGCTCGCAACTGCTCACACGAATCTAATGTAAATAGTTGTGACGTCATGCTCATCGGAGGCAATTTGTTGTTATAAAGCATTGCAGAGTCTTCTTAAAGCCTTTGACAGATTTTGCTACTGGCAGACGCTTGTATGAGCACTGTGTTTTGTTGTATACACGGCGCATTTCCTTTGCAACTTAAGTTTTATTTTAGTTTCTTCTCTCGTTTATGTTTTATTGCTGCAGTCCTTTGTTAAAGTATTATTTCTTCCCAGTCAAAATTACAAAAATTTAATTGAAAACTAAAACAAAAAAGTATCCCAGAACTCTAAAAATTCCCGGGTTTTTCTTGGTAGATGCCGTGGAAGACTCAGTTTAACCTTCATGTCATCATATAAAACATACTCAGGTAAAATATGTCATATTGACAGCTGTGTTCCACATCTCTGACATATTGGGGCTGCACCTGATCTAACAGGAAGTCATGTGTTAACGGGCAATGTCATACTCTAAGCTGTGTAAGGGCTACTTCTTCAGACCATTGTGGGAAGAAGGAGGTACACCATGGTTGAACTCAAAGTTGTTATGGAATGTAGTTTATTATTCCTTACTTCTAGTCACTGAGCCTCACAACAATGTAATTGTCTTCCTGGTCACATATGAAGTGACAGCCTGCAGGGGGACTGAACAGTAAGTAGGAGAAGGAAGTGAGGAAGCCGCATCAGCCGGATCAGCTAGTTCGTTTCTCCGAATCCATAATTGCCCTCGAACCCAGCAGAAAATGATTTCCTTGTCTTGCCTTTGCATGAGAAGGGCAGCATTTTACACTTGGTGCACTATCTGATCTGCTGACTGCATCTGTCTCATAGCGAGAAGGGCACTTTGAGAATATGAGCAGGTGAAGAATTTCTTGTTGTGATGTCGTCTCATCTGCTCCATTACCCTCAGGATAGCATACAATTCCGCATAATAAACTGAAAACTGCTCTGGGAGTCCTATCCTGAGGACAATGTCAGGGAACAAAACAGAACAACAGAGCAAATCTCCCTGCTTAGAACCATCTGTGTAGAGATGGCTATGTAAAATCTTGTTAAATTTAATTTTAAAAATATAGTCTGTAAGCAATCAGTTCTAAAAGCAAACTGGGCCTTGGCAGTAGTCTGGGGGTGCCCTACTCCACCCCTGGCTTTGGAGCTCAATGTACCCCACCTGTAAAACTCGAGGCTCTCCCTTGCATGGATCCCAAATGGCCTTGTTGCTTGTGGCCAATGATTGAACAGCCATTCCAGTGGCGGCTGAACAATGAACTGGATGCTGGCAAAGTAGGAACACACAATGCTTTATATGCTTGGCATACCACAAGAAGAAGACATAAAATAGACGGCAGAAGCTCACCAGCCTCAGCACACAAGCTAACAACAGGGCTCCAGCAATGGGCCCATGTTGATAGCATAATACTCTTGTGGTGAACTCCATCCATCATTTACAAGTATGACAGCCCTGCTGACCCATAAATCTGCCATCTTATTCAAGCTGGGATCCCACAAAGGCCTTATAAAGTTGGAGCAGACATGCCCTATATCCTTCCCAAGACCGATGACTGACACATGGATATTTAAGGCCTTTAGATGTCTCAGTTTCAGTTCTTTAACATGTTGCAGCCATGTTAACTTCTCATCAAAAGTAGGGCCCAGATACTTCACCTTTCCCTTAAAAGTGAGAAGGGTATATCCCAGTTTTAAAACAGGTAAATTAAACAGACAGAAGGGGCAATTAAAATCAACACAAGTTATTTTCCCCCTTGTTGTTGTTGTGGTCTTCAGTCCTGAGACTGGTTTGATGCAGATCTCGATGCTACTCTATCCTGTGCAAGCTTCTTCATCTCCCAGTACATACTGCAACCTACATCCTTCTGAATCTGCTTAGTGTATTCATCTCTTGGTCTCCCTCTACAATTTTTACCCTCCACGCTGCCCTCCAATACTAAATTGGTGATCCCTTGATGCCTCAGAACATGTCCTACCAACCGATCCCTTCTTCTAGTCAAGTTGTGCCACAAACTTCTCTTCTCCCCAATCCTATTCAATACTTCCTCATTAGTTATGTGATCTACCCATCTAATCTTCATCATTCTTCTGTAGCACCACATTTCGAAATCTTCTATTCTCTTCTTGTCCAAACTATTTATCGTCCATTTTTCACTTCCGTACATGGCTATACTCCATACAAATACTTTCAGAAACGACTTCCTGACACTTAAATCTATACTCAATGTTAACAAATTCATCTTCTTCAGAAACACTTTCCTTACCATTGCCAGTCTACATTTTATATCCTCTCTACTTCTATCATCATCAGTTAACTTTGCTCCCCGAATAGCAAAACTCCTTTACTACTTCAAATGTCTCATTTCCTAATCTAATTCCCTCAGCAGCAACCGACTTAATTCGACTACATTCCATTATCCTTGTTTTGCTTTTGTTGATGTTCATCTTATATCCTCCTTTCAAGACACTATCCATTCCGTTCAACTGCTCTTCCAAGTCCTTTGCTGTCTCTGACAGAATTACAATGTCATCGGCGAACCTCAAAGTTTTTATTTCTTCTCCATGGGTTTTAATACCTACTCCAAAATTTTCTTTTGTTTCCTTCACTGCTTGCTCAATATAGATATTGAATAACATCAGGGAGAGGCTACAACCCTGTCTCACTTACTTCCCAACCACTGCTTCCCTTTCACGTCCCTCGACTCTTATAACTGCCATCTGGTTTCTGTACAAATTGTAAATAGCTTTTAGCTCCCTGTATTTTACCCCTGCCACCTTCAGAATTTGAGAGTATTCCAGTCACCATTGTCAAAAGCTTTCTCTAAGTCTACAAATGCTAGAAATGTAGGTTTGCCTTTCCTTAATCTAGCTTCTAAGATAAGTCGTAGGGTCAGTATTGCCTCAAGTGTTCCGATATTTCTACGGAATCCAAACTGATCTTCCCCAAGGTCGGCTTCTACTAGTTTTTCCATTTGTCTGTAAAGAATTTGCATTAGTATTTTGCAGCCGTGACTTATTAAACTGATAGTTTGGTAATTTTCACATCTGTCAATGCCTGCTTTCTTTGGGATTGGAATTGTTATATTCTTCTTGAAGTCTGAGGGTATTTTGCCTGTCTCATACATATTGCTCACCAGATGGTAGAGTTTTGTCAGGACTGGCTCTCCCAAGGCTGTCAGTAGTTCTAATGGAATGTTGTCTACTCCCGGAGCTTTGTTTCGACTCAGGTCTTTCAGTGCTCTGTCACACTCTTCACGCAGTATCACGTCTCCCATTTCATCTTCATCTACATCTTCTTCCATTTCCATAATATTGTCCTCAAGTACATCGCCCTTTTACAGACCCTCTATATACTCCTTCCACCTTTCTGCTTTCACTTCTTTGCTCAGAACTGGGTTTCCATCTGGGCTCTTGATATTCATACAATTCGTTCTCTTTTCTCCAAAGGTCTCTTCAGTTTTCCTGTAGGCAGTATCTATCTTACCCCTAGTGAGATAAGCCTCTACATCCTTACATTTGTCCTCTAGCCATCCCCGCTTAGCCATTTTGCACTTCCTGTCGACACCATTTTTGAGACAAACATTCCTTTTTGCCTGCTTCATTTACTGCATTTTTATATTTTCTCCTTTTATCAATTAAATTCAATATTTCTTCTGTTACCCAAGGATTTTTACTAGCCCTCGTCTTTTTACCTACTTGATCCTCTGCTGCCTTCACTACTTCATCTCTTAAAGCTACCCATTCTTCTTCTACAGTATTTCTTTGTCCCATTCTTGTCAATTGTTCCCTTATGCTCTCCCTGAAACACTGTTTCCTCCAAAGACAATTTAAAACCTGTGGTGTAAGACCATTCCTCCAACCACCTGATCATCAGTTGCAATTGCTGAGTAGCCATTGCAAGGCTGGAGAATGCATAGAAGATGGAGAAGTTATCTACAAACAAGGAACATAGTATGGGACATCACACTGTGAATGAAATACTGTTTATTGCAATGGCAAATCCCATGACACTCCCTTGAGGGACGCCATTCTCCTGCTTAAAATTGTCAGACAGAAGATTCCAACCTTGTATCTAAAATATCTGTCTGAGAGAAAGGACTGTATGAAGGTGGACAGACGTCCACAGAATCTCACTGATAGAGCTGCTTCAAAATGTTATGTCTCCAGGTAGTATTGTAGGTCTTTTCCAAATTAAACAAAAAAACAAACACCAATAATGTGTTGCTTACGAAGGAAAGCTTGTTGAATTGCTGCTTTGAATAGGATCTGGTTACTGAGCATGGAGTGATACCTCCTGAGCCCACACTGGGAACGAATGAGTAGGAACATGGTTTCAAGAACAGGGTGTATACGACCCGGGACAACCAGGAGATCTGGGAAAAACACGGGAATTTTTTCATCCGGGAGAAAACCAAGAAAAACCCGGGAATTTTTAGAGTTCTGGGATACTTTTTTGTTTTAGTTTTCAATTAAATTTTTGTAATTTTGACTGGGAAGAAATAATACTTTAACAAAGGACTGCAGCAATAAAACATAAACGAGAGAAGAAACTAAAATAAAACTTAAGTTGCAAAGGAAATGCGCCGTGTATACAACAAAACACAGTGCTCATACAAGCGTCTGCCAGTAGCAAAATCTGTCAAAGGCTTTAAGAAGACTCTGCAATGCTTTATAACAACAAATTGCCTCCGATGAGCATGACGTCACAACTATTTACATTAGATTCGTGTGAGCAGTTGCGAGCGAGCCCATGCACATGTACAGTTGAGTTGCGCATGTACCTTCTCCTGCTTCTGGCTACAGAAGTGTGGCTGTTAGCTGTATAAGCAAGCAGCAAGGTGCTACCCAGAAAAATTTTACTGGGGTGCGCAAACTGCCATATTCACTGGGAGCAAACCAGGGTATCTGCCGCAGGGGGCAATTTCAGTCAAGCATTAATCGCCTTGCGGAACAATGAAGAATTCGTATCAGATGTGAATACTTAATAAATAATTGTTGATAGTCAGGTTTGAACTGGTGAGCCATTGCACGCGAGCCAGTGACACTAATCATATGCTACACTGCATGCACCACATCTTACGGCACTGCTCTCTCATTTGTAGAAAGAGCAACCCGGTGTTCCAGAATTTCTCATTGGAGATGACTGCAGCAGAGTGGATCCAGGTGTCAGTAGTCCTCTGTATGGTGGCACTGGCAGATCCTCACGTTCTGGTTGTGTTGTTACACGTATTGAGGCTTCACAATCATCAGGTAGGTCTTCAGTTTCTTTGAACAAGAAACCCACATCATTGATCTGCACCTCAAGACTGTAGTAGGGTCTCATACTGAGGACTTGGATGATGTACTGCACATTTGTCTTCTGGACGAAGGGCCATAATCTTTGAATTCATATTGATGTCCAATAAGCAAGAATTTGATACAGCCCAAAGTAGCACTTCAGTAACTTATCCTATAGCCCTACTTTCTTCACAGGGGGTAAAAATCCATAACAATGCTACATACAAGTGGGCCTTCGGCTCCAGAAGCCCATATTGATGATGTTTTGTTGAATGGTTCGCACATTGACACTTGTTGATGGTTCAACATTGAAATATGCAGCAATTTGCGCTAGGGTTGCATTTCTGTCACGTTGAATGATTCTCTTCAGTCGTTGGTCCCATTCTTGCAGGGTATTTTTTCGGCTGTTGGAGATTTTATATTTTAGCGGATTCCTCCCCCCCATGAACCATGGACCTTACCATTGGTGGGGAGGCTTGTGTGCCTCAGCGATACAGATAGCTGTACCTTAGGTGCAACCACAATGGAGGGGAATCTGTTGAGAGGCCAGACAAACATGTGGTTCCTGAAGAGAAGCAGCAGCCTTTTCAGTAGTTGCAGGGGGCAACAGTCTGGGTGATTGAATGATCTGGCCTTGTAACATTAACCAAACCGGCCTTTCTGTACTACTACTGTGAACAGCTGAAAGCAAGGGGTAACTACAGCCGTAATTTTTCCCAAGGCCATGCAGCTTTACTGTATGGTTAGATGATGATGGCGTCCTCGTGTGTAAAATATTGCAGAGGTAAAATAGTCCCCCATTCGAATCTCTGGGCGGGGACTACTCAGGAGAACTTTGTTATCAGGAGAAAGAAAACTGGCATTGTACAGATTGGAGCTTGGAATGTCAGATCTCTGAATCGGGCAGGTAGGTTAGAAAATTTAAAAAGGGAAATGGATAGGTTGAAGTTAGATATAGTGGGAATTAGTGAAGTTTGGTGGCAGGAGGAACAAGACTTCTGGTCAGGTGAACACAGGGTTACAAAAACAAAATCAAATAGGGGTAATGCAGGAGTGGGTTTAATACTGAATAAAAAAATATGAGTGTGGGTCAGCTACTACAAACAGTATAGTGAATGCATTATTGTAGCCAATATAGACAAAAAAGCCTATGCCTACCACAGTAGTACAAGTTTATATGCCAACTAGCTCTGCGTATGATGAAGAGATTGAAGAAATACATGATGGGATAAAAGAGATTATTCAGATAATGAAGGGAGACAAAAATTTAATGGTCGTGGGGGACTGGGATTCAATAGTAGGAAAAGGAAGAGAAGGAAATGTAGTACATGAATATGGACTGGGAGTAAGGAATGATAGAGGAAGCTGCCTGGTAGAATTTTGCTCAGACCATAACTCAATATAGCTAACACTTGGTTTAAAAATCACGAAAGAAGGTTGTATATGTGAAAGAAGCCTGGAGACATTGGAAGGTTTCAGATAGATTATATAATGGTAAGACAGAGATTTAGGAACTGTGTTTTAAATTGTAAGACATTTCCAGGGGCAGATGTGGACTCTGACCACAATCTATTGGTTATGAACTGTAGATTAAAAATTAAGAAACTGCAAAACAGGGGGAATTTAAGGAGATGGGACCCAGATAAACTGAAAGAACCAGAGGTTGTACAGTTTCAGAGAGAACGTTAGGGAACAAGTGACAGGAACAGGAAAAAGAAATACAGTAGAAGAAGAATTGGGTAGCTTTGAGAGATGAAATAGTGAAGAAGGCAACAGAGGATCAAGTAGGTAAAAAGACGTGGGCTAGTAGAAATTCTTGGGTAACAGAAGAGATATTGAATTTAAGTGATGAAAGGAGAAAATACAAAAATGCAGTAAATGGAGCAGGTAAAAAGGAATACAAACGTCTCAAAAATGAGATAGACAGGAAGTGCAAAATGGCTCAGCAGGGGTGGCTAGAGGACAAATGTAAGGATATAGAGGAATATATCACTAGGGGTAAGATAGATACTGCCTGCAGGAAAATTAAGAGACCTTTAAAGAAAAGAGAAACACTTGTATGAATATCAAGAGCTCAGATGGAAAACCAGTTCTAAGCAAAGAAGGGAAACCAGAAAGGTGGAAGGAGTGTATAGAGGGCAGTATTATGGAAATGGAAGAGGACGTAGATGAGGATAAAGTGGGAGATATGATACTGCATAAAGAGTTTGATAGAGCACTGAAAGATTTAAGTCGAAACAAGGCCCCAGAAATAGACAACATTCCATTAGAGCTAATGATAGCCTTGGGAGAGCCAGCCCTGACAAAACTCTACCATCTGGTGAGCAATATGTATGAGACAGGCGAAATACCCTCAGACTTCAAGAAGAATATAATAAATCCAATCCCAAAGAAAGCAGGTGTTGACAGGTGTGAAAATTACTGAACTGTTAGCTTAATAAGTCATGACCGCAAAATACTGACATGATTTTTTTGCGGACAAATGGAAAAACTGGTAGAAGCTGACCTTGAGGAAGATCAGTTCAGATTCCACTGAAATGTTGGAACAACGTGAGGGAATACTGACTCTACAACTTATCTTAGAAGACAGATAAAGGGAAGGGAAACCTACATTTCTAGCATTTGTAGACTTAGAGAAAGCTTTTCACAATGTTGACTGGAATGCTCTCTTTCAAATTCTGAAGGTGGCAGGTGTCAAATACAGGGAGCGGATGGCTATTTACAATTTGTACAGAAACCAGATGGCAGTTATGAGTCGAGGGGTATGAAAGGGAAGCAGTGGTTGTAAAGGGAGTGAGAGAGGGTTGTAGCCTATCCTTGATGTTATTCAAACTGTATGTTGAGAAAGCAGTAAAGGAAAAAAATTGTAGTAAGAATTAAAATCCATGGAGAAGCATTAAAAACCTTGAGGTTTGCTGATGACATTGTTATTCTTTCAGAGACAGCAAAGGATCTGGAACGGACAGTGTCTTGAAAGGATCATATAAGATGAACATCAACAAAAGCAAAACGAGAATAATGGAATGTAGTCTAATTAAATCAGGTGATGCTGAGGGAATTAGATTAGGAAATGAGACCCTTAAAGTAGTAGATGAGCTTTGCTATTTGGGGAGTAAAATAACTGATGATGGTCGAAGTAGAGAGGATATAACATGTAGACTGGCAATGGCAAGAAAAGCATTTCTGAAGAAGAGAAATTTGTTAACATCGAGTATAGATTTAAGTGTCAGGAAGTTTTTTCTAAATGTGTTTGTGTGGATGTGAAACATGGACAATAAATAGTTTAGACAAGAAGAGAATAGAAGCTGTAGAAATGTAGTGCTACAGAAGACTGCTGAAGTCCCAAAACAGACGTGCTGAACAAGTGGAATCATTACACATGTGCAGATGTCTAACTGTGGGTGAATTAATATGTTCATGCAGGGTGTATACAACCCGGAACAACTGGGAGATCTGGGAAAAACCCGGGAATTTTTTCATCCAGGAGAAAGCCGGGAAAAATCTGGAAATTTTGTAGAATTCCGGGAATTTTTCGTTGTTTTCGTTTTCAGTTAAATTTTTGTAATTTTGACTGGTAAGAACTGTTACTCTAACAAAGGATATTACTGTATCCTGCTACTGCAGAATAATACTGCAGCATTAAAACATGAATGAGAGAAAAGAACGAAAATAAAACTTAAATTGCAAAGGAAATGCGCCATATAAAATAACACAGTGCGCGGACAAGGGTCTGCCAACAGCAAAATGTGTCAAAGGCTTTCAGAAGACTATGCAATGCTTCATAACAACAAATTGCTTTCGATGAGTGTGATGTCACAACTGTTTACATTAGACTCATTTAATAAGTTACGAGCGGGCTCATGCACAGGCGCAGTTGAGTCACATATGAGTAGTACCTTCTCCTGCTTCTTGCTACAGAAATGTGGCTGTTGGCTGTGTAAGCAGCAGTAGCAGCAACCTGCCACATGGTAGCCGGGAAAATTTTACTGGGCGGAACTTTCGGAGGGGGGGGGGGGACAAATTCATATTCTTGAGAAAAATCTTGTTTCACAAAGCACCTAGCATCCAGTACACGTTGGTCTATCGATTATTCATATGATTTTGAAATGCACCCCTGCTGGTTTTTGAACACATTCTAAGTTGATTTCTGAATGAATTATAAGTTGATTTTTGAATGCGTGCATCCTCATCACATCTAGAAATAAACTTTCCTGCGTACAAAACGGGATGGGCTATAGAGTGGAATAAAGCTGAACTGGTGAATGCCAAGTGCTGCTTGTGTATGTGGTTGATTCGGTTTGCGAATGTTCAGCGGTGTTAGAATTACTAGCAAAATCCATGTATTCAGACTACCAGAGTGGAAATAAACGACTAACAGGAATAACAGGTAAGAAAGATTATATATTATCTTCTCGGTGTATCTGAGAAAGTGAAATTCTGACAGAAATTTTTTGGCCAGATCGCTACATGAGGCAGGGCCAGTTGTAGTCCCCGGCTAGCAGCTGCTTATAAGTTCCATTCTGGGAGTAGCATGGAAAACGCATAGTACGAACACGCAATAACACCTAACCGGAGAATAATTGCTGGATAACTAAACCGGTGATTGTGGAAGGGTTAGTGAAGTTAACTGGAGAATGAGTTTTGACAGTGGTAGGAATAGTTACAGAAGTAGTGATGACAAGACTGTTTGTTAGAACGAGGAAGGAGAAGAAGCGGGGCCATCACACAAATTATGGAAGAATATGATTCCAAATTTAAACAAAAATTTCGTTTTACTACTTTTCGGTCTTGTGCATGAGAAACTGGAGCATATGAATGAAATGTGAAACTATTTCCTAGCGTAAAGCTTTTTGCTTGTAGTAGGCCAAATAGGTATTTCGTATTGGTACCTCGTGAATCATATTCTGACATATTATAAAAAATGATCATTATTGCCGAAACAGTCTTGCTTATTTGGTGTGTGTTACAATTGCTGAAATATTAGAAAGGCCTATTTTGTTTTCTACAGCACACAGTGACAAAATAGGTGTAATCAGATCAAGAAACCACTGTTTGTATTAACAGCTTTTTCAGTATTAGACAATGACATATCTATTTTTCATGTAGCAAAACGTTTGACAAACTTTGATAAGGTAATATTCCTTTCGCAGAAGGAAAAGCACACCATGTAAAGCTCTAGCAAGATTAGAGAGAAAAATCGCTAGGACCTAAGGATTGAAGAAATGTGTGCTGTCTTGCCTGTCTCTTGTTTTTACTCATTGTAGGTGTCCTATATTTAATTTTATGTTACACAGAAGAGCAAATTATTAGCTAAAGAAAAAAAAAGGGCTGGATGTCAAACCGGCCTACAGGGAGTAGGAGAGGCGCTACAGGACATTTTAATTTTCACTGTCCTGAAATAGTTTGATAGCATCCATTACAAAATATACATGTTTGAGTTCCACAGAGCGAAAGACAGTGACGTACAGTATAACAATGTTGTTTGAAGATGTGTGGCACCTCACTGCACACTTAAGACCAAATAATGTGTCTTACATTTCCTCAAAGATATATCTTTTATGTATCAGACTCTTCAGAAAGATGTGTGCTACGTTCTGATGCGCAGAGCAGTCTGAGATATAGTTGGAGGGGGGGGGGGGGGGGGAGCCTCCACATGACCTACTTTTACATTTAGTGACTTTTCTGTTTCCTCTTCGTTTACTGCTCTCACGTCAAATGAAAACAAGATGGATTTCTGTGGCTGGGAGCTATCAAGTGAATTAAAATACATTCACATAATTACGTAAGGGTAAACTATGTTACTAGTTTCAGATTTGATTTGATTTCCACCTTTCTGACAGTCAAGCATTAATTGCCTTGCAGAACACTGGAGTTATTTTTGTTGGTTTGATAAATAAATTTGGCTTTCATTAAGTTTTCCTGCTGAGGCAGTTAATTTATTCCACACTACTGGCTAGTTTCAACTGTTCATTGCATTTCAAGTGCATGTTTTCATCTTCTAGCACATATGGCATTATGCCATAATAAAGAATCAAACATGAGATAATACAGTACTGGTACTCCAAGAAAATTTACGTCCTGAAAACCACACTGAAAAGCTTCATATCTGGTCAAGGCCTACATCATTGAGAATCTGGACATACGAATGTGCACTGTAAGGTGAACTATGCATTTTAGTCTGGTTCACGAAATTCTGACGCTCTTGGAGTATCCTCTAATGTCTTGTTTCTTTTATGAGATAATGTAAGATCTTTTAATGTTTTACACATACGAACATATGGACTTCCTGCATCACGGTAGCTGCGCAAGTGCGGTGATGCCTCTTATCTGGCACTCTCTAACAACTGTTGAAATGAATCTATTTCTAACAGGTCACGGGAAAATATTGCGAATTGTTGTTCGGAAAGTGTTATTTTCAAATAAAATTTCCTTTTACGCAAGATGAACTTAAATCACAGAGTGTTTGGTCTCTTTTAAAAATCAACTCTTTGATGACAAGCCATTTAGAAGAATTTCAAGCCCAGAAGATCAGAGATTTATGTCAGTATTAAAAATTTTGCTAGCATATTTGTGTGACGTATCTTAAAGTGTAACATGCGCTAAACAGATCAACATTATAAGTGAAAGCTTAGCTTCTCTTGTAGCTTATTAATCTTCGAGACAAATATTATACGTGATAGCTTTTCTTTTCTTGTAGCAACACTATGTATATTAATTTAAACCATTAACTTATCCTGTTGGTGGAATTCGAATTTATACTTTTGTAATATTAAAATATGTAGCGTACATGTTGCTGCACATCAAAGGTCTTTCCAAAACGTGTTTTTTTCCCCCTGAGTATAATTTTCTAAAGTTCCAGGAAATTTTACGCTGCTGTATAAAACCATATCCCATCAAAGGATAAGCTTTGCAGTTCTGAGGGAAAGTATACTGTCACTTAACATGGCAAAAGCATATTTTCACCCAGGAGAAAATGTATTTTTAACTGGGAGATCCGGGAAAAAACTGGGAATTTTTTCTCCTTGTCTGCGTATACACCCTGTCATGGCAGCATACAGTCTTATAAAGCATGTGCCATCATGGCACTGGCCGTAAATCAGCTGGAATAGTGAGCAACCATTTCCACCCCACTGAATCGTAGTTCCTCATATATAGTGCTCTGTTAATTGATTGAATTCTTCTTAGAATGGTTCCTTCTCCTTCCAGGCATCTATGGCTTTCAGCAGTCCTGCATCTTCCCTCTAATCAGCAGCATTGTTGTTTAATGCTGTGATGACTTATTTCATACACGCTGTTGTGTTTGCATCTGAATTTTATACCTCGGTGATGTTGTACTCCTGAACCTTCAGTGCCCATCATGCCATTTGACAGGATGGATCCCTCATGCTAGTCAGCCAGCACAGAGAATGGTGGTCCATCACCACACTGAATGTTTTGCTAAATAAATATAATGGAATTTTTGATGGCCCAAATGAATGCCATGCGCTCTTTCTTGGTTGTCCCATCAGCAGTCCTCATCATCCTCAACTTGCCAGTAGCCGTGCTGCATGTCTGTAGTTGAGAAATACTTTCCTACTTTCAAGTAGTCTAAGGTGCCATCAAAACATGACAATGAATAGACCTCTTCTTTTATGATTTTGTTCAGTTGGTGGTAAATTCTTGTTCACAAGGACAACAGGGGAGGGCCAGATACTCTGAAGATTCAGTGATGTCATGTGGTAGCATCTTCTTCGCCTTGTCTCAAATTATCCATTATTCAGCTGGTTTCTACCTGTATAGGCACTAACTAATTGGTGGATGATTTTACCTTGAGCCACTTGGTCTGTTTTTTCTCCACTCTGGATTTGAAAGCATCCAAAAATTGTTTGCTTAACTGTTAACACTTGCTGGCATTGTTCTTCGGTCAGGCCAGATCCTCTGGGCAAATCAATGAAGCTTTCTCCCCTACGTTGTCTGTAGTGGTACCAAGGCACAATTCTTTGTTGATGACACTAAGCTGCTCTTCCTGGACTGGTTCAGTTGTCCCTTTGCACATACGTTTATGGATGAGTTGTGGCTGCTCATGACAGTTAGTGATCCAAAGTTCTGCTTGATCACCCAGAATGTTTATGACAGCCACTGGCATGTAAATTGCTTTTGTTCATCTCAACAGCTTTTTACAGTCAAAAAAATCTTCACACTTTAACTGAGTATCTTGATTGGTGATTGGAACTCATTTTGTTGGTGATCGCAGGATAACCACATCTTCAACAACAAACAACTGCCCAAAGCAATCTTTGTTCTGCCTGGTTCTTGGAATGCTTTGATGATCTGGGACTCAGATCTTCCACAGTCATCTGAGAATAACATTTTGACTACATTCTGTTAAAACAACAAATTTGAATAGCTGTGTTCTGTCGATAGTTATAGTTGCAATACATGTTCTGTCTGCTGGACGTGTTTCCCATTTGTAACCTGCAGCACAGCCACTTTCGTATCATGGAACACAGTCTTCTTTAACAGATAATGATAAACATTTGACACTATGAAAATGGAAGCTTCTGAGTCAGCTAGCACCCAGACAAGTTGGCCTTCAATGATGATGTCCATTAGAATGCCTAATATCTTCATGCCTGTCATCCAGGGAGGATTTTTTCTGTGGAGGCCTCACTTCCATACATAGTCGTCTTACTTAGCTTTCTAGAATTCAGCAGCTAGGCAAGTGGTAGTTGACTGGCTTGAATAGGACTCTTGTGATGGGTGATGTCTCGTAGCATAATAATCATCAAACACTTGTCACTTTCCCTGCACTAATATGTAACACGTCCAGGATGTCCACAGTGAAAACACACCTGTGTATTGTTCTTGCCCTCCAAATGTCTGTATTTCTGTGGTGCATTCCACTTGACAGAACAGTTGACTGAACTAACACTGGGTTGTCATTTCATGATTATGGCATAAAGCACAGTTGGCCAAGTACATTCTGCATGTTGTGTTTTCTTAGGGACAGAGATTGATGGTAAAGATTGATACACCTCTTCTTCAACCTTACCTTCAGATTTGTGCAGTCAACATTCAAATCTGCTATCTTTTTCGAACTCAGTCTCATATTTTTGGCTGCCATACAGTGCCGTATCTCTTCTCTTACTAGCTAGTATATGAGAAAGCCAATGTCATGGTGATCTTCCACAACTAACAAGGGGACCACATTTGAGAGTCAGTCATTCCACTATTGTCCAATTCTTTTTATGTTGCATTTTCTCAATCCACTTAATGTATTCTTCTGGTGTAATGACATCCCTTACCAGAAAAACTTGATACATATCTACTGCAACTCTATTCCTAAAGTGCGAGGTTTTTTCAGTTTCTGTCAGTACTCAGATTCACAATGTGGCCTTGGGTCAAAATATTCTGAACTCATCACACACTTTTACTTGGCCTCTGAGGAGAGGATGTTAGGGGCAGAAGCTTGCCTTCAGCTCATAGCACATTGGCTGTTGGGACAAGCCCACTCTCCTACTCCCGGGGCAATCAGCTTACAGCTTACAAATACTTAGAGTAACAGTTTTCCTTTCTTGCAAAGGAGTTGTTGGAGTACGTGGAGTTGATGGTGAGCCTAGAGAAATAATACTTGCAGCCTCTTCAATCATTTTTTAAATTGCTATTGTCAGTTACAGTGAACAACGCTGCACACAGATCAGCTACAGACTCACTATGGCAACAGTTCACAATACTGTTACATAGTTAAGGCTGACAGAGAGTATAAACATTCCAGAGCCATACGTAACTAGCCATCTTTACTGGCCACAGAGGGGTCAAGTTAAGACTATCATTCGTCTCATGATGTTGGGCCCTGTACTTCAGTTGTTCTCCCGCTAAGCAGATTTGCTGCTGATTATTGCCAAATGTTATCTTCAGTTCAACATGGAATTTGTACCATCTGTTGAACTTCTCTTTGTTGTTCTCAAACCACTGCAGGGTTGTGCTGTCCAAGTAAAAGCACACATTTGTCAAACATATCACATTATCTCACCTTTTGTATTTGGCCACTCAGTTGAATACATTTTTTGGATCCTGACCAGCATCTCCAGAAGACACTGATGGATGCCTGATATGCAGGTTACTTTCTGCTGTTTTGGAATTCAACTGGCTCCTGAATATATGGATTTTAGGAATGATGTACTGCCTGTTTTCCTGTTCCTTTTCATATGGGTGATGGCTTATATTTTACCTAATTGGAGCCATGGTGATACAGATGTTTTGAATTACCCTGCACCTCCATCTAACAACGTCATGTTAAAAGTGCAATCAAGAACAAATCCGTAGGCAGGTTCATCAAAGAAATATAATACATAGCACTGAAAGCATATTTATTACTGACACCAGCGTACAGCCAGAACAGAACTGAACTCCTGGGCAGAGAGTGCAGCTGTGTATACAAACATCTAATATTTTAGAATGCTGGTTTTTACACAAACATGGAATATTCCAGAATGTGCAAGCATAATATGTTTCAAGAAACTTCCAGAAATGACAAATAATTGGTGGTTGTAGTGTTTGAAATGTTGAGCTGTTGCACACCAGCCAGTGACACTAATCACTGTGTCACACTGCATGCGACACTAGTCACTATTTCACACAGCATGCACCACAGCTCATAGCAGTATTTGCATTATTGTTATTTATTTATTGGTCCTGTAAACCTAGGACAGTGCTGTACACAAAAGACACTGGACCATTCCTTAATTATATGGTGAGTAACAAACTATCATTTGATTAATATTGTCATTATTACATCCTGGATTTTCCATTTTTTGATGAAATATGTCATGTAACATATGGCAACACACCAAACATACATAGTGTTAAGAATTATTTGTTCTAAGAGAATATTTCCATGAGATGTGATTCTGTCATTCCCACTTTCCAAGTCACAGCTTGTCATTGATGCTGCTACACTTACCTATCTCTCATATTAGCAGATGCTGAGACAGACTTTGCAGGAGCCCTCTGGTTTGTGAGTGAAAACAGGCTCTTTGAGAAATTTAACTACTGCCAATATGTTGAGTTTTGTGGGGCAAAGCATGGAGAGAATGCTTCTCCCTTTAGAGAAAGGCAGTGGATTTCTCCACAGCGTCACTTTCTGTCCTAATTTCTTCACCTTCTTTACCAAACCATCACATTTTCATTTTTTTAGTATTAGTATACTGAATGGCTTGCCTTACTCTATACACAGCTTTGTAGCCAAGGGCACTAACACATGCCTGTGTAGTTGTACTTGAGTGTGAGGTAACTGGATTGAATCCTGATTTGAAAGAAATTTTCACCATCAGTATTTATGCAGCAAAGAGAGGAGAGGGTAGAATATAGTTCTTGATGACCAGGCTTTATGCCAGTGTCCTGGGATAAATTCTAAATCCCTCTGCCACGTTACATGAAATGAGGGCATGTGAAACTGTTGCTCGTGATCCATCCATCAGAATGGAATATTAAGCCAACAGTCCCCGTTGGTGCTATTTGAGATGATTAGGCTGCTTGCCAGCCCCAAGTTTCAGCCTCTGCTGTCTCTTATCATAATATTACACAACACAGACATGACGCCACACAAAATACACACACACACACACACACACACACACACACACACATAAATTTAGTCACTTACACTTGTAAGATACACTTGACACATAACTCTCACACTTTATGCAGCAAAGATGCCACTATGCGCAATGGAAATAAAAACCTTTCCAGGTTTGTGGCTTAACCTACCCATCAGCATCTCTCAGTGAAGTGTGCTGCACACCTTTACTTACATATCTTACTCTGCTGTTGCCTTACATCACTAACAGGCTTCAGATGTAGTGAAAGCTCTGATGAAAGCCTTATAGTTAATGAGTCATTCCAAGGATGAAGTATCTAATGATAACAAAATTTAGTTACTTAACATCAACAGTCATTGCCATTGCCATCAGTATTGCCTTCACTACTGTGTACTTCCTACCCGTTAACTAGCTGTGGTTTCAACTTAAAATCTATTGGCATATTTCCAACATGAAATCAGAGCAGGACCAGCAACATGGATAACAAATTCTATGTTATAATTACACTGCAGTTGCATTTTATTATGCTGGTGATTAGTTTTGAACTATCAAGTTCATTTTCAAGCCAGGCCTATTTAAGCTCCACTAATAGTGCTTCGTTAGACAATAATCAATTCATATGTGGATAATACACACGATACATTGTCACATGGAATGTCAGACCAATCTTGAAATGTAGATGTGTTCATGAAATGCACTTGAACTAGACTCAAGTACTATTAGTACAGTTTTAATAGGCCTGACTTGAAAATAAACTTCGTAGTTTGAAACTATTTGCTAGCTTAACCCTTAACCAACCCTTGGGCCTCAGAGACCCATCTGTGATGTTTAAAATCTTCTCTATTAGTAAATATACATTTTATTGTAATGAAATTTTACAACTTTTCCTAATTTGTCAAGCTAGTCATTATTTTGGAAAAAAATTAAAAAAAAAAATTGTCTGTAGCTTTCTGTTAAAGTAAAGTGTTGGTGCATGTTTTGTCCCATATGGGCCTCGCAGGCCCGTGCAATTAGAAGCAATTTCTCAACAGCCAGATGTCTGTCTGCGCAGCACTTGTCACTTTCGTTGTTATTCTTTCAGTGTTCAGCTGTCCTAGTGATACGCACATGTTTATTTTGGTGCATTATTTTATAACAGCTTTGTCTGTTCTACAAACTGAAAAAGTTATGAAGAAGAGAGCTATCAGATGAGGAGATATGGGAATTGTTGGAGCAGTTTTCTGATTCTGATTCACCTAGTGAATGTGAATCTGTCAGTAATGAAGATAATGAGGTAGATGTCACTAAAAACTCAGAACTATTCAAAGATGATGGATCATGAACAATTTCTTTATGAAGATGGAGAAGAACAATTTAGTGCAAATTCTGGTGAATGTGACTTATTGTCTTCTTGTAATGGGAATGAACTGTGGGCTATACCTCCACAAGCTGGATTTCTGGTAGGTGGATCAAAAAGTAGGCTACATGAAGTATACTCAATATTATTTGGTTTCCAAGCAAGGGTGACGAAAGCCTTTTACGTTCCTAAGAAAAACCAAGTTGTTACTGTCCTTAGCTCTCTTCATGACCAACCAATGGCGGCATCATCACAAGTAAATAAGCCTGAAGTTATAAAGACGTACAATGCTACAAAGGGTAGCAATGACACCATGGACCAGAAGATGCAGTGTTACAGTGTGAAAAGAAAAACAGGGCACTGGCCATTGATTGTTTTCTTGAACAAGATTGATGTAAGTGTAATGAATGTATGCATAATTTGGATGATTCTGGCTGCCAATAAAAAAATGAGATATCAGACTTTCATCATCATTTGAGAAAGCAATTTTCAGAAATAAATAAGTCAGTGAATTCATTAGTGGAACTGGATCTGGGAAAGGCAGTGAAATCACCAGCTAAGAAAAAGAGAAGATGTGCATACTGTGTAGAAAAAAAGGATAGAAAAAGTTAATTGCGTGTTATCTGTGCACCAAACCTGTATGCTAGCTGAAACCTGAAGTGGAAAGCTCTGAGATATTTAGCAAGTCATGGAACGAATATTGGAAAGACAGATTAGAGACCACAGGAGGGGAAGTGTTCATTGCAGTTGACAAAAATATTGTCTCTATTGAGGTTGAAGTAGAGTGTGAAATTGAAGTAGTCTAGTTGTGAATAACAGGTGTAGGTGAAACCAAATTAATTGTTGTATCTGATTCTGATGTGACAGTTCTAGAATCATCAAAAAAGGTCTATGGTCAGTAGTGCGTAAATACCCAGATCATGCAATACTGGTTGAGATGACTTTAACCTGCCTTATATAGACTGGGATGTCTATGGATTCATTGTGAGGGGTGCAGCCAGATAGTCATGCGAAATATTTTGAATACTTATGCTGAAAATCATTTTGATCAGCTAGCTCAGCAGCCCACACACATATCTTAGACCTTGTAGCTACAAATAGGCTGGACCTTATTGACACTGTCCGCATAGATATGGGGATTAGCGATCATGATATCGTTATAGTACTATGATTACAAAAGTTAATAAATCAGTCAAGAAAGCTGGAAGAGTGTTTCTGCTAGACAGAGCAGATAAGCAATTATTAAAATCTCACTTAGACAGTGAATTGGCATTACTTAGTTTCAAAGATGGGCAAAATTTATGCAGATTGTAAATCGTGGTCTGGAGAGTTATGTGCCTAAGTGGATAGAGGATGGAAAAGACCCACCATGGTTTAGCAACAAAATTCAATGGATGCTGAGGAAGCAGAGGCTGTTGCACTCTTGGTTCAAAAAGGAGAGCATAAATGATGACAAGTGAAGCTTAGTAGACATTCGTGCTTTTATGAAAAAGTCTATGTGCAAAGCATATGACAAATACCACTGTCACACCTTAGCAAGAGATCTGGCAGAGAACCTGAGAATATTCTGGTCTTATGTAAAATCATTAAGTGTATCTAAGGCTTCCATACAGTCCCTTGTTGACAGTCCGGTGTGGCAGGTCCTGAAGACAATAAAATGAAAGCTGAAGTTTTAAATTTCACCATAAACAAATTGTTCACACAGGAGAATTATAAAAACATACTGACGTTTGACCATTGGACAGACTCCTGTATGGACGACATAGTAATAAGCATACCTGGTGTAGAGAAACAACTGAAGGATTTGAAGGCAAATAAATCACCAGATCCGGATGGACCCCCAGTTTGATTTTACAAAGAGTACACTACAGTATTGGCCCTTACTTAGCTGGCATTTGTCAGGAATCTCTCACCCAGTATGAAGTCCCAAGTGACTGGAAAAAAGTGCAGGAACTCCAGTATATAAGAAAGGTAAAAGAATGTACCACAAAATTACAGACCAATATCCCTAACTTCTGTGTGCTGCAGAATCCTTGAACATATTCTCAGTTCCAATATAATAAACTTTCTTGAGACTGAAAAGCTTGTGTGCATGAATAAGCATGGTTTTAGAAAGGATCGCTCATGCGTAACTCAATTTGCCCTTTTCTCACATGATCTACTGAGAACTGTGGATGAAGGACAACAGGCAGATTCCATATTTCTAGATTTCCACAAAGCATTTGACACAGTGCTCCATTGTAGGCCATTAACGAAGGTACAAGTGTATGGAATAAACTCACAGATATGTGAGTGGCTCGAAGACTTCTTAAATAATAGAACCCAGTGTGTTGCCCTCGATGGTGATTGTTCATCAGAGACAAGGGTATCGTCACGAGTGCCCCAGGGAAGGGTGATAGGACTGCTGTTGTTCTCTATATACATAAATGATTTGACAAGGTGGACAGCAATCTGCGATTGTTTGCTGACGATGCCACAGTGTATGGTAAGGTGTTAAATTTGAGTGACTGTAGGAAGATACAAGACGACTTAGAAAAAAATTCCAGTTTTTGTGATGAGTGGAAGCTAGCCCTAAATGTAGGAAAATGTAAGTTAATGCGATTGAGTAGGAAAATCAAACCTGTAATGTTGGGATACAGTATTACTAGTGTCCTGCTTGACACAGTCGAGTCGTTTAAATATCTGGGCATAACGTTGCAAAGCGATATGAAGTGGAACGAGCATGTGAGAACTCTGAGAGTCGACTTTGGTGTACTAGGAGAATTTTAGGAAAGAATGATTCATTTGTAAAGGAGGCCATGTATAGGATGCTGGTGCGACCTATTCTTGAGTACTGCTCGAGTGTTTGGGATCCATACCAGGTTGGACTGGAGGAAGACATCGAAGCAATTCAGAGGTGTCTGCTAGGTTCGTTACTGGTAAGTTTGAATAACATGTAAGTGTTACACAGCTACTTTGGGAACTCAAATGGGAATCTCTGGAGGGAAGGCGATGTTCTTTTTTGAGAAACACTGTTGAGTAAATTTAGAGAACCAGTGTTGGAAGTTGACTGCCCAATGGCTCTACTGCCACCAACATACATTGCGCGTTAGAACAACAAAGATATGTACGAGAAATCAGGGCTTATACGGAGGCATACAAACAGTCATTTTTCTGTTGCTCTATTTGCAAGTGGAACAGGAAAGGAAATGACAAGCAGTGGTACAGGGTACCCTCCGCCATGAACCGTACGATGTATTATGTCAATGTAGATGTAGAACAAAGTGAACTGCCTTCTGTGTCGTGTAGCAGTTGTGCTTTTAAAGCTGCCACAAATGCTGGTTGGTCAGCATTGATAGCCCATGGTGCAGTCACTAGCAATACTAGCTCTTGGTACTTAGCCCTCCTGTATCTAGCAGTCAAGGTTCACCTCTGTGTTTTCTGGAGGACGAGTCTCTGAGCTGAGATACCAGGGGATGGATTGTAGTTGAATTGGTGCAAGTTGATGTCAGATAGCTGCAGTGAGTTCGGTGCAGCAACTTCTCATGCCTCCATCAACCAATAAGGTAATGCGATTTTGTAAATGCCTCAATGGTAATGCTTCAGTGTTGTCTGGAGACGGCTATTGCAGCTGCAGTCATTAGCCCTTCACAGTTGAAGAGCTCATGTGTAGTCATTAGCCCTTCGCAGATGAACGCTGTTACCAGTGCAGCGAGCTGTCATGGATCTTCTTACGCTGTCTGCATGGAATTGAGAACTGCATCTAACCAGTCTTTGGACTGGCAATGATGACAGTGTAGATGATGGTGATGATGACCACCACCACAACAACCACCACTATATTCAGCAACAACAGATGGTTTGTGATAATAACATATGCTTTCTTGTGAGTTATAGATTCAACAAAAGATAAATTTATCTTCCTTACAAGAGGTTTTGCTGAGAGAAATTTAAACTTGTAATGTATGCATGGACACTATGGACACTGTATATCTCTGCATAGAAAAGAAAGATCAGTCATATTTTATAGATTTGTTTCTTTTTCGTTGGTACTCAGTGTAATACATGTAGACTGTATTGTAGCTACTTGATTAAGGATTTACTCAGTGTCAGTGTGATAGTTCGTTTTGTTCTATGTTGTTGTATAAAGAACACACAAATTAAGCTTTGAATAAATCATTTTTAATGATTTAGTATATTTATATAATAGCTTTTTGTGCTGTTTGTGTGTTAAAATGCTCTCATGGTATATTAGGAGCATGTCTGTATGTTTTCTCAAGTGGATCCATTGAGTTCACATTAGGAAAGGCTGGGGCATGTGTAATGCAGGTGCTGGTAGATGTAATTTAGCAGTTCTAAATCATTAGAAAAAGAATGCATTGTTAAACATTTTATTGTCCAGTTTTGTAAGGGAACAACTGGCAGATGGATTTTCAAAATTTGTGAGAACCTGTGGATAGTAGACGTTATTGCAGAGAAAGCAACAGCAGTGCACACACACTCACTCACCTGCCCACCCACTTGTGAACACACACACACACACACACACACACACACACACACACACACACACACACACAGAGAGAGAGAGAGAGAGAGAGAGAGAGAGAGAGAGAGAGAGAATTGTATGATGACCGTCAGAGAGAAGACATTGTAGTTAGAAGTGAGTGAAAGTGTGATGATGAGATATTGTATGGCAGCATGGAGTGTGCAAGAGATTCGATAGTTCTTATAACCCCGTTCCATCCTAATTGTAGTAGGTGACCTCTAACTGCGGGTTTGCAGGAACCAGACTTGCATGTTCTAACGGTCTGATAACTTAAAGTGTGAGAGTGGATCTGGGTTATATCGGCTTATTCCCCCAAACCACTTTCCACTTCTTTACGAGATGACTTACTTGGAATTTGCTGCCACTCTTCTTTACTGAATAGCCGGCTACTGGAAACCCTCTTGACTTCTTCTCCATTGAATAACATTAGGTACAGGAATTTTTATACTCTTTCTACTTATGAACGAAGTAGACATAGAAACTTTACTTTTCGTCAACTAATGAGGTATTTGACCTCCATACACAATAAAAATTTCACTTTCCACATGAATATGTAACTTCCTGCAAGTATCTTGTACCGTCGGACGGTAGAAACAAATTGAGTTACAGTTAAAAGAAAGTTGGCTTGGATACAGTGATCTCTCTTAACATGAATCATAAAATGAGCCTTGCCTCTAACAAGGTTGTGCCAAGAGTCTACAAGAGTACTTTTTCAACTATTCTTGTTTTAATAACAGTAGTCAATGACACAATAAGCACAGAGCTGCATATAAACGCCATGGTTCTTCCTTACACACCCACTAAAACATCTATGGATTGCCTGACAGGTAGTTGTTGGTGCCATCCAACCGCTGTGTCTACTTTCTTCCCATGACTGACTTTAAACCTACACACACAAACATGTGACGTGTAGTAGGTAGGATTCTACCATCCCCCACTCATATCCAGAATATCATGTGTTTGAGATGGTATAAGATTTAGTGGTTCTAGAATTTACACAGATATTCTTGAATCACTACATATCCCTCTCTCAGATCGAACATGCAATATTTTATACACAATGATTATGCAAATAATATCACTCATAATAACATTTCATATATTAATAGTATACATTTCTTACATACGTTTATATACATATCTTTCCTTTCCATAACAATTCTCTGTTCTCTCTTGAACGAACTTTTTCTTACTGTTTCTCTACTGTTTTCTTATTTTACTTTGTTATTAAGACACGAGCATTTACTTGTGGTTTTAGTCAGCTTTACTAATATTTAGGAATTGTGAGGACTCTTTTTCTTTCTCCTCCCCCCCCCCTCCCCCCTCCGAACCCCTCCTCCATTGTATACTTCAGGTGTTTATGACAATGAGTAAACTATTTTCTATTCTTATCTATTGTACTACCTTTTTCCTAGTATGTACTATTTTCATTATTTGTAGCTTGGAGGAACTCTGGACGAAATGAAAGTGTTCTTTTGACTCTCATTTAGTTCCATGAAACATAATAATTCTATTCATTCATAGAATTCACACTCCCCAGAATAATCCCTATAAAATTTGTGACTTTTGTCATGATACTGTTTCCTTCTCCTAGGATCAGCTCCTATTCCTTGCTTGTGGGTTGACCTTATGAGAGCACTTCCCCTTTCCATTCTGGTAGGTAAGCCCCTTACAAAACATATCTATTTTTTAGGCTGCATAGGTACGCCTGCCCTTTATACTTAGAGAATGCTGGGTACAGCCTCCTTATTGTTTCTGAGTAGGTCTCATGGTTCATTACCCTAGTATATAATTCTATGTATACCATAATTAAGCATCTTCTGGTAAAGATATAAATTGATTTTGAACTTAACATTCATTCTTTATTTACTCCTAGAGGCCTCCTCTACTTACCAACTTCTATATTTTCAGTAGCAACATGACTAATTCTACTCCTACTTTCGTTTTCTTTCTTTGCTCATGCCTCTTTTATTTATCCATTACTACTTTATAGTTGTTCCTTATGTATGTGCACCTCTTCTTATGTATATTTTATGTAGAAACATCATAAATTCCTATATATGTGCGCATATTTCCATGTGCACACACATTTTCCCTACGACAAGTGGCAGTTTTCTCATCGTGACAGGCTTCCTATTATGTGATTTACTGTTTGTGTAGAAGTGTATATTTGTGTATATGTGGATGTGTGTTCAAGTAGTCTGATTCTTCGGCCTTTTATCTAAAGATAAGATTTAGGTTTTTAGTAACCACGGAAATAAGGAAGGACTTCAGCAATAGAAGTTTGTGAATATGGAAAGAGGGAAAAAATAGACAGGTCCGCAGACAAGAAGTAAGAGAGGAAAAAATAGATATGGATACTAGGATCGAAGAAGAGAAAGAAGATAGCCCCAAAGACAGGAAACCCTTCCCACCCCCCTTCCCTAGGACCCCTACCCCTCAGGTACTTGAGATGCTAGAGGAGGTTTGGTGTTAAATTGTCTCCTACAGAACAGACTTGTCCCACCTTTACCCTTTGAGGTCCGCGAAGGAATCCTAGCGACCCTACGGAAATGGCAAATGATGAAAAATCATGCACACTTGTTTGTGAGGGCTGTTTGAAAGGTGTGATGTGTGTTTTGTGTTAATCATGATTTATCTGTTCTTGTAGATCATGTTTTTAGCTACAATACCCATGCCTTTCAAAATTTATACAAACCCTCCCATCTAGATCACATCACATAAAAGGTATAAAATACTCTATGCAAAATAGAAAATCTATACACTATGGTATAACAGTTTTTCAGCTAGTCACATCTTATTATATTTTCCACAAATGTAATACTCTAGTTAGTTAATTTTGTCTAGATATCACTTTTTTTGTGATTCTCTTAAGTTGTGCTCTGCTTCATAGTCATATCCAGTTTTCTAAACAGTAAGATTACAGAATAGTTCTAGATCTTAAAGGAATTCGGTGCAGGACACTATTTGGAAAAAACACTGAAAACAACTCGGGATCCAGTGGTTGTTACTCCACCTGTTAACTTAGAATGTTTATGTCCATAGGGGATAGATGACAGAATAGTTTAAGATTTTAATGGAATTTGGTGCAAGAAAACTATTTTGGAAGAAACACCGAAAACAAGTCGGGCTCCGACGGTCATCACTCTTCCTGTTAACTCAGAAAACAACTCGGGGTCTGATGGTCGTTACTCCTCCCATTAACTCAGAATGTTAACGTCCCTGGGGGATGTATAATTTTACATCCTTTACATTGTATTCCCCCTCCCCCTTTTTTTTCCTGGTGTTAAATGCCAATCGAAATATTTCCTTATAGTACCCCAAGTATTTTTATAATAGTTTGAGTCCCGTAGATCTGATGTTAACTTTTCTTGAGCACTGACATACCAGTACTTCTCTTCAAATTTCTTTTGAAAGTCTTCCCAAGATGAAAAATTCTCAATATGTACTGTTCCCCATTCTGAGGCTTCCCCTAGGCAGTACTCCACATCAAATTCGATCTTCTTGGAATCTTCCCAATTTTTTGGCAAAGCTTGGTTAAATCTTTTTAAGAAATGGGTCAGATGTACATCTCTGTCTGGCTTAAATTTAGGGAATTGTCTAAATAACCCTGAATTAGCTCCCCATTGCAAATCAGTCACAACTTCACTAGTTAACACAATATTAGGTGAAGTTACTCTTTTTTTCTACTTTGTCTTGTGTAAGCTTAATTTCTCTCCGCAGGTCATCCATACCTATCCTGGTATCATTAAGTTTGGAAGAAGGAATAGGCGACACGTTCCTGGATGTTATTCTCTAAGTAACCTTTCAATTTATAATTTCTCCAAATTGTTCCTCCAAACCAATTACATTTATAATATCAGAGTTAGCTATTTTCTCTTTGAAATTCCATTCTAAATGATCTACCCATGTATTGACACCTGTAATTTGTGATTGAATAATTGGTATCAATTCATTACACTTATCTACACTCTCTTTCAAAGTATTCATTCCCTGTCATACATAATTATATTTAATATTGTACACGTTTTCGAAAGATCCTAAATTTTCAGTAATTTCTGATTCTACATTATTACATTTGTTCTCAGTGTCAGGTTCTAACATTTTCGATAAATCTTTAATGCGTCATTCTGTTTCTGATTAAGGTTAGTAAACATATGATTTATATGAGTGGTCAAAGAATTTCTGAACTCATTCTTTAAATATACTTTTAAATTCACTACTTTATTACTTATGGTGTCGAATTCAATCTTCAGATCACTCATGCCTTCACATAGATTACTAAATTCCTTGCTTTGTGAGTCAACTTTGACGTTTAACAAATGTAAATTTGTCGTTTGAGTATTTAATTGAGAATTTACCAAGTCTAGTTCTGTACTTAGAGTCACGCTCTGAGTATTTAATTGAGAATTTAATGAGTTTAACTTAAGACTGTGAGCTTTGATTAAATTTGTCAACTCAGTCTAGTCAGGCACTTCTTTGCTAATTTTCATGGCCATAGCTGGGTCTTGAGTCTCCCCAACCTGCTGTATATTTAACATACTATTATATGCCTTAGCTCTTGTAAGCATTTAAAACTTAACTTTAAAGATGATAATTACACAGTAACAGTTCACTGAACAGTATCTTGTACCACTTCATACTAAAGTAATCAAATTTTGTTTCACACTCACCCAGCATAGAATTCTTGTTGCGTAGGTAGAAACAAATTGAGTTACAGTTAAAAGAAAGTTGGCTTGGATACAGTGATCTCTCTTAACATGAATCATAAAATGAGCCTTGCCTCTAACACGGTTGTGCCAAGAGTCTACAAGAGTACTTTTTCAACTATTCTTGTTTTAATAACAGTAGTCAATGACACAATAAGCACAGAGCTGCATATAAACGCCATGGTTATTCCTTACACACCCACTAAAACATCTATGGATTGCCTGACAGGTAGTTGTTGGTGCCATCCGACCGCTGTGTCTACTTTCTTCCCGCGACTGACTTGAAACCTGCACACACAAACATGTGATGTGCAGTGGGTAGGATTCTACCATACCCCACTCGTATCCAGCATATCGTGTGTTCGAGATGGGAGAAGGCTGAGTGGTTCGAGAATTTACACAGAAATTCTCGAATCACTACAATGTAAATTGGGGTGTGTGTGAGAAGTCATCAGTCTCTGGCCCTTAACTGAGGCCGTTAGAAGATGTCTTTGTGTGTCTTTGAGTAACAGTCACTCCTTTCCTGCAAATTTCTTGTAGCCACTGCCATCTCAGCTAAATCTGATACAGAGAGTATGACTTGCTACATGGTTATCAGCTACAGTAGATGAGTAGAAAGACCTAGTGTTTCTCTGAGACAGTATACCCACTAAATTTCACGATTTCTAACAAACAAAAAGAGAACTAATTAGTGTATCATGGCAGTTATAAGCCTCTGAGAACTGAATTACATTATTATTGTCACTAATCTTATAGTAATTTTTTTGAAAAAAAGTGAAACCCTGGCAAATGTTGAACTGGTGATCTGCTTCCTTAGTATGATTATTATTTTATCACATGGATAACTTCAGTCATATGTTGACAAGAGTAATAATTGTCTGTAGGACATCTCATACAAAATACAAGAGTTGTTCAGGAAGTAAAGAACTATTGCGCACTATGCATAGCACAAATCCCCCATCACCATGATTGCAAGTGTGCCAATTAGCTCCTTCTCCTGTCTCAGTGTGAGCCAAGTTTTGTTGCCAAGCAGTCACGCCTTTTAATTATACAACCTTTCGAAATGGCAGCACCAATTGAAAATCCTGTCAGATGTGAAGTGCACAATGTTATTCATGTTCTGAACAAACAAAATGTTTGCCCTATTGAAATTTATGGTGTTAGTTCAATGAACAAGTCTTCAATGAAGAAATAGTACATTATGTTTAATCAAGGAGGAACCATCATCCACAATGAAGATCAAAGTGGGAGGCCATCAGTCATTACAGGTGACTTGAAGGCAAAATTCAGGAAAACTGGTGTTTCACTTTAAGCAAATTACATTCATCTGTTCCACAAATTTCGTGATCATTCCTACATGAAACAATGACAGAGCATTTTGGCTACAAAAAAATGTGTGCTCAGTGGGAGCCTAAGAATTTGATAGATGTATGTAAGACAAAACAGATGAAGGCAGCCCTTGAAGTTTTGCCCTAATTTCTCAACCACATTGTAAAGGGAGATGAAATTTGGCTTTCATACAAGACTCGGGAGAACAAGTGTCAGTCTATGGAGAGGGATCACTCAAACTCTCCCACAAAACCCAAAAAAAGAAAAACCAAATCTCAACAACAGAAAAGTGATGGCAACAGATTTTGGAATCGAAAAGGTTGATTCATGTGGAGTTCGTGCCACAGGGAGAAACAATCAATTCAAAGGTGTATTATGAAATTCTTCAATGACTCTGCTGCATCATCCAGAACGAGATGTGGAATGTTGTCGGCAAAGATGTTTTTCATTCATGACAATGCATGGCGTCATGCATCAGCAAGAGCAAGAACTTCAGCACCAAGGGTTTGAGTCCTCCCTTGGACATGTGTGTGTGTGTGTGTGTGTGTGTGTGTGTGTGTGTGTGTGTGTGTGTTGTCCTTAGCGTAAGTTAGTTTAAGTTAGAGTAAGTAGGGTGTAAGCGTAGGGACTGATGACCTCAGCACTTTAGTCTCATAGAACTTACCACAAATTTCCTTTTTACATGAGTGGGATATTTTTGACCACCCTCCTTCCAGCCCTGGCTTGGCATCAATTGATTTTCACTTATTTGTGAAACTGAAGGAGTTTTTGGGTGCAGAGCAGTTTACACACGATGAAGGACTCAAACAGAGACATCCTTGCTCTAATCTTTGGCAATAAATGAGTACAACATGGAAATCGAAAAACTAACCTCACATTACAATAAGTGCCATGACAGCTACAGTGACTTCATTGAAAAATAGATTGAGATATTTGCAGAATGAGATTTTCACTCTGCAGTGGAGTGTGCACTGATATGAAACTTCCTGGCAGATTAAAACTGTGTGCCGGACCGAGACTCGAATTCGATCTCGAGTTCGAGTCTTGGTCCGGCACACAGTTTTAATCTGCCAGGAAGTTTCAGACTGAGATATGTTCACTTTGTAAATAAAGTTTTGTGTTCATATCTTCAGTGTTTGTTCTGTTACACCAAAACATTCTTTACTTTCTGGACAACCCTCATACATATACAAAATGTAGGTGCTACTCTTATTGGTGTTTAATCTATATTGATGGAAAGACTATTTAAGAAATATCAGTATTTCAGAAATTTCATTAAATTTTAGTTAAATGAATTGATATAGTCTTCTGACCCATACTGTTAGCAGTATGAAAGACAATTGCTTGGTATGCAGAATGTCTAACAATTCCTTTTACAGATCTAGGGGTAGTAGAGGGGACTTAATAGTAAAGTTCTGATGAGGAACACCTATCTATAAATGTACTGTTTGGATGTAAAACAAGTTTGAAGATCTGATCACTTTCAAATCTTCCACTTCACAGTGGACACACAGTGGAGACAATGAACCCTGACCTGTGTGCTCTGCAGGAGCCCATGGCATAGGCACTGTTTTGGGTATGTGTCATTGGGTCTCTTCCATTTGATGGAGGACGTCTTATTTGAAACCAAGAGTGTGTTGCATCCATAGAGCATCACAGCCAGCCCTCCTGGTTGCAAACAGACCAGATTCTTGCAGTCATTGTTGTAATCAGAAAATGGTATGCGATGTCATAATTAGAACAGAGTCTGAGAAACAACTTCTTCTCAGTTGGTGTGTGTACAGTGAAGTGGAAGATTTAAAAGTGATCCAGTATTTGAACTTATTTTATATCCAAATGGTACATTTCTAGAAGTGAGTTCTTTTCAAAACTTTATCTACCAAGTCTCCTCTACAACCCACAGAAGCCTGTAATAGGGATTGTGAGATGCCATGTATACTTACTCTCTAATGGGGATCATTATTTTTGACTATTTATATGAGGTGTATGTGCTATTTGTTTTCTGAACTCACAATTTAACATGTATGGAGAGTATCAATTTTATGAATAAAGTGGGGCAGGTATTATTACTTCAAAAATTTCAAATTAATTTTGGATGTATGATCATTAAATTGCCTAAACGTCCCAAAGTCAGTTGCAAAGCTCATTTGAGCCCGTGAATCATACATGTTTTTATTTGTAGATAAAAAAGTGATTGTGTCATCTTGGGACTTCACAGAGCTTCTTTTTGCTGTCAAAGTCCATTGGTCTGCATTGTGGATCAAAAATGTAGAAGCGGTCTCAGTTATTATGGTTTTATCTATTGTGTAACTTACCTACATAACACATGAGCAGTGTGCTCTACCATTTATTATATTATGCATTTTACTGTTATTGATGTTTCTTCCTGTGCTTATCAGCTCATGCAACTGGGTATTTCATGAGTTGGTTGGAGTACATGCAAAGCTTGTATATCTGTCTATTTGTAATATCATGAAGGATTATTTGTCACTATTGTAGTTCAGAGCTATGTAATTATAGATTTTAATATAGCTGTTTCACTGATAATTGTATTAGAAAGCACCAATTAATTAATTTGCTACAAATTACTTTGTAAAAACAACTGTACCATGACTTATTGACATGGAAAAACTTAAGTAGTTTTTACCTATTAGAGACAGAAAAAAACATTCTTGGTTCTTATTTTTGTGGCTGCAGCTGTTGTGCTTGTTTTTAAATTATGATGTTTTTTTATGCAGAAGAAAGTTAGCTGCCAAAAAGAAAGTAAGTACTTATTTTTGTGGCTGCAGCTGTTGTGCTTGTTTTTAAATTATGATGTTTTTTTATGCAGAAGAAAGTTAGCTGCCAAAAAGAAAGTAAGTATATATAGGCAGACACAGGAGGAAGATGAGGAGGAACTGCCAGAGGTAAACAAAAAACCTGATCATTACTTTCGAATACTGAGAGAGAAGGCAGAATCAGTTGCTCCCACAAAGATGCTGAAGTCATGGGAAAAGCACATTGTAAAGGTAATTCATATGGAATGAACAGATAATTACATTTCCTTCACTCTGAACTGTGTCTATAATACTAAAATTAATGTATGATTTGTAGGACATGTAAGGGAAAACTGATTACCTCTCAGAAATCATAGCAGTATTTAGAACAGTATATTATGTGCAGTAGAAGAATGCTTGGTAGTTTGAACTAAAATTTTTGTCTGTTTATGATAGTAGAGTGAGTGGAGACTTGAGGTTCTGTTTCCTGAAAAGAGTGAGGCTGACTGTGGGGAATAACACCACTTGCTGCTCTTTGCAAAATATGACACCTTCATGTGGTGGACCAATCGTTTGCTGCTTTTTTTTACAAAGCAGATATCACAAATATTAGCCACATAAAATATAATAATTTTGTAGTTGCTGCAAGGTAATTGGCTGTCAAAGAGAAAGTAAGTATATTTAGGCACACAGAAGAGGAAGATATAACATTTGCCTGTCAGATCACTTGTACTGGCACCTCTCTGCCTGTCAAAGCTCAGCAAGATGTGAGGCTTTATTCCATCACATGCCATTTAATCATTTCTTTCTGGCTTATGGTGGCTAAGCCTGGCTGCCAGGAGGTGACATCTTCAGACAGCACTGACAGCTATGCATCAAGAGCAGTATGTGGATCTGCCACCCAGTGCCACCAAGTGGAAATGTCTTTAATGTTTTTCTCTTTAACCCCAGAGCAGAGTGATCTCATTTTCCTTCTGTAATGTTTCATGGGTTAGCTTACTTCACTCCACTCGTGGATTACTGTTTGTCTATCTGATATGGACTTGGCACTGTATAAGGACAATGCATTGAGTGTATTTTTGGTTTCTGTATTGAAATGATATTATTGTTACTGACTTTCTCAACTTGTGTTAGCTACACAAGTGGTGATGAGTGAGGTTAATTCTTTACATGTTTAATGCAAAATTGTGGCAGTTTCAACAGGCACATCTTTGGAGGTCATTCTACAAAGTTTGCTACAGCAGCAACAGGAACACAAGGCTATACTGGACAAGGTGTTGGTGGATCTATCAACAAGGCCTCAAACTTTACGAGCTAACACCCCCCCTCCCCCCCCTCTCCTCCCCTGCATTCTCCATCTACAACATCGCTGCTGAATACTGAAAATCATATGAGGCCTTCAAGGTAACAGATGTGGGCTCTGTTAAAGCTCTTTTTCTGTCATGGATCTCCCCACAAATGTATGAGTTGCTAGGGAACTTATCCTCTTTTAGGATATGGAATCTATATCATTTGATGAAATGTGTTTGTTGAATTCTTATTATCACAGACATACTCATGTGGAGTTATATCAGTGCAGAAAGTAACCTCATCAATCCTGTCACACTTGAGTTGCAGAACTGCAGGGTCAACGCAGAGGTTAAGTCAGAAGTATCATTTCGTTACTGCTAAATCTCAGGTATCTTAAGCAGATACTATGGTTAGAGATGCCATCATATGGGTGAACTAAGGAATTTTGACATAGGGCATTGCAATTCTAGGATCTCTCTTTAGAAGAAGTACTCAAGATATCACAAGCATTTGAAGTTTCTCGTGCCACTGGCCATCAATTAGATTCTTGGGCCAACAAAGTTGTGGTCAATTCAGACAGCAACAGTAATATGCATTCTAGGACGCCACTGGAAGCGGAGGTCATAGCTGGGCAGCAGGCTTGGCCACTGCATTTTGCACAGACATGGCTCTGGCAGAAATCTTCCCACAAGCCCCTGCCCTTCTGCCCAGCCTGTTTTGTTCAACACAACTGGCCATCTTCTCCATAGCATTGGGTGTCGTGGCATATATGCTATAAGAAAAGTCATATTGTAGCTGTGTGCAACACTCCGTCAGCATCCGCTAAGCCCTCCACAACGTAACCTACGGACATTAATGTTGTTGGTCGTGCATGTGAAGGTAACTTCAACTGTTTCTAACAAACTGTTCATCAATGTGCCTATTAACGGCACATGCCTCCAAGTGGATATGGGTTCAGCGGCGTTGCTTCTGAATTCTAGTACCTATCTTGGTCCCCATCCACTGTCTACTACTCCACACTATCTTGTCAGTTATAATAGACAGCATATTCCCATTCTTGGCCAATTTACTGCAGAAAGAACATACAATGCGGTGGTTTGACCAGTAACATTTCTGGTAGTGGACAATGCGTTTACATAGAACTTGTGTGGTTTGGATTCTTTCACGGCTTTTGATCTCCGGTCTCCAATTCCATTCATTTAGTGTCAGGTCTTGTGCCTTATCAAGAGTTAGATGATTTACACAGGGCATATTCTGTCCTTTTTTCACCAGGACTCAGCAAGGCTACCGACTATGTAGCATAAATTACTCTCAAATCTATGGCGCAGCCCTATTTTTTCCATACCACTCCTATATCGCTTGTGTTTTGTGTTCAGGTGAAGGAAGAATTAGACAGAATGACAGCTCTAGGTATCATGAAACACTTCTGTTTAGTCAGTGTGCTACACCATTACTCGTTATCAAGAAGACAACAGGCAAACTCTGTCTTTGTTGTGACATCAAGCTGACAGTTAATTTACATTCTGCGGTTGATATTTACCACATTCTTTTCCTTGTACAAACTTACGATGATGCTGGCAGGCACACAACATTTTTCTAAAGCCAATTTGTTAGAAGCATATTTACAGCTGCTATTGGATGATGAATCACATCAGCTTGTGATTATGCCACATGACCTCTTTAGGTATAACTGCTTGGTTTTCGCTGTCGAAAGCACACCTGTCATTTTTCAGCATTATGTGGAACAGGTTACACAACACATTCCTTGTATAACTTGACAACATTTTGTTACTGGTCCCACCATCGAGGGCCATCTTCATAACCTTCATCTGCTGTTTCAAACCTTGCGTGATACGGATCTTAAGTGCAATTTGGAAAAGTCGCATTGCTTCCTACATTATGTAGAATGCATTTGATCAGGATGAAATACTTTGCTTTCACATTGATGAGGAATCCTGCCAAATAGTGGATGGATTTTCTATTAGAGTCCGCACTGAATACAGTGTCCAGTAGATGTGCAGACGGCAAGGCGGGCATGGGGAGAGTGGTAGTTGTAGGGGTTGCAGGCAGGCATGGTAAGGGAAATATCGAGTGCTGGAGGGAAAGTGTTGTTCTAACCTGGAGTCTACACTCACATTTTTTTGTAAATATTAAGCAGGCTCTCTCCATGCCAACACTCGCATGGCAACCATTCAGGAAGATCTCTCACCTCTGATTTGATTAGTATCTTAAAAGAATTTTGCCAAAAATGCACCGATTTATTTCTGTCTGGCTTGTTAACCATTTCTAACTTTCAGAGAAATGTCATGAGTGGTGAATTTTGAGTAAAACCTACACTTTTCTCTTGTTGCCATGTCAAAATTTGCTTCTGTTGCCAAAACACAGCAGAGTTTACTCAGTCTCACCTCACCAACATGTTTTGCAGATGCAGTTTTGAGAGAATTCTGAAACAGAGCTTTGTAAAGCGAGTAACTGAGAAAAAGTAAGATCAGTATCTTATGAAAAAGCAGTTGCTTAGTACAAAATAAACGTGTAATGTCTTTACTTATGTTGTTCCAAGATCGATACTATTTCTCGTTTCACCAACTATCAGTGACCTTAAAATTTGCCTTCTTTCATCGAAAAAATCTGTAGTTAGTGGAATAACAGTATAGATAATGAGCGAGCACATAATAACCGTATGGCAAAATACTCTCCTCTTTCCATGCTACCAGTTTGCCTCAGTCTTATTTTGATATCTCAAACCATTTATGAAATATGAGGAATATTGTGGATAATTCACTCTGGCTGTATTGCCGGTACGGTGCAATTGCAGAAGAGTGTGCTACATGAGATCAATTTTCTTGAGATTGGTGACAGATAAAAACCTCCACCCAAATCTAAAGAACAAATCAATATCAATATTATAGAGGGAAACATTCCACGCGGGAAAAATATATTTAAAAACAAAGATGTTTTGACTTACCATACGAAAGCGCTGGCAGGTCGATAGAAACACAAACAGACACATACATACACACAAAATTCTAGCTTTCGCAACCAATGGTTGCCTCGTCAGGAAAGAGGGAAGGAGAGGGAAAGACGAAAGGATTTGGGTTTTAAGGGAGAGGGTAAGGAGTCATTCCAATCCTGGGAGCGGAAAGACTTACCTTAGGGGAAAAAAAGGACGGGTATGCACTCGCACACACACACACATATCCATCCACACATATACAGACACAAGCAGACATATTTAAATATGTATACCCGTCCTTTTTTCCCCCTAAGGTAAGTCTTTCCGCTCCCGGGATTGGAATGACTCCTTACCCTCTCCCTTAAAACCCAAATCCTTTCGTCTTTCCCTCTCCTTCCCTCTTTCCTGATGAGGCAACCGTTGGTTGCGAAAGCTAAAATTTTGTGTGTATGTATGTGTCTGTTTGTGTTTCTATCGACCTGCCAGCGCTTTCGTATGGTAAGTCACATCATCTTTGTTTTTAAATATATTTTTCCCACGAAAAAATCAATCAATATGTTAAATAAATTTCATATGCAGCGACATGTTAAGTAATGTGCATTAAACGCAAAATCATGCAACCCCTATTTTTCGTTGCAAACTTTTTCGAGTTCCGCGCCGTGTCTTACTTCCCTGTAAATATCGTAGTAACTATGACCCTTAACAAAATGATGGGCACATTGTAATGAACATGACTTATAAAGCTACAAGTAACACAAAAATGAATTTTTTTTACCAAATATTTTCTGTAAAATCGTTTGCAGAAGATTGCAGGGCATGTTCCTTGATTCTGTCATCGCTGACCGACCGGAAGGGGGCAGACCGTGTTGGCCTTGTCTTCTGAACAAACAAATGAATTCACCCTGCACTTTGGACTAAAATTGGTAACTGTGCATTGGCCACCATATCCTGCACAGACTCTACCAGTTCCCGCATTGCTCAAGACACAACCACTGATTCTGTTCTTTGTAAGGGTCACTATATGTTGAGCAAGGGAGGCCCAAGTGACCTCCAGCTCATGCATCAGATCATGTACATAATTATTTTTTGATTTGACAGGGATTCACACTTGTCAATGGTGTTATTTTATTGTGCACAGAAAATGTTGGTAGATCCAGTAGCTTTATGGCTCGACATTCTTTATCTTCTGCCTCAGGATCACAGAGGCATCACGCACACTAAGATACTGGTTGCCACCATGTCTACTGACCCAGAATTGATCATGAGATTGAACATTTAATCACTACTTGCTCTAAATTTACGGGTCAGCAGCCTCTCCCCAGCAGTGTTATTCACTGCAACTTGAACTGCACCACTGTGGTAGTGTGTCAATGTCACCTTTGGTGTACCCTTCTTGGATGCTTATTGGTTGGTGCTTATCGATGCTTACTCCTGTTTCCCGTACATAGTGAACTGCCTCTCCACCACAACGCATGCAGCAGTTCAGGTTCTCACTCAGATGATTTCCATCTAAAGCCCAGGCCACACCTTGGTAACTGACAATTCATCTTCCAGACTTTTCATGATTTTTGTGGTCATCACGCCATTAACTATTTTCATGCTCATGATGCACGGCTGTCAGTGCTGTCTGAATGTGCACCTTCTGACAGCCAATTTCAGTTACCTTATGCCAGCATAGGCTGGTTAAACAACATGAGATAGGCTGGCATCTTGCATCATGCTTAGGTTTGGTATGATGGAACACTTCATCTGCACTTTTAAGATGTAAACGAAGAAGTGTATGGGCAGTGCACCTGTGGACGAGGCCTTCACACGCATTCTGAGTTTCTCCATATTCGTGTCTTTTAGCAAGAAGACCTAGGTGGAATTCCTACACGGCCACCAGCCTTGCTTGATGCTGAGTCTACTGTTCCCTATACTGAGGCAGCTTAAGACTCCTCGAATGGCTGCCTGTGACTCAGGTCTGGACTTGCTTGTTTGGTTGCTGCAAATGCTGGATCCTGGTGATCATCTGCAACCAGTGTAGTCAGTGCATTGTCACATTGCAGACAGAAGACAGGCAGGTGGCCTGCCACCAAAATCAGCTCCACCCCCAAGGGAAGGTCCGTCCTCCGTTCTCTCCTCTCCGTCCTCCGTTCTCTCCACCCACACCTATGAAATTGTCCACGATTCCCACTCCTGGTCCTCTTTCTTTCCCTCTGTGCTGGATGATTCTTCCACTGACTCTGCCCCAATACAGTTCAGCAGTCAGCAGTGCCTGATACTGGACAGCAACACACAGCAGCCGTAGAGCCAGTCAGTGTTGCCTCGACAGGAGCCATCCACCATATAGAGCTCCCAGGACATGCCAGGGATCCATTATTGTGTCTGAGCCCTTGGCTGTCAGCATCCGTCCCATGATTGTCTGCCCATTGTGTGGACACTGTTGTCTGGATGAGTTCTATCCCTGTTCTCCAGAGCCAGCTGAAAGAGAAAACTCTTTGCAGTACAGAGGGCACTCACCGGCGCTGCTACAGAAGACTTGAAAGTGGCTTCCTCTGCTCCGAGGACCATCCTACACAACAGGAGAGGAATACAGGAACGGCACCAGCCCACAAGCACCCTGACAAGAGGAAATGACAATGGTAACCTGTGGCTACCTCATCAATCATACCAACATCTCACCATCTATCAAACCTCATCATGACACAAGATGCCAGCCTATCACATCTCGTTTAATCGGCCTGTGATGGCATAAGGTAGCTGAACTTGGTTGCCAGAAGGTGCACATTCAGACAGCACTGACAGCCCTGCATCAAGAGTGTCAAATGCAGCTGCCATTCAGTGCCACCACATGGAAACATCTGATGGTTTTGTATTTAATGCCAAAGTGGAGTGGTCTCATTCTCTAACAGCTTAATTCACTCCACTATCATGGATGATGGTTTGTCTATGTGGTAGAGACTTGGATGATGTATTGAACATGTTTTTGGTTTCTGTATTAAAGTGATTTATGAAAAGGTTGATAAGTAGCTAATTTTTAGACAAAATTCTTCTCCCCCCAGGCCTCCCTCCCTTTTACCTTTCTCCCCCTGCCTCCTCTGTCTCCTTCTCCTGATCTGTTGCGCTTCTTGGGTGAGTAGTGATATCAAATGGAATAGGTGGTGAGAACCTGATAGTGAACATGTTGGGAGAAGGAGAAACAGCAGGGATGGAGCTTGGGAACAATTGTGCTAACGTGCAGCTTCTGGAAATGAGAAAGAGATTATAATTTCTTTTAAAGATTTTGTTGTTTTCAGCACTTTTTATTTTAATTTCAGTTTACTCCTAAGAACATATTGTTTCTTCTTTAAACTAATTGTAGAAAAATTGATTTTTTAAATATTGCATAATTACAGCTAAGAATTAAAAAGTACTCTTATGTAGAGGACTTCATTGTAATGAATGTATCATATCACATGCTTTAGACAAACAAGAAAGTAGTTTTTCAAATAGCAGAAGCAATACATTATTAATATAATACTGGACAGAATGGTGGACCGATACTCAGCCTTCAGGAGACAATATTCTTGGTTCTGTAGGGAAGGTTAGAAAGGAAGGACAAGTCACCCAGACCTAGGATGAGAGGGACTCACCTCATAATAATAAGTGTATTATTATAAATTATTAAATACGTATTATCGAACAATGGAAACACATGGTAGGAATATCAGCAGTGTAGGAAAAGATAGATTCCTACTTAATGTAAAGAAGACACATTAAATTACAGACAGGCACAATGAAAAGGCAGTTACATAAAGATTTTGGGCACAGTCTTCATCAGCAGAAGAGAAATACACATTATTCATACACACAAATGAACACACCTCATGCACATATGACCGCCAACTCTTTCAACTTGGGCCAAAGTGCAACTGTCATATGGGACGCAAGCAGCAATCTGGAGTGGGCAGGGAAGGGGGAATGAAAGGATAAGGGATAGTAGTATATGGATGGGAGGGGGGGAGGGGGGGGGGACAAATGCTGTCTGGCGGAGTGTTCAGGTACTAGAATGCCAATTGGTGCAGCTTCAGAAGATTGTGGGGCAGGGAGTGGGGAAAAAAGGAGTGAAAAAGGAGAGGCAAACAACGAGCATGGGAGACGAGAATGGGGAGGAAATGATAGAATGGAGAGGTGGAAACTGTTGGATGGATTGTGTGTGGACAATAATAATATGGTAACATACCATCCCCACACCCTCCCCCAACAGTTTCCACACCCCCCCCCCTTCCCCCCCCCCCCCCCCTCGGTTCTATCCTTTCCTCTCCATTCTCATCTTCCATGCTCTTTGTTTGCCACACTCTGCCAATGCACCCGCCTGTCTTGCCCTGTGCCTCTCCTTTTTCACTCCTTTTTTTCCCTACCTCCCTGCCCCACAATGTCCTGACACTGCACCTGTTGATATTCTAGTCCCTGTACACTCTGCCAGACAATGTTTGTCTCACCTCCCAATCATACACCACTGTTCCTTTTCCTTCTTCTTTCTCTTCCCCTTCCCTGCGCCATCCAGATTGCTGCTTGCGCCGCACATGATAATTGCATTTCAGCCCGAGCTGCTGGAGATGGCGGTCATGTGTGAATGAGACATGTTTGATTGTGTGTATGAATGGTGTGTGTTTCTCTTTTGCTGATGAAGGCTGTGGCCGAAAGCTTCTTGCAAATGTTTTTTAATTGTGCCTGTCTGCAACTTAACATTTAATCTTTACAGTAAGTAGCAATCTATCTTTTCCTACATTGTAAATATTTATTATCACAAATAAAAAAAATCTGAAGGGTAAGAAATTCGTGTGGGAGAGGTAGGGTTGTGTGGGAAAGTACAAGAGATAGTTTAACGCTGAAACAGAATACAAAGGTGGTACAGGTTGAAATGAGGAGAGGATTATAAACAAGATAGGGGCTAGCAGAGGTGGAGGTAAGGGTGGTAGTGAGACTGAAGGATTTGTTGGAAGAAGAGTTCCTACCTGAACATTTCAGATAAGCTGGCACCGTTGGGATGGACCCAGGTGTTACAGGTTGTGAAGTAATTTTCAAAAGTCAGCCACATTGTGTTGAGTAGCATGCTGCACAGTAACACAGTTAAACGGTCTAGTTAACCATTGGTGTGCTGTCTCACCTCCCAATCATCAGGGTGGAAAGTTAGTGTATAGTAATTTGTAGATGCTCTCACTAGCATGTCTGCATCGGGTAGAGTAGAAAGTACCGTTCACAGTCTGAAAATGAGGTAGCCGGTAGATACAGTAGGCAGGTATAGTGCTGCAAACCATTTGGGTATGATCTTAGTTTGCATATCACTGAAGCTTTTTAGTTGACATTGAGGGAAATTTCAGATCCTGAAATTGGGGAAACAGTGTAAATCAAACATACCTGAACTACCTACATTTCATTTATGACGTTGTAATGTTCGCTACTTCTGCAGACAAACTTCTACTTAACAAATGGAAGAGCTTAATGGACCACTCTGAAACAAGGTGAAAAAATAAATTATGAAAATATTAAAATACTGTCTAATCTACAAATCAAAAGGAAAATAGTAAAAATTAACAGTTTGGTCATATGTACAGTTTATGAGTTTTTGTGTTTACTGCAGTTTGTGGTAATGACAGGATGGACATAAAGAAATAAATTGATGACTACAAATGGCCTGGAGTGTGTTTGGTAATTTAAGCAGTGTTTTCTAAACTAAGTTCTAATACATATAAGATAGAAATTACATAATCATTATGGATTACAAGTTTTGACTTGTGACAATGAACTGTTGACTTTTATTTATTTATAAATAAATAAATAAATGAATTTTTTGCAAATATGAGAGCAATGCAGTGCAGTGGGGAGATGCATATTTGGAAGTATGAAAAGGAACAGGGAAAATCAAACAAATGAATCAGGGAACAGGCTGGAATGGAAAATGAAATGGAGGTGGGCAGAACAAGTAGCCATGTGAGTAGGTGCAAAATGATCTAAGGAGGATTTTTGCTGGGTTCCAAGATATAACAAAAGACCAATGTGATGATCTTATGGAAGATGGGTACATGGCAATTGGAAAAAATTCAGGAGCAGCATGAATATGTGTAAGCGAAGTAATTCACGGAGAAGTCTGGACGAGACTTTTATCCAGCAGTGGATGTCAAATGGCTCCCCCAGCTTTCTTCAATTGTGCAAAAAATGAATTATGTGTAATTTTTGGCTCAACAGGTAAGGGGGAAGGGATGCATTCTGTTTAGCACCTAAATTAGGAAAATATGAGAAATCTGTTTTTAATTCCATATTATTTCCTTATTTAAAAATATGGTTCAGAATTATCTGATTAGTCAATAACTGGATTATTTTCAAATTAATTATCAATATTATTGTATTAACTTTAATATTAAAATCTACAGCTTCTGTTGTACAACATTTGCGAAGCAAATATGAAGTGAGAAACACATTCCCTTTTTAAATATTCATATTTTTTTGATATCTCATTTTATACCTTGGAAATTTATGGTAATACCATATACAATCTGATGCACATACTGCTCCTGTTCCTCATTTTTTTATATGCAAATAATTCATTGTAATCTTCCATGAACTTGATGCATCTCTAAGTTAGAATGGCTTCTCTTAAAGACATATGCTACTGTGTAGCTGCTTTAGACTAATGAGAATAATACAAGAAACTTTACATGTATGCTGTTGTTGCTTATGTATCCTGTTTTTAGCACTCTGTCATGTGGCAGAAGTAACAGTGCAAACATTTATTGTTGCTGATTTTACATGAATCACCAGTTCCAGAATGATAGAATCATCAGTGAAGTAAACTCTCATAAGTCACAGTAGAGTCAGTATGCCATGTTCTCACTATGTTTGACTTATCAGTTTAACATTTTTTAACATTTTTCTCCTTGCAGCTTGTACCACAGCATTTGTGTGCTAAATTTCCATCTCTACTTCGTAATGAGGTACAAGAAAAAAAAGAGGAATATGAAGCAACACTCCAGAAACTTTGCGTTTCTAGGATTCTTCAACCTTTGGAGGGTGAAATTAGAACAACTTATCGGGAGAAATTTTTCTTGTAAGTTATTTCATAGGTACAAATGCTATAATTTATCTGTAAGACTTTTCTTGTACTAACAAGTTTCCTATACTCCTACAGCAGAAACAATGTGGAATATGCTGCATTTAAACTTTGTTTTTTGTGAAAGATTGCATTTATTATCGTAGTTGTGGTTATATTGCTGTCACATATTTATACTGTATAGACAAACCTATTGCATACTGTTTTAAGATTGTTGTTGAAGGGCTTACTTCCTTCCTTTTACTTTAATTGGCTGAATAACATACTTCCCACTTCACCAGGAGTAGCCATCATAAGTTTCACATTGACACATTTAGTGATTCTCACTACCATGCATGGAATGTTACACTTTAGTATCTTAATTTTTTTCTAAAATTTACAATCATATTTTCTTTTTTCAAAATGACTACATGAATCTTAATAAATGTGGATATGACTGACAATTTCACTGAATTGTTTTAATGTAGAAATTTTGTAGATTTCATTGTTTTCATTTATTTCACTTTGTGCAATAAATTTGTCTGCTACAATTAAACATATTGATTAGCATGTCTGTCAGTCTTTTTTTTTATTAATTGTTATTGAAGTTTTGAGTATCTGTCATTTTCAAACTGAAAGCATACTATACATCAATACATAAGATTTCATAAACCATGTCTCATATAAAAAGAAATTTGAAACTGTAATTGGATAGTATTTACATTATCATAAATACAAAAATGTGTGTTGCACAAATGTTTGAAATTACTATAATAAATGAAAAATAGTAAAAACTGTAAGGTGCGCTTACTACGTTTAAAATTACATGAAGGCTGTGAACCTGTCCTTCATTAAATTATCTGCTGTTGTCAAAGTAATTGTCAACTGAGTTCATTATGGTAACTCAAATCATAAGGCACGTGTGGGATGAACTACAGTACTGCTTCTTGGCAGGAAGCAATGGTGTAATGTCTATGTGCAGTAGAATGTACTGTACAGGGAACTACAGGTTATGAATAAAATGCCCTCTCATTTGAAAAGTACACATTTCAGGAGTTCATGAGGCTTTTATTTGTTTCTTATCCTCTCAGAGATCTTCTCCTACTATTTTTCGTAAGTGTTCACAATCACCTTATATATGTATGCATTTTTTTGTCTGATTTGAACTGTGTGTAGAAATGAACTGCACTCAGTTTAATGAATCAGTTTCAGACATTTCTTGTGGTCTTTTATTTCAGTACATAGTGTTTGTTCCATCAGTTGGTAACTGGATTGTCTTCATGTTACATGAGGCAAAATGATGATGACATAGCTCTTATTGGATATGTTTCATTTCTTGTAATTCTGTAACATGGGAAGTACTGATGTTTTAATACTACTGTTTCAGGACTGGCAGAACAAAAAACTACCATACTTTCCTTAAGAGAAGGAAAATTTTGAAAGAGAATCTTTTCCTTACACATCCAGTGATGAGATCACTTCTTGATACATGTGTGCAGCAAATTCCTGAAAAGTTACTGGATTTCACTAAGTACAGGTTAGTGCTAACTTTTCTGTGTGTAATTGTGTGTTCAAGCCAAAATATAGAGATGAAAAATATTATAACTGCAGCTATTATCATATAACATCAATATACAGTTAAGTGAATCACTTTTTAGCCATTGGACAAAATGAATAATAATTAGAACTGGCTACTACCACACTATGAATAATGATTTATAGCAATGTATGTAAGTAAACTGTACCAAGAAGCCAGTGTCTGCAACTCTGAGCTTATAAGCCTGTTTCTTCAATGCAAACATTAAAGCATAGCAAAATATGTGAAACTTGAAGTGTTAACCATCATGTAATGTGTTTGTAAGGTGATATCTAGGATAGGTGGCTCTTTGAACGCAATCTATATGTACCTCATTGTAAACTAAAAAAATCTCTCTTGAATTATTGGCAAAATAAGAAAAAAAAGTATATGTGGATGCAAACATTCAAACATAATGAGTAGTCATAGGCAGTATTTAAAACTGAATGCTTGCCACAAAATGAATGAAAGTGAGAAAAATCATGTATGAAATACTTTAGTAAAGCAAAAGCTTTTGTTTACTTAGTCTTATGACGGAAGTATCAGGTGTCGAGGAAGGAACTTAGTGTGTGACATAGTGTTTACGTAAATCTCTCCCACTAACTTTGACCTGTGTGCATGGCCAAGGGCAGTGAACTTCTAGTATTCAGTAAATCAACATTGGACATAGCTATTACCGCACACTTTGCTTCGTAGCATGTAACTGAATTTTTTAAAACTAAAACCTGGTGCCAAACAATGTGGCATCGACATGTGGTCACTTACATAACTCATGATTTTTTAATTACTGGTATTCTCCAATTCTAACTCATTATGTGGAATATGTATATCATTAAACTGTCTTCTGTGAATATACACTGCACAACATAACTAAAAGATTACTTTTTAGAAACCCTGTACTTGTTTCCTATTGCGACATAGAGGTTTGAAATTTGACTCAAAGGTACTTAAAACCTTTTTCAGTAATGGCATAAAAGTGTGGCATCCTGCAACATCACCCTTGAGTTTGGCAACCCTTCAAACAGCAAGGTGTCAACACAAGTCAAAAAAGCCACTGTTGTGAAGTTTATATGATTTGTAAAGTGGGTTAGTGATGTCACATTAGCACCAAATTTCACCATGATTCAGACTAATGCCTCTGTGGATGTGTCACATGATAGGAAGGTCATCGCACCCCTTCTTACCCACATTTCACCTCTTCTTTTGAGGCTTCTGCAGTGGACGTCAAAACCTCAATGCCCATAATTGAAATCAAGCAGTTTTCTTATGAGTGGCCAAGGAAAGCATTTCAGGCACACCACCACTCAGAATAGACATGAAAAGATTCCATGGTAACACAAATCACGCCAACGAAACCCTCTCTTCCCTTGGTGTGTTGATTCCCACTGATTTTGTGCTCGAAAATGACAGTTCGCAGTGTGAGGAATAACAGGACAGCATTCTTGACGAACTATGGCACTGCTGATCCCTCTGGTTGTTTCAATTCTTCTCTAAGGACATTGCGGGCCAGCAAACCCTTTGAAGTTGGTCGCAACCCTGTGGATTGTAGTGTGATCTCAATATTTGCTCTGGTGTATAGGGTGGAACCACTAGGCACCATGCAAAACCATTTGCTGAAATTTGGACATGATCTGAGCAGCAGAGGGTGCTTATGCTTTTACAGGTCTCCTGTTTCATGCTCACCTGCAGTGTGATCACAGCTAGATGTGCCATTGACACATGTGTGGATAAGTGGCAAAGGGTCTCTCTGGGACCACTTTGTGCGGCAACACCCTCGGTACCAATCGTGATAATGTAAGCTATATGAAAACTAATATGAAAATACTCACATGTCGCTAAACATTATGCCCATAGGATGGGAAGGAGGGGGACTCTTGCTTTCTCTAAATAAAATGTTGTTACCTGTAAAAAGCGGAGCATCATAAATTGAATTCACCTGTTAAAAATTGCGTTAACATACAAAGAAAAGAAAAAGATAAGAAAAAGTCCCAGCTAGTAGCATTGATAGCCTAATAGTTAAATACTCAAATCATATCAGGATACGGTGGACAGCATCCCTCCAATCACCTCACCACACAGGGTCATACTGCTAGTCAACTTACATATCTTACTACGGGAGGGGGGGCACTAGCATCACCACATAGAGATGTGAGGAAACTTATAAACATTTTTGTGTGCATCCAAGTATCATGGAATGATTGAGACTCTCGTTGCACAACATTACAGTACAAACTATGAAATATTTTACCATAAACATTGAATGAAACCAAAATAGACCAGACACAAGAGCATATAACAAAATTCCCAGAATCAGTAACCAGAAAGTCAAAAATCTGTGACATTATGTCCATGAAGGGTAGTCAGAATTGGATTTTATAGTATAATTCTTTAACTCCTCTTGACTATTAAGGGTACTTTTAGATTTTGCAGTATTTCTACTTCTTCAAGAATATTTAAGGTCTGCTCCTTATGTTTTCTGGATAAGACATTAGCTACACGTGTTACAGAGTGGCCAAAATTGTATACATGGATCCTTGAAGCACACTTTGAATTCGTCAAACTTTGATGTTCCCTAAACCTAATGGCAAACACTCTGCCAATCTACCCCACATACCTTGAAGGACATCTGTCGCAACTGATGCAATATACACCAGTAGTGTCATATTTTTCACAAGTGACCTTGTCTCTATGTACATTGTACAAGTCTTTGGCCAAGATTCTGAAGAATACACAACACCAACTTTATCTTTATTATCATAAGCTTTTTTTGCACTTTTTGTGAAATTGTGCCAAAGTTTGCTATGCTATAGTAACCAGTAAATCTGTGTCCCGCCCCCCTTCCAATCCAACCTTCATAATGTAATGTCATCTCCTTTTGGCCTCTAGCTAGTCCTAATGAATTTTTTTATGCAGTATGCCCTTATTAATGTTCATTAAATAATTGAATTTGTATCCCTTGACATATCATACTCAAGCTGTGTACCCTGTAAGGAAATTTTTAAATCTGAGTAAGATAGTTATCATCCCTCACTGTGTTTTATGCTAAACAGTACCCTTTCATATATAAAATTCATTTTATCAGCAACATCACAGCATTTCTGCTTAGAATCGTTGTACAGTATAAATACATCATCAATGTGTCTGCACCATAGTACAATACTACTAGCATAGGTGGGAAGCAGAGTACCAATGTCATCACTAGTGCACTAAAAAAGATTCTGTTAATAGGGGTGTGTACATCACACATTTACAACTTATGAATATAATAAATGGTAAACAGTGGGCATGGACCATTGAGCATATCAAATTTTTTGCCATTAGTCTTAAGAACAAAGCAGTTTGCATTAATGTGAATACGTTGGGTAGAATGGATAAACATGATAAAAAGGCTGAGGAGCATTTGCATAGAGCAAGCGATTTTAACTTTTTATCCTTGGATATGTAACTATACAAACATTGTGTTTGGTGACAACGAAAATAATTTATTGAGAAAGTGACTGGCACATAATATACATAACACTAGCATGCAACAGTATTGATCAGACACTTGGTTCTGGCATTGGATGCTGAATGGAGTGAGGTCACTGTTGGAGTTAATGATATTATTGGGAGAGAGTGTAGGAGTGATAAATGGTTGGATAGGGTAATATATTGGGAGCAAAGTGAGGACATATATCTCAAGAATATTTGCAACAAATTAATAGAAAACCAAGCATTGAGTGTCCCAGCTGATAAAGGCAAATCCATGTTATTTTAGAAGAATGCCGGCATGTATAGGAAGTATGGACAATCAGATTGAGGAGTGTTTTACGCATCCTACTTTTAAATACATTGATTTATTAAGAATGCCTTTAAGGATACTAATGTATCCCTTGGAAAGTTTGAAGTTAAGAATCTAGTTCCCATGAATCCTAGACCTCCTAGGCCGAGGACCATAATTAATATACATACACCTGGAGCTCCAGTTCAACCTATCGTTAATGCATGACAGAGGGGAGGGGGGTGGGGAGGTTCATTTTGTGACTCAACAAGCTCTAGCAAAATATTAAAAGGAGCATCATTGACACTCAAGTAACTTCAATATTCAAAATAGAGAACAGGTAATTAATAATCTGTCAAGTTTAAATATTGCACAGGGCATTCACATGGCATTATTGGATATAAAAAAACATTCCAATTGACACTGTACGGGACATGATAGGCCATAACTTGAAGGCATTACAATGGATGGCCTGTAGATGAGACTGAGATGTCCTCGTGTTTGTCAGTAGAGTGCTTAGTTAAATTAGTTCTGGTTTGGGGATTCTACCTGTGTTCAGAAGCATGACTTGGGTCATGGGCTCTCCATTATCATATTGCATCGCTAATGTATTTATGACTAAACTTGAAAGTGACATTGGTACTCTACTCTCCACCTATGTTAGTAATGTTGTACTGTGGTGCAGATACGCTGATGACATATTTTTATTGTATGGAGGTTCTAAGGAGAGATTCTGTGATGTTATTGATTAAATGAATGCTATCCATGAAAAGTTACAGTTTACATTATAACACAGTGATGAAGGATGGCTTCCTTACTTAGATTTAAAAGTTCCCTTACCAAGTATAAGGATTGAATTTGAGTGTGATATATTTAGAAAGGCCACAATGATAGATACTGTTACGCACAGGGTGTATATGACCCAGGACAACCGGGAGATTTGGGAAAAACCTGGGAATTTTTTCATCCAGGAGAAAGCCAGGAAAAATCTGGGAATTTTTTAGAATTCTGGGAATTTTTGATTGTTTTAGTTTTCAGTTCATTTGTTGTAATTTTGTCTGGTAAGAACCAGTAGTCTAACAAAGGATGTTACTGTATCCCACCATTACAGAATAATACTGGTGCAATAAAACATGAACTAGAGGGGGGGGGGGGGGAACACTAAGTTGCAAAGGAAATGCATCTTACACAACAACAAATCACAGAGCTCCTACAAGCGTCTGCCAACAGCAAAGTGTGTTAAAGGCTGTAGGGAGACTTTGCAATGCTTCATAACAACAAATTGCCTCCGATGAGCGTGACGTCACAACTGTTTACATTTAGATTCGTTTTAGCTGTTGAGTCATGGATGAGTAGTACCTTCTCCCACTTCTGACGACAGAAATGTCGTTGTTGGTTGTGTAAGCAGTCACAGCAAGCAGCTAGATGCAACGAGGAAAAATTTTACTCCCACACCCAATCCACCAGATTCACACATGCACATCAGGCCCAGATCTATGGGAGGAGAGTTGTAAATACATATTCTTGAGGGAAAAAGGGAAAAAAACCTTGTTTCACAAAGTGCCTAGCATCCAGCGCATGTTCGTCTATCGAGTAGTCATATGATTATGGAACACACCCCAGTTGGTTTTTGAACACATTCTAAGCTGATTTCTGAGTGAGTCATAAGTTGATTTTTGAATTTGTGCATAGTGTATAAGATATCTGTGTCAGGGGAAACCTCATCGTATCTACAAATAAATTTTCCTGCAAGCAAAAGGGGAGCGGTTATATGAGTTGAGCGGAGTAAAGCCGAATGGGTGAATGCTGATCACTGCCTGATTATGTGGTTGATTGGGTTTTGCGAAGTACCAGCATTGTTATAGTTACCAGTGAAATCCATAGTTTCACACTGTCAGAGTGGAAATAAGTGACTAACAGGAATAACAGGTAAGAAAGATTATGTTTTATCTCCTCGGTGTATCCAAGAAAATGAAATTTTGACACAAAAGTTTTGGTCAGATCGCTACACTAGTAAGGGCCAGTTGTACAGTCTCTCGTTAGCAGTTGCTTAAGTTCTATTCTGGAAGTAGCATGGAAGATGCGTTGTATGAACATGTAAAAACGCCTAACCGGAGAATAATTGAGCGATAACTAAACTGGTGATTCTGGCAGGGTTAGAGAAGTTACCTGGCGAATAAGTTTTGACAGTGGCAAGAATAGTTACAGAATTAATGATGACAAGATTATTTGTTAGAACGAGGAAGGAGAAGAAACAGGGACATCACCTAAATTATGGAAGAATACAATGATTCAAAATTACTACGTTTCAATCTCATGCTTGAGAAACTGGAGCGTATGAGTGAAATGTGAAACTAACATAAAGCTTTTTGCGTGTAGTAGGCCTACTGGGCATTTGATTTTGGTACTTCGTGAATTATATTCTGTCAGGTTGTAAAGATGACAGTTTGTGCCAAAACAGCCTGGTTTATTTGATGTTTATTAAAATTGCTGCAATATTAGAAAGGCTTATTTTGTTTTATGTAGCAGACAGTGACAAAATAGACATAATCAGATCAAGAAACCACACGTCTTGGGTACTATTAGTATTAACAGCTTTTGCAGTGTTAGGCAACGACTTTTTGATTTTTCATGTAGCAAAACGTTTGACAAATTTTGTTGAGGTAATAGATCCTTTCACAGAAACAAAAGCACGCCATGTAAAGCTGTAGCAAAATTAGAGAGAAAAAAATGCTGGGAGCTAAGGATTGAAGAAAAGTGTACTGTCTTCTCATCTCTTGTCTTTACTGGTTTTGTGTATCCTATATTTAGTTTTATGTCAAGCAAAAGAGAAAGTTGTTACCTAACAGTTAATAAAGAGCACAATTTTTCTGAGCTCTTGTTCTCCCGATTACATATAATCCCATCAAGTATTAATTGCAAGGTCTAAGAGGTGCAGAATGTCAAACCGGCCGACTGGGAGCAGGAGAGGCACCACCGGACATTATAATTTCCACTGTCCTGAATATAGTTTGATGGCATCCATTACAAAATATACGCGTTTCAATTCCACAGAGCGACATACAGTGACATGCGATATAAGAATGCTGTGTGAAGAGGTGTGGCACTACACTTTGGCACACTTAAGATCAAATAACATGTCTTACATTTCCTCGAGCACATATGTTTTATGTATCAGATTCTTCAGAACAGCGTGCGCTACAAAATGAACATAATTTTGAAAATTCAATTTTTGAAAATTTTTGACATCCTATGCCTTGATGGAGGGGGGCGTGGGCTTGCCACTTCTAGTATTGCCCAGGTGCAGAAATATGATAGATCTGGAGCTGATGCACAGAGCAGTCTGAATTGTAGTGGGGAAGTGTGTAGTCTCCACGTGACCCGTGTTTACATTTAGTGATTTTGCTGTTTCCTCTTTGTTTACTGCTTTCTCGTCAAATGAAAACAAAATGGATTTCTGTGGCTGGGAGCTATCAAGTGAATTAAAATACGTTCATATAATTACGGAAGGCTAAAATATGTTATTAGTTTCAGATTTTATTTTATTTCCACCTTTCTGACAGTCAAGCATTAATCACCTTGCAGAACAATGAAGTTATTTTTGTCGGTTTGATAAAAAAAATTGGTTTTTATTAATCTTTCCCACTGAGGCAGTCAATGTATTTGAAACGAACTGTTTAATTCCACACTTTTGGTTAGTTTCAACTGCTTGCTGCATTTCAAGTGCACGTTTTCATCTTCTAGCACATATGACATCACACCATAATAAAGAACCAAACATGAGGCAATACAGTACTGGTACTCCAAGAAAATTTACATCCTGAAAACCACACTGAAAAGCTTAATATCAGGTAGAGACCTACTACACTGGGAATCTGGACATACGAATGTGCACTTTAAGTATGCAATTTAAATGTGCACATTTTAGTATGGTTTATGAAATTCCGATGCTCTTGGAGTATCCTCTGATGTCTTGTTTCCTTCATGACGTAATGTAAATCTTTTGATATTTTACATGTACGAACATACAGGCTTCCTGCATCATCATAGCTGTGCAAGTGTGATGGCACCCTTATCTGGCGCTCTCTGGCAACTACTGAAACGAACCTGTTTCTAACATGTCATGGGAAAATATTGCGAATGGTGGTTTGAAAAGCATTACTTTAAAAGTAAATTTCCTTTTATGCAAATTCGACTATGTCTGAGGATGTATGTTGAATTTCTTAAATCACAGAGCGTTTGACTCTCATTTTAAATCAACTCTTTGGTGACGAGCCAGTTACAGGAATTTCGAGCCCAGAAGATCAGACATCTATGTTATTATTATGAGCAAATTGATGTAGTTCTACGGGAATCCCTCTCTCCTCTCTGGTAACTAATTTACTTGTGGAAAACTTCGAGGACAAGTCACTGGACTCGGCCAAAAATTTTGCTGGAGCATTTGTGTGATATCTCCTAAAGTGTAACACACACAAAAAAGATCAACATTATATATGAAAGCTTAGCTTCTCTTGCAGTATGTGAAAGCTTTGCTTTTCTAGTAGCAACACTATGTATATTAATTTAAAACGTTAACTTTTCCAGTTGGTGTATTCACGCTACTTAACAGGGATGTTGCTATTGGCTGAATACATCACGTACCCTATGGTCTAAATATCCGCTGTCATTGGCTGTCGAGATCACATGACATGAGCTATGACTGGCTTACAAAAGCACATCGCAGTCTCGATTTCAATGATTCGGAAAGTAACATGCGGTGTTTGGTGGAATTCGAATTTATAGTTTCATAATACAAAAATATACAGCGTACATGTTGCTGCCCATCAAAGATCTTTCCAAAACATTTTTTTTCCCCTGCATTATCCCCGTGTGTAAAAACATAACCATTCAAAGGGTTGATAAGTTTTACAAGTCTGACAGAGAATCTAAGGTCATTTAACATGGAAAAAGTGTGTTTTCACCCTGAGTAAACTGTATTTTTATCTGGGAAAAATCTGGGAATTTTTTTTTCCTTGTCCATGTGTACACCCTAGTTCTAGTCACTCCCTTGCACAAAGATGTCAGCTTTTAGATCAATGTCATAATGCCTCCACAGTTTACCCTTGTCAAAGGAGGTGCACGATTGAGAGTTTCAGTGTATTTTTATCATATTTGGATAGGCACTTAAATGTTTGTTTCTGTGCATCTCTGTATGAAGACGGTAGTGCCCTCCACCTTAAGACGTATGAGTGTGTTAGTAGCATGACCTTGTAAGTGGGGCTGTTGGAAGGATGCTGTCCTCTGCTTCCTGATACGTTTTGAGTTTTTAACCATTGGTCTATCAATGCTACTAGCTGAGACTTTTCATTTTCTTCTTTTCATTGTAGGATAACATGGTCTTAAAATGTCAGTTTTTTCAACTGGCAAATTTGATTTGTGATGCCCTGCTTGTTGCAGGTAACAACATTTTATTTAGGGAAGGCAGAGTCCCTTTCCTTCCCATTTTAAGCACTTAATGTATTTGCGATATGTGAGTATTTTCGTATTGGTTGCCATATTGCATACATTATTAGAATTGGTTTCTGTTTTTTGGTTGTAATGTTGACTGTATGTTTTACATCTTGTTCAGATATATAGCTGAGAATGTGATTTGATGTCATGAAATTGGTCGTGTTGGTATAAACAAAGGTTTACATACAGCTGAAAGCTTTTTACTTGTTAAATATTGATTACTTTAGCTATAGTTGCTCGCAGCATAAAACTATTTGCCCTTTACTTTACCCTGTAGTGGGCGTACCTGTGAAACTGTCTTGGGATGTGGTATCCTTTTTATTTAGAATGGAGCTTTATACAAAAGCAAAAATTTCTTTATGACTTTCTCACTATTTTCATTCAGATACTGATGTTAGTAATACCACTTCTTCAACATGATGTCCCCAACTCATGGTCTTGTGGTTAGTGTTGCAGACTCTCGATAATGATACCTCAGGTTCGGTTCCTGGCTGTGTTGAGGATCTTGTCTGCTCGGGACTGGATAGGTGTGTGTTGACCTCATCATCATTTCATCATTATCATAAGCAAGCTGCTCAATTGGTGTCGAAAAAAAATAAGACATGCACTACATGGCCAAAGTCTCCAGAGGGGGCTGCCTGCCAAACATGCTTACACATATTTCATTTTTTCCAGTTCGCTACTCTAATGGCACATTTAGTTTCAATTTCTTCTTTCTCCTTTTAGCCGTATTCTTTTTTTAACCACTTCTTCCTTTTTTTCCACATTTCTTTGATTCTCAGGAAGCTGGTTTGCCCACTTTATCTGATCATCCACTGTTTATAATGGTGAAGACCCTGTAGTTGAAAGCGGTAATTCATTCAAAACTTCCTCCATCTCCAGCAGAAATTCCACTCCCCCTTGAATGTTTACTGTTACAATAAGTCCTGAACATCTTATCCAATGCTCTCATGAACACCCTGCACAACTCTCTCAGTTTCCTGGCCAACTCTCTCATGGATGTTTTGGCGGGTTTAATGTGAGGATGATACCTTGAAATAAGTATATGTTTCATTCCTTCTGAAGCTAAAAATTATTTGTATGGTTTTACTACAAATTATGGCACAGTAGCTGCTAGTGACCATATAGATTTTTGCAGCTGTCTCAAATAATGAACCCTTCACGTTTGTACTCCTGCCTATGACACAGCTTTCTCAAGGCTATAACTTAACGAACTTTGACCAATATTAAAAAAGAATGAGTAAAACTAACCACCCTCCCCAGCCTGCAGGCAGTGGATTGTACATGTCCTCAGCCACAAACTCTCAGAAACTCTCTGGGATAATTGGATAAATGTGTACTTATTCTTGATGTAGCTACTTCATCTTATGAGATAAACTGATCAGCCAGAATATTATGACCACCTAACTAATAGCCGGTATGTCCACCTTTGGCACAAATATCAGCAGCAATGCATTGTGTCATGGAAACAGTAAAGCCTTGGTAGGTTGCTGGAGGGAGTTGGCACCACAACTGCACAAACAAGTCACCTAATTCCTGTAAATTCCAGTTAGGGGGACGATGAGCTCTGACACCACGTTTAATCACATCCTAAATGTGTTTGATTGGTTTCAGATCTGGCGAATTGGGGGGCCAGCACATCAACTGGAACTCACCACTCTGTTCTTGAACCATTCCATCACGCTCCTGGCCTCGTGACATGGTGCATTATCTTGTTGAAAAAGGCCTCTACTGTCAGAAAACATGATCGTCATGACGAAGTGTATGTGGTCTGCATCCAGTGTACGATATGCCTTGGCTGTCAAGATGACTTGCAGGAGTCCCACTGGACCCATGGATGTCAATGTGAATGGTCCTCAGAGCATAATTGAGTCACCGCCAGTTTGCCGCGTCCAGCAGTACAGGAGTCAAGGAGTTGTTTCTCTGGAAGATGACAGATTTGTGCTCTCCCACCAGCATGATGAAGCAGTTATTGGGATTCATTAGGCCATGCAGTCCTCTGCCACAGCACCAATGTCCAGTGTCAATGGTCACGTGACCATTTTAATTGTAGCTGCCAATGTCATGGTGTTAACATTGGCATATGCATGGATCGTCGGCTGCGAAGATCCATCGTAAGGTGTGTTTGGTGCACTGTGTGTTCAGACGCGCTTGTACTCCATCCAGCATTAAAGTCTGATGTTAGTTCTGCCACAGTTTGCTGCCTGTCCTGTTTTACCAGTCTGCCCAGACTGCAGTGTCTGATATCCATAATGAGGGGTGGCTGCCAACTCCATGACGTCTGAACATAGTTACATCTTGGTTTCACCACATATTGGAGTCACTCACCACAGCAGTCCTTGAACACCTGACAAGTCATGCAGCTTCTGAAATGCTCATGCCAAACCTATGGGCAATCACAATCTGCCCTTAGTCAGATTCAAATAGATTGCATTCCGTCCCCATTCTACAAATGAACAGCACGCTCAGTGTGTGTCTCACTAGCAGTCGCTCCTCATCAGGTGACGTTGCTATCACATCAACTGGTTTATTTTGATAGTAGGCCGGTGGTCATAATGCTCTGGCTGATGAGTGTACAATGCATTTCCTTATAAATTACTTAACCTTTCGTAATGTACAGGATGTCCAGATTAAACATAATAATACAAAATTGCAATAACTTGAGAATAATGGAGATATTTATTGATTGTATGTTTCTACAACTGTGGTAACTCAAAATGTTTTTTAAAAACCTTTGGCGGTGTGACGGACATTTAATCTTTATTTCTTTTCACCCCAAGTACTTTGCAGCTTTCCAGGCATAACATTTGTGATAGCTGTGTGAATGTGATGGCACAGATCAGGTAGATCACAAACTGTACACTTGATTCTTGATAAATACCAACAGAAAAAATTCAAGTGGCATAATGTCTTTGCTACTAGAGGACCAAGTGATCTGTGGACCACCTCTGTAAGTCAAGTGATCTGGGAATTCATTATCCAGAAATCCATCACACTGTTCACAAAATGACATGGTGTGCCATCTTGACATCTCCAACATGTCTGTGTGCATTGTTGCATTAACTGTAGGCTCCACAAAGAAGCATGGGGCTATAACCCTATCCTTTGACAAGCCACACCACACATTTGCTTTGGAAAGTTACATTCACATTCTTATCAGGGTTGCTTACCATACCAGAACTGTGGAATGTAGCCTCATGTGAGAAACAGATGAAATTGAGGAATGCCTCATTTTCATCCATTATTGCCAGAATTGTCTCATGCCTTCCATCACGGCCTGTCCAAAGGCTTGATTTTGTGACAAACCTCCAGTTTGTATGCCTGTAGGTGCAACCTTCTATGGACGACATCATGTACTCTCGAACAAGGTAACTGTAACTGCCTACATGCATGTTGGATTGATTTGAGAGGGCTCCACAGTTTAATTAAAAAATAGTCTAGAACTGTGTGTTTGGTGTGGTGGTGCGACATCGAAAAATAAATTCCCAGTTCCCTGAAGCTGCTTGCTCCATGTCTTGATTGTCACGGAAGTGGGAAAATTGCAAGTTGGTCACATGCTAAAAAAACATTGTATCAACTCCATGAGAGAAAGTATTCAGAACGCCTTCTGCAGTGGAGTGCACATAGCTAATGATGTACGTTTACATGAACAAAGTAATTACACACATTTGCAGGAGGGACCAACTATTGCAAGCAAATACAGAAACAATTTTGTTTTTCCTTACTTGTAGAAGCAAAAGCAAACCACCAATAGATATCTCAATTACATCTCAAGGTATTACATTTCACATTATTATACGTCTAACCCAGACACCATAATGGGGGGGATTGTGTGTATGCATCTAACACTTCCTAGAACAAAAATGTGCACAGTTGCATACCATACTCAAGTCTTAACATACACTGCTGACTTAACAACCATTTGTTATTTCCTGGATAAGCTTCCAGCAACCCTTCGTAAAGTTGCCAAACTTGAACCAGTTCCAGGTTTTCAATAATCTGTTGCAAGTAGTTGTCCAATTGTTGTAGGGTCCCAAGATTTACAGAAATCTGGTTGATTTTCTTTCCTTCCTTCTGTGTTTTTACAGGTAAAATGTCAAACTTTCTTGCTCGTAAGTCTCTTCAGCTACTTAAAATCCTATGGGAACTCTGAAAGAGCATCTGTCATCTTGTTTTCCAAAGTTTAAATGTACTTTATTTGGAAACAAAATTTATGTAGGAAGAGTGTCCTTTGATTAAGCTGTTGTGAAGAAATTTACTTTTCACCAAGAATGTTAATGCTTTGAAGTTAGTGTATCTCTTGGTATTAAATTGTTTGAATTATAATATACTGCAAGTGCTTCTGTTTTCATTACCCCGTAGTTCTCCTCATGTTTTGTCATCATACAACTTGCAAAAGTGATGGGATGATTTTCAACTGCACCTTTGGTTTCTATCATTTGGGTGGGGGGAGGGGACAAGCATAATAAATTAATGAGACAAGGTTATTGAAATCTGGATGGTGTAGCAGTAGTGCCTCCAGTAACTGCTTTAAACTCTTTATTATATTGATCTTCTTTTAATTTATTGCCTGCTCTAAGGCTCTAATAATTACCAAAACATACTCATTTAAGCCAATTGTTAAAACTTTAAAATGGTAATTTCATCTGTTGAACAAAAAACTTGTGCATTTATGAGATTCTTCTACCAGAGGAACCTGTCAGTGCCTTTCAGTCAGATCCACTGTTTTTATGGATTTGACATGTGACAATTTGGTTAACAACTTTCAGTTATTGGTAGTAGGTCTCTTTCAGCATCTGTAATTGTGTTTAACCTATGTACATCCAGAACGAACTGAACAGATCTGTCTGGTTTTTTTACTACCTACAGTGGGCTATTGTAGTCACTGTTTCAAAACTCAGCTATTCTTGAACCAATGATCAGATTTATCTCCTTATTTTCAGTGTCTTTCTGTGATGCTGGTATTGAACATGTTTGTACATAAAATGTGGTTGTTGTTGTTGTGGACTTCAGTCCTGAGACTGGTTTGATGCTGCTCTCCATGCTCTTCTATCCTGTGCAAGCTTCTTCATCTCCCAGTACCTACTGCAACCTACAGCCTTCTGAATCTGCTTAGTGTATTCATCTCTTGGTCTCCCTCTATAATTTTTACCATCCACACTGCCCACCAATAAAATTGCTAATCCCTTGATGCCTCAGAACATGTCCTACCAACTGATCCCTTCTTCTAGTCAAGTTGTGCCACAAAATTCTCTTCTCCCCAATTCCGTTCAAAACCACCTCATTAGTTATGTGATCTACCCATCTAATCTTCAGCATTCTTCTGTAGCACCACATTTCAAAAGCTTTTATTCTCTTCTTGTCCAAACTATTTATCGTCCATGTTCCACTTCTGTACATGGCTACACTCCATACAAAAAGACTTCCTGACACTTAAATCTATACTTGAGGTTAACAAATTTCTTTTCTTCAGAAACGCTTTCCTCGCCATTGCCAGTCTACATTTTATATCCCCTCTACTTCGACCATCATCAGTTATTTTGCTCCCCAAATAGCAAAACTCCTTTACTACTTTAAGTGTCTCATTTGCTAATCTAATACCATCAGCATCACCTGATTTAATTCAGGTACATTCCATTATCCTCGTTTTGCTTTTGTTGATGTTCATCTTATATCCTCCTTTCAAGACACTGTCCATTCCGTTCAACTGCTCTTCCAGGTCCTTTGCTGTCTCTGACAGAGTTACAATGTAATTGGCGAACTTCAAAGTTTTTATTTCTTCTCCAAGGATTTTAATTCCTACTACAAATTTTTCTTTTGTTTCCTTTACTGCTTGCTCAGTATACAGATTGAATAACATCGGGGATAGGCTACAACCCTGTCTCACTCCCTTCCCAACTACTGCTTCCCTTTCATTCCCCTTGACTCTAACAACAGTCGTCTGGTTTCTGTACAAATTGTAAAGAAACTTTCACTCCCTGTATTTTACCCCTACCACCTTCAGAATTTGAAACAGAGTATTCCAGTCAACATTGTCAAAAGCTTTCTCTGAGTCTACAGATGCTAGAAATGTAGGTTTGCCTTTCCTTAATCTATTTTCTAAGATATGTTGTAGGGTCAGTATTGCCTCACGTGTTCCAACTTTTCTACGGAATCCAAACTGATCTTCCCCGAGGTCAACTTCTACCAGTTTTCCCATTTGTCTGTAAAGAATTCATGTTAGTATTTTGCAGCCGTGCCTTATTAAACTGAGTTTGGTAATTTCCACATCTGTCAACACCTGCTTTCTTTGGGATTGGAATTGTTAAATTCTTTCTGAAGTCTGAGGGTATTTTGCCTGTCTCATACATATTGCTCACCAGATGGTAGAGTCTTGTCAGGGCTGGCTCTCCCAAGACTATCAGTAGTTCTAATGTAATGTTGTCTTCTCCTAGGGCCTTGTTTTGACTTAGGTCTTTCAGTGCTCTGTCAAACTCTTGATGCAGTATCGTATCTCCCATTTCATCTTCATCTACATCCTCTTCCATTTCAATAATATTGTCCTCAAGTACATCGCCGTTGTATAGACTCTCTGTATACTCTTTCCACCTTTCTGCTTTTCCTTCTTTGCTTAGAATTGGGTTTCCATCTGAAATCTTGATATTCATACAAGTGGTTCTCTTTTCTCCAAAGGTCTATCCCTGTAGGCAATATCTAACTTACCCCTACTGATATATGCCTCTACATCCTTGCATTTGTCCTCTAGCCATCCCTGTTTAGCCATTTTGCACTTCCTGTCGATCTCATTTTTGAGGCATTTGTATTCCTTTTTGCCTGATTCATTTACTGCATTTTTATATTTTCTCCTTTCATCAATTAAATTCATTATATCTTCTGTTACCCAAGGATTTCTACTAGTCCTCATCTTTTTACCTACTTGATCCTCTGCTGCCTTCACTATTTCATCCCTCAAAGCTACCCATTCTTCTTCTACTGTATTTCTTTCCCCCATTCCTGTCAATCGTTCCCTAATGCTCTCCCTGAAACTCACTACAATCTCTGGTTGTGTCAGTTTATCCAGATCCCATCTCCTTAAATTCCCACCTTTTTGCAGTTTCTTCAGTTTTATTCCACAGTTCATAACCAATAGATTGTGGTTAGAGTCCACATCTGCCCCTAGAAATGTCTTACAATTTAAAACCTGGTTTTAAATCTCTGTCTTACCATTATATAATCTATCTCAAACCTTTGAATATCTCCAGGCCTCTTCCATGTATACAACCTCCTCTTATGATTTTTCAACCAAGTGTTAGCTATTATTAAGTTATGCTCCGTGCAAAATTTCTACCAGGCGGCTTCCTCTTTCATTTCTTACCCCCATTCGATATTCCCCTACTACGTTTCATTCTCTTCATTTTCCTACTATCAAATGCGAGTCACCCATGACTATTAAATTTTTGTCTCCCTTCACTATCTCAATAATATCTTTTATCTTATCATACATTTCATCAATCTCTTCTTCATCTGCGGAGCTAGTTGGCATATAAACTTGTACTACTGTGGTAGGCGTGGGCTTTGTGTCTATCTTGGCCACAATAACGCGTTCACTATACTATTTGTAGTAGCTTATCCACACTCCTATTTTTTATTCAGTATTAAACCCACTCCTGCATTACCCCTATTTGGTTTTGTATTTGTAACCCTGTGTTCACCTGACCAAAAGTCTTATTCCTCCTGCCACCAAACTTCACTAATTCCCACTCTATCTAACTTCAACCTATCCATTTCCCTCTTTAAATTTTCTAACCTACCTGCCCGATTAAGGGATCTGACATTCCATGCTCCAATCCATAGAACGCCAGTTTTCTTTCTCCTGATAACAACGCCCTCCTGAGTGGTCCCCCCCCCCTTCCCCCTCCCCCTCCAGAGATCCGAATGGGAGATTATTTTACCTCCAGAATATTTTACCCAAGAGGACGCCATCATCATCATTTAACCATACAGTAAAGCTGCATGCCCTCAGGAAAAATTACGGCTGTAGTTTCCCCTTGCTTTCAGCCGTACACAGTACCAGCACAGCAAGGCTGTTTTGGTTAGTGTTACAAGGCCAGATCAGTCAATCATCTGTTTTGACACTGGCAGGAGTATTTACAGAATTTGTGATGACATAACCAGATTGTTTGTTAGAACAAGGAAGAGGAAGAAATTGGGTCATCACACAAATTGTGCAAGTATATGATGATTCCAAATTCATATAAAAATTTTGTGTTACTACTTTTCAATCTCATGCTTGAGAAGCTGGAGTGTATGAATGAAAGGTGAAACTGTTTCCTAACATAAAGATTTTTGCTTGTAGTAGGCCTAATTGCCATTTGATATTGATACTTTGTCAATTATATTTTGTCGTTCTATAAAAATGACCATTTGTACCAAAACAGTCTTGTTTATTTGTTGTGTGTTACAATTGCTGCAATATTAGACAGGCCTATTTCATTTTATCTAGTAGACAGTAACAAAATACATGTAATCATATCGAGAAACCTCACCAGTCTTGGGTACTACTTGTATTAACAGCTTTTTCAGTATTAGACAAACAATAATTCATTTTTTCATGTAGCAAAACGTTTGATGAACTTTGATGAGGTAGTAGATTCTTTCCCAGGAGGGAAAGCACGCCATTTAAAGGTGTAGCAAAATTATGGTGAAAAAATGCTAGGACTTAAGGATTGAAGAAATGTGTACTATCTTCCTTGTCTCTTGTCATTACTGGTTGTATGTATCGTATATGTAATTTTATGTCACACAGAACAGCAATTTATTAGCTAATAGGCAATAAAGAGTGCAAATTTTCTGAAGAGTTCTTGTTCTCCAGGTTACAAATAATCCCATGTAGTATTAAGTGCGAATTTTTTTTAAAGAGGGGCAGGATGTCAAACTGGCCATCTGGGAGCAGGAAAGGCACCACAGGATATTCTAATTTCCACTGTCCTGAATATAGTTGGATGGCATCCATTATTAAATATACACGTTTGAATTCCACAGAGTGAAATACAATGATGTAGTGTGAAGAGGTGTGGCACTACACCATGGCATACTTAAGGCCAAATAACATAGCTTCCTCAAAAATGTGCACTACAAAATGAACATATTTTTGAAAAGTAGATTTTTTAAATTTTTGGCGCCCTACCTCAAACGCTTGAGGGAAGGAGGGCCAGGGGGGTAGCCACTATCTAGTATCACCGCGGTTTGGAAGTATCATAGGTTCAGGGCTGATGCACAGAGCAGTCTGTGTTGTAATGGGCAGGTGGGTAGTCTCCACGTGATCCGTGTTTAAGTTTAATGATTTTGCCGGTACCTCTTCATTTACAGTTCTCATGTCAAATGTAAACAAAGCGGGTTTCTGTGGCAGGGAGCTATCAAGTGAATTAAAATACATTCCCATAATTATGGACGATTAAAAATGTTAGTTTCAGATTTTATATTTACAGTTTCCTGACAGTCAACCATTAATTGCCTTGCAGAGCAATGAAGTTTGCTGAAGAAATTTGCCTTTCATTACTTTTTTCCTCTGAGGCAGTCAATTTATTTGCAAAGAAGTGTTTAATTCCACACTGTTGGCTAGTTTCAACTGTTTGCTGCATTTCGAGTGCATGCTTTCATCTTCTAGAACATGTGGCATTATGCCATAATAAAGAACCAAACATGAGATAATACAGTAGTGGTACTCCAAGAAAATTTACATCCAAATCTGGACATAGAAACGTACACTTCAAGCCAAATTATGCATTTTAGTATGACATAATGTAAGAACGTTTCATGTTTTACACGTGGTTTGAAAAGCGTTACTTTCAAAGCAAACTTCATTTTATGCAAGATGAACTATTTGAGAGAATCTACACTGTAGTTTTTTAATCACAAAGCATTTGACTCTCATTTAAAAATTAACTCTTCGAGGATCACCATTTAGAAGAATTTCAAGCTCAGATCAGCCATTTATATCGTTATTAAAAATTTTACTCGCACTTTTCTATGATGTATCTTAAAGTGTAACACCCATAAAAAAGATCAATATTAGATGTGAGAGCTTAGCTTCTCTTGCAGCTTATTGATATTAGTGACCAATATTATATGTGTAAGCTTTGCTTTTCTTGTAGCAAAACTATGTATATTAATTTAAACCATTAACTTTTCCTATTTGTGTGTTTGCACTACTTAACAGTGATGTTGATATTGGCTGACTACATCACATGTCCTATGCTCCGAATATCCGCTGTCATCGGCTGGCGAGATCACGTGACATGAGCTATGACTAGATTACAAAAGCTATCGCAAATCTTGATTTCAATGCTTTGGAAAGTAATAAGTGGTGTTTAGTGGAATTCGAATTTATTACTTTAATAATATGAAAATATGTATCGTACATGTTGCTGCATGTCACAGATCTTTCCAGAACTTGTTTTTTTCCCCTGAGTTTCGTTTTCTAATTTGCTGGGAAATTCTATGCCGATGTATAAAACCATAACCATTCAAAGTATTGGTAAGTTTTACAGTTCCGAGGAAAAGTATACTGTCACTTAACATGGGAAATGGGTGTTTTCACCCAGGAGAAAGTTTATTTTTAACTGGGAAATCTGGAAAAAATTTGAGAAATGTGTTTCCTTGTCCGCGTATACATTGTGAACTACCTCAGAAAAATACTTCTACTCATCGATGATTATTTCCTTTGACAAACTAAATCCTTATGGTCACACTAAGTAGTTAAATAACATGATGTATTACACCCTTCAATAAACACGTGGCACACAATCTATAGATTAGCTTGTAGACGGTCTGTTCCTCTGCTCTGTTCATTTGTCTGTGGTCAGATCTCAGATGATGTGAAAGCATAGTACGCATTTCGGTGAACAGGTGGCACCACACATTATTGGTGATTATTACAATAACTGCTAGTAACAAATGAGCAGTTATTACAGTAACAGCTACCTCTCAGGAATTGGTTATTTCTATCTATTTACACCCACCCCCCTCCCCAATGGACCTTGATGTTGGTGAGGAGGCTTGCGTGCCTTAGCGATACAGATAGCCGTGCGGTAGGTGCAACCACAATGGAGGGGTATTTGTTGAGAGGCCAGACAAACGTGTGGTTCCTGAAGAGGGGCAGCAGCATTTTCAGTAGTTGCAGGGGCAAAGGTCTGGATGATTGACTGATCTGGCCTTGTAACATTAATGGCCTTGCTGTGCTGGTACTGCGAACGGCTGAAAGCAAGGGGAAACTACAGCCATAATTTTTCCTCAGAGCATGCAGCTTTAATGTATGGTTAAATGATGATAGCGTCCTCTTGGGTAAAATATTCTGGAGGTAAAATAGTCCCCCATTCAGATCTCCAGGCAGGAACGTATCAGGAGGACGCCGTTATCAGGAGAAACAAAATTGGCATTCTACGGATCGGAGTGTGGAATGTCAGATCCATTAATCGGGCAGGTAGGCTAGAAAATTTAAAAAGGGAAATAGATAGTTTAGAGTTAAATATTGTGGAAATTAGTGTAGTTCAGTGGCGGGAGGAACAAGACTTTTGGTCAGGTGAATACAGGGCTATAAATACAAAATCAAATAGGAGTAATGCAGGAGTAGGTTTAATAATGAATAAAAATATAGGAGCATGGGTAAGCTACTGCAAACAACATAGTAAACACATTGTTGTAATCAAGGTAGACATGAAGCCCGTGCCTACCATAGTAGTACTACAAGTTTCTATGCCAACTAGCTCCACAGATGCTGAAGAGATTGAGGAAATGAATGATTAGATAAAGGAAATTATTCAGATAGTGAAGAAGGGTGACAAAAATTTTATAATCATGGGGGACTGGAATTCGATAGTAGGAAACGGAAGAGAAGGAAAAGTAGTAGGTGAGTATGGATTGGGGTAAGGAATGAAAGAGGAAGCCACCTGGTAGAATTTTCTGTATAGCGTAACTTAATCATAGCTAACACTTGGTTTAAGAATCATGAACGAAGGTTGTATATGTGGAAGAGGCCTGGAGACACTGGAAGGTTTCAGATAGATCATATAATTGTAAGACAGAGATTTAGGAACCAGGTTTTAAATTGTAAGACTTTCCGGGGGCAGACGTAGACTCTGACAACAATCTGTTTGTTATGAACTATAGATTAAAACTGAAGAAACTACAAAAAATATGGGAATTTAAGGAGTTCAGACATGGATAAACTGAAAGAACCAGAGGTTGTAGAGAGTTTCATAGAAAGCATTAGGGAACGATTGACAAGAACAGGGAAAAGATTTAAGTGTCAGGAAGTCTTTTCCAAAAGTATTTGCATGGAGTGAGCCATGTATGGATGTGGAACATGGACGATAAATAGTTTAGACAAGAAGAGAATAGAAGCTTTCGAAATGTGGTGCTGCAGAAGAATGCTGAAGATGAGATGGGTAGGGCACGTAACTAATGAAAAGGTATGGAATAGAATTGGGGAGAAGAGGAATTTGTGGCACAACTTGACTAGAAGAAGGGATCGGTTGGTAGGACATGTTCTGAGGCATGAAGGGAATATCAAGTTAGTATTGGAGGGCAGCGTGTAGGGTAAAAATCATAGGGGGAGGCCAAGAGATGAATACACTAAGCAGATTCAGAAGAATGTAGGGTGCAGTAGTTACTTGGAGATGAAAAACTTGCACAGGATAGAGTAGCATGGAGAGCTGCATCAAACCAGTCTCCAGATTGCAGACCACAACAACTAGTGAGTTCCATAAATCCATTTACTTTCAGATGATGCCAAAAGTGAAATGCAATTGTGCTTTAAGTGATGGATAAACAGAAATATGGCCTTCCATAAAAAAGGCAACATAGATGGGAAAGCATTCTGCAAACTTTGTTTCTGTTATTTTTCATTTGATTATTGGGAGAAATCTGATATAAGTCATCATATTGAGGCGCTAAAGCACAAAAGAAGCACCAGGTTAAAAACTCACACTTTTTTTGTGTAAAACCAGATACAGCAGAGGAAATGGTCATTGCAACCTTTGAATTGACAACAGCATAGCTTGTACACAACAGTAAAATGTTGCCATTCATTTTAGTCATTTGCTTGCACGATGAAGTTGTGTTGTTATGTATCCTGATTCTTTTATTGCTAAAAAGCAAAGTGTTGTAAGACCAAAAGCCAATGCAATAATCAAATACATTCTCGCTCTACATTCTGTACCTGTTGGGCTTGAAAATTGCTCCGTTTTATGGACTAGCATCTGTTGGCGGAAATTGGTAAAGCTTTGAAATTATTTCCTGTACTGCTAGTTGTTCAGTATGTTTTTTGTGGTGAAGCTTTTTGATTAATTTTATCTCCATAATATCAGAATCCCAAAACATTTGACTGTTATGAATTTGTGGGCACCTGCCATAGAGTATTTCTGTCACACACTAAAACTAGATGACTGTCTTTAGTTCCTGCAGTGGAGAGTATCTTATAACTGTGGGAAACTCTGTGATCTTTTATCTTGTCAGGGGAAAAACCACCCACCATCTAGTCAGTGTTTGTTGCGGCTCCTTTAAGTGAGGCTTACTTTTGGTTTATTCATGATCAGTTGAGTTAAACCATATAAAGAAAATTGAGAGTAGTAACATACCTGTGGTTGACATGAATGTCATTATTGAGAATTCCACTACCAGAGAAATATTATTTGGGTATGGAAACTAAAGAAATTTTTAAAAAATGAAGAAGATCATTGCTCTGAACTAACATAGAAAAATTTCAAAGTGACACATACATATTTTATGAAACCACCATTTTTTACCTTACAAAATGATCTCCTCAACAATGAGGTATTGACATTTTTGAGTTGATATCTTTGACTAACTTAGTGGAATGGGTAGACAAAGAAAGGACACTAGGTTATTTCAAAGGAAAAGAAGTAGAGATCTGTGAGGCAGAAATGTTTGCTCAGTATGTGCATCTGAAGAATTTTTTTGTCTTCAAAAGTTTCGGAGGATAATTGCAAGTCAGTATTACCACCCAGAACAAATCACTGGAATACAGAGTTCAGCTTGCAGAAATCATAATTGCTAAAGATATGCCAATATATGTTTTCAGTTGTAAGATATAATTCTAATTCTGAGAGAATTTTTTTCATTAATGGGACCTCAATGGACTGAGGAACACAATCGTTTGGATGTATCAACAGCTGAGAGCATCTTACAGTGTACTTTAACTTTCAGTTGTGCTGTTCAGTGCTCTTTAATTACACAAACTGATCTTGTAAAAGCTGTCAAATAATCTGAGAAGTGTGACAGGTCCACAAAGTAATCTGTGTAAACACTGTATATGTAAGTAACTTATCCCCTTTCCATAATATTGTTTCATTCCATGCTGGATTTTCCATTATGTTGTACTTTCTTCCTTTCAAATATATTTATACAAGTATTATGTTCCAATATTATGAGAAGGAAAGTTGTTGCTCACCGAATAGTGGAAATGCTGAGTTGCAGATAGGCACAACGAAAAGATTTTCGCACTTAAAGCTTTTGGCCAGTGGCCTTCGTCAACAGTAGACACACATACGCACACACACATGCTCACGCAAACGCAACTCACACACACAACTGCAGTCTCTGGCAACTGAAACCAGTTCAGTAGTGACACTCCTCATCCTCATCTTTTGATTGGATTTCTGTGGATTTTGTCCAGTTTTAGTACCAACATTTTTGGCAACTCTAAGCCTGACAGAAATGCTCCTGTGATGGGCATGCACATGTCATAGGGTGTGCACAGAAAGAAAGAAGGCTACCTGCACAGGGGCCCAGCACAAGGCGGCTTGACTCAGCATGGAAAATATCCCCTTGTTATCTAACAAGGCAGCGCACAATGGGAGCCAGGTGGCAGCACTGACTGGCGTGGTCCTGTGCCTGCTGGTGAGCCAGAATGAATGAGACATTCTTTGCCCGTTTTTGGTGCGCTGGTTGGCGAATTGTTAAGCTGACAGAATCGAGGTGCATGTCCTGCAATCCTTCGCAAATGATTTTACGGGAACAAATCAGTAAAAAAAATTGATTTTCAGGTTACTTATATAACTTTATATGTCAGCTTCATATGAAGTGCCCAAAATATCGACAATGATCATACGTACCGTTTTATTCAAATTTAATTATGACATGACAAAATTTGAAAAATTTTGCAATGAAATCTATGGGTTGCTATGATTTTGTGTTTAGTGCATATTACGAGGATAAGTCAATTATTATCCGCAAAATAGTTGTAAAATTTTATTGTAACCAAATGGGAAACTTACATCATTTTTTGACATACTCTCCTTGTGTTTCAATGCATTTGGTCCATCGTTGTATACAAGCCCTCATAAAAGAAGATTCTCGGTTGAGCTGTGAGCCAGGGATGCACCCCTTCTTTCACTGCTTCGTTCGAGGCAAATCGACAGCCCCTTAATGCTTGTTTTAGTGGACAAAACAAGTGACAGTCAGAAGGGGTAACATTGGGAATATATGGAGGATGATCCAGTACTTCAAAATTGAGTTTCTGGAGCATTTTAGCAGTGTGGGCTGCAGTATGCAGACATACATTCTCGTTTAACAACACAACACCTTTTGACAGAAATCTTTGGCATTTGATTTGAATTGCAGGCTTTAGTCTGGCAGTAAGCATCTCACTATAATGTACACTGATTATTGTTGTGCCCCTTTGCCCATAATGTTCCAGTACTGGACCTTGTGAATCCCTAGAAACAGTAAGCATCAGTTTTCCTGCAGACGGTTGGGTCTTTAACTTTTTCTTGCACGACGAATTTGGATGTTTCCATTCCATATTCGGCCGTTTACTCTGCGTCTCGTAATGATGGATCCATGTTTTGCACCAGTAATGATCCTGTCTAAGAAGTTGTCCCCTTCATTACCATAGTGATCGAAATGTTTTTTGCAGATGTCCAAGCATGTTTGTTTATGCAACTGTGTGAGTTGTTTTGGGACCCATCTTGCACAAACTTTATGAAACCCAAGTCTGTTGTGAATGATTTCGTAGGCAGAACCGTGACTAATTTGCAGATGATGTGCCACTTCGTCAATAGTTAATCACCTGTCTGAGAGAATCATTTCCGTGAACACTCAATGGTTTCTTCATTTGTGGCAGTAAACAGTCATCCGGCTCCTTCATCGGGTGTAGCTCTTTTGTGACAATTTCGGAATTTTTCAATCCATTCGTAGACACTCCATTGTAACATAACACTCTTCCCATACTGTACCTAAAGTCTTTGATGTACTTTGGCCCCTGATAAGCCTTCTGACCACAAAAAGCGTATCACTGAACATTGCTCTTCTTTGGTGCTAACAGACAGTGGAGCAGCCATCATTAACAGCACGGTGGTGATAATGAAACTAACCTAGCAGCTTGAAAATTGCAAAGATATAACAACAAATAAACAAAGCCTGTGTCATCAATGTAAAATGACAGTACTACCAAAATAGACAAAAATGTAACTAAATTGTGGATAATAATTGACTTACCCTTGTACATCATATGTTGCTGCAAATTAAATTTAGCTAAGATATAGAATTTTTCTTTAGATGGGAGGAGGTCTCTACCTGTCTCCAATCATGAGAAAATGGAATGTATGTAGCACGTGTACCTCTGACGGCATGTGTGTGGGAATGAAATACTCATAACACACCTCATATCTTCTAAACTGTTTGAGATATTGAAATGTGATTTTGACAAATGACAGCACACAACGAGGAGAGTATTTTTCCATATGGTTAATGTATGGAACTTTGTTATCCATATGTAACTGTGATTTTAAGTGTCTTTGACAGCTACTGAAAAGAGAATTTGCTAGTATGAAAATAACTGTGAAATTACTTCTTTTATGTTACTGAAAACTGAAACAATAAGGTTTTCATTAAGCTATTGACTTCTTTTATCACCAATTGCATCTTTAATGTGACACTGTTTCAAAATTGTGTCACAATAATATATAAAGTTTTTGATAGCTGGAGGCTTTATTCCAGTTCAAAAATATCAGTCTCTCCTGAGATATTTCCTCCAAGATCTTCTTTCCTTCAGTTATCTAAATGTTCACATATGTATCCAATAAGATACTCAGTAACTCTCCATTATTACATTTATGATGGAAGGGTGTTCACAGCTTTCACACCTTGCCAGTATGTACAGTAAGCTCTCACTAAATTATGTCCACCTCAAATGAGGCCAACTTAAACAATATTTATTCAAAATACACAATGAACATTGATTTACTTCGTTCAGTGATACTACGTACAAAACTGCGGTGATGTCTTTTTTTTATTATTATTGACCAGATTTTTCATCTGATAGGGATAAAAAACTAGTTAAGGTGCTGTTTTCTGTTTGGCTCAGAGAGTATCATTTCCACCAACTCCCTGGGGTGGACCCTGTGCAGGACCAAGTAGCAGTTACACATCACAAGTCTAAGATGTTCTTCATGTTCCTGCCACCCAAACTCACACAGTCAGCCACACCATGTAAATCATGTTTATGATAGTTGTTAGTTTATTTTTCAAACAATTAATTTGGATATTATCAACAATTATATTTACCAGGCAATGACATCTTGTGCTAGGTGCAAATGCCTCACCTAGAGATGGCAAATAAAATGAAATTCTTGCTGGACTGCCACAGTTTCTTTCGCACAAGGAACTGCAAAAAATGAATGTTAAAAGTTTTTTATAGGAAAACAAAAGAAATTAGTCAGTGCTGAATAATTTATCTTTCTCAGTGACAATTTGAGGCAGTGCACACATAAGCAATCGGCTCACTCCCATCATCACAGGTGGTGCTTGCTCTGTAAACTAACAAGTCTCTCAGTGAGTTCAGCTCACACTATGATAAACAAGATACTGTCAGTCTGGTAGCCCTATGGGCCGGCCCGGGCCGAGCAGCAAATGAGGTTGGGCTAAGCCCATTCCCACTACACGAGCCAGACTGCCTGAGGTGGGCCAACATGGACTGGCAGCATGTGATTCGTGCCTCTGGTCCTGACACACCTAAAGCAGTTTAACTGATTTTGTCAGGCCTGATGACTTGTCTCACATCCATGTGGCACCTCAGCATATTGTTGCTTTGGGCCAGTTCACATAATGTAAATACAGGGAATCTGAACCATCCGATTCTGTTGTGACTCTTAAACCATGCTGTATTTGATCATTGCTGAACTAATATCGATTAAATCTGAAAAATTCTACTTTTTATTTACTAATTGAGGAGAGCCCAATAGATGTTACAAACAGCTTCTTTATTACCTTGCAAAAAACTGATGGTGTCAGTAGCTTTAATAAGAAAATAACTCTGCCTCTTCAGTGCTTCCAACTAAATACAATTCTGATGTATAGCTCCAACTAACTCCCTGTAGCTGGAACTAAAATGAGAATAACTAGCACTCGAAGAATTGTTACCTACTATGAAGTCTAACTTCTCGGTGTGACACAGTTGTCCCCATGTTACATTGATGAGAGTTTAAATGATGGATTGCAAACAGCTGGCACATGATTCAGCCAGCTCTTGCTGATGGGAACTACACATAGAGGTCATCCCTGGGTTGGCTTAAATAATCACTCTTCAGGAAGAGACATGCTGCCTTCTAGTCACTCGTGACCAGATGAAGGCATGGTTTTGTGGTGTGGTCAGTGACCTCTTGCTAATACCTGGCGAGGAACCCGGTGGTGCTTAGCTCTCAGTGCGCCTCCTGATGATCTGGGTTTACACTTGATATTTCTGCATTGCTGCTACGGAGTGCGTGAGTGTTGCCTACTTTGACTCACACATTGTAACTTTTGTGAGGTGACAGCAAGCTCCCGATGCATTGATAGTGCTGGAATCTTCATTCTCCTGGGATGGATTTGGATCCACCTCCATTGGCATGGGGTGGGAGACATGATGACCCATGTCTGGTCTCTTAATAGCATGTGGTGGGAAAAGTACCTCATCCTAGGAATCTGGAATGAAACAGAGTATCAGGTTATCCTTTGGAGATTCTAATCCATGTCGTGCATGGACTTGAATGATGTGCTGACAGCAGTGGCCTTCTCATAGCAGCTGAACTTCGACCATTGCCTGCCCGATCAGGTGAATGATGTAGTCAGTCTGCCAGTGCTGTTGGCCTCATCCATATGTCAGGAGCCACATCGGATCCTGTTGAGAAAATGATGCCGTCTGTTTATCTCCAGTGTTGAGCGGCTGTTTTGCAGGTACACCAGGGATAATTGTGATGTATGCTGGCAACCATGCAATTTCACTGCTGGAGAGGATCTGTCCCGAGGAGATGCATGGTATGATGAAAGGAATGATGCCAAGGCATCCTCAGTGAAGTTGTTGAAGGTGCGTACCAAACGTTCACCATACTATTTGAGGGAAGGTGGAATGGAGCTGTGTGCATTAATGTGAAGCCAGTAGAATTACAGAATTCCTCGGAGCGCTGCTGACGTATATTGGGGCCACTGTCTGTGACTGAGTCTTCCAGGAGTGCTTAGAGGGTCAATGAGCATGCCAGCACCTGGGTCATTTTCGTTGAGGTTGTGGACAACATGCAAAACTCAAAAGGGAATCCACTGTCCACATCACAACCAGGAGCCATATAGATCTGAGGAAAGGACTTGCAAAATCCAAATGTAGATGAAACCAAGGAATTGTGGTCACTGCACTGGCCAGAGCCTCACTCTGGACCAAAGACTGGAGAGCTGTGGTGTGTGGCTGCCATTGTCTGGCAGCTTATATGAGGCATCGGCAGAGTATTGGCTTCCAGGGCCTGAGCAATCAGGTAGCGCCATGGTTCAGAGCCCATTAGTGGCATTGGCAGCTGTGACATAGTTATGGTGGGCTCCAGGCTGCATCAGTAGATCTTGGAGTGATGATGGAACATGGTAGGTTCCATGCATGCCCCTGCTGTGCTGATCATGATGTAATCAGCTGGGCTGGGGTTTAAATGCAGCTGCTGGGCACTGACTTTGGAGAAGGGGCTGCATTTTTGCATCACGTGAAAGGTCTAAAAATGGGTTAGTGACTGACATCCGTCAGTTGTCTCGTGGTAGTGTGACAAATCCTGCAGGCTTCCTGATGTCAGATGCCACTGACACACAGCAATCTCATGATACAGAAGCAGCTACTTCTGCTGAGTGCTAGACTGGCAGGAGCATCAACTGACAATAGTCAATGCTTAGGATCACAGCTCTGATCATGGCTCTGGTGGTGTCTATTCTGCTAAATTATGTTGACAGACATTGTCTCATTTAATCCCTTGACAACTGGTTTCAGTAATTCATAATTTACATCTGTATCCTTGATTAATAATAAATCACTCAAATACTTCTCATCATCAGATCTTATTAGCCTGGATATTACATTGGTTATAGTATAATCAGTTGAAACTTTTATTCTGGCCTCTGACGAGTAAAGCACGACTCACGACCTGAAGGCCTGTGCGTTTTTCTCTTAGCACCTATCTTCATTATTGACTGGCCATCTATTACAGTTAGGTTTGTTATAAGCTTTGTCTTTATTATTGCAGTTAAATACCCAAGAATAACCCATCAGTTACTTAGCACCATTGTTTTTATATTGACTCATTCTGATCAGTTGATTAGAATCTTCTACTTGCATGTTTTCTAACTTTAACAGCTGAAAGAAATGTAGTAGTCGGTCACCTCTCCCCAAACCTTAACTAGCGATTTCTTCCTTACCCCCCCATGGAAGGCTACTTATTTCCTGGAGATGTTCTTCTCTGAAAGGGACGTTAAAATATTTAGCTCCGTTTAAATGCCATTCTACAAATTGTCTATATCCATTAAATTGTCTATACTTACACTGTCTGTTATGGTATGAGCATGAGTTTAACAATTCGGCTCTGTTTCTTTTGCATACTGTTTAAATGCACTTTCAAGTCCCAGATATGTCTAAAATTCATCCAGTATCTCCCACTAAATGACTTATTACAAATTTTGCTTTGTTTTGCTAGATGTTTTGAAAATGAGGAAGCTATTGTTTAATGCTCTACCCATTACAAAAACTAATCCCTCTCACCAAGTATTGCCACTAATTTTTTACAGTGCTTTAATTCACATTTAATCTAACTTTTTAATAAAACACTCAGTGACTTTTTCAATAAACTCCCCTTCAGTTTCTTAATATTGGATCTGGTTTCCATGTACTGTTATTAAATCATCACTCACACCTTCGGTTAATTTCTTAGTGCCATTCAATGAATTCAATACCTGATGTGTTTGCAAGTTTTTGTCCTGACAAAATGCAACTTCTTGCACTTACGTCTCATTGCTGGTCAAATGACAACCCTGCAAAGTCACAAAAAAAACTTCTTGTGACAACTTCCAAATTGCTGACAGAAAGTCAGTGCGCTGGTTAATGACATGGTTTATTAAACCTACATTAAATCTTAAGACACCAGAGCATACAACTTTGATGTATTTCCTAGCTAAGTCAATCTAAAGTCTCAGCTAACTCAGCTGTTTTATGTCGGACGTCCGACATATTTCAGTTGTTAAGTAGCCCATGGCAAACAACTTCTCCAAGAGGGGCAACATGGCATGGTGCAGGGCATTGCAGACTCCGAGGAACACTGTATGGTGATGTAAGCATGTCATAAGGTGATATTGCGTTGCCACGTGATGCCTTAGGGTACGTCGAGCATAAAAATATCCATCAGATGATAACAGCATCACACTAATAGCTCAGTTACTAATCACTAATTATATTTTGATCAAACCTAATTCATTATAATTGAGCTTGCTCAGTCATACACAACTATTGAAGGTAAAAATGCTATTCGAATGTGAATCTGTGTTAAATCTGTGCTAAAGAAAAAATATGTGTACTTTCACATCTGCCAACCCTCACAATGAGTAAGCGTGGGAAATACTAAAGTAACTATTACCATAACTAACTTGTTGCAGAAACAATGTTTCATATCACCACTTCTCTTATTTGCTTTCTCTCTCTCTCTCTCTCTCTCTCTCTCTCTCTCTCTCTCTCTCAAATTAACCGTTTGTGTTAATCGTGGTGTTTACAACATTACAAATATAACTGCTTGTCTTAAGCAATACATTTAAACTTGTATATAGTTCTCATATCTGCTTACTATTTGCTTTTATAACAGTTGAAGTTCAGCGTTACATTATAATTCAATTCTTAAATACTACTACTTGCCACTCTTTATAATTATTACTTAAAATTATATGCATTAGGGTGTCATTTGTTGTTCTTGAAACAGGTGTTCAGATTCGTTAAGGGCCATTACCATTACATCAATTCACTTCAGTGTACAACGACTGCAGCGAGTCAACTTACTCTCTCCTTCGAGATGCTTTTAGCCACCCCTTTTCTTATGGTATTTGACTATAAATCAATATTTATACATGCGTCCCCTTATATGAAAGCATCTGGTTCTCTGTATTTTTACTTTAATTGTTAATACTATAGAGTAGTTTCTTCCATTTATAGGAAGGAGGACCTTTTTTCCACTATCAACTATCTCCTAAGAACTAAATTTCATTACATTGGTCTCCAATGCCTCGACAGTCTAACACTGTTTAACAGGAAATCTTTTGAACCACCTGGTGTCATGTGGGAGTCCACAAATTGTTCTTATTCACTAATTGAAATCAGCACTCAAGACCAACTGCTATACTTATAACTACTTTCTCCTAGAAAACCATACAAATCCGCACCCAACAATTAGACTTTTCCAAAGAAAGATAGTAACTTCTTAGCCCATAAAAAGGATTTCTTATTAATAAGTAAATAATGGTCATAGATTATTAACCTAATAGTCATCATTACAGTTTTGTTTCAAACTTTGGTGAAATTTCGAAAGGTGATTTGCAGCTAGATGCCAAACATATCCTACACAGTGCAACAAAACATTTGAACTCCCAGAGCTGTAAGTAATAAGCTCAGTCCTTTCATAGTGCTACCTACATCAGATATAGGAGAGAAAATTTCTATTTTACTGGGCAACTTTGTGTTCTTCACATAAAGCAAAGCAACAATTTTCTCTTATATGAAAGTCATTGTGCAAATAATACATACTATGTACCACCAGATTTACTTCTATCAGCTAAATTCAACTACTTTCCCCTATGCCTTCCTATCTCACAAATTCATATAAATATCTCTTTCTCACCCCTACACTTTACCCTCATCACCTCATTCCTTTCTATTACTTACAGCTGTAGTTTGTTATGAAATGTCATAAATCTTTAGTATTATACATATCTTTCACATTTTTCTGTACCTGGTTTGTTTTGGAGTGGGGCATTCTTGTAATTACAAAAGATCCTTCATAAAGAGAATTAAATGTACTTATCAACTTATCATTCAAAGAACTATGTTTATGGTTCTTCACCAAAAATAGGTCCCCTGCCTTATAGATATTGAAACCACAGTTTCCCATATATTTTTCCTATTTTCTCCTTCTTTTATTAGTAATTCCTTAATATTATTCATCATCACACTCTGTGAGGATTAATTTGCCTTGGACCATTCTATATATTTCAATATACAGGGTGGTCCATTGATAGTGACCGGGCCAAATATCTCATGAAATAAGCATCAAACGAAAAAACTACAAAGAACGAAACTCATCTAGCATGAAGGGGGAAACCAGATGGCGCTATGGTTGGCCCGCTAGATGGTGCTGCCATAGGTGAAAAGGATATCAACAGCATTTTTTAAAATAGGAACCCCCATTTTTATTACATATTCATGTAGTACGTAAAGAAATATGAATGTTTTAGTTGGACCACTTTTTTCACTTCATGGTAGATGGCGCTGTAATAGTCACATACATATAAGTACGTGGTATCACATAACATTCCAACAGTGTGGACGGTATTTGCTTCATGATACATTACCCGTGTTAAAATGGACCGTTTACAAATTGCGGAAAAGGTCGATATCGTGTTGATGTATGGCTATTGTGATCAAAATGCCCGACAGGTGTGTGCTATGTATGCTGTTCGCTATCCTGGACGACATCATCCAAGTGTCCTGACCGTTTGTCGGATAGTTACATTATTTAAGGCAACAGGAAGTGTTCAGCCACATGTGAAATGTCAACCACGACCTGCAACAAATGATGATGCCCAAGTAGGTGTTTTAGTTGCTGTCGCGGCTAATCTGCACATCAGTAGCTGACAAATTGCGCAAGAATCAAGAATCTCAAAAATGTCGGTGTTGAGAATGCTACATCAACATCGATTGCACCCGTACCATATTTCTGTGCACCAGGAATTGCATGGCAATGACTTTGAATGTCGTGTACAGTTCTGCCACTGGGCACAAGAGAAATTATGGGACGATGACAGATTTTTTTGCACGCATTCTATTTAGCAACGAAGTGTCATTCGCCCACAGTGGTAACGTAAACCGGCATAATATGCACTATTGGGCAATGGAAAATCCATGATGGCTGTGACAAGTTGAACGTCCGTGACCTTGGTGGATTAATGTATGGTGCAGCATTATGGGAGGAAGGATAATTGGCCCCCATTTTATCGATGGCTGTCTAAATGGTGCAATGTATGCAGATTTCCTACGTAATGTTCTTCCGATGTTACTACAAGATGTTTCACTGTATGACAGAATGGCGATGTACTTCCAACATGATGGATGTCTGGCACATACCTCGCGTGTGGTTGAAGTGGTATTGAATAGCATATTTTATGGCAGGTGGATTGGTCGTCGAAGCACCATACCGTGGCTCTCACATGTTCACTGGAACTGATGACCCCGGATTTCTTTCTGTGGGGAAAGTTGAAGGACATTTGCTATCGTGATCCACTGACAATGCCTGACAACATGCGTCAGCGCATTGTCAGTGCATGTGCGAACATTACAGAAGGTGAACTTCTCGCTGTTGAGAGGAATGTCGTTACGTGTATTGCCAAATGCATTGAGGTTGACGGACATCATTTTGAGCATTTATTGAATTAATGTGGTATTTTCAGGTAATCACGCTGTACCACCATGCGTTCTCAGAAATGATAAGTTCACAGAGGTACATATATCACATTGGAACAACCGAAATAAAATGTTCAAACGTACCTACGTTCTGTATTTTAATTTAAAAAAACGTTTGTGACTATTACAGCGCCATCTATCACAAAGCAAAAAAAGTGGTCCAACTCAAACATTCATATTTCTTTACGTACTACATGAATATGTAATAAAAATGGGGGTTCCTATTATAAAAATACAGTTGATATCTGTTTGAGCTATGGCAGCGCCATCTAGCACGTCAAGCTTAGCGCCATCTGGTTTTCCCCTTCAAGCTAGATGAGTTTCGTTCTTTGTAGTTTTTTCGTTTGACACTTATTTTGTGAGATATTTGGCATGGTTACGATCAATGGACCACCCTGTAGATCCTCCCTCTGCTCATCCTCCTAGTACTTCTATTGGAAATACTTCATGTATCCACTTAAAATGTTGGGTTGCACAATACGTGTGACATAACGTATGTAATTCATACATACTTCTCTTGGTTGGCTTTGTTTGTGGGTTATATTTGGAATTTAAAACATTATTTACCATCTCCCAGGCCAGAATTTTTTTAACACTGCTACCTTCCTTAGGGAAGCTATACATGTTGTGTTGGCTGAAGAGCCAACACCATGTTACTAGAAGAGGCTGAAATGCACACGTTTTTGCTCATGTAGGCTGGCATGAGGAGGGAAGAACTATACTGCCGTGAGGTCTGGAACTTGACAAGGAATTAGAATTCAGAAAGCGGATGTAATTAGTTTGATACTTAACTTTAATCCATTAATGATGAGCGTCGCTCTTGACGGTACATGATTCACAATATTATCTGTCCAGAATACATTCGTAGTAACTGAATATGACACCTTGCTAGGTCGTAGCAAATGACATAGCTGAAGGCTATGCTAAACTGTCGTCTCTGCAAATGAGAGCGTATTTAGTCAGTGAACCATCACTAGCAAAGTCGGCTGTACAACTGGGGCGAGTGCTAGGGAGTCTCTCTAGACCTGCCATGTTGCGGCGCTTGGTCTGCAATCACTGATAGTGGCGACACGTAGGTCCGACGTATACTAATGGACCACGGCCAATTTAAAGGCTACCACCTAGCAAGTGCGGTGTCTGGCGGCGACGCCACAATACACATGTGTTCTTTCAGGCTATACTGATGTGCTATGGTATTTAAAGGGCATGATGATTATAAATAGTTAAAAATTATTATAATTTTAAATGTAGGTTTATTTGTGACAATATAAACAATTTGATGAACTTTTGCACAATAGGTTTTTACTTAGCATATAAGTGGACAGTCACAGGAAAAATTAGAATAGAGGTTTGCTTAGAATGGCATAGTTTTGGCAGTGGTGTCTAATGTGAACTTTTCAAAGATGTTTGTTACCATTTGAACTCTTCATTGGTGTCTTGTTGTCACAACTTTATATACAGAATATGCATCTGGCATGTCTGCAGTTTTGTTTGCCACTGCAGGAGCTTGGTGTTGATGTACTTAATGTTCGTACTTTTCTAGCAGTGGCCACTAACTGTTCATTTCGTGGCAGCATTTTTCTAGCTTCAATTTAAGGGGTAACTAGGAGTCTTCCCAATTCATCAAGAAATATCCTTCTTGGATTTACACTACTGGCCATTAAAATTGATACACCATGAAGATGACATGCTACAGATGCGAAATTTAACTGACAGGAAGAAGATGCTGTGATATGCAAATGATTAGCTTTTCAGAGCATTCACACAAGGTTGACACCGATGGCGACACCTACAACGTGCTGACATGAGGAAAGTTTCCAACCGATTTCTCATACACAAACAGCAGTTGACTGGCGTTGCCTGGTGAAATGTTGTTGTGATGCCTCATGTAAGGAGGAGAAATGCATACCTCTCATTTCCGACTTTGATGAAGGTCGGACTGTAGCCTATCGTGATTACGGTTTTTGTATCGTGACATTACTGCTCGCGTTGGTTGAGATCCAATGGCTGTTAGCAGCATATGGAATTGGTGGGTTCAGGAGGGTATAAGGAATGCTGTGATGGATCCCAACAGCCTCGTATCACTAATCAGTGGAGATGACAGGCATCTCATCCGCATGGCTGTAACGGATCATGCAGCCACGTCTCGATCCCTGAGTCAACAGATGGGACCATTTGCAAGACAACAACCATCTGCACGAACAGTTCGACGATGTTTGCAGCAGCATGGACTATTAGCTCGAAGACCATGGCTGTGGTTACCCTTGACGCTGCATCACAGACAGGAACGCCAGTGATGGCGTACTCAACGACGAACCTGGGTGCATGAATGGCAAAACGTCATTATTTCGGATGAATCCGGGTTCTGCTTACAGCATCATGATGGTCGCATCCGTGTTTGGCGACGTTGCGGTGAACGCACATTGGAAGCGTGTATTCTTCATTGCCATACTGGCATATCACCCAGTGTGATGGTATGGGGTGCCATTGGTTACATGTCTTGGTCACCTCTTGTTTGTATTGATGGCACTTTGAACAGTGGATGTTACATTTCAGACGTGTTACGACCCGTGGCTCTACTGTTCATTCGATCCCTGCAAAACCCTACATTTCAGCAGCAAAATGCATGACCGCATGTTGCAGGTCCTGTACGGGCCTTTCTGGATACAGAAAATCTTCGACCGCTGCCCTGGCCAGCACATTCTCCAGATCTCTCACCAATTGAAAACGTCTAGTCAATGGTGGCCGAGCAACTGTCTCGTCAGAATACGCCAGTCACTAATCTTGATGAACTGTGGTATCGTGTTGAAGCTGCATGGGCAGCTGTAACTGTACACGCCATCCAAGCTCTGTTTGACTCAATGCCCAGGCATATCAAGGCCGTTATTATGGCCAGAGGTGGTTGATCTGGGCACCGATTTCTCAGGATCTATGCACCCATATTGCATGAAAATGTAATCACATGTCAGTTCTAGTATAATATATTTGTCCAATGAATACCAATTTATCATCTGCATTTCTTCTTGGTGTTGCAATTTTAATGGCCAGTAGTGTATTTCTCTCTAGAGCACAAAAGCATTGTAGGCAGAAGAATCAAAACTATTGGAGAAGATGATCATTGGCCAACAGTTGTTTTTCCTCTTGTATGTGTAGTTGCTGATAAGCTGTTCCAATGGATCAACTGCTCCCTTGCTTGCATTGCATTGCTTTGCATTTTGGTCTTCTCTGTTATTTTTTTCCACTGTTGTACATTGTGCTCATCAGAACTTTGTGTTTCTTCTTCTGTGGAACATAAGATACAACTGTGGTAGCCTTCATAAAAAAGAACTTTGAAGTGTGGAAATCTTCTTTGCTTGATATATTATCAAGGAGTTCAGCTTATTTTTTTCTCACTGTTCACAGCATTGTAAGATATCTTTTGAGAAGTTCTTGGCCTAATGCACATCATGAAAAGAAATTGCTTCGTGTGACATTTTGGCTTTTAGTTCATATGTCAGATCCATGATAACCCTCATACCTTGATTTTTTTCAGGTGATTGTCTAGGTAATTTTCCTATGAAGATATATGTCTTCAAAACATAAGAAGTAGCACTATCACACAATTTCCATATTTTGAGGCTTTGCTGGTTATGTATTGTTTGAATGGACAACATCCTCTCAAAGCCACCAGTTGTTCATTCATGGTTATATTTGTGCTAAGATTATACAGTTTTGAAAGTATTTCTATCAACTTATCCCACAGAAGTCATATAGGTGCCAAATTGTTATTTATTCTTAGTGCTCTTCAATCAGTCTTGTCATCAATACGTAACACACGTGAGATGTAACAGAAAGGTCTCAACAACATCATGACAGGAAAGATGGCTCTATCTATTTCTGTATCCCACAGACTCTTTGTTGATTCACCATATACTTTATGTACCTATAATTTATGTACCTAAGCCAATAATAACATGCCAATGTAGGCTTCAAGTTGGCCAATGGTCATTTAATGCTTTCCAGCTGACCCCATAAATTTTTCTTTGACCCTCAATATTAGTCATTTCCACCACAATACTCTGAATATTATCATTCACTATAATTTAAAAAGGTGATTTTACATCACTTACTGTGGCAATAGCATATCTTGACAGAGTAGGAGTCGGTTTTACAATGTTTGTATGAGATGCTCTTCCAGTTTTCAGAAAAAGCTCTAGGCTCCACATGATCTTTTTGTCTTTAGACTGAATCAGCAAAGCAGTTTGCGCATTGTCATTTAAGGTATTAGTATCTAAAATGTCTTTTGAATTGAATGAAGAATAGATGTTGTCATCACTGGTTTGATTTCATTCTTCAGAAATTATCTCCTTGCTATCAGATGTATTTACTAATGCTTCCAATTGCTCATTGGAAGGAACTTGTTTTGTCATTATAGGCAGACAGAAGTTACTATGATAAATACATTAACTGTGTCTGCACACAACAGCTGATAAAATGTAACTTTTAGAGATAATGTGCTATAATAATCTGAACACAGTCAGCGACTTGCATTGTAATGTAACCTTCGCATATTTCATAAGAAGGAATCAGATATATACTTTGTCATAAAAAGTGAAGGAAACAAAAGAAAAATTTGGAGTAGGTATTAAAATCCATGGCTGTGTGCGCCGCTGTCTTGGCGGGTGACCTTGAACTGCACTTAGCCGCTGCACGAGGCGCTACGTCAGATCGCGCTATAGTTCTAACTAAGCACGATCCGCAGAATTGCTCCGTTTCTGGTGACACCATTGCGCTCTAGGTGCGTGCTTCTTCCTGCCACGCCCGGATAAGCTTATCGCTATGACGTCAGGGACCGCCTTTCTCGCTCGTGAGGCAACAGAATGCTCATTCAACTCGAGGCAGCTGCACGTAGCACACAGTCATGCCTTATAGGAGGAGGAGATATTATCGCAGAACACGCATGCCTGTGTACAAGACTGTTAGCAGTTTTGATTTTACACCTAACGACGTTGCTCAACAAGAACTCTTAACCGGTCCCCTCACTTTTGTAGGTTGTAAGATTAATTTTTCTTGCACTACAAATGAGGTGGTCGCTGGTAATTCATGGATGACCTTGGCTATAGTGAGAGGTATATTCATGGATGACCTTGGCTATAGTGAGAAGTGTATTCATGGATGACCTTGGCTATAGTGAGAGGTATATACCACAGACATGTAGAAATAATACTTGACTATGTTATTTGTACGTTCTGTGAATATTTGAGCCCCCTGGAGCATACTGACTCAAGAAACAGAAGTATATTTTTTTTTTAGATTTGAACTTTAAGGTATTTAGAATGTTTACACAAAAAAGTCATCACGTTTGGAGCAATTCCATTTAAATATTAAAAAGTTATGGAAGAAGAAATTCCTTTTTGTGTCATATTGACCGAAAGATAACAGCAGGATTAAACTGCCTAGCTATAAATTGGGCACCATTGTCTTGTAACAAAATCTTCAGTTTCCGCACAACTTCAAAGTAATTATTCTTCATCCTGAACACAATGCAGTTGGTTGTGACTCTTCTCAGCAGATACAACTTAACTAACTTTGACCAGCATTCATCCACAATGAAGATGTTCACCATTCCTTCCCACCAACAAGACAGTGGGCCATAGAAATCCACAGCCATTAAATCTAATAGAGTATTGTAGAGTACAGCATGGTGTTCATTTTCGAAGTTGTGTTTTGACTTTGACTCATACCTTTCAAACTTGTCTACATGTGTTTCTAAATGACAATACTTCCTCACATGCGTTATGCACTTCTTTGGTACAAAATGACTGTACCATAGATTTATATACCAGGTTAGTAGATCTACTTTACTTCTAGGCATATGTGGTAACCAGTTGTTAATATTTTTGTTTTTATTGAAAAGATGTCCTTTATAGAGCTCCTTGGTCTTATTATTGTCATATGGATTTGGTTCTAAGTAATAAATCTAGTTACACAATATTTCATCATTCTGTTGTTCCATTTTCAGAATTTTACCAAGTATTGTAATATATTGTTTGTATTTGTTAACTTTTAGGAAGTAAATCACAAAATCACCTCTCTCCTTTATGTCTATAGTAGGTTTTAATCCTACTTGTAATCTTGATAGTGCATCTGGTGCGATATTGTCTGTACCCTTTACATAGCGTATTGCAAATTTAAATTCTTGAAGGAATAACACCTAGTATGTCAACCGGCTATGCAAAGGCTTACTTTTAAGTAGAAAGATCAATGCGCTGTGGTTGTTGTCCACCATTGTCTTGCGTCTCAATAATAAGTGTTTGCATTTCTCAAATGACCAAACTACTGCTAGCATCTTCTTCTTGTAAACCCATAATTCCTCTCAGCAGATGATAATAACCTGCTGTGCAAGTGGACAATGTTTTGTTCCATTTGTAGTACATATTTATAGATACATGTGGGATCCAACGCCATATTTTGACACACAGTAGCCAGATGGAAATATTCTTTAAAGTTTGGATGTAATAGTAACAGTGACCCTGCTGAATTAATTTTCATATTGTGTAACTCTGCTCCATTCCCTGCTTTGGTAATGGTAATAAATGAAGTGCACTTGATACCCCTGTGGTAGAGACTTCCTGTAACAACCTATCACTCCAAGGTACAGTTTTAATTGTTTCTGGTTAGATGATTCTCGACATTTGCTTATAGCTTCTAATCTATTGGATCTGGTTTTGTTGTTGTTGTTGTTGTTGTTGTGGTCTTCAGTCCTGAGACTGGTTTGATGCAGCTCTCCATGCTACTCTATCCCGTGCAAGCTTCTTCACCTCCCAGTACCTACTGCAACCTACATCCTTCAGAATCTGCTTAGTGTATTCAGCTCTTGATCTCCCTCTACGATTTTTACCATCCACGCTGCCCTCCAATACTTAATTGGTGATCCCTTGATGCCTCAGAATATGTCCTACCCAGCGATCCCTTCTTCTAGTCCAGTTGTGCCACAAAATCCTCTTCTCCCCAATTCCCTTCAAAACCACCTCATTAGTTATGTGATCTACCCATCTAATCTTCAGCATTCTTCTGTAGCATTGCATTTCAAAAGCTTCTATTCTCTTCTTGTCCAAACTATCTATCGTTCATGTTTCACTTCCATAGATGGCTACACTCCATACAAATACTTTCAGAAACGACTTCCTGACACTTAAATCTATGCTCAGTGTTAACAAATTTCTCTTCTTCAGAAACGCTTTCCTTGCCATTGCCAGTCTCCATTTTATATCCTCTCTACTTCGACCATCATCAATTATTTTGCTCCCCAAATAGCAAAACTCCTTAACTACTTTAAGCATCTCATTTCCTAATCTAATTCCCGCAGCACCACCCGACTTAATTCGACTACATTCCATTATCCTCGTTTTGATTTTGTTGATTTTCATCTTATATCCTCCTTTCAAGACACTGTCCATTCCGTTCAACTGCTCTTCCAAGTCCTTTGCTGTCTCTCACAGAATCACAATGTCATCGGCGAACCTCAAAGTTTTTATTTCTTCTCCATGGATTTTAATACCTACTCCAAATTTTTCTTTTGTTTCCTTCACTGCTTGCTCAAAATACAGATTGAATAACATCGGGGAGAGGCTACAACTCTATCTCACTCCCTTCCCAACCACTGCTTCCCTTTTGTGTCCCTCGACTCTTATAACTGCCCTCTGGCTTCTGTACAAATTGTAAATAGCCTTTCACTTCCTGTATTTTACCCCTGCCACATTCAGAATTTGAAAGAGAGTATTCCAGTCACCATTGTCAAAAGCTTTCTCTAAGTCTACAAATGCTAGAAACATAGGTTTGCCTTTCCTTAACCTAGCTTCTAAGATAAGTCATAGGGTCAGTATTGCCTCACGTGTTCCAATATTTCTACAGAATCCAGACTGATCTTCCCTGAGGTCAGTTTCTACTAGTTTTTCCATTCGTCTGTAAAGAATTCGCATTAGTATTTTGCAGCCGTGACTTATTAAACTGATAGTTCGGTGATTTTCACATCTGTCAACACCTGCTTTCTTTGTGATTGGAATTATTATATTCTTCTTGAAGCCTGAGGGTATTTCGCCTGTCTCATATATCTTGCTCACCAGGTGGTAGAGTTTTGTCAGAACTGGCTCTCCCAAGGCTGTCAGTAGTTCTAATGGAATGTTGTCTACTCCCGGGGCCTTGTTTTACTCAGGTCTTTCAGTGCTCTGTCAAACTCTTCACGCAGTATCATATCTCCCATTTCATCTTCATCTACATCCTCTTCCATTTCCATAATATTGTCCTCAAGTACATCGCCCTTGTATAAACCCTCTTTATACTCCTTCCACCTTTCTGCTTTCCCTTCTTTGCTCAGAACTGGGTTTCCATCTGGGCTCTTGATATTCATACAATTCGTTCTCTTTTCTCCAAAGGTCTCTTTCATTTTCCTGTAGGCAGTATCTATCTTACTCCTTGTGAGATAAGCCTCTACATCCTTACATTTGTCCTCTAGCCATCCCTGTTTAGCCATTTTGCACTTCCTGTCGACATCATTTTTGAGATGTTTATATTCCTTTTTGCCTGCTTCATTTACTGCATTTTTATATTTTCTCCTTTCGTCAATTAAATTCAATATTTCTTCTGTTACCCAAGGATTTCTACTAGCCCTCGTCTTTTTACCTACTTGATGCTCTGCTGCCTTCACTATTTCATCCCTCAGAGCTACCCATTCTTCTTCTACTGTATTTCTTTCCCCCATTCCAGTCATTTGTTCTCTTACGCTCTCCCTCAAACTCTCTACAACCTCTGGTTTAGTCAGTTTATCCAGGTCCCATCTCCTTAAATTCCCACCTTTTAGCAGTTTCTTCAGTTTTAATCTACAATTCATAACCAATAGATTGTGGTCAGAACCCACATCTGTCGCTGGAAATGTCTTAAAATTTAAAATCTGGTTCCTAAATCTCTGTCTTACCACTATATAATCTATCTGAAACCTGTCAGTATCTCCAGGCTTCTTCCATGTATACAACCTTCTTTTATGATTCTTGAACCAAGTGTTAGCTATGATTAAGTTGTGCTCTGTGCAAAATTTCTATCAAAATATCTTCCCCCCCAGTCCATATTCACCTAATACGTTTCCTTCTTTCCCTTTTCCTACTACTGAATTCCAGTTGCCCATGACTATTAAATTTTCGTCTCCCTTCACTACCTGAATAATTTCTTTTATTTCATCATACATTTCTTCAATTTCTTCGTCATCTGCAGAGCTAGTTGGCATATAAACTTGTACTACTGTGGTAGGCGGTGGTAGGCGTGGGCTTCGTGTCTATCTTGGCCACAATAACGCGTTCACTATACTATTTGCAGTAGCTTACCCACACTCCTATTTTTTTATTCTTTATTAAACCTACTCCTGCATTACCCCTATTTGATTTTGTATTAATAACCCTGTATTCGCCTGACCAAAAGTCTTGTTCCTCCTGCCACCAAACTTCACTAATTCCCACTATATCTAACTTTAACCTATCCATTTCCCTTTTTAAATTTTGTAACCTACCTGCCCGATTAAGGGACCTGTAGAATGCCAGTTTTCTTTCTCCTGATAACGACGTCCTCTTGAGTAGTCCCAGCCTGGAGATCCGAATGGGGGGCTATTTTACCTCCGGAATATTTTACCCAAGAGGACGCCATCATCATTTAACCATACAGTAAAGCTGCATGCCCTCGGGAAAAATTACGGCTGTAGTTTCTCCTTGCTTTCAGCTGTTCACAGTACCAGCACAGCAAGGCCGTTTTGGTTAGTGTTACAAGGCCAGATCAGTCAATCATCCAGACTGTTGCCCCTGCAACTACTGAAAAGGCTGCTGCCCCTCTTCAGGAACCACACGTTTGCTGGCCTCTCACCAGATACCCCTCCTTTGTGGTTGCACCTATGGTACGGCTATCTGTATCGCTGCAGCATGCAAGCCTCCCCACCAATGACAAGGTCTATTGTTCATGGGGGGGGGGATCTGGTTTTATACCTTCTATATTGACTATGTGACCTAAGATCTGAACTTCACTATGACCAAATTTGCGATTATGTAGCTTAATAATTATTACTTGTGAATACAATCTTGTAAGAAGTTGGTCAAACATGTTGAGGTGTTCAATCCAGGTTTTGGAAACGATTGTCGCATCATTCACAGACTAAGGCTTTCTCACATAATTCTTCACCTATTGCTGTACCCAATGCTCTACAGATACTGAGATCTGAGATATTAACTGCTGATGGTAGTGCTCTGGAGTGGTAGGCTCGACTTTCGAAAAAGAATGCTGTATATTTCCTGGACTCTGCTTGCAACTTAATCTGCCGGTACTTAGAAAATAGGTCCACTGGTCTTTCCTCTTCTTTTTCTGTGATTTTGGTCACTGTTCTGGCATCTGGTAATAACCGTACCAATCCATCCTGTTTTCTGATGATTATTACTGGTTTGTAAATAGTCTTCACAGGTTTGCCGTCAGATCACATTGTGAAAATTCCACAATATTTCCTCGGAGCAACTGTCCAACATCTTCAGGTGGTAGAACCTTGTTCGTGGCTAGATATGACTGATGGTATTTGCACACTGATGTCCTGTTTTTAGAACACACACTCGAAGAATGAGCAGCTGTGGAAATCATGCATGCACAGTGGTTTGCCATGTTCAAACTCCCTCTGCCAAAAATCGCAGAGCGGCTCTCCTGCACGTGCACTGTAAGCTGCGTTTGTCAAGTGCGGCCATACATTTCTCAACATTTGCCGTACTGGGCCAGTGTTATGATGGCCCTGTTACCGAAGAATCTTGATTTCCGCATCGTGATTTAATAGCAGCCAATTCAGGGTTCCAGGCTGTGCTCAGTTGAAATCCTGTATCCTTGTTGATGAAATAATTGGCTGTACGGGTATGTATTGATTCTTTAATGATGCAGCCCCAGAAAGATGATGCCGGGAAAAACTTCTGTCTTTTCATAAATCATATGATGTCCTGTATTCAGGCAGTGTTCTGCAATTGCTGACTTTTCGGTTGATGAAGGCGTGTATGATGCTGATGTTCATCGCAGGATTCCTGTACTGTGCGACATGTCTGGCCTGTATACACTACCCCACACTGACAAGGAACCTTGTACACACCACATTTCCTCATTTAAAGGTCATCCTTAACCGAACCCAACAGGTTTCTCAGTTTTGGTGATGGTTGAAAAACACACTTAATTCTGTATTCTGAGGACTCTTCTGATTCTTGACGACATGGCACCAAAATACAGCAAAAAGGCCAAAGTGGTGGGTGTTTTCATATCTTCATTCTGCTCCATAGATTGAACTCGCCTGGGCCTGAATACATTACATATCTGTCTCTCAGAATAACCATTTTGTCAGAACACTGTTTCCAAGTGTAGCATTTCACTCGACAGGCTCTCAGGATCAGATACCACATGTGCTCTGTGAACTAACATATGTAATGGACTACCGCATTGTGCAGGATGATGGCAGCTTGTGGCCTGCAGATATAGGTCTGTATGTGTTGGCTTGCAGTAGACACTGTGTCCCAATGTTCCATCTGCTTTCCTTTGTACCAAGACATCAAGAAAAGGTAAAGTACCATCTTTCTCCACTTCCATTGTGAAGTTTGTATTCGGATGGAGCAAATTCAGATGCTGAAGAAACGTAGGTAGAGTATCAAGTCCATGTGGCCACAACACAAATGTATCATCCACATACCACAAAAAACAAGAGAGGTTGAGAGTGGCTGACTGTAGTGCTTTTTCTTCAGCGTCCTCCATAAAATAACTGGCCACCACAGGAGACAGAGGGCTTCCTATGGCGACACCGTCCACTTGTTCAAAATATTGGTCTTGAAATAAGAAGTATGTTGAAGTAAGCACATATTTGAATAATGCTACTATTTCCTCCTCAAACTTGTTGCTAATGCGCTCCAAAGAGTCCTACAAGGGCACCTTCGTAAATAAAGACACAAAGTTGAAACTTACTAACAGGTCCGATGATTGCTATCTAAGGGTTTACAGGCAATCTATGAAATCTTCAGTTTTGAATGTGATGGTCACACTTGCCTACGAGAGGTCCCAATAGTGATGTCAGATATTTAGCAACAAAATAAGTAGGTGCTCCTATGTTACTTACAGTGGGATGGAGAGGCACCCCATTCTTATGTATCTTGGGTAGGCCGTAGAGTCTAGGAGGAACTGCAGCCTATTGACGCAAACCCTTAGTGACTTTCACTGGAATCGAGCTCTTCCTGGATGAGTTACACAGTTTTCCTCTGGATCCTACCCGTTGGATCACTTTTTAATTTACTATATGCAGGATCGTTGAGCAGTTTGTATATCTTGCTGTTATATTCTGTGCGTGAGAGAAGCACAGTAGCATTTCCTTTGTCAGCAGGTAAGATGACTCACGCACAGAATGGTTTTCTGAGAGCCAATATTTTTCCAAAACAGACTTGTCAGAAGCCTACTTAGAACTGCCTGAGGTTGATGATTCCAAATTTGTCCTTATAATGAATACCCCCTTTGAGTTAATACCAGCGCTTGCCATTTGGTGTGCTAATACCCCTGACATTTTCCATAGATTTTTGGAGCAATTCACAGCTTCCATACCAGGGTGCATTATTTATTTATTTATTTATTCTTCATAATAACAGCCTATTATGTGAAAAGCTAAAATAGGCTATGCAAATATCATTTTCTTGGATAATCATAAATTTGTATATTGATGATTTTTTTCTGATGATTAATTTTTTTAATAGTACAGCAACTTCTACTATGACAGAACTACAATAAAACCTTTAATCAGTTACTCAACTGCTAATACTACAGCACTACAGAATCTGTTCTGTGTTTGTTCATTTATTTTGATGCATTTAATATGTAGATAACCGTTTTCAATAGTGGATCTGCCCTCATACTACCCCCAGTCAATAGCTACTTTCTGCTGGATTCCTTGGCCAGCCATCCGGCAGCAAGTTAGCAGCATTTCCACTGCAACAATCACTGTTATTTCTTAAAGTTTATGCTTCCATGACCACTCACACCAACACAATGTAGATTCTTGCATAACTGTTTTATTTGGTGGTCGCCGACCTCAGTAGTGTTCTATCCGTCTGCAGACTATGTTGTGTATCCAGGATAGAAGCATGCTGATGTGTGGTTCAGTGCATCGTGAAGTCATCCTTGACCTTTCTGATCATCCAAGATCCACCAGGTAGACATGTTCCTTATTGTTGCTTTGGGATCAAACATCCTTAATGCTTGACGGCCGTTACTCATGCATCTTTGTAGAGTACGCAGTCCCACAATGTGTGTTCTGCTGTGCCCACACTGATGCATGTGCAGCTATCATTCATCTGTCTTTCGATTTTGTATAGATACATAGCATGTGGGCTGTTGCCCATCAGTTAATGTGTCAATTCGCTCGATGGGTTAAGAAATTTCATGTTTAGTCACACACTCATGTTAGGTAGAAATTCGTATTTTCTCCTGCCTGTGCCTGAAGTGTCTCATTCATTCTTCTGCAGTTGTAATATGCGATATTTTATAAACTTTTTCAAAGTTGACTCAGTTGCAAGCATCATTTGTACTTCCATTTGATTGTCTTTCTTTAATCAGTAAAAAGCTCCCCTTTTCCTAATTTCAATATCCGGTGGGTACATTCCTAGAATTCCTAACAAAGCATCAACTAGGGTAGTGCAGTAGGCACCTGTTAATAGCACGTCTCGTTGAACTTTTCTCACTAATGAGGCTGGCTTGACTAGCTGCAATTTATGAGCCCAAACACTTGCACCAAATCCTACGACTGATGCTAATATAGTTTGGTGGTATGCTCTGATGGTTTTCAGGGGAAGCTAAAATTGTCTGTTTACAATGGTTATAATTTTATTCATCACGTTTGTAACTTTTCTGTCTGCTTCTTCTGTTGGATGTGCAAAGTTACGATGTTCATCAGAAATACCCATAGATATTACATTACTCCACTTCTCCTAACTGTTGCATAATTTAATTTTATTTTAGGATTTCTTGCTGGTTTCCTTTTCAGCAGGAGATACATTGTTTTGTGAGGTACTAGTGACAATTTAACACGGCGATTCCAGTCCTGAAGTTCACGGAGCGCTTAAATATATTTGTCTTCTATAATTCTTCCAAAGTCACCACTTTTAACAAACAGCTTCTCGTCTGCAAATGCTACCAACCTGCTTATGTTACCGCTGTCACATAACTTCTGTAGTATGGGCTCCAGTGCTACATCCCAAAACTCTGGGCCACACAGTGATTTTGTTATTGTCATTATTTTCTTTCCTGGGCATGTTAATGAAGCATATCACCTATGACAATAATCCCTCAGGCAGTTGTACAGTGCTTCTGGACACTTCAGATCCCTGTGGCAACCAAAGAATGATGGCCACATTAGGTTATTGAAAGTGGCAGCCATATCAAGCATCATCGCTAGAGCATACTTAGAATAAGTATCTGTCTCTAGCAAAATTGCCTTATTAAATGCATCTTCAGGTGACTTGCCTGTCTAAACTGGAGAGGGCTCATTCCATGTAGCAGTCTATGATTGTATAATCTCTTGCGTAATAGTTTTTCATATATCTTACTGAGAGTGTTCAAAAGACAAATTGGGTCTCATTGGATCCTTTTCTTGCCATTTACTAATTACCACTACCTCAGCACTCATCTATGGTGCAGGGACCCTTCCTTCCAAGAGATGCTTGTTGTACAGTTTTCACAAGTAACAATTTAGTTGGTCACGTTGGACTTGTATTACTTTGGTGAGATCACATCTGATTCTGGAGATATGCTATTTTTCTGTCCTAAAATTATTTCCCTAATTTCTTCTTGTGCGAAAGGATACCAAGTTGATAATTTCTACAGTCTTCCCACAACATTTTTCATAATCTATGCTGATCTTCTGTCTCATCTTCTTCATCATCATCCAAAAGTAGTGTTTTATACTGGTGCCATAAGGAGGTGTGGATAATGTGGACTATTTTGAGGTCTGTTGTTGGTGGGTACTTTCACCAACAGCCGTTCATGCATCTAAGTTCCCACCTCGACAGTTTCTCGCTACAGTTGCCACTGAAATGGTCTAAATTGATTGATATATTTACTCTCCTTTGAGCAGAGTGACACTTACATCTTCTTTCTTGAAGTAAAGGATGCATTGTACAACCCCTTGATAAAGAATGCAGCATAAAACAATCATAAATAATGTCACAGTATTTTCTGAAGCTTGCAGACTACGATATGTTGAGGCATCATTTTCAGGATGAAGCAATTTAGAAATGAATGAAACTGCCTCCCTTTCTAGGAGATATGTTGTAAAAACTTTTTACACAAATATATATTGTTGTCTGACATACACGCAATATGTCCACCCAGAATCACTTACGGGAAGAGACAGATACTTGAAGATTGAAAAATTTTATTGACCTAAGGAAACATTAGAATACAGATATTATTCAACTTTCTATTATACTTATCTGTTTTTGGCGCAGGCATGTGTATATTACACCTTTGCCTCACACAGTGGTCCAGTACTTATTAAATGACATATACTTTATAGCTAAACCAAAATAATATCTGTCACAGTTTCCATTAGCAGGGCAGCTGACTGTTTCCAACTTTACCATCCCATCATTCCTTTTGAGCATGGATAAGACTGTTGATGATCTTTTTTTCTCACAGACTATTTTATTTGGTATACACCAGGGACTGGTTTCTAATTTAGCCTCCGTGAACTGTGTCCATTGTTCTATTTTTGTTTTCTATAACTCTTCCTTCAAACATTGTTTAACATACCTGTATCTATGCAACCTTTAGATCCTTTCTTCTAAGGTCATGATGCTCTGGTATAGTTTCCTGGCTCTTCTTGTTCCACATATTAATTCCTGCAGTGCCTCGGTCCAGATGCAAGGTTACTCATTTAGAATGACCTCTTCTGATCAGTATCGATGCCTGCATTGCTCTGTGTATAGCTACTGTCAGTTCTTTTGCTTTAACAACTACATTATCACTCTCCTTTTCCTAGTCCCAACAGTGGAAACGCTTTTTCGCCACCAACCCGACCAACCAGACTCAACCAAAGACCAATATTGAACTTTGCCTAACTCAGTTCACTCCTCTATCCAACCGTGATCCACCACCACTGCCTCCAAACCACCCCCTGTTAACTCTCCAGAGTTTCTTAACCTTGAACCTTGCCTCACCATCATGCCCCAAATCAATCAACATGCAAACTAACCTTACATCCACAGAAAGAACCGCAGTCCACCATCTAAAAACTGATCCCGAGCTTATAATCCTACCTGCAGACAAAGGCTCCACCACCGATGGTTTGAACCACGAGGATTACCTGGCAGAAGGACTCCGTCAACTGTCAGATACTTCCACCTACAAGCCTTGCCACAGTGACCCCATTCCAGTAATCCAGCAGAATCTCCAGTCACTACTCAAATCCCTAGGCCCATCCCAGAACCTCTCCCCTGAATCCATCTCTTTGCTTACCCCTACCACTCTCTGCACCCCCACATTCTACATACTTCCTTAAGTCCATAAACCCAATCACCCAGGACGACCCATTGTGGCCAGTTTCTGTGCCCCAACTGAGAGAATCTCTGTTCTCATAGACCAACACCTTCAACCTAATACCTGGAACCTATCCTCTTATATAAAAGATACCAACCATTTCCTCAACTGACTCTCCACAGTTCCTGTCCCTTTATCACACAGTGCCCTGCTCATCACTGTTGATGCCACCTCCCTGTACACTAACATTCCTAATGCCCATGGTCTTACTGCTATTGAACACCTCTTTTCCAGACGCCCTATGTATTCCAAACCAACAACCTCCTTCCTAGTCGCAATGACCAACTATATCCTCACCCACAATTACTTCTCCTTTGAAGGCATTACTTACAAACAAATCTGGGGTACGGCTATAGGCACCCACATGGCACCGTCCTGTGCCAACCTATTCATGGGCCATTTAGAGGAATCCTTCCTAAAAACCCAGAATCCTAAAACCCACACCTGGTTCAGATTCATTGATGACATCTTTGCTCTCTTGGTTGAAGGTGTGGACACCCTATCCACATTCCTCCGGAAGGCTAACAGCTTCTCCCCCATTTGCTTCACTTGATCCTTCTCAACCCATCAAGCCACCTTCCTAGATGTTGACCTCCACCTCAGAGATGGCGACATCAGTACCTCTGTCCATATCAAACCTTCTAACCACCAGCAATACCTCCACTTCGACAGCTGCCACCCATTCCATACCAAGAAGTCCCTTCCGTACAGCCTAGCCACCTGTGTCATCGCATCTGCAGTGACGAGCAGTCCTCTCAAAATATACTGAGGGTCTAACTGAAGCATTCACTGACTGTAATTATCCTCCCAACCTTGTACAAAAACAAATCTCCCGTGCCTTATCTTTCCAGTCTCCCACCACCTCCCAAAGTCCCACAGTCCGGCCACAGAGGGGCATTCCTCTCATAACTCAGTACCATCCGGGTCTGGAGCAACAGAATTACATTCTTTCCCAGGGTTTCTATTACCTCTCATCATGCTCTGAAATGAGAAATGTCCTTCCCACCCCTCCAACAGTGGTATTCCGACATCCACTGAACCTTCACAATATACTCATCCATCCTTACACAATCCCTGCTCCCAATTCCTTACCTCATGGCTCATACCCCTGTAATAGACCTAGATGCAAGACCTGTCCCATACATCCTCCTGCCACCACCTGCTCCGGTCCGGTCACTAACATCACCTATCCCATCAAAGGCAGGGCTACCTGTGAAACCAGTCGTGTTTTACAAGCAAAGCTGCAACCACTGCACTGCATTCTACGTAGGCGTGACTACCGATAAGCTGTCTGTTCACATGAATGGCCACTGACAAACTGTGGCCAAAAAACAAGTGGACCCCCCTGTTGCTGAACACGCTGCCAAACATGATATCCCTTATCTCAATGACTGCTTCACAGCCTGTGCTGTGCATATAGATCCTTCCCACCAACACCAGCTTTTCTTAGTTGCAATACATCCTATGCTCCTGTAACCCTCCTGGTCTCAGCCTTCATTAGTCACTGTCCTCACCCATCCAGCCCCCTCTCTGTTCCCATTCCAGCACCACACAGCCGTCATTTGACTGCAACACCCAGTATTTTAATTTTTTTTATTTCTCTCCTTTCTGCTACCCCCCCCCCCCTCCCCCCTCCCCTCCCCACCTTCTCTCCTGCCCTCCATCTAAACTGCAGCACTTCATTGTCTGCCACCCCCACCATACTATCCCTCCCTCTCCGTGCCGCAGCCTCCTCCTTACCCCCACCCAGTCGCCATTCCCATCATGCACTGGTGCAGCTGCTCGCAGTGTGGTTTCAGTTATTTGAGACTGCAGACGTGTGTGCAAGTTGAGTTTGCATGAGCATTTGTGTGTATGTGTGTGTGTGTTTGTGTGTCTATTGCTGACAAAGGCCTTAATGGCCGAAGGCTATAATTGTGTGAATATTTTTGTTGTGACTGTCATGATTCAGCATCTCCGCTATGTGGTGAGTAGCAACTTCCCTTCTCTAATATTATTACATTCCATGCTGGATTTTCCATTGTTTATATTATGTTACCAGTGTGACTTTTTAATTAAGTCATATCGTTCTTTGCATGCTCAAGTCTTATCATAGTGATTTTATTGTTCTGATTAGGTGTTTTAATACATGATGATCCATAAAGTGCATTTATGACGATGTCTTTATCATATATATGGTATATGATATGCCTGCTGTCAAACCGATATTTTGCCGGCCAGGGTGGCTGAGCGGTTCTAGGCGCTACAGTCTGGAACTGCGCGACCGCTACAGTCACAGGTTTGAATTCTGCCTCGGGCATGGATGTGTGTGATGTCCTTAGGTTAGTTAGGTTTAAGTAGTTCTAAGTTCTAGGGGACTGATTACCTCAGAATTTAAGTCCCATAGTGCTCAGAGCCATTTGAACCATTTGAAGCCAAACTGATATTTGTTCTTTCTTATTGCGTGTACTGATTATGTTGGTTTCTGTTAACGAGCAAACTCTTTCAGGTCCTTATGATAGTACAATCCATTTTCCTTCCCGCTGTTGGGATATGCTAGTTGGTAACAGCCTGAATGTGGGTTATTGGGTGTTACAAATGGTTCAATGTATAATAGTTGCCACTTGGGGATATTGGGTATTAAAAATGGTCCAGTTTATAATAGTTGCCAGTTGGAGATACTGGGTATTACAAATGGTCCAGTGTATAATAGTTGCCACTTGTGATTGAGTTTCTTGTATTTTGTTGACTTTGGATGAAACTGCAACAGTGCTTCCTGACCCGCTTGAAATTTAATTACACATCCTAACCTCTTATCATATTTTTTTTTCTACCTTCTGCCTGTACCTCTAAGGTTACCAGAGGTTGTCTTACCTTCTCTTCCATAGTTCTCTCCTATCGTGTCATTTACCTGTAGTTGCTTGTGTTACCATAGTTAAGGATGCTAACAATGCTGGTTGTTTCCACTGTTATTGTTATAGTGATTTCCATTACTCAACGTACCAGGCTGTATATTGTTGTTCTCAGTGGAGACTGTCCCTCTTCATAAATTAGATCAATCAAGTCAAGAATAGAGAGGAAGTAGTCGAGATCATTCTCTGGTATTGTCACAAATTTTTCCTTGATATTTGGTGGCAGCTGACTCTTAAGTATCTTTAACATGTCAACATGTGAGATTGGATTCGTTTAGTAATGTGTCTTATTAAGATATTTTTCAAAATTGCAACGCAGTCCTCTTTGTTTACTGTTTAAGGGCTGAGGGTTAAACACCTCATGACAAAACATCTCTTGTACAACGATAGACCAGTATTTGTCAAGAAATGCTTGCTCATATTGTTCAAACATGTGGCAATGCACAGCCATGTTGGTAGCCCAAAGCAAAACGTCACTTTACGGATCTCTGTCCAGTTGTGTGGCAGCACATTCAGGAATGTGAAATGCCCTTGTGAATATGAAGGGTTTGTTTTCTTGTCCTCTGTCGAATATACTGGAAATTGCCTATGCCTAATTAGGCCTTCATCTGCTAAAATAGGTGACAAACAAGATGCTATGCTCAAAGGCTGCAGCACCATTTCCGGTTGCATGTGCTTATATGCAACATAGGATGGTGCTGTCATTGGTATTGGTTGTTGTGAATTATATTCCCTTTCTACATCACCATAAATAGTCACAGGTGAAAGCGATTAAGCTTTCCTGCTTCCTGAAACGTTTATTTGGCTTTGATTGTTGGTTGCAGTTGGCTCCATTGAGCTACTGCTACCATTCACAAGCTCTTCTGCTGCTTGAATATCTGAGTCGATTTTAGCACTTATTTTGCTTTCCTTCTGTGTCATTACCTTTTCTACAACATCTAAGTAAGTATTATGCTCTTTTATAAACTTTTGTGCAAGCGTAGTGTCACTATCTAATAAACCAACCTCGACTCTTTCAGTTGGTTTCTTCATATCCTTGTCCGTAGATTCTTGGTATCTTTTTACGAATTTGTGACCTAGTTTCAAGTGTTCCACCTGTTTTGATAGTTTTTGTACTTCATCCGGTAAGTCTCTGTAAACAGACTGCAGTTTCGTGATGTTCCCATGCACAACCTTCATGGTCTATGTAATTTCAGTCTGCACAGTTTGTAAATTATTCTGAACTTCGGTTATACTGTTAAGCCTGTCCACAGTTTCCTTCTGATCTTGAATTATGGATGAGAAATTCCGATCTAACTTATTTAAGTCAGTGGACAAGCCTGTGTGCATGTCTTTCGCCAATTCTCTGGACAGGTCCACATGTATCTCTGCGCTCAAATTGTCAAACCCCTCTGTTAAGTCATTATTCAAGTCTATGTGCAATTCAGATTATTGCTATTACATGTTTTGGATCCTGTCAGTTCCAAATGTTATTTATTTTGAGATCTGTTGCTCCAATATTTAGATTTAAACTCGCACTCAAAGCTGCTATATGTTCTGAATTCATCAAATTTAAGCATGCTCCATTGTGCTGCATTTTGTATTGAGTGACTGACATTAAATCAAATCTTATTATGCTTATTCCACATATTTTGATGCATTTCTTTGAAAGCCTTCAAGAAAATCCCTGGTTGTATATCACCAGGTTGGTAAAACTTCACAGAAATTTATTGTTTAATCCCCTACTGAACATAGTGGAAAAATCATTGTCTGCATTAGACTGTGGCTTACCATTAATTAGTTCAGTGTTGCAGTTTTTTTCTTACCACTTGAAGTACATACTCAGGATTCAGTACGCTATTACATGTATTATTTGCATTTGTGTTACTGTTAGTTTCTTCTGAGTTTGTTTGAATTCTCTTCAGAACAAATTAAAAGGTGGATCTGCTGAAGTTTCTATAATATCCTTAGGTTGAGTATATGCCCTATTAATCACAAGTTCCTTTGTGCATTCTAGCTTCTGTATTTTAGATTCTAAATCATTATTGATTGACATAATTGTATCTACTTCTTTAGTTGTTACTTTCTGTAAACTAGATTTTGTTTCTAAAAGTTCCTTCTCTAAAGTTTCTATTCTCTTAAGTATTCATCCTGTGTAGCCGCCATTGCAAGTACACAGTTCAATTTGCTGTCTATTTTATCTTCTTCTGTTTCCATATGTTCATCTGTCTCTTTTACATTATTGAATTCCACGTCTAACATTCATTCTAAGAGATCTATTTTCCCATTTATTTGTGATGTAAACTTCTACATTTTATTTTCCAATGTTAAAAATTTGGTTTCATTCATTCTTAAAAATTCATGACTTTGTTACCCATGTGTATAAATTTGCTGTCAAACAGCATAAACCAATCATTCATTTTATGTTCAAGTTGCATAACTCTTCCATTCATCTGTGAAAATTGTTCAGATATCACCAGCATAAATCTCTCCATTGTCACACGTTCCTCTGTAAATGGCTTGATTGCATCTTAGTTTTCTATCACTACATAACAACCGTCATAATGCAAGTTATAGTATGTACTTGCCAATAAGATAATGTGTATTCTCTACACTGGTCCCTCCTGCAGTTAATACTGAATACACAGTAGACAAAACTCTAAGCTACAAAAAACTTCATAAACAATATGCCTCACCCACCGGTTACTTGTTAATTACTATTGGTGTGCATTAACTGCTACCAAAGGTGACTCACACGGTAGAGGTGAGTCCAGCTGCTCGGAGTTTTGATGTGTTATATTACCATTACTCAGATGCTGCTAACTGCTGCTAATACATTTGCTAACTGTGATGGTGGATGAATGTAGCCACCAACACAGGGTGGTCTTAGTGCCAGTTGCTCTTGTTGTGGAGATTCTGACAACCCAGCATGTGCCAGTAAGTTGTAACAGCACCAACGTGTTGAAATTGGAGCACTCAACACTGATTAATTATTCTAGACACATCAACATGATATCTTATTAATTCTTTTTGATTTACATAGCAACCCCTTGTTGACTGGCGTTACCAAGCTCAAATCACCTCTTGTGTGTTAAAAATTCACACGTTTCACAGTAACACCCTTTTAAATCTTTTTAATTCACTCAGCAGTCAACTGTCTTCGTCTGCTGTGATCACCCTGAATTGAGTGTGAACTTTTGTATGGTTGTACACATTGATGTCTAGTTGCACCATACTATAAGCATGCTGCTCCAGAAGAATTTGCCATAATCAATTTAAATTCTTGACCTCATTTTTGTAAAGTAAATTTCATATACATAAATAGTGGTTGCTTCTTCCAGCTGTAATTTAAGTTGCATAATCCCTTCAGTAGTTGCAAGGGCAACAGTCTGGATGATTGACTGATCTGGCCTTGTAACAATAACCAAAACGGCCTTGCTGTGCTGGTACTGCGAACGGCTGAAAGCAAGGGGAAACTACAGCCGTAACTTCCCGAGGGCATGCAGCTTTACTGTATGATTACATGATGATGGCGTCCTCTTGGGTAAAATATTCCGGAGGTAAAATAGTCCCCCATTCGGATCTCCGGGCGGGGACTACTCAAGAGGATGTCGTTATCAGGAGAAAGAAAACTGGCGTTCTACGGATCGGAGCGTGGAATGTCAGATCCCTTAATCGGGCAGGTAGGTTAGAAAATTTAAAAAGGGAAATGGATAGGTTGAAGTTAGATATAGTGGGAATTAGTGAAGTTCGGTGGCAGGAGGGACAAGACTTCTGGTCAGGTGAATACAGGGTTATAAACACAAAGTCAAATAGGGGTAATGCAGGAGTAGGTTTAATAATGAATAGGAAAATAGGAATGCGGGTAAGCTACTACAAACAGCATAGTGAACGCATTATTGTGGCCAAGATAGATACGAAGCCCACACCTACTACAGTAGTACAAGTTTATATGCCAACTAGCTCTGCAGATGACGAAGAAATTGAAGAAATGTATGATGAAATAAAAGAAATTATTCAGATTGTGAAGGGAGACGAAAATTTAATAGTCATGGGTGACTGGAATTCGAGTGTAGGAAAAGGGAGAGAAGGAAACATAGTAGGTGAATATGGATTGGGGGACAGAAATGAAAGAGGAAGCCGCCTGGTAGAATTTTGCACAGAGCACAACATAATCATAACTAACACTTGGTTTAAGAATCATGAAAGAAGGTTGTATACATGGAAGAACCCTGGAGATACTAAAAGGTATCAGATAGATTATATAATGGTAAGACAGAGATTTAGGAACCAGGTTTTAAATTGTAAGACATTTCCAGGGGCAGATATGGACTCTGACCACAATCTATTGGTTATAACCTGTAGATTAAAACTGAAGAAACTGCTAAAAGGTGGGAATTTAAGGAGATGGGACCTGGATAAACTGAAAGAACCAGAGGTTGTACAGAGATTCAGGGAGAGCATAAGGGAGCAATTGACAGGAATGGGGGAAATAAATACAGTAGAAGAAGAATGGATAGCTTTGAGGGATGAAGTAGTGAAGGCAGCAGAGGGTCAAGTAGGTAAAAAGACGAGGGCTAGTAGAAATCCTTGGGTAACAGAAGAAATATTGAATTTAATTGATGAAAAGGAGAAAATATAAAAATGCAGTAAGTGAAACAGGCAAAAAGGAATACAAACATCTCAAAAATGAGATCGACAGGAAGTGCAAAATGGCTAAGCAGGGATGGCTAGAGGACAAATGTAAGGATGTAGAGGCCTATCTCACTAGGGGTAAGATAGATACCGCCTACAGGAAAATTAAAGAGACCTTTGGAGATAAGAGAACGACTTGTATGAATATCAAGAGCTCAGATGGAAACCCAGTTCTAAGCAAAGAAGGGAAAGCAGAAAGGTGGAAGGAGTATATAGAGGGTCTATACAAGGGCGATGTACTTGAGGACAATATTATGGAAATGGGAGAGGATGTAGATGAAGATGAAATGGGAGATATGATACTGCGTGAAGAGTTTGACAGAGCACTGAAAGACCTGAGTCGAAACAAGGCCCCCGGAGTAGACAATATTCCATTGGAACTACTGACGGCCGTGGGAGAGCCAGTCGTGACAAAACTCTACCATCTGGTGAGCAAGATGTATGAAACAGGCGAAATACCCTCAGACTTCAAGAAGAATATAATAATTCCAATCCCAAAGAAAGCAGGTGTTGACAGATGTGAAAATTACCGAACTATCAGCTTAATAAGTCACAGCTGCAAAATACTAACACGAATTCTTTACAGACGAATGGAAAAACTAGTAGAAGCCAACCTCGGGGAAGATCAGTTTGGATTCCGTAGAAACACTGGAACACGTGAGGCAATACTGACCTTACGACTTATCTTAGAAGAAAGATTAAGGAAAGGCAAACCTACGTTTCTAGCATTTGTAGACTTAGAGAAAGCTTTTGACAATGTTGACTGGAATACTCTCTTTCAAATTCTGAATGTGGCAGGGGTAAAATACAGGGAGCGAAAGGCTATTTACAATTTGTACAGAAACCAGATGGCAGTTATAAGAGTCGAGGGACATGAAAGGGAAGCAGTGGTTGGGAAGGGAGTAAGACAGGGTTGTAGCCTCTCCCCGATGTTGTTCAATCTGTATATTGAGCAAGCAGTAAAGGAAACAAAAGAAAAATTCGGAGTAGGTATTGAAATTCAGGGAGAAGAAATAAAAACTTTGAGGTTCGCCGATGACATTGTAATTCTGTCAGAGACAGCAAAGGACTTGGAAGAGCAGTTGAATGGAATGGACAGTGTCTTGAAAGGAGGATATAAGATGAACATCAACAAAAGCAAAACAAGGATAATGGAATGTAGTCTAATTAAGTCGGGTGATGCTGAGGGAATTAGATTAGGAAATGAGGCACTTAAAGTAGTAAAGGAGTTTTGCTATTTGGGGAGCAAAATAACTGATGATGGTCGAAGTAGAGAGGATATAAAATGTAGGCTGGCAATGGCAAGTAAAGCGTTTCTGAAGAAGAGAAATTTGTTAACATCCAGTATTGATTTAAGTGTCAGGAAGTCATTTCTGAAAGTATTCGTATGGAGTGTAGCCATGTATGGAAGTGAAACATGGACGATAAATAGTTTGGACAAGAAGAGAATAGAAGCTTTCGAAATGTGGTGCTACAGAAGAATGCTGAAGATTAGATGGGTAGATCACATAACTAATGAGGAAGTATTGAATAGGATTGGGGAGAAGAGAAGTTTGTGGCACAACTTGACCAGAAGAAGGGATCGGTTGGTAGGACATGTTCTGAGGCATCAAGGGATCACCAATTTAATATTGGAGGGCAGTGTGGAGGGTAAAAATCGTAGAGGGAGACCAAGAGATGAATACACTAAGCAGATTCAGAAGGATGTAGGTTGCAGTAGGTACTGGGAGATGAAAAAGCTTGCACAGGATAGAGTAGCATGGAGAGCTGCATCAAACCAGTCTCAGGACTGAAGACCACAACAACAACAACAATCCCTTCTTGTGTGATATTGTAATTGGACTCTTCTATAGGATTCGTATGTCTGGGTCGCCACTTGCAAAACTTTGTGTCGATAAAGTGTAACTTCTTGCAGTTAGGCCCGAGCACTGGTTGGACAATAACTCTGCAAAGTCTAAAAAAAATCATCTTGATGGTTCCTGAGCTCCAGACAGAAAATCCATGTAGTGGTTAATGACTTGGTTTATTAACCATGCATTAAAACATAAAACATTGGAGCATTTGATTGACAACTTTGATATATCTCCGAGCTAAGTCTACAACAGGTCTGAACTAAATGAGATATCTTACGTTGAATATCCAATATATTTGAATTTTTGAGAAGTCCATGGCAAAGAACTTTTCCAGGAGGATCTCCGTGGTGCCGTGTACAATGTTGCAGACTGTCAGGACACACTGCACATGATGATGTAAGCATGTCATAAGGAGACCTTGTGTTGTCGCATGATGTCCCAGGAGTACTTCAAACATAAAAATTACCACCAAACGAATAACTATAGTTTGGCTGAACCTAGTTTGTAGTATTCATCTACACACTTACAGTCACCTTCTCAATTAAATTTACTTGTCTAACTGTCACAACCTAATGTTATTAATTCAGTAAATTTAATCACATATGCATTTACATGATTTTCAGTCTCCTCAAAGTAATTATCTAGAATCTTGTAATTATTTAATTTCTTATTAAAACTTTGTTCTAACCCATCCATTCACCCAAAGAATCTATTTTCTACTTGATTCATATCACAAAGTAATTGCTCTGTTGATGATTGATTGCAAAATAAAGTTGCACAATTTATAATTACCTGGTGTATTTACAATTAAGTTAATCAATTTATATTCACCTGAGATTGCCATGGCTATAATTTATATTATTAGACAGTACAATGAAGTAACTTACTTTCACTGTTCTTGCACCAAATGAATTAATATTGGTCTACCAATTGCCATGGTCTTTTGATGCCAGTGTACATCTCAACTTGTTACTTGGTAAACTGCTCACCTTCGCTGCATTTGTGAACTTAAACATGCCCTAACAGCAGTTCTGCTGTACCTTGGTCTGCCATTGGCAACTTTGTTGCACATGCCCAGTTTCTACTTCTTTTCTTCAATATAGTGACAATAGCTCATATAGTCTGATGTAATCTGAAACAGCAAATTTTCACCAATAACAGTGAGGAATGGTTTGTTCCTCTTTTCTTTTCTTTGTGTCTTTTGTTATTCTGTTGTAACTCTACCACATCATTTACTAATGAAAAACATCATAGGTAAGGCCTTTACTTTTGCCCCACTCCAGAATTCAATCATACTGGGCTTGTTAACTCGTTAACTGTGTAGATTGTGCGAACACCTCTTCGTCAATGGGTAATATGCACCAGCAGGCCCTGGTATGGTGGTGCTGTGTATTTCTCTCACACTAAAAGTTTTCCTTCATTTTTGTGTTTGAATTTAAATAGATAACAAGGAAACTTTGCATTCTGCATGCCAGTATGAAATCTCTTTGTGAAGGCCTTTTCTCATGCACACCACACACCATATTGTTGGTCTTTTCTTCACTGTGGGCAGCAGAAGGTCTGGAAAAAACCTGGCTGTAAAGTATGTTGCTTTTGGTGTTACAGGTGGGTGTCTTACTGATGTCCCATGTTGTGGTGAAGATTTGGCCAACTGTTCACGAAGACTAATCATGAAGCTCATTTACTTGATTCACCACCATTCTTCTTGTATAAAACGTATGCATTGAAGCATGCAGTGCCCAACAAGTGATGGAAAAGCTGCTGATAATGTTTTTTCAACCTGCTCCTGGCCACCTGGCAGCTTTGCATCTGATAAACACACCTATCCTCACCACCTGTATTCTTGTTGTAATCAACAACAACATGTGGCTTTTGAACGATTCCCTTCCTCGAGACCACATGTAAAATAGTATCTTTATGGAAGTTACTGACTGTAACAATGTCTCTTTTGTCCTTCCATTTCATTTCCAGTGGTTGCTTCTGTATCCTGTTATGTACTCTCTTGTCTTCAATTTTTCCATTCTTACGAAGTCAGGGAGCTCCTTCCTGTCTTGCCACATTGTGCTGACAGTGTTGGTGTTGTGGCTGGTTAGTTTGCCAACCAAATCAGGACTGCTTTATCAGCTGTTAAGATAAATGCAGTGGCCTTTCCTGAGTATATTGCATGCAAGATCCAAAACAATTTTAGAGGTTATTCTTTCTTCTGGACAGTGGCCACCATAATTAGTGTTCTTTCCAGTGTAAAAAATATCTGGAGCTCCGGAGCTGCTTTCGCAGAGTTCACAAAATTTGATGCTGAATCTGCTGTGCTTTATACAATAAGTTGCCTCCATCCAACCTGTCCTTTCCAAAGCAACAATGATTCGTCAATGGTGATGATCCTTTTTGTCATGTTTACTGATCTTAATATATGTTGTTGATGCTCCAGTTTTCTGCCGATAGTGTCTTATGGATCAAACGAGGTATTTTCAACAAAGTAGAGAAATTTCAATAAAAGGTGAAACTACATTTCCCTCATCAGTTTCCTGAATAAAGGTGTGTCAACTGATTCTCTCTTTGAAAAGCACATCTTGTGCTTTGGTTTGTGAAGAATTCTTTGAAGTATGAGAATTCTAATAAGTGTTTTTACTTAATCGCCTATAGTATCCTGCCAACTGTTAACCCTGGAGCATGCTGCCAAATTGGAATGAGAAGCGATAAACTGTTGTGCATATTAAGTTTGTCTGTTCAGTTATTATTTTGCACAAAGCATCATCTACAAAACACATAAAACAACTAGTCACATCATGTGGTTTTAGAGGCACAACTGTACCACTGCTACCACTGAGCAAATATTGGTCACAAACTGAACTAGCATTCACACATGCACTAGATACTGTCTGCTGCAGTAATGTCTCATCATCAGACATTTCTGAATTAAAGTCACCTCTGCTAGCCTCACTAATGTATGGCAAACACATACGAAAAAGGCACACTTTTGTATCTGCTTCACTGGACGCACACTATCGATGTGTGCTCAAGTGGAAAATGTTATAACTATCCCAGAGTATGCTGTGTTGCTTGAAGAGAGTTGCCTTCTAGTGGATGGAGCTCAACTAATAACTACAGTTTCAACGGCAGGCCAGTAACTTGTCATTCCCATTACCTACTAACCACAGTCTGCAGTAGACAGATTTGTCCGTCCAACCCATTGCGAATTAGCAGAGTGTGGACAGAGATATCTGTCATGCCTGCTTAAAAGGCCTCAAAACAGTCATGAACGTTTCATCGAGAAGCCTCAGTCCCACAGAAATATCAGTCTTTTCCAAAGGCCTCACCTTTTGCCCACTCGCAAATTCAATCATGCAGGACTTGTTAAAGACCTTCTCTCCTTCTCCCGGTCTCTACAGTGGAACCACTTTTTTGCCACCAATCCTACTAATCTGAGTCAGCCCAAACCTATACTGAACCCTGCCTGATTTAGTTCATTTCTCCATCCAACCATGATTCACCTCTCCACTGCCCTACAAACATCCCCTGTTAACATTCCAGAATTTCTTAACCTCAAACCTCGTCTCACCATCACTCCTCAAATCCCTCAACATGGAAACCAATCTCTTTGCAGTTCAACACCACGGTGGTAGAGCCTTTGTTGGCAGGTAAGATTGTAAGGTCAGGATCAGTTTTTAGATGTTGGGTTATGGTTCTTTCTGACCATCTAAAAACTGATCCTGACCTTACAGTCTTACCTGCCAACAAAGGCTCTACCACTGTGGTGTTGAACTGCAGAGATTACCTGGTGGAGGGACACCACCGGCTGTCAGATTCATCCACCTCTCCATCACTTCTACTACTACCCCACTTCTACCTTCTGCATACTTCCTAAAGTCCATAAGCCCAACCACGCATATTATGTGGCCAGGTACTGTGGCACTGACTCTAGTAGACCAACGCCTTCAGTCTATTAACCATATCATAATCTCCTGTATAAAAGATACCAACCACTTCCTCTACTGACTCTCCACAATTCCTGTTCCTTTACCACAAGGCACCTTGCTTGTCACTGTTGATGGCCACCTTTTCCTATACTAACATCTCCAATGCCCATAGCATTGCCGTTATTGAACACTACCTTTCCCAGCACCCAAATTACTCCAAACCTACAACCTTCTTCCTGGTTACCATCACCAACTATATCCTCATCCACAATTACTTTTTCTTTAAAGAAATCACCAGCAAGAAAATCCATGTTACAGCAATAGGCACCCACATCACATTACCGTATGCAAACCTATTCATGGACCATATAGAGGAATCCTTCCTAACCACCCAGAATTTGAAACTTCTCACCTGGTTTGGATTCATTGATGACACCTTTGTGATCTGGGCCATGGGTGAGGACATCCTTTCCACATTCCTTCAGAACCTCAACACCTTTTGCCCCATTTGCTTTACCTAGTCTGGCAGCCGCATTACACGAGGAAATGAGAAAAGTTTTAATATGTAGTAAATACCTAAGAAAACCTCCTGTATTTTTCATTTGTCTTCGTAATGACATTATGGCAGGTCATCACATTGCTCGCTTTTCTCTCAGTAAAGTTAATCAGCTGGAAATTTATGTCATGTACTGAGTTATCCAGTTGCACTGATCTGTTCAAAATAGAAGCTTCTAAGTTGATGCAATCAACAAATAATCCATATTACAGGTCATGTTTTAGTTATCGAAAATTCAAATATTGGCGGTTTTAGTGCCTTTCACTTGACCTATGACCTTAATATTTTGGATGAGCCGATGTCTGGCAGCAACATTACACGAGAAAATGTGAAAAGTGTTAATATGTAGTAAAAACCTAATAAAACCTCCCATATTTATCATTTGTGCTCGTAATGACGTAATGGCAGATAATCACATGTCTCTCGTTTCTCTCCCAAAACTTTACATTTATCAGCTGGAAATTTATATCACGTGCTGAGGTATCAAGTTGCACAGATCTGTACAAAATAGAAGCTTCTAAGTTGATGCAATCAACAAGTAAGCCGTATTACAGGTAATGTTTTTGTTATCGAAAATTCAATTATTGCCAGCTTTAGTGCATTGCAGTGGACCTAGGACCTTAAGATTTTGTATGAGCCGAAGTCTGGCAGCCACATTACACGAGCCACCTTCCCCAATGTGACCTCTACCTCATGCATGGCTACATTGGTGCCTCTGTCCATGTTAAACCTACCAACCAGCAGCAGTACCTCCACTTCGACATCTGCCACATATTTCATACCAAGAAATCTCTTGATTACAGGCTAACCCCTTGTGGTCATTGTATCTGCAGTGACAAGCACACGCTCTCCAGATATACCAAGGGTCCCAGTGAGGCCTTCACAGACCAAAATTACCCAGCCAGTCTTGTACAGGAACAGATCTTGTGTGCCTTGTCTCTCCAGTCATGTACCATCACCCACACACCCACTGTCCAGGCACAAAGGAGCATTCTCCTCATGACGCAGTGCCTGCCAGAACTGGAGCAACTGAATCACGTTCTGTGACAGGGTTTTGACTACCTGTTGTTGTGCACTGAAATGAGGAATGTCCTATCCACTATTCTTCCCACACATTCCACATTAGTATTCTGCCATCCACCAAACCTACACACTAGCCTTGTCTGTCCTTACTCCACCCCTGCCTCCAACCCCTTGCCTCATGGCTCATACCCCTGCAATAGACCAACATTCCCACACATCCTCACACCTACTCCAGTCTGGTTACGGGCATCTACTATTCCATCCAAGGCAGGGCTACCTGTGAATGCTGTTATGTGATCTACAAACTGCACTGTAACCACTCTGCTGCTTCCTTGAGGTACATGACCTCTGACAAGCTGTCTATTCACATGAATGACCACCAACAAACTGCGGCAAAGAGACAACTGGATTACCCAAATCTGGATTCGTCCTACCAACACCAGCTTTTCTGAATTACTCGTCCCTGTCCTCAACTTACCCATACCATGCCCTGCTCCCACTCCAGCACAAAACAGCTTCCATTCTGCCAGCACACCCACTAGTTCTTTCCCCCTTCAGTGTCTCTTCTTTTCCCCATCAGTGTCTCTCCTTTTCCTACCCCCCACCCCCCCCCCCCACCCCCCCACCCCCCACCCCCAAACCCACCAATTTTATCTAGCAACCCTACTGTGCCCCATGTTTCCACAAGCTGCACCCAATCCTGGTATTCCCCCTACCATGGCCCATACCCCCCAACTGGATTGCTGCTTCCATGATGTGCAGTTACAACTTCATGTGGCCACTGTGGTCATGAATGTGTGTGAGTTGTGCTTGTGCGAATGTGTTTAGCAACGCTACCCTGCCCCACATTTCCACAAGCTGCACTACACTTTTTCATGCCCAATCCTGGTATTGCCCCCACCCTAGCCCATGCCTCCACCTTACCCCCACCACTGAATTGCTGCTTCCACGATGTGCAGTTACAACTACATCTGGCCGCAGTGGTCATGAATGTGTGTGAGTTGTGCTTTTTTGAATGTGTGTGTGTGTGTGTGTGTGTGTGTGTGTGTGCTTTGTACTTCAGTAAAAGTTGTTTTGGCCAAAAGCAAAAATGTACAGTGGTCTTTTTGTTGTGCCTGTCTTCAGCTCATTGTCTCCTTTATTTGGTGAATAACAATATATCCTTTTCATAATATTATTAGTATTCCATCCTGAACTTCCATTGTTGGAATCATTTCCCAGTTACTTAGTATATTTTTTTTTATTTTTTGTGACACTGTCTATCATTAAAATGTACTGTAAAAGACTTGTGTGAGCACTCTAGTCTAGATGGAGCACTTGATATCATCAAATGTGAATTAATATTCAAGTATGAAGATTTTGCAAAGTGATCTGAGAGTTGACATTATCTAATAGCGGGTAAAAAAAGGGGAAGAGATGACTAATAAAGACCAGAATGTTAGCTATGTTTTGTCCAAAACACATGCAGCAAACTTCTGTTGTAACTGCTAACGTGATGATTGTTGTTTTTTTTTTTTCATTTCTAATTGTTCTTGATGAGATAAGTTTCATCCCTATATAGTCCACTGCCATAATGCATGGCATATCCCTATGACTGGTGTCTCATTGACATTACCAGTCTGGTAAGAGTGTTGCTTTTGGATTGTGTGTCTCTGCAAGTTTACAGTATTTACAGTAACTTTTCTTTTAATTATTTGTTGTTTGTTTCATGTACTTGTCACTATTAGGATGTTCACCATATGTATATTTACTCTCTTTAATGTTTTTTTTCTTCAATACTTGATCTGATGCAGAAACTGCAAGATTCAGCTTGAATGGTAGCGTTCTAAAATCAGGTTGACTCAGGTACTTTTCATCTTTCAATTTCTAGATTATTTCTTCAAACTATTGTGGCTGGTCTTCATTATGTAATGTCATAATTTTGATTGATTAGGTGTTGATCGCAATCCTTACTTACTTGCACTTTTTGTTGCACACTCTCTCTCTCTCTGTGCTGTTGTAACACCTGTCTGAGTCTCTGTAATTTTTGCTCTACAACATAACATAAGCATAATGAAATAAAACTTAGTGAAGAATTTTTGCTTTTAGGACATATTTAGTCTGCCATGACTAAATTATCTGTTCTGTATAAGGTGCGATTAGAAAGTAACGGGAATTTTTTAAATTTCGTGAGCTTTATGCATCTGATTTTCAGTTTTTTTCTTATCTTGTTGATACATATTTTCCTGATGTATGTTTGCATTTTCAGCTGTTTTGAATGTTTAGTTTATTGTTTATGGTCGGAAAGGTTACAAGTCTTTTTGAGTGCTCGGTGAATTTTTACTTTTGAAAAAGATGCATCAAAGATTTTGCATTACGTTTTGCTTTAAAAATGGAAGAAAGTGCAGCACCACATTTGAAATGTTTACTGTGGCTTTTGGTGAATCTACTATGAGTAAGTCAAAAGTTAATGGTAGAATCAATGTTTCAAAGAAGGCCAAGAAGATGTTGAATATGGCGACCATCCTGAATGCCCCAGCACATCAGTATTGAGAAGAGTTTGGAACAAGTAAAGAAAATGATTCTGGAAAATCGCTGAATCACTATCAGAGAGGTTTCTGATGATGTTGGCATGTCCTTTGGCTTATGCCTAGCAATTTTGTCATATGTGAAGGAACTTCTCAATGTTTTCTTTGCTTACAGAGGGATAGTGCATCATGAGTTCATGCCTCATGGTCGCATGGTCAATAAGAAGTACTGCCTGGAAATTATGCACCATTTGTATGAAGCAATCTGAAGAAAACAATCAAAATTGTGGCAAAACTACTCGTAGAAATTGCATCATGATAATGCTCTCGCTCACACCTCAATGCTTGTTTGTAGGTTTTTGGCAAAAAACAAAACTGTTATATTACCTCAGCCGTTGTATTCACTGGAAATGGCCCACTGCAACTTCTTTCTATTCCCAAGGTTGAAGAGAACCATGAAAGGATGTCATTTTGCCACCATTGATGAGATAAAAACAAAATTGCTGGATCAGCTGAACATCATAACAAAAAGTGAGTTCCAGATGTGCTTCCAAGATTGAAAAAAGCACTGTTGCAAGTGTGTTATATGCGAGGGGGATTACTTTGAAGGGGATAAAGTTCGTGTGTTATGTGCTGAGATAGTTTGGGCAACTTTACCAGTCTCTGTGGTACATGCTATCACCGTTTTCTTTGTGCCAACATTTTATGACTTCTGTTAGGGGATTATTTGCATTGTCCACTTTCATTATCACTCCTTGTTTAATATTTCCACCAACGAATGATATCGATTGCAGGTTGGAGTCATTACACTACAGGAGTGAAGTACATGAAGGCATTGGCCAGGCAAAACATTTACTGGCCTGGCATCACTGCTGATGCGCATGCTGCTGCTGCCTTGCCTGCTCCCTTAATCAGGTGTCACCAGCACAATGCTTTTTGCCATTGCTCTATCCCGACCACTCACGGGAGAGGCCACAAGCTGATTTTGCTGGGCTATTTCAGGTAGTTATGCGACTGATGGTGGTAGACACCGTCGCAGACTACCCATTTGTGATGTGCATACAGTGCACCACCCGTGCTACCACCCGTGCAGTTTGGAGGGTTTTGGCCATTAAGGGGGAACCTTGTATCCTGGTGTTGAACAACAGGCCTCAGTTTATGTCGACCCAGTTAAAGTCCTTCTGTCACACCAACAGTATAGATCATATGACCACTATCCCTTTTCAGTCTGTCTCCAACATGAAGATGGTGCAGATTGTCTGCATGTTCAAGATCTTGCAGGTGTTATAGACCAAGGGTGCCTTGCACAGCTTCCTCACATCTTACAGATCTATCTGCACCCCCCTGCCCCAATGGGGTCAGTCTGGCTGATATCTTGCATCGTGGTTGCCAGAATTGTGATCTCTTCTGTCCCATTTATCATGCCGATCTTGTGGACAAGCCCACCTGCATCCAGGGCACCTGTATACCTGTATCTGGGTACATGCATTTGGCTGGCATCTGGGGTGGATCCTAGGGATTGTCTTAGTCCACAGGAGATGTCAACTGTTTTATGTTGCACCCAGGCATGTCTGCCAAAATTGTCACAACAACCACCTCCAGTTGCATCCTCAGTTGCAATCGGTGACCCCTCCATCATTTCAGCTTCTCACCTCCAAACCACATCCCAGGGTCCCCACCCTCTGGGTCTCATCTCTTTCCTCGTGCACCTTGTTATGACATCCATTCCGGCTCACCAGTTGGTGAGTGAGGATATCGCAGTTTGATAATCTATGGAGAAAAAACAAATCCCTCTGTCTCAACTGTCTTTCATCTAGGTGACACTGGAGCAGACTGTTGCCACAGGTGCACTGCTGCTTCCTCTGTCCCTGCTGTTCTTGCCTGGTCCTCTTGGTGGGATCGGTCCTTAGTAGGTGGTGCTAGATCTGCAGGTGAAGAGTTCTGTTGCTCCATCTGCCCCCATTTGCCAACACTGTTATCAATCAGAACATTTTCACCCCTACGTGCTGATTTTGGGAGTGAGGGTTGGTATTGATGCAGCACGGAGACATTATAGCTCAGGGGTGAAGTGCACTTCCATAGGTGCAGAAGGTGAGTCTCGCAGGCTCGGGCACTCACAGCAATGGGCTAATCAAGGCACAGCATTTCAATTGAAAATAGTTCCCAGCATGAATACATACCTATCACACCTAGCTGTATTATGCATCTGACCCGGCTGTGGACTTGGACTTTGTGGATATTGTGTTTCGCTCATGACAAATTTGGTTTTGTTTATGTATTGCATGCCCATATAAGGCACAGACAAAAAACTGTATTGTAATTTCCTCTTTCTATTGCTATATTTGCTATAATACTACAGTCACCAATATCAGACTTTATCTTATACTTCAGCAGTTAACCCTGCTGTTCTGTTCGGGTCTATATGACCCGAAACGAATATGAACGTTATTTTACATTATGTAAATACCAATATATATTTATGAAACTTTGTGACTTTGTCTGAAAATGGATGAGCAGCATGTGTTTTAAAAGGTTTTAAAAAAGTTTAAGAAGTTTGGGCTTCAACTGTAATAGTTGCATATGTAATGTTCGGGTCATAATGACCCGACACAAATATGTTTAGTGTAACTCGTATTTATTTCTAAAATCTGGAAATGGCGAAAATTATTTTTGTTGTGTTGTGTGGGAATAGTGACTGCATCATTCCAACTTACTCTCAACAATCACCTAAAGCTCCATGCGTTCACAACAATGGGCTTGTTTGTTGCTTTCCCCAGGAAATAATAATTGGCAGTTCTCAATAATTGGAATGCTTTGTTTCTGCCCAGTTTGACTTGTGACACCATGGCGATGAGACCATTGAATGATCGTGAGTTGGAAGAAATAGTAAATGCCTCACCAGATGAAGGATCACTTTCTGAGTTTGAAGATCACATCAGCAATGCATCTGAAAGCGAGTGTTCCGATGACAGTTACGACAGTCCACAGCCCATACAAAATAGTGTAGAGACTTTTCTTTCTAAAAATGGGAATATAGAATGGCAGTTGCATCCACCAGCACAACATGGTCGCCTACCAGCTTCGAACATCATCAAGAGTACCCCAGGAGTTACCAGGTATGCAGTCAGCAGAATATCTGATGTAAAATGTTCATTTGAAGCAGTATTTCACACAGCGCTTCAAAATGAAATAATAGAGATGACAAATATTGAAGGGCAGCGAGTTTATGGTGAACAGTGGACAGATATTGATGGTTCTGTTTTCCATGCATACTTAGGACTCTTACTCCTAGCGGGTGTATATCGATCTCATGGGGAGTCTACAAAAAGTTTGTGGGATAAAGATACTGGGCGAAACATATTTCGAGCAACCATGTCTCATGAAACATTCTGTAAGATATCACGTGTCCTGCGATTTGACAAGAAATCTACTAGAGAGGAAAGACGACGTACTGACAAACTTGCCGCAATTCGTAGTATTTGGGAGAAGTGGGTAGAGGTCCTTCCTAAACTGTATAATCCAGGAGAAAATGTTACTGTTGACGAGCAGTTAGTAGCATTTAGAGGTCGCTGTCCATTCAAGCAGTATATCCCAAGTAAACCGGCAAAATATGGGATCAAAATATGGACCATGTGTGACAGCAAAACTTCATACGTACTGAAAGCCCAAATTTATACAGGAAAGGTGAGTGGAGCGGCACCAGAAAGAAATCAGGGAATGAGGGTGGTATCTGATCTCACTTCTGAGTTACGTGGTCAGAATATCACGTGTGACAACTTTTTTACGTCGTACAATTTGGGGCAGCTGCTTCTGAAAAGGAAATTGACTATGTTGGGAACTATACGGAAAAATAAGCCGGAGCTTCCACACAAAATGACCAACAAGGAGGTACACAGCTCTTCATTTTACTTCACAAATGACACTACTGTGGTTAATTATATTCCTAAGAGACACAAGAATGTTGTACTTATGAGCACTCTCCACCATGATGCGGAAATCAGTGACAGGGCTGATAAGAAGCCAAAAATGATTTTGGACTATAATTCAACCAAAGGTGCTGTAGACACGCTTGATCAGTTATTAGGTACATATACATGCAAACGAAAAAGTAATAGGTGGCCAATGATAGTTTTCTACAATATTCTTGATGTTTCTGCTTATAATGCATACGTTTTGTGGATTTCGGTTGACCCTAATTGGAATGCAAGCAAATTGACTAGAAGGAGAATATTCTTGGAGGAACTTGGAAAGTCACTGATAAAAGAACATATTGCATCAAGAACGCATTTCCCAAGAACAGAAGATTCTTTGAGAATGGTCACAAGCATCCAAAACCCGAATGATGTGGGTGGTGTGTCAGAATCGGTAACAACAAGAAAATCTACAAAACGTGCACGCTGTAAGTTCTGTCCATCAAGTAATGACAATAAAACAAACATGGTGTGTGGAAAATGTAGTAAACATATTTGCAAGAAACATGTAACCTACTTGTGTCCACAGTGCAAGCAGTAAGAAAAGAACTGTAGTATTTTATAAGATGATTGTATTGAAAATTCTGTTGTTTCAAATTTATGTGAATACTTGTGCCTAAACTACAATCAGTAAGAAGAGAGGATTCTAAAGTTGTAGTGCTTTCTATGTTGGAATGTAATAAAAAAACTGTAGTGTGTTCTGTACTGTAGTGTGCTCTAAGATGAATATCTGTAATGACAACTGTCTGTTGTTAGAAAATGTCAATACTTACGTCTAAACTGTCAACAATAAGAATAGAAGTATGGAAAAACTGTAGTGCTTTCTAAGTTGAATGCCTGTAATGGAAACTGTCTGTTGTTTCAAATTTATGTGCATATTTAAATGAAAAATATCCCTCAATAAAGTTGTATGCATTGTTATTATTATTATTATTACCATTATTATTATTATTATTATTATTATTATTATTACTAACAAGGTACTGGAATAGAACAACAATGTCGATAGCTAAAACTGTACCAAAATTTATGTTTCTAAAGCATTTTGATATGTCGGGTCATATTGACCCGAACAGTATATATGTCAAGTAAAAGTGAACAGAACAGCAGGGTTAATCATTGATAAATAATAATAAATAAAATAAAAAAATTATAATAATATTAAGATGTGTAGTGTTAAGATACCCTTATTGTGACATAAGATCTCAAGCAGAATCAGTAACAAAATTAAATATGGAGATAGGCTTTCTTCATATTTAATTTTGTTACTGGCTCTGCTTGAGATCCTCAATCTACAGACTGTAAAAGTTGGCAACCGCATGTCTTCAGTCAACTATTAATACAGATCTGATCTAGTGAGGTAACATACCATGCCATCGTATCATGTGTATTCGTTCTTTGTACTGTTCCAGTACTATTTATTCTGTGAACTGTCACTTTACACTATTTAGTGTGAGAAGATTCCTGATAGTGCTGTTGCAACTTTCAGTTGTAAAGTGCAGCACAAGACTATCAGTAATAATTTAAAATGTAGAACTGCAACACTGAGGAGGTGTTACCATTGAAGTGTAGACCAAATCATTTTGTATTATGTGGCTGGTCATGGTACATTTGCAAGCCCTCTTCAGCTGTAGCAGACCACCTCTGAGTTTAGTATGGTTCACTACATTGTGTGTGTGTGTTTTTTCCTTGTTCTGAAACTTAATGCCCAAGTGCAGTTTACCACAAGAATTAAGAGCCTCCATAATGTGTGTCCCCAGTACAGTTATTATTATTTCCACAGTCTTGTGATGACATACTCTATGCTATAGATAGGAGGTAAGACATAACTAGTTAGTCAGTGTAGAGCAGTAACAATTTGAGACACGACAAAAGTAAAGAGTTCTTGATCTGACATTTTGTGCTTAATTTTGTGACTGAAGACTGTGTAATAGCTGACGTTTTTAACATTTGCATCTCATTCACTCTAGCATAACTTTTCAGTGGCTGTGAAAATATGGTCCCAAGCTAATATGCAAGTGATAAGGTGGCCAGCCATCATTTGCCTTATTGGTGGCTGAAAACAAGTTATAAACACAGAAAGGCTCCAAACTGTCAGATTCTTGTTTTAACCACTAACTGCTGAATTTTTCAGAATTTGATGTTTTATTTTATTTTCAATTTGTTGACTCCTCATACATCTAAATAATGCATGCAACCTTTTATTTGACTTTTCTCTGACTGTAGACATAACAAGTTTTGTGTTGACTGTAGCAGAGGACACATGGCAGCCCCTAGTGGCTTGCACCTCTGTTGCATTTTATTTTAATTCTATCAGACGCTGTCAGGTATGACCGCAGCTTTTGTATTTTTTGGTACGTTATGCTGTAACATTTAGTTTTAATTTTGTCCGAAGAAGGTGTCCCTTGTGACACCAAAACCTAGGTTATAAATTAATTGTGTTCGCGACTGAGGGATGTGTTTTTCAAAATTTTGTGAAATACATCTCTCTTTTTCACAGTTTTCTTGCCATAGTGTTTTACATCATTATATCTTACATCACTTGAAAACCTTGATTTGTATCTGCGTAAAGGACTGGTAGAAGGCCTTCCTGCTTCTTTTACAGGCTTCATATATCTCTCCTGAATTCTTGCTGAGTAGTCCTAGCTCCTCTTCCTGTCTTCAGCTGCCAGGCAGTATGTACAGATAAGTCAATCAGCCAAGAAAGTAAAGCCTTATACCATTACTTGTTTTGAGTATATATTTTGTGAAGGGTTTTCATCCATCCTATCCACTGCTGCCATGCCTTTTTATAAGCTGCAGTAATTTGAGGATGAGGATGTTGTACTTGAATTATCTTGTACTTTTTTGCAGAGTATTTTTTAAAAGATGATACAGGTTTCACTTCATCAAAGGTATGTGCAACAAAACCACTAAATTGTCCACCCATTTTGTGACAATAATGCCATCATCCTTGCAGAGTGAAGATTCAAAATGTCCCCTATCCTTTTTAACCAACTCTTGTTCTAAAAAAATTGGGTAAGATTAGGGAACTCTGTTTTCTATAATAGTGCCTGTTCCACCATAATCTTCATCTGTTAGGAAAGACGGAACAGCAAATCCTGTAAAGAGGTCAAAAGAGAAATTGAGTGCCAGTTGCTTTACTTCCAGTGTTAAATTATCTATCATCTGAATGAATGGGGCAGTAGTCTTGCCAAACTGTTCCTCATATGCTGCATTTGCATTTGGTGATTTTCCTTGATAAAAGGAAAATTTTACAAAATACCCAGAAGTGATGCATAAAAACAATGCTTTGTATCCAAATCGTATTGGTTGCCCCCTGACGAATTGCTTGTAAGAATGCCTTCCAAAATCTTTTATCATTTATTCATCATAAGACAGAATTTGCTGAGGAACAAAAAACATTACATTTCTCTCTTACTCTTTCAATAAAAGGTCTAGTTTCCCAGATCTTGTCCCAGTCATTAAATTTGTTATTGTCGTTACTGTTCAGTCATCTGAGAATTTGAAACTTCCTAACAGATTAAAACTGGGTACCAGACCGAGACTCAAACTCAGGACCATTGCCTTTTGTGGGCAAGTGCTCTACTGAGCTACCCAAGCATGACCAATGACCCATCCTCACAGCTTTACTTCCACCAGAAGCTTGTCTTCTACCTTCCAAACTTCACAGAAGCTCTCATGTGAAGGAGAGTTAGTGCAGCATGTACCCAGGTTTTCTGCTTATTTCTTTTTCTGTAATCCTAATTTCTCAAATCTGTTTCTATTTGGTATTTGTTAGACTTATTTCACCTTTCACGTTGACTTGTTGAGCTGGTACTCTCCCTTAATCCTCATCACTTGAATTCTCATCCTTGAGAATAGCTGGATAGAAGATGCTATGTAAATTCCATCAGCCTGGGGAGTGTTTTCTTCCTCAAACAAAATGCCTACGACATTCTGCACAGTTGAACCTGGTTGTAAAGATTGTGTGAGACCTCTGTTGTGAAATAAAAGAGAAAAAGAAACAAAATCCTTTTTGACCCTGTAACTGCCCAGCATCTCCACATGGACACAGCTGAAATGCTCATTTCATTAACAGAAAGTGAATCAGTGGTTAATAACTTCTCTGAAATGAAACTCTCAATAAACACATCTAGACTAACTGCAAACATTTTCATTTGGAAAAACAGACATGTTTTTCTTAAAATAATACTGACTTCACATCAATATGCTCCATTGCTGTTGTCATTGCTCTTCCTACAATAGAATGTCACAAACTCAATGGGGATGGTAACAATGAAATGTTAATACAATAAAGGTAGAATTACTAATGAGCAGCAGTTCGGCCGCCGCTCCACAAGTTCTTTAATGCCACTACGGCAACTTGCGAGTGAATGAGGATGAAATGATGTTGAAAGACACCCAACACCCAGTCATCTCAAAGTAGAGAAAATCCCTGACCACACTGGAAATTGAACCTGGGGCTCCATGCACGGGAAGTGAGAACGCTACCGCAGGACCACGAGCCGCGCACAAGGTAGAATTAAAACCCTCTCTCACAAGAATATGTGACTACCAATTTGAAAAATAATTGTAGGCTGACAATGAAGAAAGTAAAAACTGTTCAACAATTGGGTACGTATAAACATGAGAGCGAGTTAAGGGTTAATTTTTCCAAAAGAATGTGACATTTAGAAGAAGTAAAAAGATTGCAATTGAAATTGGAGCAGGCTGGATGTAAACAATAAAGTTATCTGTGGAATGTAAGAAATCTTGGTGAGGCTACTATACACTCAGCATTGGAATTGCTCTGTCAAAAGCAGTTGGTTAACAACCAAGTTAAGCTCTTTAAAGGAGAAAATAGAGGTTTGAAAAGGAAATTATATTAATACAAACACAATTTGAAAATCCTAGTGAACCAATGGAGAAAGAAGAAGTAGGACAATCAGAAAATGGAAGCTAGAGTCAAGGAAAAAGGATTAGGGAGAAGAGAGAATGCACAGCATAATGTAATGATAAACAGATAAGCATTTTGTAATATTGTTTTTGAAAATTACATTGTAGGATCTCAGAATCCAATGAAATGGGAACTGCCACTAAAATAATTGTGCAAAGGTTATTCTCGAAGTAGTGACAATTTCTGTGTGAAGCAGGAAGGTAGTCACTCATAATGCACTTATCAAATGTTTTTAATTACTGCACAAGTTTTCATATAGAGTTTTAATATATGAAACCCAATACAGAATTTATGTAATGTTTAAATGCCATTATGGATGTTGTATCTTATTTGCCTTTTCTTTTTCAGGGGAATGGGAGTTATTCAACTATTCGATTTGCTGGATCTTGTCAAGAATGACCTAAAAAAAGCAGACAATTCTTTAACTGTACACTGGTACCCCAAGATTATTGAGATTATCTTTAACAAAAAGAAAGTTGTTGAAGGAGTACCTGCAAATTACTTAGAACGTTTTGTAAAATGTGCTTCAAACATAGTGGCAGTTCAGGTAAAATTAATTTTATTGTCATATGTTTGAGTCATTTACAAAGCTGAAGTGAAAATTCCTTGAACTATCATGTTCCTGGACAAGACGTAATGTTAATAGCAGCAGTAGTAATGGTGTTTATTTGTCATTGGATTATTTAGGAAATAATATTAGACAAACCGCACACTATCAGAAATACATAAGTGTGTTACAAACATAATTACAATTCTATTTCAGTATAATCTAATGTATTACAGGAATAACAAATAAGAAAGATTACTTATTATCTTCTCGTTGTATACAAGAAAATGAAATTTTGACAGAAAATGTTTGGCCAGACTGCTACACTAGTAAGGGCGAGTTTTACAATCCCCGGCTAGCAGCCACATAAGTTCTATTCTAGGAGTAGCGCAGAAAACGTAATAACGCCTAACCGGAGAATAAATGTAGGATAACTAAACTGGTGATTGTGTTAGGGTTAGTGAAGTTAACCAGAGAATAAGTTTTGACACTGGAAGGAATAGTTACAGAATTAGTGATGACAAGATTGTTTATTAGAACAAGGAAGGGGATGAATTGGGGATATCACACAAATTATGGAAGAATATGACGATTCCAAATTTATATAAAAATTTCATACACACACTTCTCGATCTCATGCTTGAGAAACTATTTCCTAAAATAAAGCTTTTTGATTTTAGTAGGCCTGTTAGTTATTTCATATTGGTGCTTGGTGAATTATATTCTGTCATGTTATAAAAATGACCATTTGTACCAAAACAGTCTCGTTTATTTGGTGTGTGTTACAACTGCTGCAATATTAGACAGGCCTATTTTGTTTTGTCTAACAGACAATGACAAAATACATGTAATGATCAAGAAACCACATCAGTCTTGGGTACTATTTGCATTAGAGAATGACATTTCGATTTTTCATGCAGCAAAACGTTTGATGAACTTTGATGAGGTAGTAGATTATTTTCCAGAAAGGAAAGCATGCCTTGTAAAGCTGTAGCAAGATTAGAGGAAAAAAAGCCAGGACTTAAGGATTGAATAAATGTGTACTGTATTGTCTCTTGTCTTTATTGATTCTATGTATCCTATATGTAATTTTATGTCACACAAAACAATAAGTTACTAGCTAATAGGCAATACAGTGTGCAAATTTTCTGAAGAGTTCATGTTCTCCCAGTTACAAAGAATACCATCCAGTATTAATTGTGAGTTTGTTTTAAGAGGGGCAGGATATCAAACTGGCTGACTGGCAGCTGGAGAGGCACCACAGGATGTTTAATTTCCACTGTCCTGAATATAGTGTGTTGGCATCCATTACAAAATATTACACGTTTGAATTACACAGAATGAAATACAGTGATGTGCTATAGAACAATGGTGTGTGAAGAGGCGTGGCATTGCACTTTGTCACACTTAAGACCAAATAAAATGTCTTACATTTCCTCAAACACATATGTCTTATAGTCAGACTCTTCAGAAAGGTGTGCACTATGAAATGAACATATTTTTTTGAAAAGTCAATTTTTAAAATTTTTGGCATCCTACCTCAAATGCGCGGCGGAGGGTGTAGGAGGCGGCGGACCGCCACTATCTAGTATTGCCTCGGTCCGGAAATATCATAGATATGGGGCTGATGCACAGAGCAGTCTGAGTTGTAGTGGGGAAGTGGGTAGTCTCTTCGTAGCCCATGTTTACATTTAGTGACTTTGCTGTTTCCTCTTCATTTATTGCTCTCACATCAAAATGAAAAGAAAATGGATTTCTGTGGCGGGGAGCTATCAAGTGAATTAAAATACATTCACATAATTACAGAAGGCTAAAATATGTTATTAGTTTCAGATTTTCTTTTATTTCCACCTTTCTGACTGTCAAGCATTAATTACCTTGCAGAACAATGAAGTTATTTTTGTCGCTTTGCTAAAGTAATTTGGGTTTTATTAATCTTTTCCACTGAGGCAGTCAATTTATTTAAAACCAAGTGTTTAATTCCACACTACTGGCTAATTTCAACATTTCACTGCACGTTTTCATCTTCTAGCACTTGCAGCATTATGCCATAATAAAGAACCAAACAAGAGATAATACAGTACTGGTGCTGCAAGAAAATTTACATCCGAATCTGGACATATGAATGCGCACTTTAAGCCAAATTATGCATTTTAGTATGGTTCACAAAATTCTGATAATCTTGGAGTATCCTCTAATGTCTTGTTTCTTTTATGACACAATGTAAGACCTTTCAATGTTTTGCATGTACAAACATACGGGCTTCCTGCGTCATCGTAGCTGCACAAGATCAGTGACATGTATTACCTGGCACTCTCTGGAAACTGCTGAACAAACCTGTTTCTAACAAGTCACACGAAAATATTGTGAATGGTTGCTTGAATAGCATTACTTTCAAAGTAAATTTCCTTTTATGCATGGTGAACTATGTGTGAGAATGTACAATGAATTTCTTAAATCACAGAGCATTTGATGCTCATTTAAAGTCAACTCTTTGAGTACAACCATTTAGAAGAATTTTGAGCCCAGAAGATCAGACAATTATGTTGTTTTTAAAAATTTTACTGGCACATTTGTGTGATTTATCTTAAAGTGTAACATGTGCAAAGATCAACATTATATGTGAAAGCTTAGCTTCTCTTGTAGCTTATTAATCTTAGAGACCAATATTGTGTTTGTGAAAACTATTTTTTCTTGTAGCAACACTATGTATATTAATTTAAACCATTAACTTTTACTATTTGTGTGTTCATGCTACTTAACAATGATGTTGGTATTGGCTGACTACATCACGTGTTCTATGCTCTGAATATCTGCTGTCATCGGCTGGAAAGATAACGTGACATGAGCTATACTGGCTTACAAAAGTGCATTGGAATCTTGATTTCAATGCTTCGGAAAGTAACATGCAGTGTTTGGTAGAATTCGAATTTATACTTCTGCAGTACAAAAATATGCAGTGTACCCCTTGGTGCACATCAAAGACCTTTTTGTTTTCTAAAGTGCTGGTAAGCTCTATGTCAGTGTATAAAACCATAACCATTCAAAGGATTGATAAGTTTTACAGTTATGAGGGAAAGTGTACTGTCACTTAACATGGAAAAGGTGTATTTTCACTTGGGAGAAAGTGTATTTTTAACCGGGAAATCCAGGAAAAATCCAGGAATTTTTTTTCCTTGTCTGCGTATACACTCAGCAGCATCTTAATCCTGGAAATTGTTACCTTTTTCTGATCTTACATAAATTATTAACTGTTATTAACTGTTGTTTGTATCTAACTGTTATCTGTACCAGCAGTTTTTAATATAAATTATTATTTGCAGCTCACAGAGTGCATGAGAAGAACAATAATGTATGTGCTTGACGTTACAGCAGATGAACATGAGACTCCATTCTTGAATCTGGAAACTTTCTATGATAAAATTGGAATTGCACTAAAACCAAAACCAGAAGAAATATTTGCAACATATCATGAAATACTTGATGCTGTAAGTGTAAAGTTTAGAACAGTAAGCAGTAAAAAGTTTCATTTGTCTTCTGATTCCATTTCAAACATACATGATCCAGTCACATTAATGTGACCACCACCTATGTTCAACGTTGGTGTGCAATAACCACACACATACAGCAGGAGGTACCATTAGCAGTGGAGGATATATAAAGTGTGTTGGGGGCACGACAAATAGTGCATTTGTTGTCGTAATGTGGAAACAGAGTTATTTATCTGACATCCAAGAGGGCATGATCATTGGTTTTCAGACCAAGGTTGAAAACATTTCTGAAACAGCGAAGTTTGTAAACTGTTTGCTTGCTGCCATGTTAAAGTATACCATGCATGGCAAAATGGCGTTATCCAAAATCGGTGCTGAGGCAACTGTGATGCAAGACTGTGGTGAACAACAACAGCTGTGAAGATGTGTACAGGAGAAAAGATGTGCAACTGTTGAACAATTGGCAGCCTATGTGAACCAAGGGGCTACCAAGTGTCACCTCAATGACTGTTCAATGAACATTGCTGTGTATGGGCCGTCACAGCAGGTGCCTGGTTTATACACCCATGGTGACTACTGTTAATTGGCAATGAAGGCTGGAATTTGCATGCAAACACTGCAAATGGACATGCACAGAATGGCGACAGGTGGATTTTTCAAATGAATCTAGTTGTATGTCCCATTGGACAGACGACCATTAGTGTGCGTGGCATGCAATGTTTGAAAGCAAACACCCTACATCAGTCATCAGAAGGTTGTAGGCTGGAGGGCATTTCCTAGTGTGGCAGTGAACTGCATTGCAAAGTTCCACTCACCTTGTGGTGAATCTCTTCTCACATGCACGCCTCCTTGAAGTTGCTGAAATGTATGTCTCAGCTGGAAAAAAGCTATAGAAAAAACAGGTGTACACCTTTTAACCACAAGTCGCACTAAAAGTTGTTTTGTTGGTGGAGGGAATAGTTAAATGAAGGTATTTGTGTGCATAAAATTTCACTCTATTTCGGTGAACTTGCATACAGCAGTCACTACCAAGCGTTACTCTAAGCTGTACAAAGTCTGAAAAGTCCACAAGCACACATCATTCATAAACTTAGTCAATCTATGGTAATTATTAGTGATTCTTCCCAGAAAGTTTACAAATGAATTGTTTCATTTAGAATACCTTCCTCAAATGTTGCTATAATCAGTCTCACATAACAAAATGTTCTCGTTTGAGAATAAGAAACGTGGCATGTGGAATTTAGCTACTTAAAATGTCACCAGAAATTATGAATTTCACATCATGCATTAAATCAAACTTTCTTCCACACTTTACGGCACTTTTCAAACATTTTGCTACTGAAATATCACAATATTAATCATTTTCATTGCAGCACATATCGATAGGTCTGGTTACTGTGAGATCCAAGCCCTGACTCTGCTTATCTCTCTACATAAAAGAAATTACTTGTTCTCCAAAAAATACTTGAATATGCTAATTTCTGATTGGCAGAGAAACAGCACAGCCAGTCGGAAAGCAGCATCAAACTTACTCAATCCCGCACATATATACAGAACCAATCAAAATTTGTCACTAAATCAGAACAGTAAATTACCATAAATAAATTTTGAAAACCCACAAATGTAAAATTAATTCCCTCTTGACAAAACTACTTCAATGAATCATAATCTCATTTCCTCAGTACTGTAAACTGATGAAATAGTTTGTAGCAAATTCCCTGGTATGTATGGCTAACATATGCTCTGTTCTCAAACATTCCTCACATGACAAGTTACTTCAGTGTATAGTATAAAAACTTTATATATAACATTGTTTCACATTTGCGCTTTTATTCACTCTCATAAATAAGCACAATTATGGTAGTAATTAATAAGCAGCTTGAAAATTAAAAAAACAGAACTGCAAATAAAAATGACAGAGTTTTGACTGCAGCTCAAACAGTGTCCGTCAACTAGTGATCTCTACCAGGTCGCATAGAAACTACACACATATTGGCATCTGAAGCCACCTGTTCTATGCATGACTCATACTGCACATCTGTTCACTGCATAATGTAAGGTGTTACAAATCACTCAGTGATCTTGTTGTTCAGGAAGGGACAGTGGATCAACACAGGCATGCATCTATCTTTGGGGATCAATTCCATCCCTGCCTGTAGTTTGTTCTTCGTCAGCATAGTGGCATCTACCAGCAGGACAGTGCAATGTGTTACACAGCTAGCTGTGTACATGTATCGTTCATGCCATTGATCCTCAACTGAGAAACCTAACACAGCTGGCCACAGTGCTGGGGCAGAAATGGGCCCAGAACCTCATTGTCACTCCTCCTGCATGTCTCACAGTGGTCGATGCTGCAAAAGGTGCTTCTTCAGCCATTTGACAAGCGGTCACATTAATGCAACTGGAGGGTGTAGTTAATCATTGTCATATCTCATACTGTATTAATGCAAGCAAAAATTGTTTGTCCTTTAACTCAAATGAGTAGTATCTTCTGGTTCATAACCGAATCAAGACTTCATATAAATTACTTAGCTGGTATGTAGCACTGGAAGTATTTGGAATGGGAATATAATTTAGTGATATATATGAGGTGATTTCTCATTTTACATTGCTATGGTTCAGTGTGAAGTACATTGCAGACACATTTTGCTGTAAGTGAAAAGGCGAGAACAGTAATCAATGAAAAATGTTTATATGATATATGGTCTGCACAGATAGTGACGGAACATTTTACGGAAACGACTTCAGTCCTTTTGAGGAACTTTATGCTCACCCCTTCTTTACTTGGGAGCTGGATTCAGTATTGTCTGTTGCTTGTGACATAACACTGTGTTTCTATAACTAACAGGGGCAGTGAAAGAGTTCCTTGCACTTTACAAATGAATCTGGTAAACAGGGCACTTCCTCAACATCTGGAGATAGGCGTACTGATCTTTCTTCTGAAACTAATGAAGTATTATACTTGCTCAAGTGGATGTCATAGTGTTTCCCTCATGAGTTGAGTATTAAAGACTTTGCAGATGCTTGTGAACTGGGGTCTTGCCTTGATTCTCTAATCTGGCCTGTTCGCAACTCACTTCCAGACTGTGTTCTGGAGGTATGTTACCAGCATCCATAACTTGTCCCTTCTGGATATGGGTGTGCAGCAGTCATGCTGATTGTTGGGTTGTTGGGATGTTCAAGGGGGACTAAACAGCTAAGGTCATCAGTCCCAGTCATGCTGACAGAGACAGTGTGCTGTAGATATATTTTTAAATTTTTAGAAGGCCTTCAGTGCTATTTCCGAGCTTAATATACACAAAGAAATCCCACCAGCCTGAGGACATCTTTCTATCTATTTATGGTCCTTCCTGTCACATCACTACTTCAGATGCTGAGACAGAGGTCAAGCAGATTCAATAAGGAAAGTGATACTATCCAAGGGGAGCATTGTGATCATTGCAATATTTGCTATTACTATACAGCTTAAGACTGAACATTAGCAAGCCTGCACTGGCCTTCCAATTTGTGGATATGTCTGCTCTTCTTCTGATCCTCCTACTGCTACATGGAAATTGAGTAGAACCATAAATAGGCTGGAGAAATGGACAGTATGTACTGCTGTCTCATTCCACCTCCCAGAGATAACCATCTGTGTACACGTTCATCATTGAAGACACATTGCACAGTTAATGCTGTAGAGGCACATACAGGGTGTGGTAGAACCAACTAATCAGCTTTAAGAAGTAATAAAAAGTAAATCTGGATGTATAGAGAAAAAATGTTTATTTTCTAAATTAGTACAATATACCATTCTACATTCATTTAGTTTTGAAAATAATGTCCTCAAGATGGTGGCCGTTAGCATCAATACATTGTTGTAGATGATCTCTGATGTTTTGAGCAGCTCTTGCACACATATCGCAGGGTATGACATTCTCTTCATCAATAACCCAGTCTTTTAACTCTGGTGGGGTGTGACGGTGGCTTTTGAAAACCTTTTCCTTCAGATATCCCCAAAGAAAGTAGTCACAAATGCTGAAATCTGGTGATCTTGCAGGCCACTCGACATCACCCCTCAAAGAGACAAGGCATCCAGGAAACATTTCTGTCAAAACATCAGGTGAAATTCGAGCTGTGTGAGCAGTAGCTCCATCTTGTTGGAACCACAAGTCCCCCAGTCCATGTTCTTCAACAATCTCATCCATTCTAGGTTGCAGAAAATTTTACAACATTGAAATGTAACGTGTGGAATTCACTGTCATGGTCATTCCTTCTTCCTGAAAAAAATAAGGGCTTACCATGCCAAATTGTGATATGGCACACCACACTGTCACTTTAGGAGAATGTTGCAGTCTTTCATGAATGATTCGGGGATTATTTTCTGCCCAGCAGCGAAAGTTTTGCTTATTCACGCACCCACTAATATGAAAATGTACCTTGTCAATACTGAAGAAAGCTGCATTTGGAAGGACCTGACCAAGCATTTGCTCACACAGATTTTGATGGTTGGCACAGTCTGTTGGGTGTAAGTCTTGAGCAGTCATTATTTTGAAATGATGGAACTTCAAATCACATTGCAGAATCCTTCTCAAACTGCAGTCTAGAATATTCAATGCAACAGCATGTTGTCTAGCAGAACGTTGCGGTGATTGTTGAACTGCTGTTCTGACCCGCTTCACATTTTCTGGCGTTCTGATGGACCTGTGTCGGCCATGTTATCTACTTTTAGTGTGCTACCAGTTTCCTCCAACTGCCAAACCCAGGACCAAAATTCCGGAATGCACATTTATCTATGTTATCATCAAATGGTTGCAAACAGACTTTAAAAAGTTTTCACCTTCATTCTCAAGGCTTACGGGTAACTCACCTTTACTGTTTGGATCATTACTCTGCATGACATTAATGAAAAACTACTTTGACTGGACTGGTATCCCATGACTCTCACTTACATTATCACATACATCACTTACCTTACCTGTAGTCACAAATAACTGTGAAACTTAATTATTCTTAAACTCCAAAGATATCTGTCATTCATCATCATCATCATCATATTCTTCCAAAATTTCTTCATCAACAGTTCATTAACAATGTAAGTCTCACCTCCATCAACACCTCCATTCATTTGCAGTAAGCTACCAGTCTCAGACTTACCAATCTCAGTTATTTCACAGCTCTCTTTCAAATCTACACCAAAAATACCACCTAATTCAGATCCAATACAGTCATCACCTGTTTTACATTAATCAATAACACTGTTTTCTGACCAAGATAAGAAATCCTTAGTACACACTACATCATAATTCTCGTTACTCTCACGTTCTGGTTTGTAATTAGCACATACATCACTATGATTAAACATAGTATTCCAAAACTTTTGATCAAAACATAAATGAGAAATCTGATGTTCCTTCTGTTCAACTTCAGATACCTGTGCCATATTATCAACACTATTATTATTGTCTAATTGCAAGTGTAAATTGGCAGTCCTGAACGTGTTGTGTTTCCTCACCCCAATTGAGACGGATTGCCATTTCCCAAATAGTTACCTCTATGATTGTTTGAAGTTTCTGTCTGTATTACCATTTTGACCCTGATAGAAGTTATCATTATCTCGGTTTTTGTAGTTATTATCATTGTGATCTCTATCATTTTGATTATTATGGTACATGCTTATTTCTACTGCTCTATCCAGTCTGTCAACATATCGTAAAAATTGTTCAAGGCAATCATCAAGTCCGTGCACTAAATCCAAGTGCAATCTCTCTGGTAAACTTTTAGTGCATCAATCAATGTCATTTCGCAAATGGTTTGTCAAGGTGTGTTAGTTTCTTTTGTTGATTCTTACAAAACTGTTTCAAGAGTACCGTCCCTATTCCTATAATTAGGACTGTTCAAAAGTTCACATTTAATTCTACCATGTTCAGCTTCCAACCAAAATTTATTTAAAAAACTTTTTTTGAAGCTTTGATATGTTTCCCAATGACTTCAGTTTTGATTCACCCAAGACAGATCTTCGCCTTCGAGATCCAGTGGATGTAAATTGTCTTATGGGAAACTTTTGAAAGGAGTGTGGAACCATGCAATACCACTGTTTGAATACAGATTTTTGTGTATAGATTTTTCCTGAACTGCTGAAATTTTTTGATCTAGAACATTTACATTAATTTGCATACTGTATTCAGCATTTAAAAGTTTTTGATCCAGACTACTAAAGTTTTGTTCCTTTTTTCTGCTACAGACTTTTGCTGAACTCTTGATGTCATTATCATTCTTCATCTGTTGTGCAGATTCACTTACTAACTCATTTTCGATATCAATAAATTTACTTTCTAAGACATCAGCTTTTTCATTCGCATTTTTTAATCCCTCTGACAACCCATATTTAGCTCTCTAACCTGATTACTAAGTTGGTCTATTTGGTATTGTGCTCTGACCATTTTACTATTGTTTTCAGACTTTTCTGTTTTCATTTCCTCTAATTTTGCCAAATCAACTGCAAAATATCAGTTTTTACTGTTTCTTTGCTGACTACACCTCTATTCATTTTCCTTGCAATCATACAAGTCTACCAAAAGAGAGAGAGAGAGAGAGAGAGAGAGAGAGAGAGAGAGACAGACAGACAGAAGGGGAGAGGGGGGGGGGGGGAGGAGCAAGCAAGCAAGCTTAATTTCACAGATGGTTTGGACTTATCTTTTCTGTTAGATGTCCTACATTGTAGTTTGAAAGTCCTCTTTCAGTTGATCCAGGCTGTCATTTTTTGTAGTGTCTCGATACGACTGTGTTGGGCAGCCCTCGGGTCTTCATTCTTCAAGTGATTGGAATTTCAAATAAACTGCAATTGACACAAATCACTGTTCTTTCTTCTTCTGCAACAGAAAAAACTTCGTTATCAGTCAACTGATCCCGGATGACAGCCACAAATGTAATCTTACCCACCCACACATCACCAGTAAACTTTCAGTCTCTTCATTCATTTCAAAAGCTTTGAGAGGCATAAGATGTACAAAATACTTGTTTTACTTATCTTCGTTTTCTCGTTGTTGGCTCCAGTACATCTAGGGGTAGATTCTTACGGCTGAAATTTTTTAACTTTGTGGGTTCCAGAAGACTAGATAAGTATGAAGATAACTGTTGTATGATTTGTGATTGCACCTTTTTTTTTTTTTTTTAATTGCATCACATTCTTCTGTATCAAACTGACTTTAAAATCTCCATTTCCATAAAACCAACAATTACATTGTTATTGCCAAAATTCAAAACACGTCCAATTCCATCAGAGGCATGCCCACTAATTTCTTCTTTTTGTGGTAATAGCAATATCCCAATGAGTTTACAAAACAAAAGAGTTTACAAACTTTCTTTACAAAAGAAGAATCTTCACCAAATTATATCATTATTTCATAAGTGAATCCAGAAATAAATTTAATAATTATCATCAGATTGTGTAATTAATAATGGGGATTTTGAGTGTGCCAGACACTTTGTAATTTCAAATATTTCTAAAAGAAGAGTAATTTCAACTGTACACACCAAGATACTACATATCAATTGCAACAAATTAATTTCTTTTTATGCTTTTTAGCCTGAAATATGATACATTGTATACAAAATCATATGAAATTCTTTTAGTGAAATAGCTGAGATAATTTTAACCTATGCAAGATTTGAAAATATTCCTGGTATCGACTATTTCTGTTAATGAAAGGTAATGCCAGAGAAGGGTGCCCCATTACACATTACTACAGGATAAGCTCAATCATTTGAGAAATGTGTTTAGAAGAAATGGCTGTGTGACTAAGAGATAAATAGGCCACTACATCTTAAAAGATCTGGACATTCTAATGAAAAAGAAACAACTAATAGGAGAGTTTGCCAGCCATTCCTAAAATTGATCATGAGTCATATCAGCAGAGTACAAAGAACACATGGTATTGTCACATTATCTAAACCAACAAGAAAGGTGCATGAATATCTGTACATTGCAGAAGATCTATGCCCACTGCTCTACAGCAAGAGTCTAAAAATCCCTTGCACTTGCAGTCAAATGAATGTAACACCATCAGCTTCATTTCTCTGATACCACAGTTTTATTAAGATTGAATCACTATTATGCTTGGGCATAGAGACGTGTCATAGAAATTTAAAAGTAACAATTTTAACATAAGGAATAAATATTGATATTAGACAAATTGTGTGTCTTAGCACTAAATAAAGCTCCATAACGTATGTTGGCTCGACTCTTCAATCTTAGACACCAATATGATGATGTTATGAACCTTCCCGTAAATGTATAAAAAGTGAGGCTTGCTGAGTTTAACTGCTTTCTGAGTTGTTATAGCGCTTGATGACGTCTCCATCACTGGAAGATGAAATATTAGGCAGAGAAATTTGTTTTGGATCTAAAGTGTTACATGCTGTTTAGGTAAATGACATTTCACACTCCTTGTGTAGTACAAGGGAAGGTGATTGTGACAGAACAATATTAAGTAGGGAGTAAGTTGTGGAAGATATACTGTCTGAAGTTATTTCTTTTTGTATGTGCAGATGTTAAACGGGAGGTGTGTAATATGAAAAAATGGCAAGATGAGATGACAAATAGAAGGCTTCACTTGCTGTAGTTGGGGCCTGTTACATTATTATGTCACGGCTTTGCAGTGGCTTGACTGTCAAAGAGCAACGACACTCTCCAGGAATGAAGACAAAAACAAGATGTTTGTGTGACAAATGAGATATATTGTAATCTTGATTGTCATGTTGAGCCTTCGAGATGTATCTCATATGTAAAGTTGTGTTCTGTCGAAATTCGCAAGTCACTTTAATGATCTGTACACCCATTCAAGGAATTACGTTTATGTTTGTAAAAGGAAAGTAGTGGACATGCTCCTTTTTCATGAAATGAGTAGAAGTTATCTTCTTGTGATCCAGTAACAGCTGCAGAAATTGAAGAAGTTGAGCCTTTCCTTGGCTACACACCGGGTTTCAGAGATACTGATTAGCAGGACCTCTGCTTCAAGAAAATCAACTTCAGTAACTGGATTAAAAGAAAAAGATAAATACATCAGATGTTATGTTGAGTGATATATCTCATGAAGAGTTCTGAATCAGCTTCAACTACAAGGATTGAGCCAGCAACTACATTAAACCCTAAACCAACAAGAAAAACAATTCAGACCATGACCTAATGTCCATAAAATGAGTATCACAAAAAATTAGGAAGGTTGTCACACTGGCACTTTAAGTTGCGCATGTTTATTTTAACCTAATATATTTTACTTAACATTGAACAATGTATTACAAGTTTAATAAAACTCACTTTAAACATAAATGGTTTATTGCAATTGTTTTAATTTAAATAAGTAATGAGTTACTCTTGATATAGGGACTACTGATGGAAGATTTCACTTTCTTAAAGTCTTGTAACTGTTTCCTGCAGCTGTAATTTCACTTAAACAGTGTCTGATGATTCTGTAGTAATCCCCATTTCTGGTACAGTTACATCTCAGATACCTTCCTTTTGATTTCAGTTTCCCTGTGTGGTGGAAATGTTTTGACCAATGAGAATTTTGTTTTACCCATCACTTTCGCCAGGCTTTCTAAATATTATCAAAGAATGTCAGCTGGAGATTGATTGTTGTCATCTTGTTTCATGATTTGGAGATTTTTTTTTTTTTTTTTTTTTTTTTTTATGTGACATATTGCAGTTCGAAGGAGTGGAAATGTTACTAGGTTGTTTGTTGTTCGAAAGAGTACTGATTTGATCTTCCAATTATCATTTTTCACAAAATTGTGGGGAATCCAACTTCTACTTATGTCATGTAACATCCTGAAAACCATGGATCAATGCAATCAAGCAGATGCAATATTTCTTCACTTTTGGAAAACATTGAGCTTACCAACATCTATTAACGAAAGCATTTTCAGATCTTCGTTTACAGACTGAAACCCAGGAGCATTGCTCCAATTTAATCCTGATAACACTGAAAAGGTGAATGAAATAAGTGATAGTGTCAGTGGTTTTTAGAAACAGCTGAAATCAGTGAAACTGAACAAAAATCCAGGGTTCGATGGAATCCGTGTCACATTCTGTACTGAATTTGCAAATGTACTAGCCCTTCTTCTAACTGTAATGTGTTATAAATTCATGGAACAACATCACCATGTCCATAGTTGGAAGAAAGCACGGGTCACACCCACATACAAGATAGGTATTAGAAGGGGTCCAATGTCGTTGACATTCATTTCTTGTAGAATCTTGAAACATATTCTGAGCTCAAACATAATGAAATATCTTGAACAGAATGACTTTCTCCATGCCAACCAGCAGGGATTCCAAACACATTGATCATGCTTTGGATCAAGTAGGTTGATGCAGTACTTCTTAATTTCCGAAAAGAATTCAATTCAGTACCAGGAGCCTGACCCTGGAATAACTTCGAGCACTGTATTATACAACTGAATAACATCTCCAGCTTCAGAAGACATTTAATGACATATCTTCTAAAGCAACAATAAGGATTACCCTTGTACATCCTTCTTCCAGTATTCTTAGCTGAAGCAGCCCCGTTAAATTTCCTTTTGCCAGAAATTGATAAATCAGGAAATTATGTGTAAATTCTTTTTATTAGGTGTCTGCCATGTTATTATTGCCATTATTATTACTATTATCAATGTTAATGCAGTAGTACAAGCTCTGTCAGTATTTTCATAGTCAATTTACTTACTCACATTGCCACTTCAGAACTCAAATTATTTTAATAGTATTTGTCATATTAAAATTATTATTTCTAGATAACTATGATGTAAAGAAGGTACTCTATGTGTGAAACCCTGGTCTGATGGCCCAGATCCAATCAGGTTAAATAAATAAATAAGTAAAATACCAAGTTTCAAGAATCAGTATTAAGTGAAGAATTTAGGAATATGCTTCAGCGTCCTTAGTATCACACCCATGAAGGCAAGATAAGACTAATTAAAGCACCCAGAGGCACTGAAGCAGGCATTCGTACCTTGCTCTATATTGGAGTACGTAGAAACACTTAACACGTGATACAACGGTAATTGCACTCTATCATGCACTACATAGTGGTTTGATGAGTATATACATAGATATATACATATAAAGATTTTAAAAGGTCTTAAAATGAACAGGATTGCTTTATTATTGTTCCTATGTCTTCCCAGATAATGTCTCTTAATTAATGGTTGCAGTATTCTGTGCATTTGAGATTCAACAGTTGTTTGCAATTTTGCACAAGAGTGAAAATGTTCAATAATCTATTACAGCTGTTACGTAATGCCTGCACCACTCATAAACACTGACTTTCGACTTGTTATTTTACTGTTTATATGCAGAATTCACCTTGGCACACACACACACACACACACACACACTGAATGCATTTCCCCCTCAACAATACTGACCATTGGTTTGCTCAGCTCTTGTGACACGGTCTGTAGTCGAGTCAGTGTAAGTTGATTCCTGACAGTTACAGTAGGCTGGGAGCTACAACTTCACACACCTACTGGAAACAAATTATGTAATGTAGTTTCATATGTCTCTATGGCAATGCCTCGGTGTTATCACAGGTCTGTAGATGGCAATTGTTTTTGTGCAATCTTTTGAGCTCCACAGTTAAGAGCTGACAAGATTACTGTTAGCTGTCAGTGATTCCCTTACACCAACTCGACTCTAGTGCACACACTTGCATTGTAATTTCTATGAAAAATATGAAGGTGTAATTCATGTAGCACCTGCAGCAAATGTGTTGCACTCAGTTAACACTCACCTTTACACTTCTTTGTTCAGTAATCACGAATTTCCATCACCTAAGAATACCAAGGAGTGTTCCCTCCCAAAGATTTTTCTTCCATTGTGATTTCACTTCATACTAAGTTTAATAGAATGCAGTGCTTATACATAGTTCAAAATACAGTCTGCGCAAGCCTTTGAACAAAACATCTTTGATCTCTTTAGTTGTGTGAATTTCCTCTTCTGCTGTTGAGGCAGTTGACCAATTTTCTCTTAGCCTCAATTCATCTTTTATAACTTACTTGGCAATCTCTTAGCTGCCCTACATACCTGCACGATCTTTCACTGCTGAACATTGGGATATGCCATTTTAAGCTGCTCCTGTGTTATCCATCAGCTGGGTATTATTGTTGTCCTCCTCCTGACAGGCAGCATAGGGAATGAGCTCACAAATTAATTAGTAAGGTTAAGGAAAAGGCTGTGGTGGGTGCAGGTTGACATATAAGTTATCAAATGGAAACCAAAACTATGTTTATTTTATCTGTTCCACTAAACATCCTTCATGACAGTCATTAGTGTCTTTAATAACTTATGTGCTACTACTATACAGATAGGTGTACACATAATAGTAATGCTCAGTAAATGCAATAGACGATTGTGGCCCACTAGATGTGTGTCCACACAGTGACTCACTCTCACACACTACTCCACAACACTCACTGCATGCTGGTGTGTGCCAAACCAGGCCCATTGTTAAGACTAGAAGTGAAGAGCAATGCATTCACACACTCACACAATAGTATATAATTCGGAATGCTCGCACACACAAGTACATCATTCAATAAATTGATGCAACCTGCAACACATATTATCTCACATATCTTTGGAAATAAAAATAAAATAAAAAATACAAATTAAAAAAATAATTTTTATATGTGTCTAAGTGAAAATGAGACTATTTACGAAAAATAAAACAAAATAACCTTACACTCTATCAAAAAAGTCACAAATATCCAGTGAAGATGCAAGAAAGTTATGTAAGTAGATGCTTGTAAAATGAAACCTAGTTACAGTACCAAATACCAAAATGTTGAAAGTAACTGTATGAGAAACCTGTAAATCTGTATGACAGTACGGGGAATGTAGCAGGGAAAAACGATCATAATAAATAAACAATGGTCAAAAGCATATAAAAATTTCTCATATGTGTGTATTAATGTATCAAACCATATAGAGCTATTAGGGTGTCATGCAAATTAATACCTGTCTCCAACCATTACTGCCAGATTGGAAATTAAAAACATCAAATCACCCTCCTTATAGAACAGAGTAACAACATATTATTTGACCATTATCAGGGCTATGCCAAGAGCATGGTGAGATAGTTCCTGGTGGGTGGGATTGGGGATGGGGGAGGGAGAATATGATTTAGTGATTAAACACGATAGGTATGTGAGATTTCCTCCCTCAAGTTCCTTTCTACTGCCTATGAGAACAAGCCTTTTTCCTCACGATGAGACTGTAACGGATTCTGTTATCAAGCTACTTCATCCAAGTAACACCATAAAGTAGTGGCTCCTACTGAATAAATTTATATAATTAACATGGTTTCTGTGACAGCAGTATGCCTTGGTTCTTATTGCTATGGTGCACTGCTTGCTCATATTTAAGAGTGGAGTTGTTGCTGCTACTCTGCTTTCCTATTGTAGCATCTCAAAAGTCAGCTACTGCATAAGTAAATATGCTGTTTGACTGAAGATGTCCATTTTTTCCGGATTTCTGTCATCTGAGGACTGAAACGAGAAGCAACAGTGGCTGAAGGAAGCATAAAAAGTGGAGGTGATATGTAATTTACTTTTGTCTCCAGCTAGTTCTTTGGCTGCTCCCTAGTTTTGGTCATTACAATCTGCTGTGTAAGTAAAAAAGAATTCAAGACTAAATGTACTGTGGCTGAATAGTATTATCTAAATTGTTAGTCAGTATGACTACTCTATATGTATAAGTTGAACCCTCATGTACACAGATGTGTGCTTTGCTATTTGTCATCAATAGCATTGCTCTACCATTTGACATCATAAGACTACTGGAAGTAGGTCTTACTTATGCATTAGGTATTTTATTGCTATTCTAGCATAAATGAAACTGCCACACACTAAATGGTTGCAAGTCTTGAGTTTCTTTGCTCGTCACTATACTAAAGATTTAGCCCATGTAACTTGTCTATTGATTTTGTTTGTGGTGCGTGCCGGTTGGGCCCATATAAATGAGCTATTGAGGTGCATGTGCCCATGTAAACCACTGTGAGATGTCAGTGTTGTTGCAGGTTAGATGCCATGAAAAATGGGTGAAATTTTTTTTGATCTGCCCCAGCTCATTGTAAACTTGCTGAAGAAGGTCCACAAATAATTAACTAGTTTCCCAACACAGATGATGAAGGGCACTTTTCTCTGAAACAAGTTTTTAAAATTCTACCAAATGGTGAAAAAGTTGTTGTACAGCCAATCTAAGCACTCATTACTTTGTTTCCTTTGCCTTCTTTTTTCAAAAGACAACAAATCTTCATTTTGTGGTTTGGAGACACCTTTCAGTGGCTGGAGACTCCTGAACAATTTCATTCAAGTACACAGAACATTGTCAGCTCACTGATGCTCATATGTCCAATGGAAAGAATTAGGATTAGAAATTCGAATGTAAAGAAACAGTACCTCTATTCATGTTGACTTCTGAAAGGGCATACTAACTGAAAAAGAAAAGTGGTGTACTTTCCTCAAATAAAGATGAACAAGTTAAAATGTGCTATGTAACCTAAATTATGTCAAATTGTACTATGGACACAATGCATTACAACAGGTGAGTAAAATCATATGGTATGTCTGCATTAAGGACAGGGAATTATCAGTGGAATAAACTTTTGTTGATTTCATAATAATTCATCAGATATTCAGAAGGGGATTATTGAAAGAAATGTTTCAGAAGCTGAGCAATAATTGCCTGGGCAGTGAATGGTATGATTAGAGCTTTGATAGTAGATTGAATATGGCAGGAAAATACGATGGTGTTCAAGCACACATATACCAAAGAAATGACCAAGTTAAATTTGTACCTTGTGCAGCACTCAGTTTAAATCTTGTTGGAGTGAATGTCATGGAAGTGTCAGTTTTATTTATCTCTTTTTTTTGGGAAAAGTGTTGCTGTTTTTGAACCAATTCAGCTGCTGTTCTTCAAGGTGGGAGATTTTACTCGATTGTTTTAAAATGATGGCACTGTGATGTGAGATAATCTTCTAGGCTGGGTCTAGATGTGACACTTCTTCAGAAAGCGTGGAATCTGTATGCAAGGTGTTACAGCGTATGGATAAATGGACTACCTAAACAGCAACCGGTGCTATGATCCTTCCTAGAGAAATTATGTATTTGTGCACCTTTTAGATTTCGTATCTGGTGTATTAGGAAAATTGGCTGTAAAAACAAATCAACACAAGGGAAAAGTGTTATCCTTGATGTAACATCAAATTTGCTATCCAGACTGCCAAAAATATTAAACAACTAAGGAAAGAAGGTGCACAGAAATACATAGCTAAAGCCAAAGATGTTCAAAATTCTATATCCATCCAAAGTAGTTTTGCCATTAAGAAGTTAAGAAATTGCCTTAATATATGAAAGTTCTATATCTTATCCTGAGAAATGTGCAGCTGATTTGGGTGCCAGATATAGCAGGGATATTAATACAGTGGAGTTAGTTAATGAAACAGCTGCTTTCAAGCTCCAGGTGAAAAAGTTGGTTAAGCACATTAACACTGCAAAGCCAAAGATGTTCAAAATTCTATATCCATCCAAAGTAGTTTTGCCATTAAGAAGTTAAGAAATTGCCTTAATATATGACAGTTCTATATCTTATCCTGAGAAATGTGCAGCTGATTTGGGTGCCAGATATAGCAGGGATATTAATACAGTGGAGTTAGTTAATGAAACAGCTGCTTTCAAGCTCCAGGTGAAAAAGTTGATTAAGCACATTAACACTACTTCTTATTTAGATAGTTTGAAGGGTTTCTTCAGAGTATGGATTATGAGATGTATATCCAAACATTGAATACGATTGAGGATCTTTGTGACAATGCCATGGACTGCGGCATCTTGGGAAAGTAATTCTGCAAGTTAAAGATGATAAAAAACTAGTTAAGGCCAAATATTGATGAAAACAGACTGTCAAATTTAGCTGCATTTTTGATAGAAGATGACACAGATGCTAAACTCGCCTTCAGTGGCATAGTAAATGAGTTTTGTTGGTTCAAAGCAAGAACTGAACAGTAAAATTATAGTCAAAAAGCTGTTTCTGAAATTGATATTTTCCCAGCTCTTAATTATAGCTTCTTTTCTTTTATTCCCAATGAATAAATTACCAACAACAATTTATATGAAGAAAATAAAATGTCCACCTTTCATTAAACAGAATAATAAAAAACATTGTTTAATAGCAGCCATAAACAGTAGATTTAGATTTTGTTTTACTTTCTATTTTATTTTATTCTATGTTTTTTATTTAATTTTTTGGAAAGTTTAAACAATTTGTAATTTATTTACTGCAGTGGTACAGTCAATTTGTCATCACAAAAATTTTATGAATATACAGTACTTCATTTAAATAATATTTTTTGATAACATTTCATTTCTTTTGAACCTGATTGCAAAATTATAAAATTGGCTACATTGCATAGAAGAAAACTGCAGAAAGCTAATTTTGTGGCAAGGGCTGAGGGGAAGGCTACAGATTTGGCAATTCTGCCTAGTGTATAGGATCACCTCAGTTTGGCTCTGGTCATAGTGCATCATAGCAAATACAGAAACATCAAAGCAGAAAAATGTACTCATTGGGGGGGGGGGGGGGGGGGGGGGGGCGGTGAAATGCATACTCCTAACCTGACATAAATTCATCAAAATACTAAAGGCTTATGTTAAAATGTTTTTCTCAGAAGAAATGCCACTCTCATAGAAAAAAGTGTAACTGAACTTTCGTAAAGATCTAAAGGAATATGTTTTTGCCTAATGTGCACAGGCAAGAAGTCAAAATCTTTATTATCTTTCAGCAAAGTGCAAAAAACTAAGCATGTATACACAATAAAAAAACATCATTATACTATTGGTGAGTTTCAATAGTTATCATAAAACTTTACACATGCAGCATATTATCCAGTAAATATTATGATAAGTCACGTAATATATGTATAGAAAGATCAAAACATGTCATGTCAATAAGTAAGCTATTTTTTTAAAAAAAATTGTATTTCTCTCTTGGCACATAGTTGATACTTAAGCTAAGAGACCAAAATTGAAAAATAAATATAAACTGTATATCATAAATACTTTGCTATGTTTTTGTCATTGGCATTGAACTGACACAAATACATAACACTTGTAAACATATTCTCATGAGACATTTTAAAGACCATAATTATGTGCAATATGTACAGAACATCCTGCACACTGCACCTTGTTACAGATACATGCACTGAAATTTTATTCACAGCATAAAATATGGTAGTGTCATCATAATAATTGCACAAGTTGAAACATTTGATACAGTGCAGTGCATTGAACTGGAGGGGGGTTGCAAACAAACATACTCTTGTGAAATAGCAATGTAAGCAGACCTTGACATTATCAACTGCGATGATGGCAGTGGGAGTGTATCACTCGCTGATCAACCAGCATCATTGCTTTGTCACACCACATCATAGTATGACATAATGCCTACCATAAGGACAGTTGCTGCTCCCAGTGATGCCACTCGACCATGCCCAGTAAAATGAAACCAGACAATGTTAGTTAATTTGTCAAAATGCTATATGTTGGAAAGTGCACACATCCCTGTTCTTCCATATATGCCCTGTATCTTCCATATCTGCCCTGTAAAATCACATAGTTATATGTGAACATTTCTTGGTATCTTGCCCAGTGCATTTTACTGATAATTGAAAGAAGCACATAAACACCAGTTACTTCCATGTAGAGCTATAACACAGGTGACTCATATGCAGCTGCATTTTAACAGCAGTCTAGCTAACAAACACTTCTTAACACTGTGACTCACAGTTAGGTAGACCATTTATAACACAGTGAAATTATATAAAACACTGGCAGAATAAAGTTGCTCACTTACATGATATAGCTTTACATTTTCAATATGCTACAGTCCATATGACTTCCCAAATTCGAACAGTTTTGATACATAATTTTGCTTATATGAAATGGACTGATGAAACTTCTTAATTTAATTGGTTATAAACTTCATATGAGGTCTCACTAAAACAATTTTAAAGGCAACGGGCTTCACTATTGGTCATGATTCTTCTTTCTTACATAATCATTCTTATCTGTGTTTCCTAGAATTTGCAATGCAGTTCATCTCTTGAAATTTTGTATCTTGTCAGAAAAGTTAAATCTGCTCATAAATGCTATGAGGCTTTTTGTCAAAAACAACAGTGCAAGTGACTTTCCTGTACTGTCGTGGGGTAGGGTACTGATAACATTATCAAAGTTCAGTGATTTGTCGTACCACTTCTTATGATGTATCCCACAATATACACAAAATAAATGTCTTAAGTTCACTCATTATCTGTGCCACTGTGATGGAAGTGGGTCTGTAGATAGAGATAAGAATGATCTTAATGTTACTGTTGTCCATAAATTTTTTCCACAATTTTGTTCTAAATTGTAGAACATGATAACTAAGAATGAAAGAAAATGAAATGATTTGTGGCATTGATGGCTGTAGGCCCCATCCAGGGAAGTTCAGCTGCAGAGTTGCAAGTCTTGGGGGTGATGCCACAATGGTTGACTTGCGTGTTGGTGATAATGAAGTGATGATGAGGACAGCCCAACACCCAGTCCATGAGAAGAGAAAGTCTCCAATGCTGCCGTGAATCGAACCCAGGCCCAGTGTGTGGTAGGCAAACACGTTACCTCTTAGTTAACAAGGCAGTCTACTAAGAATGGAGTAAGGGCTGTTTAACATCTACAAAATAGTTGTCGTCTAATTTATTGTGTATATTTTTACTAGTGGCTTTAAATAATGAATAACCTTTTATATCTTGATATCAATTCCAAAAAGACCAAAATCTGGATAAAATTGCCTCTGGAGTGGAAGCGTTCCATACAAGATAAATGAAAGCATCTTACCAGGTTTGCTTGTTGTCTGCAGCACGTGGTCTAGTGACTAGCATTGTTACCTCTGGATCATGAGGTCCCAGGATTGATTCCTGGCCAGGTTGGGGATTTTTTTCTGCCCGGGGACTGGGTGCTTATGTTGTCCTCATCATTTCATCATCATCCATGACAGTGGCTAGATTGGATTGTGTAAAACTTGGACTGTATAAAAATTGGGACTTTGCACAAGCGCTGATGACCGTGCAGTTGAGTGCCCCACAAACAAAACATCATCATCATCAGGTTTACTTGGGATCATACTGTGCAATAGTACTTTGTGATGCTCAGTTTAAAGCTAAGTTTTTTGGCATACTTTGGAAGTCTTCAAAATTGCACTGACTCTTCGCAGTTTTATTAAAGATATACTACCCCAGTAGTTTTAGCTTGAATTTTTGTGGTCTGTAATGTGAATAACTATTGTGAATGTATTACAAGATCTTCGTGGTACACGTACAATTGATTTGAATCAATGTTGCATCTTTGAAAAAAAAAAAAAATCCCTGTTCTTTCAGATAAATTTTGTCTGTCAGATCTTCATATTTATCATTTACGATGTTTAGGTACTTGTCTCTATTGTGCTCAAATTTGATATTCCATAACAATTTCCAGATGAACTTTTCTCATTCAACACCTTTCATGAAGTTTTTCCATGTAACTTTCTGTATAGTATGGGCTGTGTTCCACAGTACTCTGTCACCAGAAAGACGTGATAATCTGTCACATAGGGCACTAATCTGTCTGGGCATATATCATTTCGAAAGCACATTGTTTTAACATTAGCACACAGCATGTAAGACAATTATGTATAAGATGGCAGCTTATTGGAAAATTTAGTGCTTTGTGGTCAGTGCTTTACCAAGAGATATAATAGGGACTTATGACATCCTTAGATAATGGCTAAGGTCTCTCTCCATTGCTGTATACTTTTTCTCTCATATAGTCAATGACTGACTCACAAATATTGTTGTCCTGTGCTCTGTACTTTCATTGCATCATGCATCTAATGCCACACTGATTATCACTGGATTCTGATCTTAAATAACAATCTAGTGATAGATCTGGATGGTACAATAATTTTACTTCCATTTAGATTTTATAAGATCAATAACTTCTTGCTGTTCTTGTCCTCTCATCCACAGCATATCCCTTTTGAATGATTTCAGATTACTGATGTTGATAAACAGTGTCCATTGATGAATTTTCTGTGGAAATTCTTGAATCCAAGAAATGAGTTTAACTCTTTAGAGCACTTTGGAACAGTGAAATTCTGACAGCATCCATTTTGTCTGAAACAGATTCTATTCCTCATGGTGAATTGATGTGTTCTATCAACCTGATTTTCTTGCATATTTTGTCTTCTGGAAATTAACGATCTTCTGAAATCTTTCAGAACTTGATTAACTGTCTCCAGATGTTCTTTCCATGATTCAGAACCAATTAATATAATGTTGATATAGACCTTCTTTAATAATTTGTCTCCTAAAACTCCATGCAGAGCATCTAAAGGGCATTGCCACATTCAGCCCCTAGAGCATCACTTTAAACCGATAATTTCTTCCGTTATACTACTAAGTGGTATATTTCCTGCCTTCTTCATCTAATTCCACTTGCCAAGAGCTGCTCATGGGAGAAGAGCTGTAAGATATTATAATACCTTTAAAACTTTGCAGTAATTCTTTAAATTTTTTATTAGACCCCTTTACAGTAAAATAATTTTGTTGGCTGCTTCTGTTGGCTGCTGTTGCATCTAACACCTGTCATACAACTGTGTCATGTTTATTAATCACATCTGTTGGATTAGAGTAGTGGCTATTTGAACTTTTAACAATATTCTGTGTCATCATTTGTTTAACTTGAAGATCTACAGTTTTATGCTTTGCAGATGGTGTTGTTTGTTGTTGTGGTCTTCAGTCCTGAGACTGGTTTGATGCAGCTCTCCATGCTACTCTATCCTGTGCAAGCTTCTTCATCTCCCAGTACCTACTGCAACCTACATCCTTCTGAATCTGCTTAGTGTATTCATCTCTTGGTCTCCCCCTATGATTTTTACTCTCCACGCTGCCCTCCAATACTAAATTGGTGATCCCTTGATGCCTCAGAACATGTCCTACCAACCGATCCCTTCTTCTGGTCAAGTTGTGCCACAAACTTCTCTTCTCCCCAATTCTGTTCAATACTTCATCATTAGTTATGTGATCTACCCATCTAATCTTCAGCATTCTTCTGTAGCACCACATTTGAAAAGCTTCTATTCTCTTCTTGTCCAAACTATTTACCGTCCATGTTTCACTTCCATACATGGCTACACTCCATACAAATACTTTCAGAAATAACTTCCTGACACTTAAACCAATACTGGATGTTAACAAATTTCTCTTCTTCAGAAACGCTTTCCTTGCCATTGCCAGTCTACATTTTATATCCTCTCTACTTCGTCCATCATCAGTTATTTTGCTCCCCAAATAGCAAAACTCCTTTACTACTTTACGTGTCTCATTTCCTAATCTAATACCCTCAGCATCACCCGACTTAACTCGACTACATTCCATTATCCTCGTTTTGCTTTTGTTGATGTTCATCTTATATCCTCCCTTCAAGACACCATCCATTCCGTTCAACTGCTCTTCCAAGTCCTTTGCTGACTCTGACAGAATTACAATGTCATCGGCGAACCTCAAAGTTTTTATTTCTTCTCCATGGATTTTAATACGTACTCCAAATTTTTCTTTTGTTTCCTTTACTGCTTGCTCAATATACAGACTGAATAACATCGGGGAGAGGCTACAACCCTGTCTTACTCCCTTCCCAACCACTGCTTCCCTTTCATGTCCCTCAACTCTTATAACTGCCATCTGGTTTCTGTACAAGTTGTAAATAGCCTTTCGCTCCCTGTATTTTACCCCTACCACCTTTAGAATTTGAAAGAGAGTATTCCAGTCAACATTGTCAAAAGCTTTCTCTAAGTCTACAAATGCTAGAAACGTAGGTTTGCCTTTCCTTAATCTTTCTTCTAAGATAAGTCGTAAGGTCAGTATTGCCTCACGTGTTCCAGTATTTCTACGGAATCCAAACTGATCTTCCCCGAGGTCGGCTTCTACTAGTTTTTCCATTCGTCTGTAAAGAATTCGTGTTAGTACTTTGCGGCTGTGGCTTATTAAACTGATGGTTCTGTAATTTTCACATCTGTCAACACCTGCTTTCTTTGTGATTGGAATTATTATATTCTTCTTGAAGCCTGAGGGTATTTCGCCTGTCTCGTATATCTTGCTCACCAGATGGTAGAGTTTTGTCAGGACTGGCTCTCCCAAGGCCGTCAGTAGTTCCAATGGAATTTTGTCTACTCCGGGGGCCTTGTTTCGACTCAGGTCCTTCAGTGCTCTGTCAAACTCTTCACGCAGTATCGTATCTCCCATTTCATCTTCATCTACATCCTCTTCCATTTCCATAATATTGTCCTCAAGTGCATTGCCCTTGTATAGACCCTCTATATACTCCTTCCACCTTTCTGCTTTCCCTTCTTTGCTTAGAACTGGGTTTCCATCTGCGCTCTTGATGTTCAGACATGTGGTTCTCTTATCTCCAAAGGTCTCTTTAATTTTCCTGTAGGCAGTATCTATCTTACCCCTAGTGAGATAAGCCTCTACATCCTTACATTTGTCCTCTAGCCATCCCTGCTTAGCCATTTTGCACTTCCTGTCGATCTCATTTTTGAGACGTTTGTATTCCTTTTTGCCTGCTTCATTTACTGCATTTTTATATTTTCTCCTTTCATCAGTTAAATTCAATATTTCTTCTGTTACCCAAGGATTTCTACTAACCCTCTTCTTTTTACCTACTTGATCGTCTGCTGCCTTCACTACTTCATCCCTCAGAGCCACCCATTCTTCTTCTACTGTATTTCTTTACCCCATTCCTTTCAATTGTTCCCTTATGCTCTCCCTGAAACTCTGTACAACCTCTGGTTCTTTCAGTTTATCCAGGTCCCATCTCCTTAAATTCCCACCTTTTTGCAGTTTCTTCAGTTTTAATCTACAGGTCATAACCAACAGATTGTGGTCAGAGTCCACATCTGCCCCTGGAAATGTCTTACAATTTAAAACCTGGTTCCTAAATCTCTGTCTTACCATTATATAATCTATCTGATACCTTTTAGTATCTCCAGGGTTCTTCCATGTATACAACCTTCTATCATGATTCTTAAACCAAGTGTTAGCTATGATTAAGTTGTGCTCTGTGCAAAATTCTATCAGGCGGCTTCCTCTTTCATTTCTTAGCCCCAATCCATATTCACCTACTACTTTTCCTTGTCTCCCTTTTCCTACACTCGAATTACAGTCACCCATGACTATTAAATTTTCGTCTCCCTTCGCAATCTGAATAATTTCTTTTATTTCCTCATACATTTCTTCAATTTCTTCGTCATCTGCAGAGCTAGTTGGCATATAAACTTGTACTACTGTAGTAGGTGTGGGCTTCGTATCTATCTTGGCCACAATAATGCGTTCACTATGCTGTTTGTAGTAGCTTACCCGCATTCCTATTTTCCTATTCATTATTAAACCTACTCCTGCATTACCCCTATTTGACTTTGTGTTTATAACCCTGTAGTCACCTGACCAGAAGTCTTGTCCCTCCTGCCACCGAACTTCACTAATTCCTACTATATCTAACTTTAACCTATCCATTTCCCTTTTTAAATTTTCTAACCTACCTGCCCGATTAAGGGATCTGACATTCCACGCTCCGATCCGTAGAACGCCAGTTTTCTTTCTGCTGATAACGACATCCTCTTGAGTAGTCCCCGCCCAGAGATCCGAATGGGGGACTATTTTACCTCCGGAATATTTTACCCAAGAGGACGCCATCATCATTTAATCATACAGTAAAGCTGCATGCCCTCGGGAAAAATTACGGCCGTAGTTTCCCCTTGCTTTCAGCCGTTCGCAGTACCAGCACAGCAAGGCCGTTTTGGTTATTGTTACAAGGCCAGATCAGTCAATCATCCAGACTGTTGCCCTTGCAACTACTGAAAAGGCTGCTGCCCCTCTTCAGGAACCACACGTTTGTCTGGTCTCTCAACAGATACCCCTCCGTTGTGGTTGTACCTACGGTACAGCTATCTGTATTGCTGAGGCACGCAAGCCTCCCCACCAACGGCAAGGTCCATGGTTCATGGGGGGGTTGCAGATGGTACAGGGTAACTTTTGTTGTGGAATGTCTCACATTCATTTACTCTGAGTTTATGCTGAGAAGTTTTAATGATCCTGGGCCACTTACAATAGGATAATGATAAGGCATGTCATTTAGTTTTTTACAAATCATACATGCTGTCGGGGAATGAAGACTCCTACGCCATCTGTTGGTTGCTGTGAAAAATTGTTTGTGCTTTCAAAGGCTGTTACTGATATGTGGGAATTAGTGGAGCACCCCATCATATTAAACTGCACCTTCTTCCTTGAGAGTGATGGATTGTAACTGGATTCGAAAGTAGTTATCTCGAGAGTAGTGCTTCCAATGACACTTAGTTGGAGAGATTCGATCAGTGAATGGTGAATGAAACTCGATTGACTCCCTGTGTCCAGGATGGCACGTGTCTGTTTGCTCTTACCAGTGGGTCCTGTGATACTCACACGAGCAGTCTGCAGGTATGTGAAGTTAGAAGTCATAGTTTCAATTTTATTTACTGTTGTGGTCTGGCTACTGCAGATAGAAATGTGATGCTCCCCCTTACATTTCGCACAGGACGCCTTTCCCCGTTTGAAACACTGATTTCTGTTGTGGCCACGTCTCAGGCATAGAAAGCAACGGTTCATTGTCTTGAGGGCGTTGATTCTTGCCTGCAAGCTTGCAATCTTTTGGCAGTCTTTGCCCCAGTGCCCTCTTTCGCCGCAATACACACAGAAGGGCTCTGAATTCTGTTGTTTCTTCTTGTCCCTCTTCGTTTTAACCTTTACGTGGAAGGCAGATGCTGTTGGTACGCAATTTTCGTGTGGTACAGTATCTCCACGAATTTTGCGTGTGTTGATAGCTCCTTCCACCTCTTCATTTAAGAACTCCATAAGGTGGGTGAGGTTCCCTTCTTCAATCTTTTGCCTTCGGGCATGAACAAGCCAATTTTTGCAAATTTCTTCAGGAAAGGCTCGAAGAAGTTTGGGTGCAAGCACTCTCCCATAAGAATCGACATTTTCTCCTAGTGCTCGTAGTGCTTGGATGCGCTTATGGCACTCAATGTAGGTGGAATTGAGAGCCTCTGGACTGCCTGAAGTCGAAATGTTAAGATTCTCCAAGAAATCCAGGTGACTTTGGATAATTCTGTTCTTATCCCCATATTTGGATTTCAAAATTTGCTTAGTCTGCTCATATGTATCAGCTGTAACAGCAATGCCATCGACCAAGTCCTTAGGTTCCCCATCAAGGTAACCACGGAGGAATACATGCTTGTTCATTGTTGACACCATTGGATTCTCGTCTATGGAAGCTGTGAATTGTTCCCAAAATCGAGGCCAAGCTTCTATATTCCCTGAGAATGCGTGCAGTTTGATAGTAGGCAATTTTATGTCCATACAGGCGTGTTGTTGAGCCGCTGACGTCATGTTTCTGTCTCCTGAGCGCGCTCCTCCTAGAAGGCCTTTCGCCTTTCGGAGGGCGCGTTTGCATTTATCAGTATATTCCTCACAAGCTTCCGTGTCGGCTTCGTATTCAGAGTCATCCAGCAAGTCCTGTATTGTATCGTTGAGTCTGGTCAACTCTTCTAATGTTTCTTGTAGGCGTTCCTGGAAGTGTTCTACTTCTTCTGCAGCTGTAGAACCATCGAAGGCGTTTATTTGGCTGACGAAACGCGTCGCATTCGATCGCAAGGTCGTCCGCTTCCGGCGCAGCCTCCCCAAGTTCGTAGCTACTGCTTCTGCCATGGTGAGTTGGTGGTTTTGCTTTCTGTCGCGAGAGTGCGTTCAAGGTCAAGACACCCCGTCAGTTGGATGCTATCGCTAAGGGATGGCGCTGTCCTGGAGTGTGAACCGTTAGCAGCCCCTAGTGATGTTTGTAGTTCTCAAGAGATGGCGCGGCCATGCAGTTTTCAACCTCCGCGACCTTTAGTAGTGCTCGCTGTTGCTAACAGATGGCGCTGCAGTCTACCAATACTTCAGCAAGTCCCCTTTGTGCTTTGCAAATAATACGCCAACTGCCCTCTATTGCTCTGCCACCAACAAACATGCATCAAGTAACATCACATACAAATCAATCGCCCCGCAGTGTCCTTTGCTACAGTTTCAGAGCAATGCCGCAACTTATCTGTGTGAGCTGAACGTGGCGTGACGTGACCGGATTTTGAGATTGAAGTCGCTCAAAACCTTCTCCGCCGGCGTCGAGTCCTCTTTAATGTGTAGTAGCACTCTATCTCTTCATGTTCTCCCGGGTTTCGGCACCAAAATGTTGCTACACACTAGTGAAATCAAGGACACAGTAAAACTTCTGCTCACACACACCTTTATTCTCACACGTCCATTTTACAGTTATCGTAGAAATATATCCGCTGCAGAGGGCAGCACAATGTACAGACTTTACAGAACACCAACAGATGGCGTAGGAGTCTTCATTCCCCGACACATGCGTTGAATTTTCTTATGAACTTGACCAAGAACAGCTTCTGCATATTCCTCCTATTGGATGCCTTCTTCTCTAACATGGTCAGTAACATTTACCTGAACCTGAGCTCCCCCCCTGTCCACACTGACATAGTGTAAATTCATCCAGGCAGTGCTCATCTTTTCCTTACTGACACATTTTCTAAATGTATCTTCCCTTTCCTCATTAACCTTCTGAATGTGTTGCTTGCCTGCAACAAAATCCACTTTACATATGTTTTTTGTTATCCAGTTTGTTCCTGAAATACAACCACCAGATAATGCTTGAACTACCAGGAAATTTTGCTAGTATTCTTTGCCATCAATATAAAACTGCAGTAGTATGTAGCTTGCTTCAATTCCAACAGGATAGTATGTACACTACCTACAGGAAAAGATGGGATCTCTGCAGTCTCACTTAACTATAGATACAATTTATTCAAGAGTAATGTGATGTGACTACCACTGTGCTCATCATTATTAGTACCACAAATGCTAAAGTCAATTATGGGCATCAACACATTTCCAGTAATCACTTCATATCATAATCTCAGTCACACTGAATATTATTAATGGCAAGTACTGACTTAACTAACTGCAATTACAGTTTTGGGCTGAGTCCCAGCCATAAATACATTTAGTTTAACTGTGAAGGTCAGGCTGGCATGCATTAATCACTCCTTCTTCAATCCAGTGATCTCTCCTGAGTTCATCCATCATTCTGCGGCTGATAATCCTTTCCATAAAAATTACAGTTCTCCCCAAGTTGTCTGAAATCTGTGTTTGTGTGCAGTCCTTCCCTTCTACGAAACTGATTTGATGGTCTGTAATTTCTGTGAAACCTATCTTCACATGGTGAAAAACATGCCTTGTGATTTCTTTTATCAAAATTCCATGTGTGACATTATGTCCTTTCTTGATCAGTATCCTCCAAGTGATCTAATCTGGTATATACTTCTTCTGTTTCATGATCCAGAGACAGACAATTTTTCTCACACCAAAACAGGTAACATTTGAATTAAAATATCACTTATCTCCTGATCTTTTATTGGATCATTCAAGATTGTATTTTTGTCTCAATATTTTTGTAAATATTTTCATGCGGTTCCCTCATTTTACGTTTAGTTTGGTACTGACAGCAAAGATGCTTTGCTAGTTATTCAGTGGTTTTGTTACCAATGCTTGTTCAAAAAACTGTTTAAAATTAATTAAAAGTACTACTTTTTTCAACATTTTACTGCCAAAACAAATGAGCTCCATCCATTAAATAGCTGACACATGTATCAGTTTCCTTTCTTCGTGGACAGACTTTAGGGGAAGCACCTAGAAATTATTTCATGAAAAACAGTGAATGTAAGCTGTGGACTAGTTTGAATTTCTGAAGTCTTTTCACATTTAAACTATGATCTGTAATAAACCAAAGTGTGGTAACAATAAGTTCACTATTCTGTTCATTGACTGCTGTATTAATGTCAGTCTTCAGAATTTCTCAATCAGATTTCACTGTATTGTCAGCATAATTGCATACCACTTTATTAATATCATTTCATTTTGTTCCAAGCTCTGTGAAATGAGTGTGTACACCACAAAGCAGTGTTCTTTTGCTTCATTGCAGCAATTTCTTGATTTTGCAATGTGTCCATATCAGATGTTTCATCTGTGTATTTGAGACAATGAAGCTTTTGTTCTGTGTTTTTAATGCAGTGGTTTCGCTCTCTTATCACATTTATTCTGAAATTCAGCATTCAGTGCATCATGCTTTTGTGAAATTAAAGTGACATGTTCACTTTTTGTATGTTGAATTTATTCTACTCTCCCTGTAGGAGAATATTTACTGCAATGATTTTTTTTTTATTTAAACTTAGAAGGAATTCAAATAATGTGTGACTCTATGTCCTTCCTAGTACATCTATGCACGCAGTGTTGGGTTGCATAATTGGAATTGTTGTGGCCAAATTCACATTACTAACTTCAGTAGTTTGACTGGTTTCAAAATTTTCTGCACTTTCCTCTAACTCAGAATAATTAATTACTACTCCTACAAATTCAGATTCACTATTCTCTCTAACAATTCATTTAAGATCAGCACTGTTAATAATGACTCATAACTATCTTAAATGAAGTTTAAAATTCACAGTATATTCTTTCTATTTTGCTGTCCAGTGTTGAACTGATAGCTTTTTATGAGGCACTGCTATGCATTTTGCAAACACTCACCATATTACTGCTGTGATCTGCATTGGCTGAATCTGAACATTACACATTGTCTGTTATCTTGTTACAGTCATGTTTAAGCTACTTCCCCATTATCCACTAGCTGCCTATTACTCCAAAAGAAATGCACACTATTTTTGTAAAAATACAGTTTTCACTCTGCATGTGTGAAAGTTTTACAGTGTGTAGATACATCCTTCCTGCTTGTTTTCAAACTTAGTTCAACTTGTTCCCGTGAGTGGTGCCGTGACAGCATGTCTTCCAGATGGGTGCTACACTTGACGTTCGTCAGAAGGAGTGTGCTGTCATAGAATTCCTGTGCTGTGAAAACGAGACAGTGGGAAACATCCACAAGAGATTGAGAAAGGTGTATGGAGATGCTGCTGTCGATAGCAGTACAGTTAGTCAGTGGGCAAACAGGTTATGTGATGAAAGCGGGCACGGCAATATTGAGGATTGTCCTCACAGCAGCAGGCCTCGTACTGCACACACTCCAGACAATGTGCAGAGAGTTAACGAATTGGTGACTGTTGACAGACGCATCACAGTGATCGAATCGTAACGCTACGTTGGGACAGGGGAAGGATGTGTATGCAGAATACTGAAAGGGTTGGCGTTAAAAAAGGTTTGTGCCAGGTGGGTTCCCAGGATGTTGACAGTGGCTCACAAAGAATCTAGATAAATGATATGCAGCGAACTTTTGGAACAGTACGAGAATGGTGGAGCTAAATTTCTTGGAAGAATTGTGACAGGTGATGAAACATGGCTCCATCATTTTCCACCAGAGATGAAGAGGCAATCAGTGGAGTGGCAGAGGCAATCAGTGGAGTGGCATCATGCCACTCAAGAAAAAAAATTCAAAACCACACCTTCTGCTGGAAAAGCTATGGCTACAGTGTTTTTTGATTCCGAAGGACTCTTGCTTGTGGACATCATGCCAAGTGGAACCACCGTAAATTCTAATGCATATGTGACGACACTGAAGAAATTTCAAGCTTGACTGAGTTGTGTTTGACCACATCGGCAAAAGCAGGATGTTTTGCTGTTGCACGACAATGCACAGCCACATGTCAATCATGGAAACGATCACAAAACTTGGATGGACAGCACTGAAACACCCACCTTACAGTCCTGACCTGGTTCCATGTGACTATCATCTCTTTGGGAAACTGAAAGACACTCTTTGTGGAACAAGGTTTGAAGATGATGACTCCCTTGTGCATGTTGCCAAACGGTGGCTCAAACAGATTGGTGCTGAATTTTACCGTGCGGGTATACAGAAGCTGGTTGCAAGATGGCATAAGGCAGTTGAGAGGGATGGAAATTATTGGAGAAATGAAAATATTGTTCCTAAAGGATGTATCTACACACTGTAAAACTTTCAAACATGTAGAATAAAAGATGGATTTAAAAAAAATAGTGTGCATTTCATTTGGAGTGACCCTCATGTTTTGTCCTCCTCTTACGGTGTGGGCTGCATAGGCAGCAGTCTCGTAAACGTAATTAACAGGATCCTGCACTGCCAGGATCACGAAAGATTAAAACGTAAGTCATCAAATATGGAGCAAAAACTGTCTTTATTTTGTCAGTTGCACAAAACATTCTTCATGGCAGTTATTAATTTCTGTAATGACAGTGGTCCATTACCATTCAGACACATGATAAAAATCATACTACTCAATAAATTCACCCGACCAGTGCAGTCTGCTAGATATACCTCCACACAGTGACAAATTATCATGCATACTACTCCACAACACTTGCTTCATGCCGACGTGTGCCAAACCAGGCCCATTGATGAGACTGGGAACAAAGAGCAGTGCACTCTCACTTTCACAAAACAGTATACGATTCAGAAAACCCATGCACTCAAATACATTGTTCAATAAACTGACAATAACTGGAGGGGGGGGGGGGGGGGGGGGGGGCACACATGTATCTGATATTGATGTATCCCATTTCAGTGGCTTGTGTAAAGTTATGTATTTTGAATACTCACTTTAGCATTGATTCCACAAGTGAGCTAATTACTCAGAGTAATGATAATTAATTATGCATATAATCTGCATGCTGAAGAGTTGTCTCTCATAATCATATATATGTAATGAAAATGTCTGCTTGTGACTGTGTATGTGCGGATGGATATGTGTGTGTATGCGAGTGTATACCTGTCCATTTTTCCCCCTAAGGTAAGTCTTTCTGCTCCCGGGATTGGAATGACTCCTTACCCTCTCCCTTAAAACCCACATCCTTTCATCTTTCCCTCTCCTTCCCTTTTTCCTGATGAAGCAACCATTGGTTGCGAAAGCTTGAATTGTTTGTGTATGTTTGTGTTTGTTTGTGTGTCTATCAACCTGCCAGCGCTTTTGGTAAGTCACATCATCTTTGTTTTTCGATATAATGAAATGTAAGATTTAATATAATTGTGCACATAAATGTTAGGGTAAATTCATTGTATTGCTTGTACCAGAGTTGCTCCTGTAATTTTGAGTACTACTGATCAATTAGTGTGCAAGGTTTAGCTATATATTTTATGAACATTTTCAGATTACAATGATTGGCCAGGAATTTCCATGCTTGGAGTATTGGAGCATATTGCCACAGACTCATGAATTTATTGTAGTTAAAGTTACCAGCAGTTTCATGGAGGCTTCTCATAGAAAGATGGATGCCATTCTTGAGGATTTGTATCGTCCTATAAGAGACTATATACAGTTCTTGGGTGAGCTGATTTCATGTATGTAATATTATTTGCATGAGGAAACATACGGAGAGTTAAAAAATTACTCATTGTGATAAAATGATGTGCATCCTTGTGCTGAATTTTGATATTTCTGAAGTGGTGAAAGAATTTCTGAACTTAAAACATTAATATGACAATGCTAGACCTTCAACTGTTAAAATCTCATGAGTAATCTTGAAGGGAAATCGGTGTGTGTGTGTGTGTGTGTGTGTGTGTGTGTGTGTGTGTCTGCGTCTGTGTTTCGCACCCCCACACAAGTGATATGCACACCCATTTCATATTACTGTACATAGTCTCAATATTTAAACAATGTGTAGAAATGAGATTTCTTTATATTTGTGATGGATGGTTATGTCCAGGCATAATTGTAAGTTAGCACCTTTGCTTAAACTGATGCTTGTGTTTGTTTCTAGTCATCAGTCTTCTGACTGGTTTGATGCAGCCTGCCATGAATTCTCCTGTATCAGTCATTTCATATTATCTTCCACCCAAAATCTTCAGTTACTTGCTGTATGTATTCCAATCTTTGTCTTCCTTTACCCTTTTTGCCCTCTACAGACCCCTCTAGTCCCATGGAGATTATTCTCCGATGTCTTAAAACATGTCTTCCATGATGTCTTAACACATATCTTACCATCCTGTCCCTTCTTTTTGTCAGTGTTTTCCATAAGTTTCTTTCCTCACTGATACTGCGGAGTAGCTCCTCATTACTGTACTTATCAGTCCACCCAATTTTCTGTGTTATTGTGTGTTGTGACTCGCCGATCATTCAAAGCGCCGCCGCGCAATTGCACGCGTCAACTACTTGCGGCGCTGTCTGCCAGCCATGCAGCAGCTGCGCCACCTAAACGGCCAGCCGAGCAGCGGCTGCTAGACTGGGACTCAGTGCTCATTCGAATGCTAACGTGTACACATGTCTTGCTTGTCAACTTACTCTGTGACTTATATGTGTTGTGTCGTTCTGAAATATATGTGATAAACTTGACATTATAACAATTGGCGACGAGGTAGTGGTTTTTTCCTTTTGACCGTTGACCCACAGGGTTCCATGGCTACTGTCGAGCAACTGTTGGAAAATCTCCTTGAACAGCAAACGCTTCTAACAGCGGTGATTCGCGATTTCGTCGCAGCGTCGAATGCGGGGCATTTCTCGTCGTTGGCTATACCTCCTTTTCCTACTTACGACGAGACGGTGGAAGACTGGTCTGATTATGAAAAATGTCTTCGACAGCACTTCTTGGCATTTCATGTCATGGATGCACAACCATGTAAGTCTTTGTTCCTTTCCTGGATTTCACCTCAAATGTATCGGTTGTTGTTGCAATTGGCTCCTTTGAAGGATCTTGCGTCTTTGTCCTTTGCTGAAATGTGCTCACTTCTGTCTGTCTATTTTCAAAAGCAAACGCATGTGGTAGCCTCTCGTGTTGCCTTTTATCGTTGTCAAAAACAGCCACATCAATCCTATTGCGCTTGGGCTGCTGAACTTCACGGCCTCAGTCGAAAGTGTCAATTTGTTACTGACGTTCACAAAGAATCCTATGCCGATTCCATGGTACGGGATGCTATTATCCGGTCGGCGCCCAACAAAGAAGTTCGGCAACGTGCCCTTCAGTTGGCGAATCTGACTCTAGATGAAGTTCTCTCCATTGCGCAGTCTTTTGAAATTTCTCGTGCCACTGGGGCGCAAATAGAGGTGTGGGGTGATGTCGGGGAAATACAACCTCTGTGCGCTGTTGATGACGTGTCCCCACCTGCCGACGTGGCCGCAGTGCGCTCCCACGCGCAGCCCCGACCTAGCCGTAAACAACCCGCTAAGAAACTGCAGCAAAACCCCCGGCGACTTCCTTCATGTCCGCGGTGTTTTACGAAACATTCACATGAGGATTGTCCCCAACATTGGGCTGTGTGTCACAATTGCAAAAAGAAAGGTCATGTGTCTTCCGTTTGCAAATCCGACCACATACATGATGTTCATGAACATGACGCTGATTCTGATTCTGTGTTGTCTGTCAATTGCACTTCTTCCCTTTCAGGGAAGTTATTCCTCAATGTCCAAATCCTTGGTTGAAATGTTCGCATGCAAGTGGATACCGGTTCTGCTGCCACTATAATTAATTCTCAGACGTATCTTCAGTTGGGTTCTCCACTCCTGTCACCTGTCACTCGGCAATTACGGACATAGAATAAACAGAAGATTTCTCTCTTGGGACAGTTTAATGCTGAGGTATCTTACAAATCTGTCATTCGCACTGTTCCCATACTTGTGGTTGACCATAGCAACGCAGAAAATCTTTTTGGTTTCGATGCCTTTCACGTTTTTGGGTTCTCCATAGATGACTCTGTCAGTATTGTCTCTGATGCTATTCCTTATGCTCGACTGGATTCCCTGTCGACGACATTTTCGTCCCTTTTTTCCCCTGGGTTAGGCCGTGCAAACGACTTTGAAGCTCATATCACGCTCAAACCCACTGCTCAGCCTAAGTTTTTTCGGGCTCAGCACATTCCTGTGGCCCTTCGTGATTGGGTAAAATGGGAGTTGGATCGTCTCACTGCTTCAGGGGTCTTGCTTCCTGTCACTTCCAGTGAGTGGTCCTCTCCTGTCGTTGTCGTTGCTAAGCCAAATGGTGATATTCATCTCTGTGGCGATTTCAAAGCCACTGTAAATACTCAATGCCTCATCAACACTTACCCTATGCCCCGTCCTGAAGAACTGTTCGCTAAACTTGCTGGAGGCCAGTATTTTTCCAAAATTGACCTGTCAGAAGCTTATCATCAACTTCCTCTCGACGCTGCTTCCCAGCAGTTTCTGGTCCTTAACACAACTTTCGGCCTCTGTCAATACCAACGCTTGCCATTCAGGGTTGCTAGCGCCCCTGCTCTCTTTCAGCGATTCTTGGAACAATTATTGCTCCCTGTCCCTGGGTGTATCAATTACATGGATGACATTGTTGTCACTGGCTCCACCACTGAAGAACATCTTCAAAATCTCCGCACACTTTTTCATGTCTTGCAGACTGCCGGTCTTAAGTGTAATCTTCAGAAATCACAATTTTTTCAGGCATCTATCACGTACTTGGGGTTTCAACTCTCTCGGGATGGTATTCGTCCACTTCAGCAAACTGTCGCTGCGATCGATGCCCTTCCTCGCCCTACATCTGTTAAGGAACTGCAGGCCTTCTTGGGGAAAATAGCATACTATCACAAGTTTTTACCGTCTGCAGCTTCGGTGGCTCAGCCGTTGCATCGCCTGTTGCATAAAAACGTGCCTTTTCACTGGTCCGCGTCATGCGAAGCGGCTTTCCAGAAATTGAAGACTATGCTGAAACAGGCCCCGTGCCTGGCTACTTATCGACCTGGCCAACATCTTGTTCTTGCCACAGACGCCTCTCAATACAGGGTTGGTGCAGTCCTTGCGCATCGTTTTTCTGACGGTTCGGAACAACCCATTGCTTATGCCTCCAAAACGCTCACGGATGCCCAACAAAAGTATTCTCAAATTGAGAAAGAAGCTTTGGCCATTATTTATGCTCTTCATAAGCTTGGTGTTTTTCTCTATGGCTCAAAATTTCATCTTGTTACGGATCACAAACCACTTGTTTCCTTGTTTCATCCATCAACGTCATTTTCCGACAAGGCTGCACACCGCCTCCAGCGTTGGGCTCTTTACTTGTCTCGTTTCAATTATGAGATTCATTTCCAGCCAACGGCTCAAAATGCGAATGCTGATGCTCTGTCTCGCCTTCCCATGGGTCCTGATCAGGCTTTCAATAGGGATGAACTTTTGTGTTTCCACCTGGATGTTGCCGAGCAGTGGGTTGTGGACGGGTTCCCTATCACTGGGGACAGGCTGGCGGCTGCTACGGGTTCTGAACCTACCCTCTCCCGGGTTTTATGCTGTATTCAGAAGGGTTGGCCAGATCGCCTGTCCGCTAAGACTTCTGATCCGTTGCGGAACTACTACGCTTTGCGCTACCACCTCATGGCTAGTGATGGTGTTATCCTCCTCTCCACTGACAATGCTTCGCCGCGTGTTGTGGTACCTGCGTCTTTGCGTGCTTCGGTCTTGCGCCTTCTTCACCAAGGGCACTGGGGTGTGTCTCGCACAAAATCTCTGGCACGCCGCCATGTGTACTGGCCTGGCATCGACTCTGAAATAGCACACATGGTCGCTGCCTGCGGCCCTTGGGCGTCACAGGCCGCTGCCCCGAAGTCATCTTTGTCACCGTGGCCTTCGCCTGAGAAGCCCTGGGAGCGCATTCATGCTGACTTTGTGGGACCCTTTTTAGGTACTTATTGGCTCCTCATAATTGACGCCTACTCTAACTTTCCTTTCATTGTCCGTTGCACGTCGCCTACCACCGCAGCACCCACCAGTGCTCTCGCCCGCATTTTTTCTATGGAAGGCCTCCCCTCTACTCTTGTTACTGATAATGGTCCGCAATTTGCCTCTTCCGAATTTGCGGATTTTTGTGCTCGTCACGGCGTTATGCGTGTCACGGCCCCGCCATTCCATCCACAATCCAACGGTGAGGCTGAACGACTGGTCCACACATTTAAGGCTCGGATGCGGAAACTTCTGACTTCTTCTGCTGCTGATGATGTGCTTCTCCAGTTTCTGGCGTCTTACCGTTTCACCCCCATGGGCGACCACAGCCCGGCTGAGCTCTTACATGGCTGACAGCCCCGCACGCTACTTCATCTTCTGCGGCCTTCCACCTCACGGCCGCAGGTGGTTTCACTTGGCCGGTTCACCGCCGACGACCTCGTCTGGGCATGGGGATATGGCAGGCGGCCAAAATGGAGCCCGGGCCGCATCTTAAGACACCGTGGCAGACGCCTGTATGAAATCCAGATGGACACGGGTGTTGCAGTGCGTCATTCGGACCAGCTTCGGCCTCGTATGCCAGCAACGCCTGTTCTGAATGCCGCTACACCACCTTTGGCTCTACCTGACGCTCGGGATCTTGGCATCTCTCAATACTCACAACGCAGCCCTCTCACCGTCATCGCGATGCCAGCACAAGAACGGACGCCACCAGGAGACGTGCCCATGCAGGAACTGGATGACTATCCTCTGTCAGAGCAAATCTACTCGCCTCCTCCTCCAACGGATGCCGACACATCGCCCATGTCTCCTGTCATATCAACTGGACTTGCGGCAATGGGCAGATTGGTGCACGGGACCCCAGCAGATTCGACCCCAGCGGCTGCTAGACTGGGACTCAGTGCCCATTCGAATGCTAACGTGTATACATGTCTTGCTTGTCAACTTACTCTGTGACTTATATGTGTTTTGTCGTTCTGAAGTATATGTGTTAAACTTGACGTTATAACATTGTGTTGCACCACATATCAGATGCTTCAATTCTCCTCTACTCTGGTTTTCCCACTGTTCATGGTTAACTGGCATACAATGCTGTACTTCAGATGTAGTCTCATTCCTCAAATTAAGACCTATGTTTGATGCCAGTAGACTCGTGTTGGACAGGAATGCCCTCTTTGCCTGTGCTAGTCTGCTTCTTATGTCCTCCTTGCTTCATCAGTCATGGGCTATTTTGTTTCTGTAGCAGAAATCCTTAACTTCATCTATTTTGATGTTAATTTTGCTACTCTCATTACTGCTGCTCTCAGTACTGTGGTCTTTTTTGGATTAGTTTCAGTCCATATTCTGTACTCATTAAACTGTTCATTCCATTCAGCAGATCCTGTAATTCTTTGCATTCACTGAGGATAGCAATGTTATTAGCAAATCTTACCATTGATATCCTTTCACCCTGGAATATTACCACTGGTATTTACTGCTGGAGAGCACTTAACCAGGGTAACAATTCTGTGAACGTGTTCTGTCAGTCATGTGTTTGTAATTACCTTTACCTTTAATCTTCTCTTTCTGCACTTGTGTCACTCCTTACATTGTGGTTCTGCCATGCAGTGCCACTCATAGCTGTTTCGAACTTCTTCGCCTCTGCAGGAGGTGCTGTGATAATGGAAGACTATGTTTGCCACCCACTAGCTACTAAATTGTGTAACCACTTCTTTGCAAAATCCTTATGTATTTAATAGTCCCCAAAAACTCTCAGCATATCAATTAAACATTCACATAAGCTGTCAATAATCAGACTCGCTGACAGACAGATCATTAGTATCCCAAAGTCAAGAAGTAAGTAAGTAATTAATTTAGTAATTCTGTACAATCTTCTTTTGTTTTCTCTTTTGGAACAACAGCATTATCATCCTGACCACTTCTTCTTTGTCATTCATGGTGCACCTGAATCGTGATGTCAAAGTGTATACTGCTCCTTCCCACCACTAAAAAAACTCACCCTTCACCATGCCCTGTGGCTGTACTGTTACGTTTGAATTTCATTTCCGCGTATAAATAAAAAATTTGTACACATGTATGCGCATTTTCCTCTACCACCACTACCATAAATTAAGATCTGTGTGCAACCATCTTTCATCGGCATGGTAGAAAGGAAGTGAGACATGTTGTGCCACTTTAAATGGGAACAAGTACCACCGCAGATCCCCCGACTAAGCTGAAAGATGTTGTATAGAATAATTTAAATAACTAATCATAGTATTGTATAGCTTTGACTTTCCATAAATTACTATTAGTTCTACATCAAGAGCCTCTTAAGACAAAGCATTTTCCCCATTCTTTCCACAACAGAGTACCCTGCAGTATTTCTACCTTGCGCATTTTCCTCTACCACCACTACCATAAATTAAGATTTGTGTGCAACCATCTTTCATCGGCATGGTAGAAAGGAAGTGAGACATGTTGTGCCACTTTAAATGGGAACAAGTACCACCGCAGATCCCCCGATTAAGCTGAAAGATGTTGTATAGAATAATTTAAATAACTAATCATAGTATTGTATAGCTTTGACTTTCCATAAATTACTATTAGTTCTACATCAAGAGCCTCTTAAGACAAAGCATTTTCCCCATTCTTTCCACAACAGAGTACCCTGCAGTATTTCTACCTTGCATGTACCAGTGGCACATTCTTCTCGCACATTCATTTAAAACTAAGCACACACTCCTATGGCTTTCTGGCTTTCTTCACTGTTAGTAGAGGATTATTACATACACATAGACTTCTTTGCGTTATCTTATTTTCTACCATCTTATTTATTTATACATTCACAGCTACTCTTAAACTTAGTGGAACTGGGTATGGCTCACAAAAGAATGGTTCATGATATCTTGAAGGTACTAACCTAGTGTCTGATCACTCATGACTTATCAGAAAACACGCTTATATACTTAAATAAAATATTGTATAAATCCTTTTGTTGCTCCTTTGTTAACGATGTGACTCAAGAGCTTTAAACCTTTTTTGTTTGATTGACCCATTTATGTTTTCTGTGTTTCCTCATTACTTACCATTTCAGCTGTAGCAACTAAATGCATAGTAATTAATGATAAGTTGGTATTATTTCCTACAAGATTTGCCTTAAGTGCTGCAACATAATTTTGATACTCTTTGACCTCAGTATAATAATTTATTGTTGAAGTCTATTTTTATTTTTTACTTTACTTACCACTCAGTATCTAATGATATTTGTAAGGTAACAGTAGGTACCATTAACAAAGTGTGCACAAACTTAAAATTATTTATTTATATAGGTAATTTTGTGTCGTGTAGAATTTGTTTTACTTTAGTGCCAGTGATTCCTATAATGTACACTCCTGTCACTGGCAGAATAGGACATGTATTCCTGTTTCTAATTGTTTCGATTGTAGTGGATCAAATTATTTTTTTTCTCATTCTTTTCTTTTTTGTACATATAAGAGCCATTGAATAGTGGCTAGAACAGGGAGCATGCATAAAATGTAGTACATAATGTAAACTGATTAATAATTGCCGCTAGAATAATTTAAAAAATTTGGAAAGAATAATTGAAAGAAATTGGAAGGTACACATATCCTGAGTGAACTTTAACTGGCACTAATATCAACAGATCTTCAATATTCAATACATTTAAGATCAACATTCATCATTTAAATTTATGCACTTGTTAGTATCGTCATTGTGCATAGAGCTGGAGATTGCTCACACAAATTCCTCTTATCTGCTTCGATCCTCTTAATGCAGGATTCTCGGCATCGGTGAAATGATGTACAGATGGGGTTATTTATATAAATAAGCGTATATAAACTTTGTCTCCCTAACAACTTTTATAACACTTTTTAGTGTGTGGTTAGAATACACATCTTTTTATCAGTACTAACTCGGAGGAACTCGTCATATGTTTGCCTGCTGCCACTTATAGAGGCAAGCAGCTGAAGACACAGAAATTAATCAATTGAAGAACGTATCTCTACTCTTTGAAAATATTATCTTTGCCACAAAATATTTTATATGTATAAAAAAGAAAAGAATGAGAGAGAAAATAATATAATCCACTACAACTGCCCCTTACTATGCACTGATGTCAAACGGAGGTGCACAGTATCTGAGCTTATTTCTCTTTTTGATTGTTGATAACCCTGGCTGGTATGGGTACAGCCTTTATTTTTGCCATTGGAGTTATCCTATATAGTCATCAATTTGTATTGGCATGTCAGCATCTTTTAACACATACGGACAAAAGTTTTCATTCATAACAAAGTTCTTGCTGTAACTAAATAGTCCCATTGTTGTCAGTCAGTATCTGTCCAGTGTTTGGCTTGTGAAGCATGCACACACAGCGCAACATCTGTTACTGTCCCAGCTCACTTTCACATGTTTAATACAAAGTTAGAGTGACGATGCCTGGCATTCACAATAGCCATCACTGCACAAATACGTGAAGCTCATGTTCAGCGGCTTGATCCTTTGTGAAATCTTCGATGTGGTGACAACTGGTTTCCATATCAGCTTCCCAAGGAAGCTTTACATCCAACAGCCATTGACAAGGTAAGTTTCTTGCCACTTTTACGACATTGTCGAGCACAGAAAATTCATGTTTTTACAAGGTTGTCAAAGTCAGAAAATTCATGTTACATGAAGTATTGTCATCTTCAGTTTATCTCGCACACACACATGTATTTCAAAGGCACACGTACCACTTTGTAGGCAGGTTTTGTATGTTTTGCGTTTTGTTTATGAGTGTCATTCATACCATTGCATTACACAAAGTTTCTGTAGTGTCTTTTCCACATACTATACACATACAAAAATTAAAAAATATAAAAAAAGAAACCAACTCCAAAAATAAACTTATCCTATACATTTGCTGACATGCCATATCATTGCTAATATACGTTATAGTCTGATTTTCATTTTGTTTAAGTACATTTTGTTAAATTATAACATAATTATATGAGTACACTTTTTACTTTTACTCTCATTTGGTTTTACAGTCTTTACATAGCGTTTATACAAGAATGGATTCTATTTTTCTTTTATGACATGAATTGACATATCTTTCATTCTGATTCACAGTGACTTCTTGTTGGAGCATATTTATCAATTCCAAAGAATTAAAGAAGTAAACAGTAGTCACTACAATAGATTCTGTCCGCTGCTCAAATAACTACGCATGGCCTCGCCTCTGTAGCATTATCCAGGAAGGATCTACACACTACAGGGTTGGGTAAATTTCATGGAAAGGCATTTATGTGCTCACTTACGTCTTGGTGCTAGACTTAACTGTGATCCCAAGAACAAAATCATTAGTTGCTTATAAACACAACGCAAATCTGACGTTACTAATCGTATCACATACTTCCTCAGTGTTTAAAATGCAGCTCAATATTTACTTGTTATGCTCATTGTATAAAGGATAACCATATCATATGCTGAGGTATACAGAGCTAGACCATCAATACTATATGTTATGTACAATAAGTGTAAAACAGTGTTTACATAAGTAACAAACATGCATAAAAATTTCAATGTAAATCACATGTTTGATGCTTTCATGGGTACGATGCTCACATTAGTTTGGTTTCAACACCTTGATTATTTGGTAGCGCTCAACTTCAGTTCAGCATCGTGACATGTGATGTACTGCAACTGTTTTCTTGTACACATACTTTCACACTATCACATTCATATGTATCATAGACTTATAACAATATTTGTCTTGCTGCATGGTCCTTCTTATTTTTATAGGGCACCTAACACTCTACAACCATTTTTTCTTCACTGTAGAATGCCTCAATGCATTGTGTCCTGGAAGAAAAACTTAAAACTAACTTAAAACTAAATCTTCGTAGATAAGTGTACAGTGGCTCAATGGCTACTAATACTTCTTTCATATATTCAACCATGTATTCATTTGCCTCAGTGTGCAGTCATGCTATCACAAACTCATTTAATGTCATGTGTGTGTCGCTACTTACCTTATAACTCTAAAAGATAAAGTGTATTATAGATGTGGTACAACCTCTTATTCAGTTTGCCACTTATATTGTACTCACTTGTTTACCTGCAGCAAGAGTTTTCTGGTCCCTCAAATATAATTAGTGCACACACATTCAATACTCAAATTTTTAAATATTGTACATATATACACTCCTGGAAATGGAAAAAAGAACACATTGACACCGGTGTGTCAGACCCACCATACTTGCTCCGGACACTGTGAGAGGGCTGTACAAGCAATGATCACACGCACGGCACAGCGGACACACCAGGAACCGCGGTGTTGGCCGTCGAATGGCGCTAGCTGCGCAGCATTTGTGCACCGCCGCCGTCAGTGTCAGCCAGTTTGCCGTGGCATACGGAGCTCCATCGCAGTCTTTAACACTGGTAGCATGCCGCGACAGTGTGGACGTGAACCGTATGTGCAGTTGACGGACTTTGAGCGAGGGCGTATAGTGGGCATGCGGGAGGCCGGGTGGATGTACCGCCGAATTGCTCAACACGTGGGGCGTGAGGTCTCCACAGTACATCGATGTTGTCGCCAGTGGTCGGCGGAAGGTGCACATGCCCGTCGACCTAGGACCGGACCGCAGCGACGCACGGATGCACGCCAAGACCGTAGGATCCTACGCAGTGCCGTAGGGGACCGCACCGCCACTTCCCAGCAAATTAGGGACACTGTTGCTCCTGGGGTATCGGCGAGGACCATTCGCAACCGTCTCCATGAAGCTGGGCTACGGTCCCGCACACCGTTAGGCCGTCTTCCGCTCACGCCCCAACATCGTGCAGCCCGCCTCCAGTGGTGTCGCGACAGGCGTGAATGGAGGGACAAATGGAGACGTGTCGTGTTCAGCGATGAGAGTCGCTTCTGCCTTGGTGCCAATGATGGTCGTATGCGTGTTTGGCGCCGTGCAGGTGAGCGCCACAATCAGGACTGCATACGACCGAGGCACACAGGGCCAACACCCGGCATCATGGTGTGGGAAGCGATCTCCTACACTGGCCGTACACCACTGGTGATCGTCGAGGGGACACTGAATAATGCACGGTACATCCAAACCGTCATCGAACCCATCGTTCTACCATTCCTAGACCGGCAAGGGAACTTGCTGTTCCAACAGGACAATGCACGTCCGCATGTATCCCGTGCCACCCAACGTGCTCTAGAAGGTGTAAGTCAACTACCCTGGCCAGCAAGAACTCCGGATCTGTCCCCCATTGAGCATGTTTGGGACTGGATGAAGCGTCGTCTCACGCGGTCTGCACGTCCAGTACGAACGCTGGTCCAACTGAGGCGCCAGGTGGAAATGGCATGGCAAGCCATTCCACAGGACTACATCCAGCATCTCTACGATCGTCTCCATGGGAGAATTGCAGCCTGCATTGCTGCGAAAGGTGGATATACACTGTACTAGTGCCGACATTGTGCATGCTCTGTTGCCTGTGTCTATGTGCCTGTGGTTCTGTCAGTGTGATCATGTGATGTATCTGACCCCAGGAATGTGTCAATAAAGTTTCCCCTTCCTGGGACAATGAATTCACGGTGTTCTTATTTCAATTTCCAGGAGTGTAGATATAAGGTATATAGTAGCGTAAGTTAAGTAAATATCTCATACTTTAGGGTCCCTTTCTGTGTATATTATCCCTTAAAGCACTCCGTCTTCAGGCCACAAGTGGCCCATCGGGACCATCTGACCGCCGTGTCATCCTCAGCTGAGGATGCGGATAGGAGGGGCGTGTGGTCAGTACACCACTCTCCCTGTCGTTATGTTGGTTTTCTTTGATCGGAGCCACTACTATTCGGTCGAGTAGCTCCTCAGATGGCATCATGAGGCTGAGTGCATCCCAAAAAATGGCAACAGTGCATGGCAGCAAGGATGGTCACCCATCCAAGTGCCAGCCACACCCGACAGTGCTTAACTAAGGTAATCTCATGGGAACCGGTGTATCCACTGCAGCAAGGCCACTGCCATATAATCCCTTAGCTTATTTTCATTTGTGTGTATTGTGTAGATAGTCATAGACACTCCATTAATTTTCTGTGCCCTTGTTTATGCAGTAGGCTTTACTAATACTAGTACAGGCTGTAGCTCATAGGGTATATTTGTTTTTGGTGCTCCAATACTCCCAGCTGTGTCTGTCTGGCACGGTTTGTTGATTAGCTTGCTCCCCAATGCGCATGCACTACGTTGCTCTGTTACCACTAACGTTGAGGCGAGTTGTGTATTGCATTGCGTGCTATCGTGTGTTTCACAAGTTTGTTTCTTTGTTTACAACTGGGCTACACACAAGGCACAGTATTGTATTTAAAGTATCAACGTCCCTAGACAGTAAAATTCTTCCTTGTTACAGCCACTCACCTTATCATTTACACATTTAACACACAAGAAAAAACACAAACAAAAATATTCCAGGTCAACTAACAACATAAATTCTGGAATGTGATTTTCCAGTATCCTAAATATAATATTATTATAAATATATACTAGTTAGAGGGATACAGCCCTTTCTTCAGTATATAAATATTCTCATATCTTAGTGTGTACCAATCTGTATTCTCCCGTGTAGGGATTTTAGTAATTATGTATGGTCCGGTGTAAAGTAGTTGCCACTTATGGTTCAGTTTTCCAATTTTTGTGGATTTGTGATGTGTTCTAATTAACACTTTTGTCCTATATAAAATTGTGTTCTACGTTTCAGGTTTCTGTCAGAAATTCCTTTCCTGTGTTTAGCCCAGGTTTCGAGTTTGATTACTGCTTGTCATATTTTATCATCCAGTGATAATTCCGGTATTGTTATCTTGGGCAAAGGTTTTTCCCACTTGTCTACCTGTTTACAATTGAATTTGGTATCTTGGGCAAAGGTTTTTCCCACTTGTCTACCTGTTTACAATTGAACATTAGCTCATTTGGTGGAAATCCAGTTGATGTATGGCGAAGGTTGTTAACAGCTTGTAAGAACAGAGTGGCATATTCAGTCAATTTGACATGTTTATGAGGTATTTAGGCCATCATAAACCTGTTGAATTCCTTAAACACCTTTTCTATGGGGGATGCTTCGGGATGAAATTTGGATACTAAAATGTGTTTGATTTGGTTGGAATCTACAAACTCTTTCCATTTACATCCGGCAAAATATGAGGCATTATCTGTTAATCTGACTTTTGGTTTCTCTACTCTTGCAAAATAATCCCCTTTGATTTGTTGTTTAATTTAACTGGCTGTAATGTCCTGTACAGATACAGTTTTATATATTTTATGAAAATATCATACAGGCCTACTATATGTTTCACTCCCTCCTTATGTCTGGGATAGGGTCCAGCAGCCACATCTAATGATACCTTTTCTAGAGGTTTCTTAGCAACAATGGGATGTAGTTCTATTTGTTTGTAGATGTTAAAATGTTTTGCCTTCTGGCAAACAATACACTTTCTTACCACCTGTAGTACTCTTCGTCTGAGGTTGGGGAAAGAACAGTATTTACCTATTTTATCAGTGCATTTTACTGTGCCATAATGGTCCCAAGTTACTGTGTGTGTGTGTGTGTGTGTGTGTAAGATAAAATCATCGACATATCCCTCTGGCAGACACACGTGCCATTGTTCTAGTTTGGGAGGCTTCCTATGGAACAGAACACCTATGTGAATAGTGAAAAACTTTTTCAACTTTTCATCACCGTTATGTGTAAGTTTTGCTCTTACCTTACTCCAGCGTGTGTCTTCTTGCTGTAATTGCTCCATGTGTTTACTCATGTGGACATAGTATGGTTGGAGTGTTTTGTCCTCCATCAACATGGCTCTTATTTCACCTTCCTGCACTAAAAGATCATTGAATTCCTCTAAGCCTTATGGTAGTTGAGAAAGAGCATCAGCTATTATGTTTTGATTTCCTTTTATGTGTACTGTTTCAAAATCGAATTCTTGAAGATACATACACCACCTTGCTATCCATTGGTGTAGCAATTTACAAGTTAACAAAAATGATAGGGACTGATGGTCACAGTATACTTTTGTGTGTTTACCCCAAGGGAAATATTCAAACTTTCTAAAGGACCAAATTACAGCCAAACCTTCCTACTCTGTGGCTGACTATGAATGTTTAGCTTCAGATAAGGTGTGACTGGTGAAGCTAATTACTTTAGGGATGAGATTTTCCTCTACTTCTACCATTTGAAAAAGTAATGTTGATAAACATGCCACGCTGTCAGTGGCAGGTGTGTTTATGTTGCTTGTGGTGTAGTGCATGGCAACTGCACTTGCTCGACAGTTACAGCTGCTGGCAGGTGTTGTTGCATTCTGCAACCTTCACTATTTTACTTCGATGGGCTAGGCCCGTATTGTGGGTATCCAGTGAAAGTATCTAACTCTCCTAAAAACATGGATTTGTTTTCTGTCAGATGCTGTTTTGAAATGTCAGTAGTTTTAGAAATACTGCCTCATAACCTTTCCGCTGGTTCCTTTAAAGCAGAACCTATTTTAGCTACGAGTTGATTTTCTTTCTCTTTCAGTGCTTCTTTTACAGTATCTACATAAATTTTGCGCTCTAACACTACCTTTTCAGCAAGGGTGCTGCCCTAATCCAGCATCCCAGCTTCAGCTTTTTCAGTTATTTCCTTTACATTGGCACATAACTTCTCACTCTGGTTTTTGGCAAATTTTGGCTCTCAACTTAACTGGTCTACTCTTAGACTTAACTTTTGTACTTCTGTAGGTAGGTTTTTGCACACGTCTTGCAGCTCGCTGACTGCATCTGTCACAATTTTTACTGACACATTCACTTGGCATTACATCTCCTCATTTTGAGAATATGCCTCACTGAGGTTTTGTAACTCACCTGCAAGTTGTTCTTGTTTATTGTCTACTGATGATACCTTTTTTGTTATCATATTTATATAGCGGGACATGTCAGTAATTATTTCTCGTTTTAGTTGTTACCAAGCTCTGTCAACTTCCCGGATAGTTCATTAAATAATTTGCTCACCTCACTGAACTGTTGACTAACACTACTCTTGAAATCATGAAATGCTTGATTTTGCTGTGTAAACTGTTGTCCTATACTTTCCTGATGTCATGTGACCTGTTGTGTTACACCCTTTAGCCTTTGTGTTACACTTTCCTGAAATTCCTGTTGTTTTGTTAACTGTTGTGTTATTAGTTGCATGAGTTGTGTCAAATTGTTGGTGTCACTAGCGTTTACATTGCTTTTATGAATTGTTTCCTGCTCTTCTGTTTGTGACGTCTTGAGCAAATAGTCAGAGGAAGTTTTTCTGTCACGCGCTTCAGTTTAATTGTTTGGAAAAATGTTTCCGGGTGACAACTGAGAAGTTCTCAGCGAGCGTCATAAAAGTGACATCATGGTTGGTTAGTTATATCACCAGTGTCATAATTTTTTAATAGTGGGACTCCGACCTCATTCTTTTGAATATAGAAATGCACTTTCCATAAAGGATATTATTTGGAAGGAAAGAGATTATCTACTGCGAGACAGACGGCACCAAGTGCGGCCATATAAGTATACAGTGTAGCAGCTTCCTACCTGTACCACTGAAATCAGCATTCCTGGCATGCATCATTTGTAGGCAGAATTTAATTTTAATTTGATCCTTCAAGGTTTTATTGGTCTCAGTCTCACAGATATATAACAAATGCAACAAAGGTCTCATTACGGTAGTTTCTTATAACAATAAAATGGATCATTTATCTCAATTTTTTTCTCAACAATTTAAAGATCTGTTCATATTCCACTTGGCACCATCCTTTAAACAGTCACTATTGAATAGTGGCTAGAATAGGGTATAGTGCCTCAAGAATTTCGATGTAAATTCTAGAAACACTTGGCCTTTCACCATGTTGAACACCCAATATTTTAGGTACGAGTGTGGCAGAGTGAGAATGTTTCTACCGATCCACCTGTTTCTATGTGCAGGTCAGAAGTTTGTTATTAGAAGACTGTAAGAAGGGTGAGTCATTGACAACAGCACGTGTTTGCCACCAGTGCCACAGAAGATGTGACGAAAACTCAGGGAATAATTATGTAGTATTCTTTGATATGTTAGTGTCTGTGGTGATTGTAAAAAAGACTAATGAACAATTGAATATGGAGTTCTATGCACATTCATGTCTTGGACTCGGAGAAGTCAAGACACATTTATATTTTCATACTGTTTTTAAACCAACTCTTATGTCTCAATGTACTTAATTATTTCTAAAGTTTGAGATACGAGTGTGATGACGAAGGTATTTATATATCTAAGAAGAGAATTTTGTTCTGCATAGCAGTCCTAGTACATCGTTAATCAACAAGTATGTTAACACTAAATTTCATATATGTGATCAATAGATTACAGAAATAAGAAGATATTATTTTGTGTCACCAAAAAACATTAGAACTTGGTGAACTAAGTGACAGGACCCGAAGAAAATAGGAATTTAAAGACAGAAACGGAAAGAAGATATTAGGCATTGCCATAGCAATCAGACCTAACAAGATACGAGAACTATTTCCAGAAGTTATATTGAGTCCAATAAACAAATGGAAGAAAATTGCAATTGCAACACAGTAAAAGACGTGAGAAAGTAATACCAGAGAAAACTGGGGAGAAGACCTAAACTTTTTGACTAAGAAGATTGGGTGTGCAGAGTAAGCAGTCTTCACACAAGTACATCATGCTGATGCTGATGCAGTAACCAGCCACCGACGCTGACTGCACTAGCTGCTGCTCACCGGTGCTGACACTGCGTCCACTCACCGACAACGATGCTGAAACCAACATTTGATGCCGCCAGCGCCAGTGTGGTCCACCGGCGCTGATTACACATTTGCTCACCAACGCAGCTAGAACTCTACACCGGGTGAGCGAAAACTAATAAATATCTGGTAAAAGTTGAGGGGGTGTTTGAATCATAAACTGTTATTATAGTTATTATATTCAGAGGTGATTTTTTAAAATGATGACAATAGCCAAGAGTAAAACGAATGTGGGTCAAGAACAACAACTAGCAGAACCAGTCACATCTATAAGAGTGACTAAGGAAACGCCAGATTTTTCTAAATTAGTGAATTTAATTAAGGCCCAGCGAGCAGATTCAGCAGCTGTAAATGCTCAGATTGCAAATTTAAGTAAAAAATTAAATGCTCAGAATGAAGCTCTAAGGAGAGAAATAGATTTAGTATATTCTAGATTAGATGCTAAGTTAGATGACCAGAGAACAGAGTCGAATGCTCAAAATACTTCATTGAGAGATGACCTGAGTGCGAATTTAAGTAAAAATTTAGAAGCACAGCATGCAGTTTTAAATACGCAAAGTCTTAAGTTAGATTCAGTGAATACCCAATTAAATTTTAAATTAGATGCTCAGAGTGAAATTTTAAGTAACCAAAGTGAAACCTTGAACAGTCAAGCAGCTAATATAGTTTTATTAAATATTGAATTAACTCTTTAAGTAAGATAGAAAATCTGAAGTTAGATTTAAATAGTGAACTCACTAGTTCTTTGAATACTCTCGTGAATCAAAAGTTCACTGACTTTAATCAGAGACAGAATGAAACTTCAAATATTCAAATGACGAATATAGGTTTGTTGCCCATCAAAATAGGGTTTGTTGCCCATCAAAATAGTTGCTCAAAGCAAAGAATCTAGTAATCGATGCAAAGGCATAGTTACTTTGGAGACTGAATGTGACTTCAAATAATAATAATAATAATAATAATTAATAATAATAATAGTAATGATGTAGAATCTGAATTTAGTGAAAAACTGAAATTTTGTAAAAAGTAGGTAATGTTAAATTTAATTCCATAAGACAGGAAATGAATTCTTTGGAAGAGAGCACAGACCAGCCTAAGGAATTAATATCGATTATTCAATTGAAGATTCCAGGTGTTAAGTATAAGTAATCGAGTGAGGTTAAGGTCAGATCCATGGGATCCGGGCGGAGTCATATCTGTCCCCCAGGGACGTTCACGTTCTGTGTTAACAGGTCGAGTGACGACTATTGGATCCTAAGTTGTTTTCAGTGTTTCTTCAAACTTATTTTCCTGCACCGAACTCCCTTCAATTCATCAACTATTCTGTAATCTATTCTTGAATTCTTAAACTATCCTATAATTTTAGTACGTAGGAAACCGGATACGACTACAAGATTGAGGCCTATTTAAGAGAATCACTGATAAACAATGATCTCTAAACATGAAGTGAAATGAATGGAATATAGTACTAGTGGAAAGATAATATCATGGTACTATTCAAGCAGAGTGATATCTAGACGACATAAACTGAACAGAATATTTTATATGTGTATAAAATATAGTGTAAAGTGATTAGCTAAACAACTATTTGATTGTATAGTGGTTAATTTTCTATAGAATATTTTAGACCTTTTGTGAGATGTAATGTAAATGGGAGGGTTTGTATCACTTTTGGAAGGGCCGGTTAGTGTAAGTACAAACATGACTAACACTAATCACACACCCCACCTTTCAGACAACCCTCACAGACAAGTGTAACTGATTCTTCACCATTTGCCGTTCCATAGGTGTTGCTAAGATTTTTCTTTGGGGGCTTCAAAGGTGAAGGTGAGAATGTCTGTTCTGTAGGAGACCTTTAACATCACACCTCCTCTGGCTTCTCACTCAAGTACCAGTGAAAGTAGGGATCATGGGGAACGGGGGTGGAAAAGGTTTTTCTGTCTTTGGGACTATTTTATTTCTATTCTTTGATCTTAGCAACCAGTTCTACTTTTTCTTTTTTTACTTTTCATTTGAGTACCGGTCTATCTTTCCCTCTTTCCATATGCATACACTTCTGTCACTGAAGTCCTACTTATTTCATATATGTAGGCTGAAAAATCAGGACACACAAATGCACATCTACATACACACAAAGATATACTTAAACACCAACAGGAGAATTTCGAATTAGAAGCCTGAAGTGAGGTCAGAACCGCCAAGGGATGTAAGGGACTAAAGATATATGTACATCTGAGTAGATGCACACATTACATTGTTGATATGATTTTTTTTATCATTCTCATATATATATATTTACATGTATATAAAGGCAGGAGAATAATGATCAACGCATGTGCCATGCTAGTTCTTTGAGAAAAGCATAGTATCTACTGGAAGTTGGTAAATACAGGTAGACATAGCATCTACTAAGTGTAGGCATAATATCTGCTTATGTAATAGGAGTGAGGAGTGAAAGAGGACTCTGGGGTATTAGATGGAGTATTGGAAAGTGGAGCTAAGGTGGAAAGTAGATTTGTAATTTTACCAGAGAATATTTAAGATTAGTATACATAAAGATGTATGCTAGGGCAATGAACCAGGAGGCCTACTGAAGACTGATACGGAAGGTGCACACGAAATTTATTGGATGAGCCTTTGAAAGGCTGACCTATACTACATGGACAGGGGCAGCAAGAAGGGGATTGACCTGTATCATAGGAGGATAGGAATAAGAAAGGGTCATAACTACCAAAACAGGAGGAGAAAGGGTACTCCTAGGATCAACCCATGTAAGATATAGTACTGTTCCTAAAGGGAAAAGGGCAGTATCATGACAAAAGTCGCACATTTAAAGGGATGAGTCTGGTAGGTTTGAATTCTATGCAGCACCAGTATTATTACAATTAAGATTTACAAATGTCAGAAGAAGGAAACACTTTTATTCTACCCAGAGTTCCTCGAGATTACAGTAAGTAACGAATAAGTACATACTTAGAAAAAATAGTACGGGAAGTAAGAGCAAAGCAGTAGGGTATTCATGAGTTATGTGTACACCTGTAATTTATGATTGGAAGAGGAATAGAAAACAAAAATTTGGTACTCACGAATTTTTGGAGATTGAAAAGAGCTAACTCCAACTTGGATTGAAAGGTTCAAGTTTTATAATTGTGGTAAAATACACACGGTTATTAGTAGAAAGAGATGTACTGTTAAAAGGTAAAGAATTATCTTGTGAGATTATTGTGCATAATGAATATGTATAAAATATCACGTGTTCGAGCTAAAGAGAGGTATATGTAGTGCCTCAAGAATTTTGGTGTAAATTCTAGAAACACTTGGCCTTCCACCATCATGAACACCGATATTTTAAGGATGAGTGTGGGAGTGAGAACATTTCTACCGATCCACCTGTTTCTATGTGCAGGTCGTATGTTTGTTATTAGAAGACTGTAAGAGAGCCAAGTCACTTACGTTGACAAGTGTTTGCCGCCAGGGCCACAGAAGACGTGATGAAAATTCAAGGAATAATTATGTAGTATTCTTTGATGTGTTTATGTCTGTGGTGATTGTAAAAAAGACTAATGAACAATTGAATATAGATTTCTATGCACATTTATGTATTAGTACTCGCTTGAGACTAGAGACTTTTATCTTACTTCAGGTTTTAGCCCTGCCTGAGGCAGGACACATGTGATGTCCATTGGATTGTTACTATGACATTGTACTTGTGTTTTATCAAGTCTGATGTTTAAAGACACCAGTTGGCTTGCCAGAGTTTTGGTACATATGTCAAAAAGAGTAAATGTTGCTTTGTGTTGGGAGTTGAAAATATACCATAAATGAACTGAAAGAGTTCCATCATGAGTACACAAATTATTTCAAGAATAGAGAAGGAGCTTAATAAATTCCAGTAACCCACTATAGTCTTCGGAGAAGAATCTTTGGGAGATCGACACAGCTGATTACCCAGAGAAGAGGATCGGCTGCACAAAATATGCAAGTCAACTGCAGGAGACATGTGAGTCTTGCACCCCATTACCACACTGTCTCGTGTCATCCGAAAATGTTAGAAGGGTGCTCTGCATAAAATATAATACATAATGGAAGCTGATTAATAACTGCTGCTTGAATAATTTTAAAAAAATTGGAAAGAATAATTGAAAGAATTTGGAAAGTACACATATCCTGAGTGAACTTTAACTGGCACTAATATCAACAGATCTTCAATATCAACCATAGACACAGGTTCCCAAGTAGCTGCCATGTTTCTTGACTTCCGCAAGGCATTTAATACAGTTCCCCACATTTGTTTAATGAACAAAGTTAGAGCATATGGACTATCAGACCAATTGTGTGATTGGATTGAAGAGTTCCTAGATAACAGAACGCAGCATGTCGTTCTCAATGGAGAGAAGTTTTCCGAAGTAAGAGTGATTTCAGGTGTGCCACAGGGGAGTGTCGTAGGACTGTTGCTACACACAATATATATAAATGACCCTGTGGATAACATCGGAAGTTCACTGAGGCTATTTGTGGATGATGGTGTAGTATATTGAGAGGTTGTAATAATGGAAAATTATACTGAAATGCAGGAGGATCTGCAACGAATTGATACATGGTGCAGGGAACGGCAATTGAATGTCAATGTAGACAAGTGTAATGTGCTGTGAATACATAGAAAGAAAGATCCTTCATCATTTAGCTTCAATATAGCAGGTCAGTAACTGGAAGCAGTTAATTCCATAAATTATCTGGTAGTAGGCATTAGGAGAGATTTAAAATGGAATGACCATATAAAATTAATCGCTGGTAAAGCAGATGCCAGACTGAGATTCATTGGAAGAATCCTAAGAAAATGCACTCTGAAAACAAGGGAAGTAGGCTACAGTACACTTGTTTGCCATCTGCTTGAATACTGCTCACCAGTGTGGGATCTGTACCAGATAGGGTTGATAGAAAAGATAGAGAAGATCCAACAGAGAGCAGTGTGCTTCGTTACAGGATCATTTAGTAATCACAAAAGCGTTACAGAGATGGTAGATAAACTCCAGTGGAAGACTGTGCAAGAGAGACGCCCAGTAGCTCGGTACGAGCTTTTGTTGAAGTTTCGAGAACATACCTTGACTGAGGAGTCAAGCAGTATACTGCTCCCTCCTACATATATATTGCGAAGAGACCGTGAGGATAAAATCAGAGAGATTAGAGCCTACACAGAAGCACACTGACAATCTTTCTTTCCACGAACAATACGAGACTGGAATAGAAGAGAGAACCTATAGAGGTACTCAAGGTACCCTCCGCCACACACTGTCAGGTGACTTGTGGATTATGGATGTAGATGTAGATATTCAATACATTTAAGATCAACATTCATCATTTAAATATATGTACTTCTCGTTATCTTCATTGTGCATAGAGCTGGTTAGGACGATGCTGTGGCCCGATTGCCCCTCCTCTGCTCACCCAAATTCATCTTGTCTGCTTCAATCCTCCTGATGCAGGATTCTCAGCGTGGGTGAAATGATGAAAAGATAGTGTTACTTATATAAATATCCATTTATAAATTTCGTCTCCCTAATAACTTTTATAACACTTCTTTGATGCATGGTTAGAATACATATTTTTTTTATCAGTATTAACTTGGCAGAACTCGTCATACATCCGTCTGCTACCAAGTATAGAGATGAAGAGGTGAAGATACAGAAACTAATCAATTGAAGAGTGTATCTCTACTCTTTGAAAATATTATCTTTGCCATAAAATATCTTATATGTATAAAAAAGAAAAGAATGAGAGAAAATATAATATGGTCCACTACACGAGGTATTCCTGTGATACTAATGAAATTGTTTGATTTTATCTTTTGTATTATTAAAATTTTTCTCCACCTCCTCCCTAACCTAATCACAGTGTTGCTTTAGTTCTTTTCTGAACTCTGTAGGTAAGTTAGCTAAATTGTCTCAATTTGGGAAATTCTACCTATTTTAGTTTTAAATGTTGATGTCTCATTAGTCATGTCTTCTAGCCTATATCAATCTGTTTCAACTTATCTGCTTGAGTTCTCTGCCTGTTTTGAACATTGTCACATCATTTGACACTATTGTTATATTTTGAGACAGTTCATCAATTGAGCAAGTCATTTTAGCTTATCTAAAATGAAACCAATATGTATTATTGATGATAAGATTAGCAAGAATGTGAAACACCACATACAACAGTAGTTGGTCCACATTGCAGCTAACCTAGTTTATTGTATATTGCACTGCAGTGTAAAGCTGACACCTTTGAGTGTGTGTGTGTGTGTGTGTGTGTGTGTGTGTGTGTGTGCATGCAGTGCGACACCTGGATCAGGTGTCTCATAGCCACGCAGTTTGCCACCGTGCCACTGAAGTGAGGAGCAGTGGAGCAATGCCATCAGGAACTGCAGTTGGACTGATAGAAGTTGAACTGTTCACAAATGCTTGCATTGAGATGACTTAACAAACCTTGTGTTATGTGCTGTGGTCAGTACTCATATACAATGACCATTTTTAATGTTGAAAGGTTCCTCTCTTCAACAAGTCGTCTTTCCTCTGTGTATTTTGCTGTTAACTATAGTTAGACAACCAGAAGTTGCAAGGAGCCATGTCTGGAGAGTAGGGAGGTTGGCAAATGGCTGTAATTCTGTGTTTGGGTCATGATGCAGTTGCCAGTTTTTCGCCGTCCACATGTCTGGTCTTTTGTGCCGAACTGCATCACGCAGTCACCGGAGAACATCTTGATAGTACTTATTTGTCACTGTTTGTCCTGGTGCATATTCGTGATTCACAGTTCCACAGACATGAAAGAAGACAGTCAGCATCACCTTGATTTTGCTTCGCACCTGCTGCACTTTCTTTGGCATTGGAGACCAGGGATGCTTCCATTGCGATGACTGTCTTTTTGTTTCTGGGTCATATTCGTACACCCATGACTCATCTCCAGTTATCACAGTGTTCAGAAACCCAGGATCAGTGTTGGTGGTGTCCAGAAGGTCCTGTGCAACGTCAAAATGGAGGTATTTTTGTTCTGGTGACAACAACTTGGGCACGAATTTCACAGCCACTCAGTGCATGTTCAAATCATCACGCAAAATTGCATGTGCAGAATCTTTACTCACCCCAACCTCTTGGGTAATCTTCCGCATGGTCAAACGATGATCTGCCATCACCAAATTTTGCACCTTCTCAACAACAGCTGCACTCCGAGCAGTTTGGGGCCTACCAAAATGCTGGTCACTCTTCGTTGTCGTGTGGCCATTTTTGAATTGGTTGAACAACTCCTTAATTTGTGTTACACCCATTGCATCTTCTCCAAACACCTGCTGAATCTTAAGAATTGTTTCTCTTTGAGAATCACCAAGCTTTTGACAAATTTTGATGCAGTATCTTTCCTCAACATGTTCAGTCATATTGAGAGAATCAGTAATCTGACGAACACGTCGTGTAGTGCCTCACTCAGCTACCAACAGGCAGCAACTGACACGCTGGAAGGCGGGGACAAAATTCACGCATGCACATAAAGGTCTCTTCCTTTACTGTGTACAGTGGGGCTACACTATCATCTCTATTTTCTGTCGGAAAAATCAAAGGTCAGACTTTTTAGACAGATCACGTATATAACAGTCCCCATAATACTTTCAACATGTCAATTTAACATTTAAATTTAAGCTCTTAATAACCAAACTTGTCGATAAACAGATCATTAGTATCTCAAAGTAAGAAATATATTAGTAATTAATGAAGTAATTCCCCAAACTTCTCTTTCAGAACAACAGGCATTGTTGTCATGACTCTTTTCCTGTTGTGTCCATGGCACCCAAGTCATGATGTCTAAATGTAAAGGGCTCTTTCCCACAGTTAAAATACTCACCCTCTTTTGCACCTTGCAACTGTACTGTGCTTACATTTGTGTTCTGCTTTTCATATTTGTGCATAAATAAAAAATGTGTGTGCAGTATGTGGTCTTCTCTCTACCGCTGCTATCATAAAATAAGGTTTCTACACTACCATCTTTCATCAGCACAGTAGAAAGGAAGTGGGGCATGTTGCTACATTGAATAGCATCATGCATCACCACAACCCTGAGCTTTAATCCCACCATTGAACCTTCCATTTATTTCTGTCATTGCTTCTGTAATGTATAGATTAAACAATAGAACATCCCTGTCTTATGCCCCTTTTAATCCGAGCACTTCTTTGTTGGTCATCCAAACTTATTGTTTCTTCCTGGCCTATATTACTGGTGTATAGTACCTTATTCTGCACATACAATAACTCCAATCTTATTGTTCCTTATTGATCTGTATTACTGGTGTATAGTACCTTATTCTGCTTGTATGATAACTGGTAGCTTCAGTTAGACATCTAAAAGTGTACAGGCTGTTGTTATATTGCATGGAACCGCTAATACATCCATGGTCACTTAAATTTAGTGAAACTTAAAGAATTTATAATACTCTGGGGGTATAGTAGAGCCATTTTTGTGATGCCTTCTACCGTATATTGTAACTGAATTAGTATACATAGTCGCCATTTGTTTATTATGGATGCCACAGGTATTACTACAATGCAACCAATTGACCTTTGAATATGGAAGACCCATTCAATGAAAATTTCTTTTGCCTGATTTGAACTGGGGCAGTAGAACCGTACTGATCTTAGTGACATTTTTTTTTATTGGAGCTATTCACGTGAATGCATGGGAGAAAATTTTCGTGCCACATCGATTCAAGTGTAGAAACTACCACCTTCTGTAAGAATGTCTCAATCTCCCACTTATGAATTGATCGTACTTTGAAAAATACATCCTGCCATACTGATCCAATTGAAAAATCACAGGTGGATTGTGATGGCTCCAAGTATGGCTCTAATCTACTCCAAAATCTGAAGTGATCCAAGTGCAAAATATTATTATGATTGTGACTTATTGTTTGAAGTTCATGTAAATTGGTATATGAAAGTCAAGATGTTGTTGTCATTGTTGTTGTTGTTGTCTTCTGTCCTGAGACTGGTTTTATGCAGTTCTCCATGCTACTCTATCCTGTGCAAGCTTCTTCATCTCCCAGTACTTACTGCAACCTACATCCTTCTGAATCTGCTTAGTGTATTCATCTCTTGATCTCCCTCTACGATTTTTACCCTCCACACTGCCCTCCAATGCTAAATTTGTGATCCCTTGATGCCTCAGAACATGTCCTAGCAACTGGTCCCTTCTTCTTGTCAAGTTGTACCACAAACTCCTCTTCTCCCCAATTCTATTCAATACCTCCTCATTATTTATGTGATTTACCCATCTACTCTTCAGCATTCTTCTGTAGCACCACATTTCGAAATCTTCTATTCTCTTCTTGTCCAAACTATTTATCGTCCATGTTTCACTTCCATACATAGCTACAATCCATACAAATACTTTCAGAAACAACTTCCTGACGCTTAAATCTATACTAGAAGATAACAAATTTCTCTTTTTCAGAAACGCTTTCCCCATTGCCAGTCTACATTTTATATCCTCTCTACTTCGACCATCATCAGTTATTTTGCTTCCCAAATAGCAAAACTCCTTTACTACTTTAAGTGTCTCATTTCCTAATCTAATTCCCTCAGCATCACCCGACTTAATTCGACTACATTCCATTATCCTCGTTTTGCTTTTGTTGATGTTCATCTTATACCCTCCTTTCAAGACACTGTCCATTCCGTTCAACTGCTCTTCCAAGTCCTTTGCTGTCCCTGACAGAATTACAATGTCATCGGCAAATCTCAATGTTTTTATTTCTTCTCCATGGATTTTAATACCTACTCCAAATTTTTCTTTTGTTTCCTTTACTGCTTGCTCAATATACAGATTGAATAACATCGGGGACAGGCTACAACCCTGTCTCACTCCCTTCCCAACCGCTGCTTCCCTTTCATGCCCCTCGATTCTTATAACTGCCATCTGGTTTCTGTACAAATTGTAAATAGCCTTTCGCTCCCTGTATTTTACCCCTGCCACCTTCAGAATTTGAAAGAGGGTTTCCAGTCTACATTGTCGAAAGCTTTCTCTAAGTCTACAAATGCTAGATATGTAGGTTTGCTTTTCCTTAATCTATTTTCTAAGATAAGTCGTAGGGTCAGTATTGCCTCACGTGTTCCAACATTTCTGCAGAATCCAAACTGATCTTTGCCGAGGTCGGCTTCTACCAGTTTTTCCATTCGTCTGTGAAGAATACGCGTTAGTGTTTTGCAGCCCAGGCTTATTAAACTGATAGTTCGGTAATTTTCACATGTCAACACCTGCTTTCTTTGTGATTGGAATTATTATATTCTTCTTGAAGGCTGAGGGTATTTCGCCTGTCTCATATATCTTGCTCACCAGATGGTAGAGTTTTGTCAGGACTGGCTCTCCCAAGGCCGTCAGTAGTTCCAATGGAATGTTGTCTACTCCCGGGGCCTTGTTTCGACCCAGGTCTTTCAGTGCTCTGTCAAACTCTTCACGCAGTATCGTATCTCCCATTTCATCTTCTTCTACATCCTCTTCCAGTTCCATAATATTGTCCTCAAGTACATTGCCCTTGTATAGACTCTCTATATACTCCTTCCACCTTACTGCTTTCCCTTCTTTGCTTAGAAATGGGTTTCCATCTGAGCTCTTGATATTCATACAAGTGGCTTTCTTTTCTCCAAAGGTCTCTTTAATTTCCCTGTAGGCAGTATCTATCTTACCCCTCTGCTTCCCTTTCATGCCTCTACATCCTTACATTTGTCCTCTAGCCATCCCTGCTTAGCCATTTTGCACTTCCTGTCGATCTCATTTTTGAGACGTTTGTACTCCCTTTTGCCTGTTTCATTTACTGCGTTTTTATATTTTCTCCTTTCATCAATTAAATTCAATATTTCTTCTGTTATCCAAGGATTTCTACTAGCCCTCGTCTTTTTACCTACTTGATCGTCTGCTGCCTTCACTACTTCATCCCTCAGAGCTACCCATTCTTCTTCTACTGTATTTCTTTCCCCCATTCCTGTCAGTTGTTCCCTTATGCTCTCCCTGAAACTCTGTACAACCTCTGGTTTAGTCAGTTTATCCAGGTCCCATCTCCTTAAATTCCCACCTTTTTGCAGTTTCTTCAGTTTTAATCTACAGTTCATAACCAGTAGATTGTGGTCAGAGTCCACATCTGCCCCTGGAAATGTCTTACAATTTAAAACGTGGTTCCTAAATCTCTGTCTTACCATTATGTAATCTATCTGATACCTTCTAGTATCTCCAGGATTCTTCCACATATACAACCTTCTTTTATGATTCTTGAACCAAGTGTTAGCTGTGCAAAATTCTACCAGACGGCTTCCTCTTTCATTTCTCTCCCCCAATCCATATTCACCGACTATGTTTCCTTCTCTCCCTTTTCCTACTCTCGAATTCCAGTCACCCATGACTATTAAATTTTAAGGGCTGTGGATACTCAAATTGAAACATGGTGTGAGGTTGCAGAAGTTCAACCCGCTCAATCCTGCTGTTTGTCAGACAGTTCACAAGGGGACGATATGGCCGCAGCGGTCCGCGTGTGAGCGAAACATCGTCGTGGCCTCCCCACCTCACTGTGGCAGCCATGGCCACAGCAGCAGCACAACTATCCCAGTAATAAACAGTAACGCAAGCTCTCCACACTTCCCTCCTGTCCATTGTGTTTTGTCACTCATGATAGGCTGGATTGTCCTAAGAGTTTGGCTGTTTGCCACCAGTGCCACAATATGGGACACATTGCTGTTGTTTGTCTTGCAAAAGTCCAACGGCCTATTGCAGATCAGCAATCTCCATTGCACCCAATAAGCTTTTTATTGATGTCAAGGTTTATCAGAAGGTTCTGCTTAAGCAAGTCAACACTTGTGCTGCTGTATCATTACTCAACTTGGAAACATTCGTGGACTTGAGTTCTTCTCCTTTAGCGCCAGTGTCACATACATTAGTCACCTGCAATAAACAAAGCATTTCTATATTAGGTAGTTTCTCAGTCCAGTCACTATTACTCTGTGGTTCTTCCACTGACTTTTCACGCACTGAAAATTTGTTTTGGACACCTTTAACTTTTTCGGGTTGACTATTTCTGAGAAGCTAATCTCATCTTTGATCAAGTGCCTTATACAAAACTTGACTCTTTATGCTCTGAATTTTCTGCCCTGTTTTCTGTGAATTTGGGTTGTGCCAATAATTTAAAAGCCCACAAAGTCATGAAACCTTCAGCCAGACACAGTTTCTTTCAGGTCCGCCCGATGCTGATAGCACTCTGTGAACAAGCTGTGGAGCTGTACTGCCTCACGGCCTCTGGAGTTGTCTAACCAATCACATCCAGTGAATGGGCTAACCCCCTAACATTGTAAAGAAGCCATCGGGATGGTTACGCATTTGCGGCAATTTCAAAGTTTCTGTCAATGCTCAATCTATCATTGAAACACATCCCTTGCCGCGCCCTGATGAACTATTTGCTAAGCTCGCTGGTAGTCAGCATTTTTCCAGGACCGACCTCTGTGATGGTTATTTGTAGCTTCCTGTTGATGCTGACTCCCTGCTGCCCTTGGTTGTTAACATGCCTTTTGGCTTGTATCAGTACTTGTGGTTATCATTTGGCATGGCTAGTGCCTCGGCGATTTTTCATCTGTTTCTTGAACAACTCAAGAGGTAGGTTTATGACTGTGCCAACTATCTTCATGACATTGTGGTCTCTGGCTGCTCCATTGCTGAACATCTCAACAACTTAACATATGCTCTTAATGGTGTTATAGGCTTTTGGGTTAAAATAGAATTTGGAAAATTACCATTTCTTTCAGCCTTTGGTTGTTTATTTTGGGTTCAAGATCCCTAAAGCTGGTATCAGACTACTTCATCAGAATGTCTCTGCCATCGTTGCTCTTCCGTGCCCTATGTCTGTCAGGGAACTCCAGGATTTATTTAGGTAAGATTTATTTATTGCCGTCAGTTTTTGCTGGGGATGGTGTAGGTTTCACAACTGTTACATGTCTTGCTGCATAAGGGGACGTCTTTCCACTGGTCACAGGCATGTGAGATGGTGTTTTCTAAACTGAAGTCTATGTTACAATCTGCACTTTTCCTTGTAAACTACCAACCAGGTCAACATTTAGTGTTAGCAACAGATGTGTCACAGCATGGGCTAGGAGTGGTGTTAGCTCATAAATATTCTTATGTCTCTGAGCAGCCTGTTGTATACACGTTGAAGAACCTTAAATCAGCTCAGGCTAGAATTCACAAATAGAGTAAGATGCCCTCATCAGTGTTCATGCCTTAAAGAAGTTTTGTGTTTTCCTGTATGGTATAAAATTCCGTCTCATTATGGATCACAGGCTGTTCGTTTCACTGTTAAACCCCTCATAGTTGTTGCCAGAGAAAGCAGCACATTGCCTTCATTGTTGGGCACTGTTCCTCTCTCAGTACAACTACGAGTTTTACTTCTGTCCATTGGCTAAATATGCGAATGCTGGCACACTCTCCCGTCTTGCAGCTGGTCTGGACCCAATTTTTGATTTGGAGGAGTTACTCTGTTTCCACATTGATGAATGCACTCAACTAACTGTCAATGGTTTTTCCAATCAGTAGTGCTGGGGTTGCACTGGCCAATGCTACTGATCCGATGCTATGGAAAGTGATACTCTGTGTACAACATGGCTGGCCTGAAGTGTCTGCATCGTGATCATCTGACCCCCTCCATAACTACTGTGTGTTCCAGCTTCTTGTTTCTCTGTTGTTGATGGTGTTACACTCCATGATATGGACTATTCAGCTCCTCATGTAGTATTTCCTTTGGCTCTCCATTCGGAGGTTGTGCTATTGCTGCATGCTGAACACTGATCACATCACACACCAAGGCATTAGCACTCTGTCATGTTTTTTGGGCTGGTTTCAATGGCGACATCAAACTTTTGGTTAGAACATGATCTCAATGTGCATCACAGCAAGCAACCCAGCAGACAATGTTGCCTCCGCAGCTGCAGCCTTCGCAGGCCCGGAACCATCTCCACATTGATTTAGCTGACCCATTCCTTAGTGCATACTGGATAATAGTAATTGATGAATTCTCTCGATTCCCATATGTTGTTTGTTGCCCATCAACTTTCGCCTCTGCCACTGTGGCAGCCTTGTCGAAAATTTTTCCCATCAATGGACTCCTGGCAATGTTGGTCTCTGATAACAGACCTTGGTTTGTGTCACAGGAGTTTGGCTCCTTGTGCAACGCCTGCATGATCCACCACATTTTTGCCCTGCCGTCCCACCCACAGGCCAACAGTGGGGCCAAAAGGTTTGTTAGAACACTCAAAATACAAATGAACAAGTACATGCCTTGCCTTGCCCCACTGAACTGCTCCAAGGGTGTCAACCCCAGATGCTTCCGCATGTCCTGTGGCCCAGCCAGGGATGCCAACCGATGCAGCCATCATTCCATTTCCAGCCTGTGCTAGCAGCTGTCTGGGCGCACAGGTTTGATCATCACTGTCATCTTCCAATGCCGTGGCTGCCATCTCTGCAATGTCCGTATGGAGGGGAGCCTCTGTTCATGTCATTACGACCAGTTGTGCCTGCATGTGGACGACTGAACAATCCCAGCTGGGACACCATCATGAAGCCAGTCTCCATTGCCCAACAGATCACGTGATGGTGATTGTGTTGTCATCCGCAAGAGAGAAATGTGAAAGAGCCTTCAGGAAATTAGTAAGTGATACATAACATTTATTACCAGTTATCTTTCTGAGATGCACAAACTACTTGGTTATGTAATCTTGTAAAAACTGTAGTAACCAAACAACTTAAGAAAATAAGAAAAGGTGTTCCAATCTAGCCACCTAACCACAAAAGTGTGACAAGATGGTTCATATTGTATGTCAAAAGAGTCTCTAAAAATTTAATTCTATGTGTGATCCAAGTAAGCAATAAAAGAATTGATTGTGTACTACAAATTAAGAAAAGCATATACCTGGAATACCTGAAAATGATATCAGAGTCCATTATGAAAGCTTTCCTAAATACAGAAGCCACTATGGAGAAAGGAAGTCTTCATGTCAGTACCTGTCTCCAGAGCTATTCATTAATAAATTGTATGAACTATTCAAAGAAAAATGCGAGTCAGAGGAAAAGCCGATTCTTAAAAAGCATATCTACAAAAAAGTATTCACAACAGAGTTCATTTTGTATTTTTATGTGCCTAAAATAGATACATGCAAAACATGAGATATGTTTGAAGTAACAGTAAATACAGAGGAAGCCGTAGAAACGTGCTTAGCTTTAAGAAACCAGAAAGACGATCATACAAATTGGCGTCTAAAGTGCGAGATATTTTTAATGACTGTAAAGTGAAAGAAAATTATAATAGATACAACTTTTAACTTGGTGCATACACTCCCCCTTCTGTAACCTATACAGGTAGGGGCTATTATCTAAGGCAGGTTCAGATGTTCAATTTCGATATACCTATGTCCCTAGCTAAAAGATAGAATAAAAATAGTTATGAGAATGTGGTCCAAACACTATGGGGCAAGAGGTTCTCAGGATGTGATGTCCTCACTCCATCACTACATAGAAGATTTCTGATGTACCTTCACTTATGATGTTCGCAGTTTCAGAGATCTCATATCCGTACAGTTCACTGGCTTGCTTATAGAGGCCACGTGGGTTGGTCCTCTGGTGGGTTCTGGTGAGTGGCCAAAGAAACAGCAATACTTAAGTGATCACAAACAAGTGCATGGCCTATTCTTTATGCAATTTTACCATTGTCCAGTCAAAGTGTTCAGTGCTACACACAACCTGTATCATACGTGTTGCCCTATAAAGTACTATGTTCCATAAATCTTGTTTGTTCTTGCTATAAAAAACTTTGCGACATTTTGTTTGCTTGTTATTGTCAGTGCTGAGCCACTCAACAAAAGTTTCGATGGAAGAAATACTCCATTGTCTCTCTGCTGAGCAGCTAGCTTTCGTGGAACAACAGCAGGCTCTTGCCACCACTCTCAATCAAGTAGCATCTGTGTGTTTGTGGCAGGTTATTCTCCAGTCATTGCAACTGTTGTTCTTTCTGACATATGATGAATCAGCTGAAAATTAGGACTCCTATGAGGCATGGTTATGCCAACATTTCCTGGTTTTTCATGTGTTGACACAAGTTGTGTAGGGCTTTCTTCCTTTCCATGCTTTCACCACGCATTTATCAGCTGTTGTGCCAACTTGCACCCTTCCAAGAACCAACCAACTTATTATTTGATGAAACATGTAAGTTTCTCTCAATCGATTACTGTGACAGAATGCATTTCATTCTGACATGTGTAGAATTTTACCATTATCAGAAAAACCCAAACCAATCTTACAAAGACTGGCCTGCAGAATTGCGCAGGTTGAGCCATTGTTGCAAATTGGTCACTAGTAGTCATTACAAATCCTATGCTGGTCATGTGGTGTGAGCTGTTACTATTCAACTGGCCCCAAATTGGAAAAAAGCACTTCAATGTGAGAATCTGATGCTTATAGATGTGCTCAATGTAGTAGTCCTTTGAAGTGTCATGGGCTACAGGCGATCAGATTGCTGTGTGGTGGGAGGTATCTAATGTTGTTCAGTCAATCCCTGTTAGGCATGCTGCAAGTGTTCAGGATGCAGCAGTACAACCATCAACTCATAATGTTGCATGGAGCAGCATTGGTTATGGCCACAGCTTCAACAGACCTCACCACAGCAGGGGCCACATGACTTCAACGTCAGCATGCTGCATGCCCTAAGTGTTGGCCGGTTTGCAACAAGTGTCGAAAACAGGGTCACATTGCATCGGTGTGTAACTTATTTTCAAACATGCTGGACACAGTAGCACCAATTGGCATAAACTGTATCTCTACAATGGTTGTCTCCTAAACAAAATGTTTATTGACTTGTATGTGTTTAATAAACAGCTAAAAATTCAAGTTGACGCAGGACGTGCAGTGACTTTAGTAAACACACAAATGTATGTGGACTGGGACTCCTGTGCCCTCATGCAAGATTGTTTGCCACAATAAACAGCAGATTTTGATCCTAGGTCAGTTCTCCACTCCTATCTCTTACAAATCTGTTGTTTGCCCTCTCAACTTCCTTGTTGTAGATCATTCTCATACCATAGACCTGTTCGAGTTAGATATGTTTAATGGTTTCAGTTTCTCCATTGCTGGTGATGTAAATTCAGAGTCAGATCAAATTCCTAATCAGCAACTGGAGTCCCTTTGCTCTGAGTTTTCGTCTCTGTTTTCCCCAGGGCTAGGTTGTGCTACTGGTTTTCAGATCCACATTACCATTAGAGAGTCAGTCTGCCCTCACTTTTTTTTTTTTAATGGTGCAATAGGTGCCTGTCATGTTGCACGACTCTGCCAAGGCCAAATTAGACCATGTGACATTGCTCAATGTCATTTGGCGTATTTCTTCTAGTGAATAGGGATACACATTTGGTCATCATTAAGAAACTGATGCATAAGCTAGGCATCTGAGGTGACTTCATTGTCATGATTAAAGGACAGTCTGTGATAGATACATACCCTTCCCCCCTCCCTGATGAGTTGCTCACAACATTGTCAGGTGGCCACTACTTTTTCTGCATTCATATGTTAGAAGTTTACCACCAGCTCCCCTTGGATGAGGCCACTAGGCACCTTATCATTGTCGATACACCTTTCATCCTACACCAATATCAATGCTTGACTTTTGGTATCATTAACACACTTACAAGTTTTCAGCACTTTTTAGAACTGGTGACAGCCCCTGTAGCCAGCTCAATGATACCTCATTGTTTAGTGTTCTTTCATCGGAGACCGCCTTAGCAGTCTTCGATTGTTGTTTTCTATTTTGCATTCTGCAGGTCTCAGGTACAATATTGCCCCAAATCTCAGTTTTTTCAGCCATCAATTGAGAACCTAGGTTTTGAGGTTTCTCATAGGGGTCTCGCCATTGCGTCACCGTGTTGATGCAGTAGTGGCTGTTTAGGAACTGCAGGTGTTTCTGTGCAAAGTTGTGTACTGATGTAAGTTTTTATTGGATGCATCCACTGTTGCTCAGCCACTGCACACGCATTTGCATAAAAATGTGAATTTTTTCTGGTCCTCAGCGTGTGATTGAGCATTCGCTTTGCTTAAATCTAAGCTTTCATCTGCCTCATTTCTGGCCACTTTTCAGCCAGGTCACCATCTCATGTTGGCTACAGATGTCTCTCAGCACAGTCTTGGCACGGTGTTGGCTCACAAATACTCAGATGGGTCTGAATGACCCATTGCTTACACTTCCAAGACACTAACTCCTGCTCTGCAATGGTATTCTCTGATTGAAAAGGATGATGTAGTGATTGTATTTGTCCTCAAGAAATTTCACATCTTCTTGCATGGTTCTAAGTTCCAATAAATCATGGATCACAAGCTGTTGGTTGCCCTTTTCAACCCTTCAGCTTGTGTGCCAGACAAGGTGGTGTATCATGTGCAGTGGTGGACTCTTTCTCTCTCCTGTTATCATTAACAGATCCATTACTAGCTAATAGTGTAAGATGCCAAGGCCAGTGCTTTACCTCGCCTCCCAGATGGGCTGGACCCAGTGTTAGATCAGTAGAAGTTGCTTTGTTTCTATTTAGTTACTGAGAACTAGAACATGGTCAGTGTTTTTCCCATCACTAGTGCCACATGGCATAGGCCTTCATCACAGATCCTGTACTTAGTCGGGTCCTCGCTTTTGTGCATCACAGTTGGCCTGAAAAACCACCAGGCTGTGCCTTGGATCTCTTTCATAATTTCTTCTCCCTCCAGCACTGCCTTTCTGTGTTTGACAGTTTTTTTAGCTGTGACAGACTCTGCTCTCTGGGTTTTAATTCTTGCTTCCTTATGCTGTAATGTATTGTCTGCATGCTGGTCATTGGGGACCTCTCCCACCAAAGCTTTGGCAGTCCAGCATGAATATTGGCTGAGCTTAGATGGGGACATTATGCAGCTTATCACTACTTGCACTCAGTGTGTTGGCAATAGGCGACACCGCAGGTGTTTTTTTCCCCCCTGCCTGACACCACAGTATCCATGGGAACATCTACATGTCAGTTTTGCAGGGTCCCCCCTAAATCAGTATTGTCTCACTGTAGTGGATGCCCATTCCAAGTTTCCCTATGTGGCATGTTGCCTGTCCATATCTGCGTCGCTCACCATTTTGGCTGTATCTAAGATTGTTGCAGTTGATGGACTTCCGTATAGCGTGATTACTGATAATGGCTGCCCAGTTTGTTTCTTGAGAAATTGCACCTAGCAAATAGGCTAGTGGTGTTTGCCATCTCACAGCTCTCCCGTTTCATCCTCAGTCTAGTGATGAAGTCGAACACATGGTTTGGACATATAAAACTCATATGCAGAAGTATGATCTGGCATGTCCCCTGAAGCTACTTTAGACCGTTTTTTGAATTTGTCCCATTTTACTCTGATGGGGGACAAGAGCCTGGTGGAGCTGCTACATGGTCATCAACCACAGACCCACCTTCACCTGCTGCATCTGACACTGCGTACAATAGCATCACTGGCTCTGCAACATTTCCGGCCAGGTGTGCCTCTCGGGGTTTGTGGCTCTGGCTGCTGACCATTCTGGATTCCTGCTGTCATCAAGCATCACCGGTGCCAGTGCCTCTGCATCGTACACACTCCTGAATGGCGGACATCCCGTTACTTCAACCAGCTCCCCACTGCCTCCGATGCCTTGACCAGTGTCGCAAACAGTCTGATTCGTGCCGCAGAGGGGGCACTGCCTGGAGTTCCTGCCTCCTCGACTGCTGTTGCCAATGCAGTCCCCACTGCACCAGAAGCTGCAGCCAGCAGCCACCACTGCCGCCTCGTTTTCTGGTCCGGCACTGACCTCTGACCTACATGAAGACACCACTGTGGGCACACCATCCCTGGTTCTGTCCTGCAGCTTCTCACAAGAGGGGGGAAGGGGGGGGGTGGCAGCAGTGCTTTTTGTTGTACCTTGCAGTTTTCTGTGGCAAGTACTTTTTTATGTATTTATGTATGTGGTTTTCCCACCTCCTAGAAGGGAGAAGTGATGTACTGTCACACATGCCGGACTCGATTTGAGAGATCGCACATCCGTACAGTTCACAGGCCTGCTTGTAGAGACCAACTGGGTTGCACACTGTGATGAGTTGCCAAATTCCCTGCCAGGTGCCATCAAAACCTATTGTCTTTTTAGCAGCTGCTACTGTGAACATACTATAAATTAGTCCACATTCCATTTCTTAATGTTTGTGGTCAACAAATTGTCCTATCTCGAGCACTACCTTGTGGGTGGCCGCCAATACCTATCAGATGACATGAACTTTTCTTTCACAAGTTAAGAGCCAAAGAAAAGGATAGACATTTTCATACCTCAGGCAAGGATGGACCTTGTGTGTGGCTGTTGGAAGTGTAAACCTGTCATAGTTCGAGACATGACACAAGATTGTGGATTCTGAAAGCCTACCAGATCAGTACAAAGACTACCAAACTGTTTTCAGAGAGGACACAAAAATATTGCAAATGCGAAGTATAAAATTCTTAAAGGGTCCAAGCCTTATGCATTACAGTAATGACTATACAGAAAAGTATTAAGCGATTGACCTCAAAACCTAATGAAACAGATTTGCAAGAATCTCTGCTAAACCTCTGAAATTAGATACCTTCACAAGCTAGGGCAGCAAAGCTAATAAATTCTCCAGTTTGTTCCACCAGTTCATCATCCATTCTACCTATCAATTTTGTATGTACCCAGAATAGGAAGGGTCGGTGAGGCCAGGATGATGAAAACATGCTACCCTCTGGATTTGGATATGATTAACTTTGATTACCTCCTTAGATCTTAAGTGTTTTGATGTGACGCAACTGTAATTTCATTATTTGTTTATACAAAAGTGATTTGTTTAATGCAAAAACCAAACTTTTTGCATTTCTAGTAAGAAGATTTCAATAACACATTTTCTTAAATTTATTCTAACATATTAGTCAGCATTTCATTACAGATTACACCATAAAAAATTAGCCTGAAAACAAACAGAAACGTGTTTCCCTAGTTTTCTCAAAATGACGAGAATACCACTTGAATCAGTGTGGTTTTACTGTCGCCAATTGTCAATTGAATTCAGTGTTATCATAGTATACTATCATGAAACTGACAGCATTGCTACGCTCTACAGTTGTCAGCTCATTTGACAATAAAAGTTTAAAACATGGTGAGCTGTGTCAGCATTCTGCAATCCTCTAATGTACCAACCAATATGTTAAAGGTGACCAAAATAAAAGGGACCAAAAAGTGTTCTTAAGAAACACTAATTTAAAAAGCAATAACTACCTGAAGTGTGTCTGAATGCCAGAATTTGTTGCTCAGAAAATTTTGACATAATCCCAGTGCTGCTCTGTGTTAGTGTATATTAAAAGATCACTGTGTCAGAACATTATCAAAAAGGCTCTGTATTTTTATCCTTACAAATATTTTGATTGACTTCCAGAATGCTACATAAACCATTATTAGTTCCATCCATACAGCAATTTTTGTAATAGAAAGAACCCATAAAATGGTCACAAATGCAAATAACACACATTACAACAGGAAGTACACAGCTACTATGAATGGGTATTGTGTTACTATGATTTTCCTGTTGGGAACCAGGCTTGCCATTGCCTCATGTGACAAGTCTACTATTGAGAACCAAACCTTATGAACTATGGACCTGTCTGAGGTGGGGTGGCATGTGTGCCTCAACAATATAGGAAGCTGTACTGTAGATGCAACACAACAGAGGGATGTCTGTGGAGGAACTAGGCAAACCTGTGGTTTCTGAAGAGCACAGCTGACATTTTGATGGTTACAGGGGGAACCATAGAAAGATGATTAACCAATCTGGTATTTTAACATTAGTCAACATAGCATAACTATGGTGGCTTTTCAAATGGATTAAGAAAGGCAAAACTACAACCATTATTTTTCCTGAGAGCGTGCAATTCTACTGTATGATTTAATGACAATAGCACCCTCTTGGGTAAAATATTCTGGATAATTTAATCTGGGTCAGGACTCCCCAGGATATTGTCGTCATCAGGAAAAACAAAACAGTTGTTCTGTAGGTTATACTGTGGAATGTTAGGTCATTTAACTGGGTAGATAGGTTGGAGATTTTAAAAAGAGAGGGAATAATGAATAAGAAGATAGGAACAAAAATGAAATGAAATGATCAAATGACATTGTTGGCCGGGATGTCCCATTTGGGTTCAGCCGCTAAACACAAGTCTTATTTCAGTTGGCGCCACATTGGGCGACTTGCGGCCATTGATCAGGATGAAATAATGATGAGGACAACACAACACCCCATCCCCAAGCAGAGAAAATCTCTTATCCGACCGGGAATCAGGCCTGGGCCAAGTTCATGGAAGGCAAGCACGTTACCACCCAGCTAAGCAGGCAGACATAGAAATACAAATAAGCTACTGTGTACAGCACAGTGAATATATTTTCATATCCAAGGTAGAACAAAGCCAAAAACATCCTGTGTTACAAGGTTATCTGCCTATTATCCCCATAGATGATGAAGACAGAGGAAGCATGTATGATGATGAGATGAAAGACATTATTCAGGTAGCCGAAGGAGCCAAAAATTTAATTGTAATGGGAAAGAAATTTTGTATTAAGAGGAGGAAAAGAAGTAGGAGAACATGAGCTCAGGAAAGGAATGAAAGGGGAAGCACTTGGTGCAATTTTGTGCAGAGCTTAATTTAATCATTGCTAATACTCACTTAAAGATTTGTGAAAAACCTTGTGTACCTGGAGTAGGCCTGGGGCCATAGGAAGGTTTCAGACTAATTATATAATAATGAGATAGAGATTTCAGAACCAGGTTTTCAACTGTAAGACATTTCCAGGGATAGATGTGGATTCTGACCATAGTTCATTGGTCGTGAACTGTAATGTAAAGTGAGCAAATTTAAAAAAGGTAGGAAATTAAGAAGATGGGAGCTAGGGACAAAGGAAGGTTTCAGACTAATTATATAATAATGAGATAGATATTTCAGAACCAGGTTTTCAACTGTAAGACATTTCCAGGAATAGATGTGGATTCTGACCATAATTCATTGGTTATGAACTGTAGATGAAAACTGAACAAATTGAAAAAAAAGGGTAGGAAATTAAGAAGATGGGAGCTGGATAAGTTGAAAGAACTAAAGGCTTGTGAGCATTTAATAGGGAGCATTAGGGAATGATTGAAAAAGGGGAAAGGAATTCAGTAGTAGGCAAATGTGTGACTTTGAGTGATGAAAGAGTGAAGGCAGCAGAGGATGGCATAGGTAAAAAGACAAAGTCTAGTAGAAATACTTGGATGTCACAGTAGGTATTGAATTTCATTGTTGACAGGAGAAAATATAATAATGTAGCAAATGAAGCAGGTGAAAGGCAAAACAAATACCTAAAAAATGAGATTGACAGGAAGTACAAAATGGCTAAGCAGGAACAGTGAGAGGACATGTGTAAGGATATAGAAGGATATACAGCTAGCAGAAAGGTAGATACCACCTATAGGAAGATTATGAGGGCCTTTAGCAAAAAGAAAAGCATTTCTATGTATATCAAGAGCACAGATAGAAAACCAGCACTAAGCAAAGAAAGGAAAGCTGAAAGGTGGAGGGAGTATATAGAGGGCATGTATATGGAGAAATGAACTGGAAGACAATATTATAGAAAGGGAAGAGGACATACATGAAAATGAGATGGGAGATATAAGACTGCAGGAAGAATTTAGAGCAGAGCACTGGAAGACCTAAGTTGAAGCAAGGCCCCTATAGAGACATAATTCTGTCAGAACTACTGCTGTCCTTGGGAGAGCCAGTTAAGACATAAGTGTTACATCTTCTGGTGTGCAAGATGTGTGAGATAGGGAAATACCCTCAGACTCCAAGAAGAATGTTACATTTCCAATTCCAAAAAGGGTAGTTGTTGATACGTGTGAAAACTGCTGAACCATCGGTTTAATAAGGAATTGTGCAAAATACTGATGCGAATTATTTGCAATAGAATGGGTAATTTGATTGAGGCCTTTTGTGGGGAAGACCAGTTTTCATTCTGGAGAAATGTAGGAACACACAAGATAATATTGATGTTACGACTTATATTCGAAGATATGTTAAAGGATAGCAAACCTAAGCTTGCAGCATTTATACATTTAGAGAAAATTTTTGACAATCATGAGTGGAATACATTCTTTGAAATTATGAAGGAAGCAGGAATAAAATACAGGAAGCAAGGGGTTTTCTACAATTTTTACAGTGACCAGAGTGCAGTTGTAAGAGTCAGCTGACTTGGAAGGAAAGTAGTAGTAAACAGGGGTGTGAGGCAGGGCTGTGACCTATCCCTGATGTTATTCAATCACCACATTGAGCAAACTGTGGCCCAAACCAAGGAGAAATTTGGAGAGGGAGTTAAAGTTCAGGAAGAAGAAGTAAAAACTTTGAGTTTTACTGATGACACTGTAATTCAGTCAGAGATGGCAAAGATCTTTGAAGAGTAGTTGAATGGGATGGATAGTGTCATGAAAAGAGGTAATAATATGAGCATGAGCAGAAGTGAAACAAAGATAATGGAATGCAGTTGAATTAATCAGGTAATTCTGAGGGAATTAGACTAAGAAATGAGACATTGAAAGTGTTGGGCACCAAAATAATTGATAATAATAGAAACAGAGTATACGTAAAAGGCACACTCCACTAGCAAAATAAACGTGTCTGTGGAAGAGACATTTGTTAACATCTAATGTAAATTCAAATGCTAGAAAGTCTTTTCATGTGTAGCCTTACACAGAATTGAAATGTGGACAATAAGCAGTTCAGACAAGAAGAGAACAGAAGCTTTTGAAATTCTATGCTTAGAACAATACTGAAGGTTAGATGGGTGTTTTGAATAACTAATGAGTAAGTATTGAACTAAAATCAATAAAAAAGAAATTTGTGATACAACTGGGCTAAACGAAAGGATCAGTTGATAGGACACATCCTAAGGCATCAAGGAATAGTCAATTTGATTATGGAGGGAAGCATGGAGTATCAAAATTGTAGGAGACCAAGGTTCAAATTCAGTGAGTGAGTTCAAATGTATGTAGTTATGCAGGGATGAAGAGACTTGCACAGAGTTGGATCAAACCAGTCTCCAGACTGAAGACCACAACAAGAACAGCAAGAACAACAGCATTGAAGATATTCTGAACTTTATGGCAGAAATCAGTAAGTTTTTAATCATTCCCAGTCCTGTTGTTGTGCATGTATTCTATAAATCTTTATCATTTTTCTTCCTTTGCTAAGTGTTCCTATTCACTAGGATTATCAGATTTTCCCTCCCTCCTTTCTAACAATCTCAGCATGTATATTTGAACTGGTCATGTAAATATCATAGTTACAGGGGATATAAATATAGATTTATTAACAAATGATGTCAACACCAAAAAGTTACATTGTCCGTGTGATGAATTTAACCTGACCCCACTCATTCGGGAACCCATTAGAGAAATTGGCAATAGTAAAACATGTCTTGACAACATAATAACAAACATGACCCACCTATCCCACAGTGCATCAGTTTTAAAACTAGCCATCTCAGATCACCATGCAGTACAGCTTAAATTGGAGCTCCATGAGGCCCCCACTGTCACCACAAAGCAACAGTTTGTAACTAAAAGAATAATGTATAATGACAACATGAATAGACTAAACTGCATGCTAGCACAAATAAAATGGTTTGAAAATAATAGCTTTTCATATGATAGCTTTGCTGCTGACTTCTTACTGCTTTGATACCACATGCCCAGTTGTAATCACAAAAATGAAACAAACAAAAAATATAAACAAAAATATTTGGGTAAATAGTAATGTCACTGAAGCGAGGGAAAAATTAAAACTACTCCACAGTGCAATGCTGAATAATAGAGAGATTCCTGAGCTAAAGGAAACCTTCAAAATAAATCAAACACACTATAAGGACTTACTCAAACAGTCCAGGAGCAACTATGTTGCAAATAAGCTTTAAAACTCACACAACGTAATTGCTGGCATCTGGGCAGTCATAAACAGTTTTAGAACCTGCAATGACAAATCCTGTGGCATGCTCATAAAAGACCAACTGGAAATTGCAAATATTTTTAATGAATATTTTTCTTTCGTAGGGGAAGCCATAAATGACAAACATAAAAACATGCACTGCAGTTTTAAAGGTAATACATGTGACCATAGTGTATATCTAGCCCCCACAAACTGTGCAGAAATAATGGTTATCATTAGCTCTATAAAACCCTTTAATTCAGCTGGGCATGATGGCCTAAATACTAATGTTTTAAAAGCCTGTAGCCAAAATGTCTCTGTACCTCTGTCTGCAGTAGTCAACAATATAACAGAATCAGGCACCTTTCCAGACAGACTAAAAATAGCACAGGTAACACCCATTTTTAAGAAAGGTGACAACAACAAAATAGAAAACTACAGACTAGTCTCAATCTTTCCTGTCTTTTCCAAAAGAGTTGAGAAAGTTATATACAACAGGATTATAAACTTTCTTAACAAACACAACCTGATGTTCAAAAATCAAAATGGATTCCTAAAAGGTAAATCAACTAGCACTGCAGCTGCTCAACTAGTAGAAGAGGTGTTAGGGGGTATCGAAAGCAAGGAACATGTGGCAGGTCTATACCTAGACCTGGAAAAAGCCTTTGATTGTGTGAACGTTGACATCCTATTAGACAAGCTATGGAACATGGGCATTAGAGGCGCTGCTTATGACCTAATAAAGTGTTATATGAGTAATAGAAAACAGTTTGTTCTAATTAAAATGGAAAGAGGTGTCTACAAATCAGAGATCATTTGCATAAAATGTGGCATGCCCCAGGGCTTGGAGTTGGGTCTCCTTCTGTTCTTGATCTGAGTAAATGATATTAAATACTGTACTATAAATTCCAAAATTGTTCTGTATGCCGATGACACATCCTTTGTATGTAAAAAGGAATCATGTAATGAACTAGAGGCCGAGTGTAATAATGTGACAAAAGAAATTGTTCAGTTTTTTTTAATGAAAGCCACTTAAATGTAAGCACCAGTAAAACATGTTTGATGGAGTTTAACAAAAGTAGTTTGAAAAATGAAATTAAATTATACATGGGCAACGAATTGGTAAAGAAAGAGTCTAGTGTAAAATTCCTTGGAGTAACAATCCAAAGCAACCTGAAATGGGACACACATATTGACTCCCTAGCAACTAAGTTGTCAAAGAATATATTTGCAATCAGTACTATTAGCAAGTTCTGTAGAGACACTGTAGTCCTAAAGACTGCATACCATGCTCTTTTCTCCTCTCACTTGAACTACGATATTGCAATTTGGGGAGCAACAACCAAAGCTAATCCAGATAAGCTACTCATTCTTCAAAAAAGGAGTGTGAGAATAATCTGTGGAGCAAAATATAGGGAATCTTGTTACAACTTGTTTCCAAAAACAGAGGTGTTAACTGTTATAAGCACATACATTCCAAAAGCCATATTGCGTGTGAAAAGACTGCACCCAAACACTTATTCAGATTTCCACCAGTACAATACTAGAAATAAAGATTTTAAATTGCAGCCACAGAACAGCACTTTACGAAAAGGGGCCTCAGTATGCAGGTATAAAATTAGCTAATGCACTGCCTAGTGCAGTCATGGCTCTTCCTACACTTAAACTGAAACATCAGCTTAAGAAATTTTTAGTAAAACAGCCTTTCTACACATTAGAAGAGTACTGTACTTATATGAAGAACAACAAATGCTTTGTGAAGTTATGTGAATAGAAATCAGTAAACATCTTATTGTAATTTTGTTGTAAATTAATGACATATTCAGAAGAATGTATCTTGTGTACTGTACAAATAACTTTAATCATTCCTGTTTCTTTGTACATGTGCAGTGTACCATTCGATGTTGAATAAAGCTATTATTATTAACTATAGTTGTCAGTGTTGGCTGTCTCATGATCCTCATGAGACTAATTCTATTGCTGATTTGTCCATAGTAACTTGCACTTTACCTTGCTTTTCTGGTTTATAATGAACCCTGCTCCTGTTATACCATTTTCGGATGTTGCCCTGTATTCATCTGACCAGATGCTATAATCCTTCATAAGGATCAACAATTTTTGTTGAACAATGAATGATTATGATAGGAAAAAGATCTGGTAACCTTATTTGGATCCTACAATTTCATCTCAATAATTAACTTTCCAACACAGGTGGGTGAAGACAGTAGGAGCTTAATTGGTAATGTTGCCTTTGATAAAACGTAAAACAATGAAGCTGAAAACAGGAAAGTAATTATATACCCACCAACAAATGCTGTCTCTGACCATGATACACAGTTAATTAGAATAAATGAGATAGGGCCTTACAGTATACATACTCCTCAGTGGAAATCAGTTAGAATATTAATGATTCCAAGACAAACATCTTCATAAGTAGATTAGAAGAAATGATCTGCAATGAAAATACTGACATAAAATTTAATCTGTTCCATGACAGATCCATATTATTATTTGAAAATAGCTTTCAAGTAAGCTAATCAGAAAGGACCTTGGAAAATAAGCTAATCAGAAAGGACCTTGAAAAATAGGATAATCAGAAAGGACCTTGGAAAAAAACAAGGAAAAAAATTAGAGATCCTACAGTAGTTGCACACTACAAAAACTACTCAAAATTACTAAGAAAAACTATTAAAAAGTCAAGGAAGATGTATTTTGTCAGAAATCAGTAATTCTGACAATAGACATGAGGCTATGTGGAATGTAGTTAAATGAGAGACAGGCCAACAAGCCACAGAACAGGATAACATCAATATTAAATTAAATGGAGGGGCTGTAAATGATCATTCACAGGTAACAAATGTGTTTAATAATCGTTTTTTAGGTGTTCAGGGACAAATAGTTCAAGTGAAAGACAAACAGTTCAAAAGAAAAACCAAAAGAGTATTTTCAACAAACAAAATTTAGTCATATGGTTATCTCACTCACTTCTCATTTTGAAATTAAGAAAATTATATATTCTCTCAAAAATAAAAGCTCATCTGGATTTGATGGGGTTTCCATCAGATTACTAGAGACTTGTTCCCATATAATATGCACTATCTTTTTTAAAATATGTAATACATCACTAATTCAGCATATTTTTCCAGGTAGTTTGAAATATGCCACTGTCAAATCCTTCTGTAAATAAGATGATAGGAGACATAACTACTAATTGATAATAACTACTGATTCATTTCACTACCGACATCGTTTTCCAGAATTTTTGATAAGGTCATGTATTGTAGAATTGAATCCCACCTGACCAATAATAATATTCTCAGTAATCACAGTGTGGACTTCACAAGAGTTGCTCTACTGAGAATGCCATTTTCATGTTCATTCACCAGATTGTACAAGTATTAAATAAAAAAAAAAAAAAAAAAACAATGCCTGTTTGTATCTTCTGTGAACTATCTAAGGATTTGAAGGTGTGAATCTCCTAGATAACCTGAGGTTTTATGGAAGTGATGATATAGCCAACCGATGGATAATTTTATACCTAACCAAAAGAAACATAGTCATAGGAGAGAGATTCTTCTGATTGAGGAAAACTCATATATGTGTTTCTCAGTGGTCAGTCTCAGATATGTTATTGTTCCTCATATGTGTAAATAATCTTCCATTTAATATACAACGGGTTCGTTTTGCAGATGACACTAGTATTGTAATCAATTGAAGCATACTTATAGGAACATAAGAAAGGGCAAACAATGTTCTCAAAAATATTATTGAGTAATTTTCTGCAAATAGTCTAACTCTCAAACTAAAAAAGTCACAACATATTCCATTCTGCACATCTAGAAGTACTATACTAATCTAAAACAGTATAGTTCAGCTACCTTTGTACTTCACATCATTGGAAATCTAGGGCAGAGGCAAATCAGTAAGTTTATGTACTGTATTTTATGTATTTTTATTTAATAATGGCATATGGAATAATATTATGGGGTAAATCATCTTTAAGAAAGTCTTCATTGGTCAAAAATATACTGTAAGAATAATGTATAGTGCACACCCACAATCATCTTGTAGACACCTGTTTAATGAGTCAGCCAGTTTGACTACTGCCTTATAGTACATTAATTCCTTCAAGAAGTTTGTTGTAAACAAACCCTCAAAAGTAACAACGATATATATATATATATATGTGTCTGCTTGTGTCTGTATATGTGTGGATGGATATGTGTGTGTGTGCGAGTGTATACCCGTCCTTTTTTCCCCCTAAGGTAAGTCTTTCCGCTCCCGGGATTGGAATGACTCCTTACCCTCTCCCTTAAAACCCACATCCTTTTGTCTTTCCCTCTCCTTCCCTCTTTCCTGATGAGGCAACAGTTTGTTGCAAAAGCTTGAATTTTGTGTGTATGTTTGTGTTCGTTTGTGTGTCTGTCGACCTGCCAGCACTTTCATTTGGTAAGTCACATCATCTACTTTTGATCACTTACCCATTGATATAAAATGTCTGAGAAACAGCAGAGTTATATTTAAAAACAAACTAAAAAAGTTTCTCTGCGACAACTCCTTCTATTCCATAGAAGAAACTCTAATTTTATAATGTGTTAAGGGTGATGGGTAGGAATTACTAACTCACAACAGAGCTTTTAAAAAATATAAATCATAAGCATGTAGCCATATGAAAGCGTTCGAATGCAAAATGACCATTCCACATCATTACAATTATTGCACAAATGATCCATGGAACACAAAACAAACTAACCAACTAATCAACAACACATTAAAATTATCTATTAGTTCAAGAACCAGACAGTAATTGTTCTCGATGATATATTCATCTGAGCCACAGTAGAAATTGATATGAGACAGTTCTTGTTCATGTTGAACAAAGTATAATCACTACAGAGTCAAAAAGCACACATTTAGTAATCAAAGTTCCTTTAAGCCCAGACGTGATAGAATTCAGAAGTTCGTAATTCACTGGCTTGGAAAACATATTTTTTTCAAATGAAATATGCTTTATCATGAAACTTTATTTCTTTCAGAGGAAGAGTATAATCTTCTTTATGGAGAACCTGTATTAGAAGAAATGACTGTCTTCTTATCTGAAGAACATACCTTCAATGACTGCTTACAGAAAGTGTATTATTTTGAAAATTATGTTGGAAAAATAAAAAACATGTTACTGAATATAGATTTTGCAATGGGGCGGTAAGTAAAATGAAATGAAATGAAAACTACATTCATTCACTATATCGAATAAGATGTTTGTTTTAGTAGTGTTTGTGTGAAGATTCTCTTTTGTTGTGATAATTCAGTTGTTAAGATCTTTGACATATTAATCCCTCTTGAAGAAATGACTTTGCTGTATAACAGTAGATAGAATACCATGAGATCAGTACTCTGTGAAAATAATATAGTTGGTTTGGTGTGTGTGTGTGTGTGTGCTCTCTGAACTGAGAGTTTGTCAGCATTAGTAATCCTCTATTACTGTAAGCCATATTTATTTTGGTGACCCCTATGGAGCACTGTGGTAAAGCAATGTGTGTAACAGAGGAGGTAGATTTTAGCTTAACCTTTTTTATTGCGAGGATGGTAGGAATTATTAAAGAAACATTCAATGTCAAGGTGAAGTACATGCCAAAGTGGTGATCGCTTTATATAAACAAAGATGATGTGACTTAGCAAACGAAAGCGCCTGCAGGTCGATAGACACACAAACAAACACAAACATACACATACTGCTTCATCAGGACATCAGGAAAGAGGGAAGGAGAGGGAAAGACGAAAGGATGTGGGTTTTAAGGGAGAGGGTAAGGAGTCATTCCAATCCCGGGAGTGGAAAGACTTACCTTAGGGGGAAAAAAGGACAGGTATACACTCGCACACACACCCATATCCAACCGCACATACACAGACACAAGCAGACATTTGTAAAGGCAAAGAGTTTCGGCAGAGATGTCAGTCGAGGCAGAAGTACAGAGGCAAAGATGTTGTTGAAAGACGGGTGAGGTATGAGTGGCGGCAACTTGAAATTAGCGGAGGTGGAGGCCTGGCGGATAACGAGAAGAGAAGATATACTGAAGGGCAAGTTCCCATCTCTGGAGTTCTGACAGGTTGGTGTTAGTGGGAAGTATCCAGATAACCCAGACGGTGTAACACTGTGTCAAGATGTGCTGGCCGTGCACCAAGGCATGTTTAGCCACAGGGTGATCCTCATTACCAACAAACACTGTCTGCCTGTGTCCATTCATGTGAATGGACAGTTTGTTGCTGGCCATTCCCACATAGAAAGCTTCACAGTGTAGGCAGGTCAGTTGGTAAATCACGTGGGTGCTTTCACACGTGGCTCTGCCTTTGATAGTGTACACATTCCGGGTTACAGGACTGGAGTAGGTGGTGGTGGGAGGGTGCATGGGACAGGTTTTATACCAGGGGCGGTTACAAGGGTAGGAGCCAGAGGGTAGGGAAGGTGGTTTGGGGATTTCATGGGGATGAACTAGGAGGTTACGAAGGTTAGGTGGACGGCGGAAAGACACTCTTGGTGGAGTGGGGAGGATTTCATGAAGGATGGATCTCATTTCAGGGCAGGATTTGAGGAAGTCATATCCCTGCTGGAGAGCCACATTCAGAGTCTGATCCAGTGCCGGAAAGTATCCTGTCACAAGTGGGGCACTTTTGTGGTTCTTCTGTGGGAGGTTCTGGGCTTGAGGGGATGAGGAAGTGGCTCTGGTTATTTGCTTCTGTACCAGGTCGGGAGGATAGCTGCGGGATGCGAAAGCTGTATTCAGATTGTTGCTGTAATGGTTCAGGGATTCCGGACTGGAGCAGATTCATTTGCCACGAAGACCTAGGCTGTAGGGAAGGGACCGTTTGATGTGGAATCTGTGGCATCTGTCATAATGGAGGTACTGTTGCTTGTTGGTGGGTTTGATGTGAACGGACGTGTGAAGCTGGCCATTGGACAGATGGAGGTCAACATCAAGGAAAGTGGCATGGGATTTGTATTAGTACCAGGTGAATCTGATGGAACCAAAGGAGTTGAGGTTGGAGAGGAAATTCTGGAGTTCTTCTTCACTGTGAGTCCAGATCATGAAGATGTCATCAATAAATCTGTACCAAACTTCGGGTTGGCAGGCCTGGGTAACCAAGAAGGCTTCCTCTAAGCGACCCATGAATAGGTTGGCGTACGAGGGGGCCATCCTGGCACCCATGGCTGTTCCCTTTAATTGTTGGTATGTCTGGCCTTCAAAAGTGAAGAAGTTGTGGGTCAGGACAAAGCTGGCTAAGGTAATGAGGAAAGAGGTTTTAGGTAGGGTGGCAGGTGATCGGCGTGAAAGGAAGTGCTCCATCACAGCAAGGCCCTGGACGTGCGGAATATGTGTGCATAAGGAAGTGGCATCAATGGTTACAAGGATGGTTTCTGGGGGTAACAGATTGGGTAAGGATTCCAGGCGTTCGAGAAAGTGGTTGGTGTCTTTGATGAAGGATGGGAGACTGCACGTAATGGGTTGAAGGTGTTGATCTACGTAGGCAGAGATACGTTCTGTGGGGGCTTGGTAACCAGCTACAATGGGGCAGCCGGCATGATTGGGTTTGTGAATTTTAGGAAGAAGGTAGAAGGTAGGGGTGCGGGGTGTTGGTGGGGTCAGGAGGTTGATGGAGTCAGCTGAAAGGTTTTGTAGGGGGCCTAAGGTTCTGAGGATTCCTTGAAGCTCCGCCTGGACATCAGGAATGGGATTACCTTGGCAAAATTTGTATGTGGTGTTGTCTGAAAGCTGACGCAGTCCCTCAGCCACATACTCTCGACGATCAAGTACCACAGTCGTGGAACCCTTATCCGCCGGAAGAGTGACGATGGATCGGTCAGCCTTCAGATCACGGATAGCCTGGGCTTCAGCAGTGGTGATGTTGGGAGTAGGATTAAGGTTTTTTTAAGAAGGATTTAGAGGCAAGGCTGGAAGTCAGAAATTCCTGGAAGGTTCCTTCTCTTCGACTACTTCATGACCACTAATTTTGATGATAATTTTCCTGCTATTCTTATTTATGCTACTACTCATTACTTTTCCCTTCATTTGGTTTACTCTCGATACATATTTTGTACTCATTATTTTTGTCAGCAGCTTCGATGCATGTTGCATTAAGGGTCATTCCACACCAAGTGGTCTAAAACTGAAAAAAGTTCCCACCATCATGGTCTCCAATTTTCGTCAAATTTTAACTGTAGCTTTAGTCAAGTGTTGAAGTAAGTTTCCCAAGATTTCAGGCCTCTAGCTGCAATAGCTGCTGATCTAGACCCCCTTGTCTGAAGTGTACTTAGTCCGTGTGCATGCAACATAAAAAAAATGTCATATTTGGAGTCTAATAAAATCGAAACTAATTCATAAGAATGGTTAGTAAGATGCGACCCTGTACAGTTTTTTTTGCTGATTCCAACGAAATTATGTATAACATTACTCATGCAAACCCCGGTCAAATAACTCGACTCAAAGTATACTTCAAAATTTGTCGTGACACAACGCGACAAATTTTGACCAATATTAAGACTGCAATGATTTCCTTGCAGTTGAAGATATGGACTTGAACTTTTGGCCAAGCTTCATGCTTGTGCTAGACATAATGCAGCCGGATTTGCAATGATCCAGGCCATATGGTCGCCCTGCAGTATCTCTTCAAATTAGGCAGTGTCAGCACAAACGGTAAAATTTACCAAAGTTTCAAGCCAATTACTAAAAAATAGTTGGCCTGAATCTGCTTGTGAATAGTATCACCTAAAAGAGAAACTCTTGCTCTACAAGACTGACATTTGTTTTTTTTGCAACGCGACCATTAAGTACTCATTAACTCACATCAAAGTTGTTATATTTTGTATGCGCGATGCACTAATTTTTCTTCATTTCTAGGAATTTGAATCTTAATAGTCGCTTAGAATTACTGATATAATTGGATATTTCATTCGTGTTTTATTCAGTGATTGGCCAGTGAGAGATGTCAGAAGTTAATGAAGAAGAAGAATCGTTGGCCCCCTGTTCAATTGGAAAAGATGCTGCTGCATCGAAGTGCCATGTTATCTTCTATGCTAAGAAGACTGGATTCAAAGCGTTTAGTGATTTCACAGAATGTGACCAGAAATTGCTTGTTTCGCGTTCAGAAGCCAAACTTGACGAAAATTCCATCATTTGCTTCCACCATGAAGCCCTCTTCCTACATGAATATCAAGCGATGCAAAAGAAATGTTGCAATCCATTCAAGAAGAGGAATCACAATGTAAAAGCTGGACTTAGACTGCTTGATAATGAAACAGCTGCCAAACTTTGCCTGTTAAAGAAAAAAGAAGTGATTGATATAAAACCTGGTCAGAAGCTTTGCCCTCGCTGCATGTCGGCACTGAACCAAAAGCTAGAAGATTCATCATCACTATCAACCCAATCTGAACAAGATTTCACAACGGATGAAACTGAACCAGCCATCAACAAAAGTTTATCATTTATTGGTGCTTCACCATTGAAAAGAAGACAACTAAGTAAAAGAGATAAGCAAAGCTATGCAAAAAGAAAGATCTTGGATGCACAAAGTTTAATTGGGAATCAAATTGCTGCTGCTGTAGGAATCAATTACGATGAACAGCCAAGTTCAAGTAAAAGTCGCCCATGCAATAATTGTGCAGATCTTGATAATCTTATAGAAGAGTTGAAAGAAAAATGTAAAGTGTCAAATCGTAGGACAAAAGTTCAAATATTGACCTTGGTTCCAAGAAGCTGGACAATTAAAGATACGACAACAGCATTTAATGTATCAGAAAGAATGGTAAAGCAAGCGAGAAAACTGAAGAATGAGCAAGGTGTTCTAGCTTTTCCAGCAAATCGGCAAGGAAGGAAGCTTTCAGATGAAGTTGTCCAGAAAGTACATGACTTTTTTCAAGATGACGAATTCAGCAGACTTTGTCCAGGGAAGAAAGACTGTGTGCCTGTGAGAATTTCAGGAACAAAGGTGTACAAGCAAAAGCGGTTGTTGCTGTGCAATTTGAAGGAAATGTACGTGTCTTATCAGAAGCAAAATGGACCAGAAATTGGCTTCTCAAAGTTTTGCGAGCTTAGACCAAAATGGTGTGTTACAGTTGGCTCTGCTGGAATGCACTCAGTTTGTGTCTGTTCAATACACCAAAATGTCAAGCTTATGCTCACTGGTGCATCAATCAATGAAGACTACAAGGAAATTCTTAGCAAAGCTGTTTGCAGCTTGGAAAACAAGGATTGTATGCTTCATCGTTGTGAAAACTGCCCTGGTCCAGAAGGTGTAGAAGCAGTTATTGCAACATATTTTGAAGATAATGACCCTGAAGAACTGATTGAGTACAAACAATGGATTCATACCGACAGGGATACTTTAGAAACAAAGCAGCTTTCAACAGAAGAGTATGTTGAAGATATTGCAGCAAAAATTTGGAACCTGTCTTGTCATCACTACATTGCCAAGCATCAAAGCCAGCACCTGAAAGCTCTCAAAACTGATTTGAAAGAAGGCGAATTCATAATACTAATGGATTTTGCTGAAAACTATTCATTTATTGTTCAAGATGCAGTGCAAGGCTTTCACTGGGAAAACAGTCAAGCAACAGTTCATCCATTTGTAGTCTACTACTGTGAAAACGAAGAGGTGCAATGTGTGAATCTTTGTGTTATTAGTGACTGCCTTCGACACGATACGATTACTGTCCATGTTTACATTGGAAAAGTAATCAATTACCTGAAGATGCAATTTTCCAAAATAAGCCACATCCACTACTTCAGTGATGGTTCAGCTGCACAATATAAGAATTTCAAGAATTTTCTCAACTTATGCTATCACAAAGAAGATTTTGAAATAACAGCAGAATGGAATTTCTTTGGAACAAGCCATGGAAAGTCGCCTTGTGATGGCATTGGAGGCACAACAAAACGGTTGGCAGCAAGAGCAAGTTTGCAACGTCCATATGAAAACCAGATTCTAACACCCAAAGATCTTTTCAACTTCTGCAATGATAATATCAATGGAATCAAATTCTTTTTCATCAGCAAAGAGGAAGTTGAAGAAGAAAAAGCTTCTCAAGAAGAAAGATTCCTGCAAGGGCACACTCTAGCTGGCACAAGAGAAAACCACCATTTTTTGCCCATTGATATGACGACAATTAAGGTCAGTAGAGTTTCTAATGATGCGACATCTTTTTTGGCCAAAATTAGTGCTGCTGAAGTAGTAGTTCAAGTCATGGATCTTCAGCCTGGGCAGTATGTTGCTTGCATTTATGAAAAGAAATGGTGGATTGGAAACATCGTTGAAATCTCAGTCGAACAGAAAGATGCTTTCATAAGCTTTATGCATCCTCATGGTCCTGCAAGTTCATTTTATTGGCCCTTAAGACGTGATACTTGCTGGATTCCAGAACAACTTATCATTGGTGTTATTCCAGCTCCATCAGTGACATCATCTGGTCGGCAATACAGTTTTCCTGAAAGCATTCTCTTGCAAATCAACGATGCTTCCAGAATGATGAAGTAACTGAGGAAGACAGGCTTGGGAACCTGCATAAAGAAACCCACAATCAGGCTTGGGATCCTGTGGTAAAGACACCCTGTAATCAGGCTTGGGAACCTGCAGTAAAGATACCCACCCGTGGCTGTTACTGCATGGCTATCGGGCGTGGCCCCTATGGCGATGGGGATGCTGGTTTTATTGTGATAACCAGTAATGGCTCAGCCATCATGGACCAACGCAGGGCACTGCGCACACAAAATATAAGATACTTTGACCTGAGTAAATAAGCACTTAATGGAAGCGTTGCAAAAGAAAAATATATCCATCTTGTAGAGCAAGAGTTTCTCTTTCAGATGATACTATTCACAATTAAATCCAGGCTGACTATTTTGTAGTAATGGGCTTTGAACTTTGGTAAATAAAGCCATTTGCGCTGACACTGCCAAATTTGAAGAGATTTTGCAAGGCGACTATAAAGCCTGGGTAGTTGGAAATCCAGCTGTATTATGTCCAGCACAAAGATAAGACTTGGTAAAAAGTTCAAGTCCATATCTTTATCTGCAAGGAAATTATTGCAGTCTGAATATTGGTCAAAATTTGTCGCATTAAGTCACGACAGAATTAGGGGTACACTTTGAGTCGACTTGTTTGACCGGATTTTGCATCAGTAATCTTATAATTAATTTCGTTTGAATCAGCACAAAAAACTGTACAGGGTCTCATCTTACTAACCATTCTTATGAATTGGTTTCAATTTTATGAGACCCCAAAAATGGCATTTTGTCTGATGTCGCGCGCATGCGAACTTACTACCCTTCAGACAAGGGGGTGTAGATCAGCAAGTATTGCAGCTAGAGGCTTGAAATCTTGAGAAACTTAATTTAGCACTTGACTAGTGCTACAGATAAAATTTGAAGAAAATTGGAGACATGATGGTGGGAAGGTTTAGACCACTTGGCATGGAATGACCCTTAAGCTGAATGTTTTATAGTTTTCACGCCTATCTATCCTTACTGTTTTCAGAATTGTATGGATTGATGGTATGTTGCCAGTCTCATAGATTCTACACACCATCTTGAATAGTCATTTGGTAGCGATTTCTCCCAATGATTTTAAATATTCTGTGGTATGTTATCTATTCTTTTTCTTTATTTGATCTCAAGTTTTCCAGAACTCTTTTAAGTTATGACTCTAATACTGGGTCCTGTATGTCTTTCTTATCGACTCCACTTCTTCTGTTAAGTCACCAGACAAGGCTACCCCTCATAGGAGCTTTCAATGTACAATTTCCACCTATCCATTCTGTCCCCTGTGGTTAACAGTGGAATTTCTATTGCACTATTAATGTTACCACACTTGCTTTTAATTTTGCCGAGGGTTGGTTTGACTTTCCTATGTGCTGAGTCAGCTCTTCAGTTGATCATTTGTTTTTTGATTTGTTCACATTTTTTTCTGCACCAATTTCTCTGTAGCTCCATTTCCCATTTATTTCATTCCTTCATTGCATTTGAGCCAGAGCAGCTGGATAAAGTGGTCATGTGAGTGTGAGGTGTGCCTCCTTGTATGAAAGTGTGTGTGTTTTCTTTTCTGAAGAAGACTTTGGCCAATAACTCAAAGCGAAACAACCATTTTATTGTGTCTGTCTGCAACTCAGCATGCCATCTTTATGGTGGGTAACAATCTATGCTTGTCACAATAATGTTGGGATTTCATTCCTAAGTAATTTATATTTTCTGTCTCTGCATTTTTGTGCTTCCTCATTTCATCACTCATTTGAAGTATTTCATCTGTTACCCCAGGTTTCTCCAGAGTTACCTCCCTTGTAGCTACATCTGACTGTCCAACATCCGCAATAGTTGTTTTTAGAGATGTCATTTCCACTTAACTGAACTGCCTACTGTGATATTCCTTATCACAGTATGTTCACATCCTTAGCAAACTTCAAATGCATCTCATAATCCCTCAGTACTTCAGTACCCCATTTCATTCCACAATGATTCTTCCATACGATTCTCATCTGAGTCTACTTTTCATCATTACTAAATTTTGATCTGAGTCTTATCTGCTCCTGGGCATGTCTTAGTATCCAATATATGTTTTCAGTATCTCTGTTTAAGCATGATGTAATCCACACATAATCTTCATGTGTCTCCAGGTCTTTTCCAAGCATACCTCCTCCTCTTGTGATTCTTGAACAGAGTATTCGCTATTACCACATGAAATTTCATTCCTGCTGCTTAACTAATATTCTTCTATATCCATTTCTTCTATTCATTCCCCTATAATCTTTTTCCAATCCACCATGATTTTTTGATTATCATCTCCCTTAACATACTGAATTACCTGTTCAATATCTTCATATGTTTTGTCTATCACTTCATCTCTGCTTGCAACGTTGGCATGTATAACTGATGTTGGTGTTTGTTTGCTATCAAATCTGACGAGAATAACCCTATACTGAACTGTTCACAGTATCCCACTCTCTGGCCTACTTTCTTACTCATAGCAAATCCTACTCCCATTATACCATTTCCTGCTGCTGTTGATATTACTCTCTAATCATCTGACCAGAAATTCTAGTCTTATTTCCATTTCATTTCACTGAACCCTCTATATATAGATCAAGCCTTTCCATTTTCTTTTCATATTTTCTAGCTTTCATACTGTGTTCAGACTTATGACATTCCATGCTCCAACTCATCGAATGTATCACACTGTTGGTTATTCCATCTTTTTCTCATGGTCACTTCCCCTTTGGCACTCCCCTCCTGGAGATTGAGAACTATTCCGGAATCTTTTGCCAATGTAGAGATTATCAACTGTCCTGCAGATATACATTATGTGTCTTGCATCCTCATGCCATTGATCAATGCTGATTCTTCTACATTTTAGGGGCAGTTTCCCATCAAAAGGGAAAGAGAGTGTCCTGAACCTCTGTCTGCTCCTCCACCCTCTTTGATACGGCCATTGGAAGAGTGAGGGTGACTTCTTATCCAGAAGTCTTTGGCCACCGTTACGATATTAATTCCATGAAATATGATTTATATTATTATCTTTATAGTAATTGTTGTAAAAAATGTTGACTATTATAATTAAAGAGAGATGCCCTCACTTTTTTTCATTTTGTAATGTGAACAACATGTGCAGTGAAAAAATAGTATAACTATTGCACATCCTATCTAAGGAAATACTGTCTGCTTTGTCTAAAGGGAGAAGTTTTATCCATAGAAACCAAATGGCCTTGACTGGTATTTATTGCTTTTCTGTTGCAGCCAGCCTGAACTGTTTTGTTTAGTGGACAACACTGTTACAAGTAGTTTTATGTTGTGGGCAACAATAGCTGAAATAATCCATATCTGACAAACAAACTGCTTCCAGCTATATATTGTCACATAGAAGAAGGTGTACTTAGATGAAAGATGAACACTAACTTCAATTAACAAAGGTTTATTCAGCACTTGCACATACAAGAGCATGGAGCAAACTGCCTCCAGCCAGAACACGTACAGTATATACACAGCTACAGAATATTCCAGTACAATGATGCTTGACATTTGTGGATACTTGTAGAATGTACTCGAACTGAATATAGAAATTAAAATTATACAGCCCAGGTGAGTTTTGAACGTGCAGCCCTCCATGCAACAATTTAGTATCATAATCACTACACCAATGTGCTACTCAGCTTCTGGGACATTGCTCCATCCTTAAGATAACAGCGTCTCGGTGCTACACTGTCCTAGTCTGGGAACGAGTCATAGGTCCTGCATACTCCGACTCCCAATGACTGATGCTCGTACTGGCGGTGATCTTCTTAGAACTTCTTTTGCCGCTATGCTCTTTGTCACCTTTCCGCTTGTTGCCTGTCACTGGAGCTTCAAATTTACCCTGGTTTGCAGGATCCTCATACGGCTTCATTCGAAGGACGTGGACCGTATCTCTGATCTTTTGTCATCTTGTGTTGTGGTTGAAATCTTCAACTTCATAAGTAATATTAGGCAACTGTCTTACAACCTTATAAGGTCCAAAGTAGCGCCTGAGGAGCTTCTCAGAGAGACCAATCTTCTGAATAAGAGTGAAGATCCAGACGAGGTCAGCAGGCTGGTAGACAAAGGGGCGGTGGCTCGTGTCATACCTTCGGCGATCATTTTCTTGAGCTTGCAGCGTGCAAAGTCGAGCTATCTGCTGAGCTTTCTCAGCTGTGGTTAACACCTGGCTGTTGTAGTCATTGTCTACATCATCAGGATGTAACGGAAACACAGTGTCCATCACCATAGTTGCCTCATGCCCATGTACCAGGAAACAGGGTGTAAATCCTGCTGTGTCGTTTGGCGGTGTTGTAGGCAAACATCATGAAAGGTAGCACCTCATCCCAGTTGCTCTGCTCAACATTGATGAACATTGATAGCATGTCGGCCAATGTCTTATTAAGGCATTTAGTAAGTCTGTTAGTTTGCGGATGGTAGGCAGTCATCATGTGCTGAGTAATGTTGCACCAACGGTTTATCTCTGTCACAAGATTTGATTGAAGAACTTTCCCTCGATCAGTAATGAATAACCTTGGGGCACCATGTTTAATACAATGTCTTCCACGATGAATTTGGCTACCTCGGATGCTTCGGCTGTTTTCACGGCTTTTTTAATGGCATAGTGTGTCAGATAATCAGTGTAAACAATAATCCATCTATTGCCACTAGCAGTCATTGGAAATTGTCCAAGGAGGTCAATCTCAACATGCTGGAAAAGTGTTTCGGCTGGTGGAATTGGTGTGAGTTGGCCAGATGGTTTCTGATGAACTGCCTTTCTCCTCTGGCACTCTCGACAGTGCGACACATAGTGATGGACACTCCTAAATAAACCTGGCCAGGAAAATCTCTTGCAGATTCTATCATATGTCTTAATAAATCCTAAATGTCCGGCCTCAGGTGTGTCATGGAATTTCTGTAGAACATCTAAGTGCATGTGTTTAGGAATCACTGGTAGCCACCTCTTTCTAAATGGATCAAAGTTTTTCTTGCAAAGTAAGCCATTAACTGCCTTAAATTTTCCTTTCACATCCTCTGACCAATTTAAGGCAAACATAATTTGAGATGTCTTGATGTCCTTCTTCTGTTCAGCTGAGAGATCCTGGAGTGCAGCAAGACAGTCACTATCTTCATCAAAGTCTTGATGGTCTTCCACAGGGATTCTTGAGAGACAGTCGGCATCGTTGTGTTTTATTCCACTTTTGTACACTTTTGTACACCTTAGGACCTGTCAGCCAACAAAGTGAATGATGGTCTGTAACAACTGTGAATGGCCTTCCATAGAGATACTGTCTAAATTTGCACATGGCCCAGATCACAGCAAGACATTCTCTTTCTGTAGTTGAATAGTTTCTCCCGGCTTTTGTAAGTGTCTTAGAAGCATAGGATATAACCTTCTCTTTTCCATCCAAAATATGCACCAGAACAGCACCGATACCATACCCAATGGCATCTGTGTGTAGTTCTGTAGGTGCTCTCTCATCATACAGACAAAGTACAGGGTCAGTAACCAGAGCATTTCGCAGCACATCGAAAGACTCTTGTTGAGCACCACCCCAGGTAAATTTAGCATCAGCTTTTAAGAACTCTTGGAGTGGCCTGGCTTTGATACAAAAGTCTTTGATAAAATGATGGTAATAAGGACATAATCCAAGGAAGCTTCTCACTTTTAGGAATAGGAAATTCCGTTATAGATAACCTATTCTGGGTTTGGCCACACTCCTTCATTTGACACAAGGTGTCCAAGTATTTTGATCTCTTTTGCTCCAAAGAGACACTTTCTTGGATTAAGTTTCAGTCTGCCTTGTTGGAGACACTTAAGAACGGACCTCAGTCTTTTTATATGTTCATCAAATGCCTCTGAGAACACTATAATGTCATCTAAATAACAAAGACACATTGTCCACTTCAGGTGACGTAGAAGATTATCCATCATCTGTTGAAAAGTTGCTGGTGCATTACACAAACTAAACGGCATTGCGTTAAACTCATACAGGCCCTCAGGGGTGATGAATGAAGTTTCCTCACGATTGGCCTCATCTACTTCGATTTGCCAGTATCCCGAGTACATGTCCGTGGTTGAGAAAAACTTAGCCCCCTTCAGGCAATGTAATGTATCATCAATTCATGGAAGAGGGTAAATGTCCTTTTTAGTTATCCTATTAAGCTTCCTGTAATCAACACAAAAGCTCCAACTGCCATCCTTCTTCCTGACGAGGACCACTGGTGATGACCATGGGCTCTCCGAAGGCTGAATCATGTCATTCTTCATCATTTTATCTTGCTCATCATGAATTATTTGACATTCCATTGCTGATAGACGGTACGCTCTCTGGCTTTTTGGTTGATGGTCTCCAGTGCTAATCCAGTGCTTCACTGTCGATTTGTCTAATTTGCTCTTCACCTGTGGATTGAAGGATTCAGAGAACTCTTGAAGAATGGCAAGTAGCTTCTTCTGTTGTTCTGTAGTGAGATCTGGTGATAGAAGATTTTGTCTCTTAGTGGTAGCGCCAATTTCGCTCACAGACTTGGCATGGGAGGTTTCTATGATGCTCAGCTGTTCTTCAATTAACGGCTCAGCATTTGCTATGCACATGCGTCTTGGAAGGATCTGCGGTTCTCGGCGACAGTTAACTATACACAATTCACCAGATCTGTTCTTAAACAAGATGACAAGAGGCTGGGATGACCAAGTTATTCTTCAGTGGTATGCTTCTCTCACATTCTACTACAAGATCCATGGGTTGATGCATGGCATGACATGTGACAGTTACCTTTCTAGCGGTGACTGCGGGAATGATCACTTCATCCATTACACATAGTCTCCACATACTCAGATGCGCATCTTCCTGTCCACAGTATCTCATCTCGTCTAGTATAATCTTCGAGTGACCACAGTCTATAATTGCCTGAGAAGCTTTCAAAGAGTTCCATCCAAGAATGACATCATGACTACACTCTTGTAACATGATGAATTCTAAGGGCTGTGTATGGTCACTTATACCCACACAAATGGTACATCTTCCTGTAGGTTTTACATACTTCCCATTAGCCACTTTCAGCAGATATGTTTTTTTGTGGATGAATACGGTTTTCTGCAACTGGCGAAATGACTGAATATGATGCTCCTGAGTCCAAAAGAGCTTGGGCTGGTCGGCCATCCATGAGGATATTGATGTAGTTTCCCATCATTTTTGTAGTGATTGACGCTGGAGGATTTTTCTCTTCGGCGGCCTCACCTCCAAGGAAGGTTGCACCCTTTAGTTTTCCAGGTTGCGGCAGGTAGATGAGCTTCTAAACAGTGATGGAGCTCTTGATCAGCGTGTTGGGGAGTGTCCTCTCCAGCAGCTATCTTGCGGTGATGGTGACCTACGTCGTCCTGCACCCACATTTTCTCGTTCATCTTCGTCGTTCCGGAGTTGGTGTCAGCTAAGATTGGTCTGCTGTCTTCTAGCTGTCATCAAATATCTGCCAACTTTCTTGACGGTAGCACACCACATACCCCGGTCGTCCACAGTGGAAACATACTGGTTGGTTATTCTGCGACCTCCAGACTTCAGTCTTCCTTGGTCCCAAACAGGTTCCTCGTGCTGCATTGTAGGAACATAACTTTGCCTGGGTCTCAACTTTTTCGCCATTTTAAAGTGAAATGAAGGATGAGAGATTGGGTTCAATATCTGTTCCACTTCCTCCCTTATGACCTCTTGAAGTGTTTCAGTTTTTTGCTCACTGTGCAATCCAAGTGCCTTCTGAACTTCCTCTCTCACTATCTGGCGAAAAACACTTGTGAAATCAGTTGGTTCCTCCATCACAGACATCGATACGATGTTTGGAAACCATTCAAACTTCTTGTGTGTAATTCTTTTTTGATGTATTGTCTCGGTATACTTGCAACATTTTATGAAGCCGTTTACTGTCAAAACTTACTTCAGGAGTCCTCAGCAACATCCTTCATGAGATGTGCAACCTTGTCTTCCTCCTTCATTCTAGGATCCACTATTTTACTAACTTCACTTAACAAAGGTTTATTCAGCACTTGCACATACAAGAGCATGAAGTGAACTGCCTCTGGCCAGAACACACACAGTATATATACAGCTACAGAACATTCCAGTTCAATGATTCTTGACATCTGTGGATACTTGTAGAATGTACTCAAACTGAATATAGAAATTAAAATTGTGCGGTCTAGGTGAGTTTTGAACTCGCAACCCTCCATTGCAACAGTTTAGTATCATAATCACTACAACACGATGCTACTCAGCTTCTTCTGCAACAATATGAACCATTCTTTATTGGTACAAGACCAGCTTTGAGATACGAAACCACATCCTTAGGTGTACATACATCATTAGAACAGTAATCTATAAGATAGGAAGGAGGGTGCTTCACCCTTCTTTAAATAAAATGCTGTTACCCACAACAAGCATGGTGTATTGAATCAGATTCACCCGTTGATACTTAGTGTGGTCCTCTATGGCGAGGCATTTGCAGGATGCTGTCCCCACTTCCCTATATGATATTAATGCTGTTTTAAAATGTTAGTTTTTTTTCAGCTGGTGAATTTGTGTCCCTCTCCTTCCCATCTTGTTGGTTTAATATTTTAATAATATATGTGCACCTGATTTGATGTCACAAAAACCGTCATGTTCGTATAAATAAAGATTCTTATAGAGCTGGAGGCAGTTTACTTGTCAAATATAGACATCACTGTGTTTAGTGTGTCACTGTACATGAAAGCAGATGTAAATGTGCAGCTAGAAATAGTTGTAATGTTATGCATGTTTCAGTTTGAAATGGATTTCATTTATTAATATTTTCAGTGAAGAGACTCTTTGGTACATTACATGGCAGTTATAAAATAATTATGTAAATCAAATTTAACTTTAATAGTTAGAGGTAAAATTTAATGTACATTGAATAGAAAGCCAGTGACAGCTTCTGACTTCTCTTCGGGGGGTAATGTTCATGGCATTTATAGTATTTTCAATAAATCAAACATTGGAAGATACAGGATGGAATGTAGCAATATTATGCAAAGGAAAGTTGCCACTCACCATACAGTGGAGATGCTGTGTTGCAGATAGGCACAACAAAAAGACTGTCACAAATAAAGCTTTCGGCCCATAAGGTCTTTGTCCAAAATAAACGACACACACACACACACACACACACACACACACACACACAAACACACACACAAATGACTGCAATCTCGGGCAACTGTAGCCACACTGTAGCACACACAAATGCAACTTGCATACAAATTACTGCAGTCTCAGGTAACTGTAGCCACAGCCATGCTTTAGTGACCACTGTGCGGCCAGGTGGTGAAACATTTTGTTTTTATTGGGATTGGATAACTTGTGTTAACTGGGGTGGGGGTGGTCTATATGGGTGTGGTGACAGGGGGAGGGGGGGGGGGGTGGACTCGAGCTCAAGCTGTGAGATGCATGGCTTTTGTGGTGGAAGGGTTGTTAGTGGGCAACCTCTGGGGCATCTGCCATACCTCCGCTGTATAAGACTCTTATTTCACTAGCTGCACATGGGACTGAGATGGAATCCTAAAACTTTTTCATCTCACCTCCTAGCAGAATGGGTGTACTTCTGATAGGTATCAGCACTCAGCACAACAAGAGGGCTCATATTGGCAGTCCTGATGTGGGAATTGTTTCCAGGCTTCTAGACAGAATGTGTTTTAAATAGTTAAAAGAGGGCAAGTTTGAGACAGTTCAAACCTCCAGACTGTTAAATGCTTCAGGGCTACTGAAATGGAGCTACCCAATACCCTGACCTACAGCGAAGGCTTTGTGTTGTAGAGGGATATTATAGATATTCCCAAACAACTGAAGGATGAGTTGAAAGATGATGTGCAAAATGTTGTGAAAAGGATGTATGACAAAATGGTGAAATTGGATTTCTTTATTCTTGTGTTCCTTAGAACAATACTTCTGTAACACATTAGAGCAGGTTTCATTCTCTTAAATGTGAGGCCTTGGAAACCCATCGTAGTGCACATTTTAAATAAGAGTGCTGTGGCCACATCATTGTAGCATGTAATGGAGACACCATTTGGGACAAATGTGGTGCTGGTGCTCGTGAAGGATTCATTTGCTATTCTCCCCTGTAGTGTGCTAATTGCTCTGGGGATTACCTAATCTGGATTAGAGACTGTAGTGGCTACCTTGAAGAAAAGAAGATACAGGAGCTAAAGAGGATTAAGCATATTCCACATGGGGAGGCCAAAATGGTCTATATAGCAATGCCAGCCCCCCCCCCCCCCCCCCCCACCCCCGTTGCTACTTCATGTTCTTCAGCCGTCAAAAAGCCTGTTCTGAAAGCCGATGCGTCAACACATACTGGGATTACTAATGTCAACACTGATACCTGCATTTGTTAAGTGCTCTTGTAAAGAAACTGCTGTTCCGTAGCTTATAGCACCCTTCACTACATCAGAAAAGGCCATGGTTGTCAATGCTTTAGAGCAACTGCATCTCAAAAGGCAGGCTCGCACTACCACTATCAGTGCTGCAACCATTCCTGTGAAGTCTCCTATGGCAACAATGCCAAATGGCAAGCATCCACCATAGAAAGCCCACCACAGAAGAAGGCAGGCCATCAACTGCCAGATCACATACATCTCATTCTGTCTGGCTTCAGAGACAATTGAACCTGAAGGCTGCTTGGGGCATCTATATAGCCCCATGACTAAGCCTCCAGCTGTCATTGTATCTCCACCCCAGTGAAGATACAGACTGAAAGAAAAATCTCAGAAATAAAATGGCTCATATAATACAGTGGAATATCAGGTGGAGGAACTGAAACTCATAGTGCAGGCGTGTCCTCTGTGCTCATGTTTACAAGAACGGGAGGGACCAAGGGAGAGAGGGGTACCTGTGTTTGTCAGTAACACACACTCCATGTGCTCAATATTTGGTTACTGATCTGTAAGCAGTTGCAGTTGAAGTTCATGTGAGTCAATGGGTCACTACAAGCTCACTGTATTTACCTCCACAGGAAGCAATAGATTCTGAGGCTCTCACAGGTCTTATAGACCAGCTGCCCTGATCTTTTCTCCTACTGGGAGATTTCATTGCTCTTAATGTATGGTGGAGCTCAGACTCTACTTCCAGCAGGGGACAAATTTTAGAGAGCCTCCCAATGTCTCAAGAGCTGTGCATCCACAACACAGTTCATCCTACTTTCTTCAACACTTAGACTATATCATCATCACCCATAGATCTCTCTTTCAGCTCCCCAGCCCTCAGTGACTGTGCTCGGTGTGAGGTTACTGAAATCTTCAGTCAGGTGACCACTTCCCATTCTGGATACAACTGTTGGAAGGAGTAGTTATTGAAAGGATGCCACTAACATGTATGTTCAGCAGGCTGTATTTGAACTCTGAAGCTGTGTTAAGGTACATTACATAGATGACCAGCCGTGTCACTGATTTACCCATCCCAAAGTCACCTGCTTGTCTTTCTCTGCAGCCATTACCTTAGTGGACTGATGCATACCATTCATATCTGAGTCAGGCATGTGACTGCAGTGATTTAAGCGCTGATCAGCAACAGAATACCAGGAAGCCTTTTGAGTAGTGAGATCTAAAGCTTGACACTTTATCAAGGAGAGCAAGAAAAGATCATGGCAAGTAGTCCTGGTCACTCTCAACTGCTCCACTTGTTCTACACAAGTATGGGAATCCATCAGGGGGATTTCCTTTAAATGCATTTTATTAACTGTAGCAGCAGTGCTGAAAAAGGGGTGTCTCCAAAGTGGGCCCAGAGATTTCGTCTAGACCAAGGCAGAGCAGCTTTCAATGACTGTTGTTGTTGTTGTGGTCTTCAGTCCTGAGACTGGTTTGATGCAGCTCTCCATGCTACCCTATCCTATGCAAGTTTCTTCATCTCCCAGTACTTACTGCAACCTACATCCTTCTGAATCTGCTTGGTGTATTCATCTCTTGGTCTCCCTCTACGATTTTTACCCTCCACGCTGCCCTCCAATGCTAAATTTGTGAGCCCTTGATGCCTCAGAACATGTCCTACCAACCGGACCCTTCTTGTTGTCAAGTTGTGCCACAAACTCCTCTTCTCCCCTATTCTATTCAATACCTCCTCATTAGTTATGTGATCTACGCATCTAATCTTCAGCATTCTTCTTCTTCAGCATTCTTCTGAACACCACATTTCGAAAGCTTCTATTCTCTTCCTGTCCAAACTATTTATTGTCCATGTTTCACTTCCATACATGGCTACACTCCATACAAATACTACGGTATGTTGATGAATGCAATCATTAAAACAAGCGTTCAGTGCATAGTGGTGTGGAATGCAGAAAAAACAGCAAATTGGCGCTCATAGGAAGAAGAACAAGACCAAAAATGCAACAGGAGCGTAATATGTAAGAAACTGTCTACGCAACCTGCCACTGATGATGCCTTGCAGAAAATAAAGGCGAAACGCGTATGGCACTAAAATTGTGTTTTATTCAGTTGCTGTCAGACGGTCCATAAGTGAAAATCATCAACATACCGTAGTATTACGCGCAACTGAGGAGGACAGGACCAAAAAATTGAAGATGTCCATACAAATACTTTCAGAAACGACTTCCTGACACTGAAATCTATACTCGATGTTAACAAATTTCTCTTCTTCAGAAACGCTTTCCTTGCCATTGCCAGTCTACATTTTATATCTTCTCTACTTTGACCATCATCAGTTATTTTGCTCCCCAAATAGCAAAACTCCTTTACTACTTTAAGTGTCTCTTTTGCTAATCTAATTCCCTCGACATGACTACTGCCACTGATAACCAGGATCAGGCATCCTGCTGCCATCTTGCCACCATAGAGAGGGGTGGATTGGACTTCGGTTCCAGCAGTTATAAGTTCTGCAGCTATGTTTTTTTCAAGTGGGAGCTGGATATGGCATTGTCTTAAGCTTGTGATACTGTGCCCAGTCCTGACCAAATCCAATAGAGCATGCTACAATGCTTGCAAACACCATCAAAGGAAATCCTCTTAGAATGTTTTAATTCATTATTGCAGACAGGCCAACTTCGCAACTTATGGAGGGAGGCTAGTTTGATACCTCTCCTCAAATCAAGAAAGCACCAAAGATGTCCCAGTAGTCTCCAGATGACACAGTCTTATACCATCTGTTACGTAAACACAGTTCGGCCTTTTGCATCAGTGACTGCCATCAAGTTATCAGTTAGGATCAACAGGCATAGGCAGAGGATGTATACTGGCAACACACAATATCTTATTGCAGAGCATGTTCCACAACATGACAGTTGTGACCTCAGTGCCTTCTTCACCACATGTGCCATCTGGATTCTTCCCCCAGACACCAGTTTCTCAGTGCTCCGCAGGGACGAACTAGCATTACAACATTTCCTTGGTTCTCGTCACCCGTCTGGCCTAAATTTATGTTAGTTTCATCCATCTCAGCATTTCTTCATAGTAACTACTACTTTCTTCACTCTGCTTTAGTTTTCTACATCTTTCATTTTCTAACATATCTATTTTTTGCTGTCTGTCATATAATGAACCAAATTGTATCAGTTTTCCTTCTACTTTTCTTTGTACACCATTTTCCATTTCTACACAGTGGTTCTGAACTAAAGGTATTTCTCCCATTCAAAATGGGATGTTATGAATGATGTCAAATATCTCGAGCAGAAGTAATCAACCTTGATGAGTGACATATCAGAATGTTTTTAACTCAGAGCCTGCTTGGGATTGAAAAGTAATATTGCGAATACGTTATTTTTACTGAGGTGTGAAACCTGCATTATGGATTAGCATCCACTCGCATGGCTTTAATTGGATAGCTCGCAGAGTACAGGCAGAATCTGAGCAGATGATGAATTTTATAGTTTGGATACATCTCAGTTTTCTTGCTCTTATGGGTTTCACTAAGGTGTGATGGACATTGAGTAAGGAGCGTGTATCATTATACATAATATTTTTACATGTTATTATTTACTTATGTTTTTTTTATTATGGGTAAATCTCAGTTTTAATCTGTGCCCTTAATGGTTTCACTAAGATGTGATAGACATATTTTTACATGTTATTATTTATTTATATATTTTATTATTACTTTTCTTTTTCCATGGAGGTGGTAGCTTTTGATGGCATGTACACAATAGTGGGTCAAACAATGTATGGCTGTTGATATGAAATTGTAACAATCATCACAAACAATGGGTTATGGACTGAGCACTGTGCTGTTAAACCGTGGAATACAGTTGTTCTAGCAAGCAGACCTTGTAATATATTTAACATTTGAACAAGTAATAATGAACACAGCATGTTGTCTACCAGATTGCAAAATGAAATTGTGCATCTACATTCAGAACAGACAAGTGATCTAGAATTTAGTTTTGCACCTGTACATAGCTATCCATGAATAGTTGGATTCTTTCATGTTCTATGTCATGCTAATTGCTTATTATGGTTTTTTTCACTGTTGTGAAGGATTTTTACTGAAATAAAGATAATTCCGGTAACAAAGCCGAATAAATGATAGTTACATTATTACTCCATAATGAGCTACCGGAGACCACAAGCTCCTTATACCAAAATACTTGGAATATATCTGTGAACAACCTCCAAAATTTTGTTGGAGTTCTGTTTCACCTGTATATGCAAAAAAAGCCTATAAATTCTAAGTCATTCAGTTTAATGAATATTGCATTAAACAGCTTTTTGAGTGAAATTTCCTGGCAGATTAAAACAGTGTGCTGGACTGTGACTAGAACAAGAGACCTCTGCTCTGCAGACTGAGCTACCCAAGCACATCTCATGACCCTCCCTCATAGCTTTACTCGTGCTTAGTACCTCATCCCCTACCTTCCAAACTTGACAGAAGTTCTCCTCCATACCTTGCTGGATTAGCATTTGTGAAAGAAGGGGTACTATGGAAACATAGCATAGCCACAACTTTGGGGGTTGTTGCAGGAATGAATTTTCACTCTTTAGCAGAGTGTGCTCTCATTTGAAACTTCATGATAGCTTAAAACTGTGTGCCAGATGGGGACTTAAACCTGGACCATTTGTGTTTCACAGGAAAGTGCTGTACTGACTGAGTTATCCAAGCACAAGTTACAATCCACCTATTTAAAGAATTGTGTTTGGTGGTTTACTGATTTAATATAACAAAGGCAGTAGTAACTTTGTTGCTAGTTTAAACCTTGGAGACCAAGCCTGAGCGTAGCTTGGGATACAACTTTGTGTTAAAAACACTGTGCCTAAGTAGAGGTCAGGCGTTGATTTTCTTGACATGCAAACCCACTATCACTTGAAAACTATACTCATTTCGTATGAGAACAGTGTGCGGACATTTCATGTGGTTTTTCTTCCTTGTGTGTTTCTGGTGACTTGACTGTAACTTGATAAGTTGGGAACACTGTGTGACAGATTTATCAGCCTGATGAGGTCTGAGTTACCTTTTACTATTCTTCTTCCAATACAGTAACCTTTTTGTTTGGTTCTTATGGCGCAGCTACTCTGTGCAGTGACTGTGTGTGGACTTATTACTCTTGACTTTATGTGGAGGCAGGGTGATGCTGTAAGAGAGTGTATCACTACTTCTAGCTACTGAATGATGAACAAGCCTTCAGTGATAATTCTCTGTATCATTTCAACTGTGTACATCAATTGTGAAGACAAATGAAAAGATCAGCAACTCATAAATTCAAATTCATCAATCAATACGTCTGACCACATTGAAGTCAGCTTAAGATATAAGATTTACAATTTTCTTTTGTCTTGAGTGTTTACATTGTAGTATGTCCACATTCTCTGAGATATTCATGGCATCACCAAGAAATAAATTCAGAAGTGCCACTGCACTCACCACTCTTCACCTTGCCATTACTGTGTTACATCACTGGATACGCACCATCTGCACAGATCATGGTACACACAATGTATTTTTCCTCCTACATAAAACGTGTATAAGAGACGCTAACATCTTTCACCAGTGTGATGAAGCATGTCATGCAAAACTTCCTTAACACACTGTGTACAATTAAATGTAACATATTTGGTACAATATCACAAGTTGTTATCTATTCTATTTATTCTCGATAAATATATGGAATGTTTTCTTTGAATGTTCTAGAATGATTATTTACTTGATCTCTAAGAGTTTGCATGGAAGATATCTCTAATAATTAACCTTACCATAATATCTGTGCTTGATTGTTAACATTCTATAACATTAATTGTGCTTTTAGCTTATAAGAGGTTGGGTTGTGTTTTCTTCATTTAAATTGAAATACATTGTTAGGTAAGAGTAGTTGTTAAACATTAGCAATATACTTAATTTCATCCTTAACCATCCAAATCACAGATTTGAGTTCCAGGGTAAATTTGTTTGTCCATTTTACAAAGTAACCAATTGTCACTCAACACATCTTTTATAACTTTAATAACAGAGTTCAGGCATTTCTACAGGAAGATATTGCACAACCATTCTTTCTTTCAGATGAAAATGTCCCATATTTATTCCCTGCCACAAATGGTGTAGGTTATCATTCTGTGGAATCACCTAACCAAAAGACTAGGCACCTCCGTTGGGTATACTTATCCCCGACTCTTCAACACAAAACACAGTATAGGCCATTTCTTTTTGGAATGCACGTGACTTCAGGCATAGGACAGCCCCTCTATAGATCTGCCTACCCATTTCAACTCCCTCAACTCACCTAAAGCAGGGTACACTTCACAATATAAAATTGTCCACACAGTACCCCAATTTCATTTCCCACATTCAGACAGGAAGGGGTTCCTTCACTTCTGGCTTTTCTTTACCCCACTTTTAAAGCATGCTGCACCATACTCCATATGTGTTTGTTGATATAAGCAAATACATCTCTGTTAGCTTGTAACTTTGGGTAACAATTTTCCACATTCTTTTCCTATTCTCAGAACCATTTAGACCTGCTGCTATGTTTGTATTTAAAATTATTCCAAGCTAACACATACAGCTCAATTTACTATTAAAATTCCACAAGGTATACAAAGCAAGGACTGAAAATGCCATTTTCATCCTTTGGAGACTCAGTGAATTTTATATTGATCATAAAACATAGTAGGGTGCTTGAGATAACTCTATTTTATTTTCTCAACTCTCACTTATTTTATAAAATACTTATATGGGTGATTAAGTATCGTTTATCTTTCTGACACTGACGGAACATTATGTTACTTAAATGTGATTTGATTTTCATGTCCACTCCACCCGTTCCTTGTGTAGTCCCTTCTCCCTTTTTAAAGCTGATAAAACAATCTTGTTTGTTGATTGTGCATCTGCACTATCAAATTTTCCATTTCTTGCTAGATGACACTGCTATCTTCTGCTCATTACACTCATGTTAGCATGTCATATTTCAAAATGTTGTGCTACATGCATGGAAATTTCCCTGTTATCTTTCCCCACAATGTGTAACATACCAAACATGCAGCATACTGACACCAGACCCAATAGGAAGGTAAACTTGGTATGTCAGATGAAGGGATCACAAGAAACATCATGAAACTTCATGGATTGAATTTTCAGGTATGGATATTTCAAATTCGAGCTTTGTTTGACACATACGGCATTTGAGATTTTGTGGATGGCCAGAGAGCAAAATCTGAGGATTTGATAATGTCCACTGGGAAACTGCAGTTAAAAGACAATGCTCTTTCCATGTGTTGCATTTCAGCCATGATCGAGTACTTGTGACTTGAATTTTTTGTAAAACAGACTATTGGTCATGAAATGAGGGAGAAATTATACGTGATTCATGAACAAACATCTGAAGCAAACAAACCATCTCTCATGAAAAACTTCCATGCATACCAAATGAATGTGAGTGATTCGATGTTGTGGCATTTCACAAAAGTCAAGAACATTGTGAGTCAACCCAAGGATGTGGGTGAAACTGTGTTGGACATAGAATTTGTGGCCAAGATCCTCAGAAGCCTACTGGTTAATTTCCATGTGCTAATCACAGCCTAGGACAATGTGCCCACGGATCAGCAAATGATTCTGACACTCCAAGAATGCTCGTTGCTGAAGAAAAATGATTGATTGACACGGAGGTGGTATCCAACCTTTTGGTGCCAACTTCGTCTCAATGATGGAAGAAAGAGCATAAGTGTGCAAAGAAGAAAAATCTGAATCAGGTGAATTCAAGAGGAAACTTACTTGCTGGGCCTGTGGGGAGGAAGGCCGTCTGTCGTGGAATTGCCACTCTAAGAAGAAGAAAAACAGCGAGTAATATAAAGGTAATGTAAAGTGTCAAAACATTGAAATTTCACTTGGGTACAATGCTAAAAGTGAAGCGAAAGGAATTGGATCAATTTAAATAAAGAAATTCGTAAACAAAATGAATTCATGGTGAGTTGTAAGTCCCTAATATAAGGAAGTATTTGTTTTTTGTCAGTGTTTGTGTGACGAAAGGTTTTGAACTGAACTTTGTTGATAAGTTTGAAAACATTTCTTGCAATGATTGTTCCATTGCTCAAGGAATAAAACAAGATAACCAGATTTACAAAAAGTTGTTTATATCAGACATCCTGTGTGACATGAAATTGTAGACCTGGAATAATCTCAAAATCTAGCATGAAAGATTGGGTCATACAAATGTCAGTTCACTTATGAATTTAGTGAAAACAGGTATTATTAGGGAATAAGCATGACTATGTTGTGTCATTCGTTTGTGAAGCATGTCAATATGGAAAGTCTCACAGTTTGTCTTCTAACAAGAAAATTGAAATGAGAAATTTAGAAATCGGCAATTTCATACACAGTAAAGTATATGGACCATTTCAGGTTGAATCACTCAGTAGTGCAAAGTATTTTGTAACATTCACAGATTATGTATCTTGTTTTTGTCAGGTCTATTTTTTGAGGAACAAATCTATTGATTTTTATCATTTCAAGGAATTTGAGTGGTTTATTTCAAATAGGCTACATGAAACTATGAAGACCCTGAAGATCAATTGAGATAGGGAATACTTGAACAAGAATATCAAGAGCTATCCCATCAATGTGGGATAGCACTTGAGACTATGGCACTGTATACTCCTCAACAGAATGAGAAGACAGAAAGCAAAAACAGAACCATTGTTGAGTTGGCAAGATGTATGGTGATTGTGGCAAATATTTTGAAAATTCTTTGGGCAGAAACAGTTAACACTGCTGTTTACATATTGAACTGAACTTAAGTGAAAAAGGAAGAAACTCGACACCATATGAATTATGGACAGGCAGGAAACAGCAAAACTCACGCATGAGAACTTTCAAGACAGAAGCATTCATCCATGTTCCTAAATTTCTCCACAAGAAGCTGGAACCAAAGGCCAAGAAAATGGTTGTGGTGCTATGTCCAGGAAAATCTTACAATTACAGACTTTTGATCCATAAGACAAGAAAATCACCAAGTTTCACAATGTGAGTGTCATTGAGGGATCCCTAATCATCTGTAAATCCATTTTGAAGCAATATTGTGTCGATTTATGTCGTGTGTTTCCTATTTTGGGCTCGAACAGTGATGATTCTGAAGGCAAAGCTGCAGAAATTGATGTCAAGCCACCAGCTGAAGATGAGAGGAAAATGCAAGTAGAGAGGCATTGAGTTATTGAGCAACCACGCAGAGATCAACAGAAGTCTTACAAATTACATGACAGGCGCAAGATTCGAGCCCCAGCCAGGTGTGATGTGAACTATGCAGATTGGTTTCAACCAGACACTTTTGAGTAGGCATTCTAGCCTCCAGACTAGGAGCAGTGGAAATGACCAATTGAAGAGGAACTTGAAGAACATCAAATGAATGAAACTTGAGTCATCATGCCAAAAGAGGCACAAAGGGTGATAGAGTCGAAGCGGGTTTCCAGAATTAAAGCATCAAAAACTAAAAATAGGCCATGATATAAAGCTCGACTTGTCACTTGAGGGTTTGTTCATGTCATGGACTGGACTACAATGGAACTTCCTCGCCATTAGTGAGATATGACTCACTAAACCTCACGATTTTGGCCAAAGAAGATTTTGAAATGTTGGAATTTGGTGTAAAAACCTCCTTTTGGTATGGAAATCTAAATGAGGAAATTTACATGAAGGTGCCCCAAAGTGTAATGCTGGACAAGAACAAAAATGTATGCAAGCCTAAAATGTCAGTGTACAGTTTAAATAGGCATCATATTGTTGTTTGCAATCAAGCATTTTGCCAGTTCTTGAAGTAGTTTGATTCCAAAGAGAGTGACATACAGAAGCATATTTTCACTGGTAAAATTGGAAATGGTCTGGCTTTCTTGGCTTTGTATGTAAACGGTGGGTTGCTGATTGGGAAAAGCAAAGAATCCATTAAACTCATTGTAAACAAAATGACAAAAACGTTTGCAATAACACTTTCTGAAGTGAGAGTCTTTTTCAGATGGAAATTGAGCAAAATAGAGAAAAAAATATTATTTGAATACCAAACAGCATATGCAGTGCGAATCTTGAAACAGTGAATGCAGTGAGCAAATACTTGAACAATTATGATGAGAGTCATTGTCAAGCTGATAAATGCATTTTCAAATATTTACAGGGCATGGAAGACTTTGGTATCATGTACAGAAAGATTGAAGACAAGATGGTTCTGTTCGGGTATACAACACGGATTACGTGGAAGATATAGAAACAAGACAATATACTTCTGGTTTTGTTCTTCTGTTAACAACTGGACCGATAATGTGGCACTCTCAGTATCAAAGACGGCGAATTTAAGCACCACACAAGCGGAATATGTGTCAACCAACATGGCTGTAAAAGAAGTTTTGTGTCTGCAAAAGCTTGTGAGTCATTTAAGAAATCTAAGTCATGGAGCAACAGAAATCTATGTCGACAAAAAACCTGAACAAGAGATTGAAACACATTGATATCAGATATCATTTTGTAAGAGAGAACTAAGAAGAGGGAGTGATCGTTATCCAGTACATTCCAAGTGAAAAACAGTATGCACTGGGAATATTGAAATTTTATTTTCACATTTAAAATATCCCTGCCTAAGACACTGATGGTGGCAAAGTTGCATTTTGTTTAGATACTCCATGGGTGTAGCTCCTCTTGTTTATTCTTCATGTGTCTGCCTTTCTTTATGTTTTGATTTGTATTGTAAGACATAATAAAAGTTTTGCCCATTGTATTCCTGTTTCTGAAATTGAATTCCATGTATCTCATCAATAACTAAATGCAAAAATCTACCTTTCTGGAGTCCTTCCATCTTTTTGATGATGATTGAAAGAGCACCCTTAAAAATGTTTGCTGGATACACCTTCCAATCCAATTTGAGCCTTGGAAACAGTTTAGAAAAAAATATTCTGATCCCATCTGAATATCCTCAAAAAACTCAAGAGGCACACCAACAGTGTTATTAGTATTGTTAGTTCTTAATACTATTTTTACATTATCTAAGGCGTCCCACAATTTCTGTGTTTCCTTTCCAAAGGTTACAGTATCTCCCAAAGAATTGGTTTTAATACTTGTAGATTCAACCATATCCTGTACTTCTTTTTGTGTAAACTCCTGTAATCTCTTTTCCAAACTAGTCAAGGTTGCTTGAGGACTCAAAATTTCATTCAATAACTTCCCCACCTCTAATAAAATTTTGATCCCCTCCTTTGTACCTGATATTTGGTTATCAAAGGTTTGTACTGTATTATTAACTTCTTTCAGATGATTGTGTACTTCATTCTTCACAAAATCAAGTGTGCATTAATGTCTGTTGCAAGACAAATCATTTAAGTTTTTCTCTATAGCAGTAATTTTATTTCCTTGTCGTTAACTTTAGACATTAACTCCTCTTTAAACTCTTCTGACTGTGATTCAATTGCCGCCAGCTTGGTAGTGGTAGCCTCTAACTTTTAGTTGATACTTTCTTCTAACTTCTTAAGAGTAGCATCCCCTTGAGCCTTATTGGTAGCTTCCTGTTCAGCTTTAAAGGCTTCCTGTGAGATTCTTACCATGTCATTTCTTGTTAAATGATTTAGTATTTCGTTCTCTTCCATTAATGAGTTAAATCATTCCAGGGCCTCAGCTGCCATTTTTCTAGTCCACATGGGCACACACTATTTATTTATTTTTTATTTAGATTTTTTATGTTTGGAGTCATCCATATGATGGCTTTTGCAAACCTCAATTAATTTATTAAATTCATAACTAATTAGCTCAACTAGGTGTTCACTAAGTTTCTTCACTTGCAAACATTGGTATCTAATCATGTACGTTCCAGTACACACAATAACAAAAGAACAATGCTAAAATAACAAAATCGTAGCTCACCAAATATGTAGAACAGCACATTGGGGACACTGCTGTTGACTGCATGAGTGAAGGTGGTGCGTCTTATTGAGAAGCTGTGGTGGGCAGCTGCTATGCTGGTGATGAGCCACTGATGTCACGTGCCATGAAGGCTCACACCTCTGTAGTCTGTCCATCGAGTTGAACTGCAGTCATCCAGTCCACCTGCTGCTATCCCATTGTTACCCTTCCTTGGAAAACGTTCCACAAACTCTTCCGTGTTGTTATTGATATGTACGTGAGTGTCATTTGAATGTTTTATAAACACACACAACAGTTGTCTCAGTCATGATTATTTATCTTTTGGTTGTGAAAATTCTTATTTTCTTCTTGTTATCTAGAGTATTATTAACTTGTTTTCAGTAGATAACCTTTTGGGGCACCGCAAAGCATGTGCTCAATTATAAACATTCCGATGATGATTCTTGGGTTGGCCCTGGCAGCCAAGTATTAGTTTGAAAGAATTCCAAAATTTTTTTCCAAAACTCTCCTTTCCAGCACCATAGTTTTCTCATCCTTCAGTAAGGTCGCCAACTGTAGTGTTTCCCTTTCTTGTGTGTGTGTGTGTGTGTGTGTGTGTGTGTGTGTGTGTGTGTGTGTGTGTGTGTGTTTTGCAACTTGACTATAGCACCATGAACAGGGAACACTGTATGCTGGATTTGTCAGTATGATGTGGTCTAAGTTACCTTTTACTACTCTTCTTCCAGTTCAGTCACCTTTTTGTTTTGTTCTCATGGCCCAGGCACTCCTTACCACAGCCATGTGTGAACTTACTCCTTTTGACTTCATCTCCAGGTGGGGTGATGCAGTAAGAGGGTGTCTCACTACTTCCAATTACTGAATGATGAACACGTCTTCAACGGTCGTTTTCTGTATTGTTTCAGCTGTGTACTTCAGTTGTGAAGACAGATCCAAATATTATTAACTCATAGATTCAAATACACTGAACTCGACATAAGATATAAGATTTACAATTTTCATTTATCTTAAGCGTTTACATTGTAGTATGTTGGTTTTCTCTCAGATGTTCATGACACCTTCAAGGGCCATCACCAAGACATAAATCCAGCAAGTGCTACTGAGCTCACCACGTTGCATCTTATCCGTAGTGTGTTATGTCACTGGATACGCACCATCTGCATATATCACAGATTGGGGCATATATAGTGTATTTTTCCCAACACATAAAATGAATATAGAGACACAACCATCTATTGCCAGTGTGAGTATCCTCTGTGCAAGTCTCTTCATGTCCAAATAACTACTGCAACCCCCATCCATTTGAACCTGCGATCTTTACTCTCCACACCTCCCACCAGCACTAAATTAATGAATCCTTTACGTCTCAGAATGTATCCTAAGAATTGATCCCTTCTTCTAGTCAGTTCTCTTCTCCCCAGTTCTATTCAGTACTACCTGATTAGTTATGTGATCTACCCATTTAATCTTCAGCATTCTTCTGTAGCACCACATTTCAAAAGCTCCAGTTTTCTACTTGTCTTAACTGTTTACCATCCATGTTTCACTATTGCAGAAAGCTATATTCCAGACAAATGCCTTCAGAAAAGTCTTCCTATCGCTTAAATTTATATTCACCGTTAACAAATTTGCCTTCTTCAGAACCACTTTCCTTGCCATTGTCAGTCATTTTACTGCACAAATAACAAAACTCATCTACTGCTTTTACTATTGCATTTCCTACTCTATTTCCATTAGCTCCACCTAATTTAATTTGACTACATTCCATTATCCTTGTTTTATATTCTCCTTTCAAGACAAGCCCATACTGTTCAACTGCACTTCAAGAGGCCTTTGCTGCCTCTGGTAGAATTATGAAGGCATAACCAACCACAAAGGTTTTATTTCTTCTTCCTGTACTTTAATTCTCTGTCCAAATTTATCCTTGCTTTCCTTCACAGCTATATTGGGGTAGTCCACAATCCTGTCTCACACCCTTCTCAACCACTGCTTCCATTCCATTCCTTTGACTCTTATAGTTGCTGTCTGTTTTTGTAAATTTGTAAATAGCCTTCTGCTCACGGTATTTTACCCCTGCTGTCTTCAGAAATTTAGAGTGTATTTCAGTCAACATTGTCAAAAGCTTTCTCCAAATCTACAAATGCTATAAATGTAGGTTTGCTTTTCTGTAACCCACCTTCAAGGATAAGTCATTGGGTCTGTATTGTGTGAAGTGTTCCAATAATTCTCTGGAACCCAAACCGAGCTCCTGGAGGTGGTCATCTACCACTTTTCCATTCTTCTGTAAATATTTCCTGTTAGTATTTTGCAACCTTCATGTTAGTATTTTGCAGCCTTGACTCATTAACTGATAGTTTGGTAATATACACAGAGTGTATTAAGAGCCCAGAAAAGAGTTCACCTTTGAAATGAGATTTACTGTCTTGGTAATTATAAACCCAAAAGCTGTGAAGGCATCTTGCCAGTAATTATTGTCAACAACAGTAATGACATGGTGAGTCCAAGGTATACTTTATAGGTCACAGTGGTTAATAAAGAATACTTTTATTAGGATCAGATGCTTTTGGCAGCCAACTAAGGAACTTAATATAGGTTATAGGGATGTACTGACAGAGCACTTTAATTTTTAAATGGAGTGATGCACATGTTGACCTGAATGTTACAGTAGAAATGAAAGATTACAAAGAGCTGTATTCCGAAGATGCATGAGATTTATGGCAGTGGAATACTCACAGAAGGAACTACAAGCATACATTCCTATAAAATGGTCAGTGTGATGCTCCTATGGTAACTAAATGTGATGGCTTCAGGCAACTTGAGTGTTGACCATCCCAAGGGTGCTTCAAAGCGAGTCAGAAAATCTCACAGGAGAAGGGAGAATGTGATTTTTGCATAAGTAGAGTCACACAGCAACATTTAAATATGCCCTTTCTGTGTTATTTTGGACTTTGACTCACTGTGGGTGTGAGGATATGCCAAATCGTAATTCTGGGGATTCTTAGAGTGATACTTAAGGAGACTGCTTGAGACACACTGAAAATCGAGTAGAGTGCTGTGAGGTGAGGACATGTGAAAGAAGTGTCTTACTCCATACTGGACATGTAAATTGGTAACTGATCTCTTTATAGTTCAACAGTCGTAGAACAACTTTTACCGGGTCAGTGAGGCAGAGATACAGTAGCGTGCAAGTCAACATTGTTATGTACCATAATAATAACAGAAAAATAAATTATACACAATTATTATAAAGATAGAAATAAGCATATGTAACTAATAGAGGGCAGAAGATGTGAAAAGTAACGTAGGTTATAGCTTACAACATAATTTTGATTTTGATTTAGTTTTCTACCATACACATTATACTATGTCATGTAGTTGTAGAATACCAATAGATGAACATAACGTTAGATGGTATCCTTATGATGTTTCAGTACTGAATACCTGAACAATTAGTTGAAATTTTAATTTAAAGAGAAATTTTGAAACAGCTACTTGTAATACTTAAGCAACAGGGCAATTATCTGTACTAGCAAATAATTTAATGTCTGAACCAATTTTAAATTCTTTATAATTTCAAATTCATTATTTGTACAGAAGATATCTACAGATTGTGGGATGTCATTTGCGTATAAGAATGCACGCTGGTATGTTCACATACACATATGCAAGTTACATAGATTGTAATAATGCAATAAATTAGTTGTATTATATCTTACTTTAGGAGGAGTAGCAGATTTTCCACATTCTTGCTTCAAGTCTGCTGTACTTCTCATGACCTAAAAATTCTGCAACTAAATAGAAGCAGTAATCTAATAAGAATTCCCTTTGGGTATTTATAATACAGTGAAAATAAGGAAATAATTTTTTAGCACTATTTGTAGTTTTTGTTTTAAAGGCTGATGTCCTTGTTTATGGGATGTAGAGTTTGTCTTTTTGCCTGGTGCCGTTAAAGTTTTTACTTATCTCTTTTAAATTATTTCTCACATAATTACATGTTTCTTGAAAAAAAAATGCAGTGAAGTGGAGGATCATAGACTTTTTAACAAGAGGCCTGCAGGAATCTGTTTGTTGTGCATAGTGCATTGCCCTTATAGCTCTTTTCTGGGTCAAGAAGATGACTGAGGTAGAAGTTGAGCAGCTGCAGAATATAATCCTATATGTAGAATGCTGTGGAACTGAGCAAAGTATGCAATTTGAATAATGTGGGAGTTTGCTTTGTGTGCAAGTAACTGTAGGTTGTAACATACTTCCTTTAGTGTTGCATTTGTTTTAGTTATATGTGTCTGCCATTTAAAATAATTTTGAAGTGATGCCTAAAAATTTGTTTTCAGTGAGAGCATAATTCCACTGTGATTTATTGTCACTGACATGATGGAGTTTTCCCCCTTTAAACGGAAGTTTAGAAAACTTGTTGATGTATTTATTATTAGCCTATGTCCATCAAAACAGTTGTTCAGCTGATCTGTAGCTTTATTTGTGTTTGCTTGCAGTTGTCTTTGGGTTTTCTCTGTAAGAAGAATGTTAGTGTCATCTGAAAACAAGGTATTTTCCCTGATTCAGTCCTTAGATCTGAATTGTGTATGTGCAGAAGGGAAAGGACAGGCCCTAGACTTGACCCTTGAGGGACTTTTATTTTTCCTGCATCTGAAAAACATGTTCTAGTGCCGTCATTTAGTTCAGTGTGTCACTGCTACTTTTCCATGATTGCATGTATCAGTAGTACACTGTTCACAGATATTTTGGGACCTGTGCTTGTACTATTTTTGTGGGAGCCCGTGGTTGCTGATTTATAGTTTCCACTGTTACAACACTTCTTCAAAGTAGAGTCAGCAGTCTGGTGCAAACTGAACACAATGAAAATAAGGAGATCAACCAAACGACCATAATGTCAGCGTATCACTGTTGGAACCAGCCAAATCATACAAATACATGGTGTAACACTTTGTAGGGATATGAAATGGAATGATCACATAGGTTATGTCATGAGTAAAGCTGGTGGTAGATTTTGGTTTATTGGTAGAATACTGGTGAAGTGCAATTGGTCTACAAAGGAGATTGCATACAAATCACTCGTGTGACCAGTTCTAGAATATTGCTTAAGTGTGTGGGACCCGTACTGGATAGGACTAACAGGGGTTACAGAACTTATACAGAGAAGGGCAGCATGAATTGTCACAGGTTTGTTTAATCCATGGGAGAGTGTCCCAGAGATACTGAAGGAACTGAACTGGAAGACTCTTGAAGCTAGATGTAAACTATCCCAAGAAAGTGTATTAACAAACTTTCAAGAACTGGCTTTAAATGATTACTCTAGGAATATACTACAACTGTCTACATATTACTCATATACAGATCGTGAGGATAAGATTAGAATAATTACTGCACACACAGAGTCATTCAAACAATCATTCTTCCCACATTCCATACGTGGATGGAACAGGAAGGAACCCTAATAACTGGTACCAAGGGACGTACCCTCTGCCATGCACCTCACAGTGGTTTACAGTGCAGATGTAGTAGTGACATTGTGGTTTAAAGAATTTAAGACACTGGGCTGCATTGGGGAGGAGTAGGGTTGTAATCGCTGTCCAGTCACAATGTTTTATGTTTTCTGTGGTTCCCTAAATTACCTACAACAAATTATAGCATGATGATTTCTTTGGAAAATCAGTTAGTTTCCTTTTCTATCATCATCCAATACAAGCTTGTGTGTCTAATGACCTCATCATCCAGGGAATGTTAAACCCTGATCTTTCTTCCTTGTCAGTTAGGAAATCAACAAAGGATTATTAAATTCTCAATATGAAATCACACTTATGGTGAAAACCACACCCACTTATTTCCCACATTGAATGTTATTATTGCTTGACTAATTTTTATGGTGAAGTTGGAGACAGGCTGACACCATATGGAGTTCTGCAAAACATTGTTCCCTATCCAGAGCTACAGATTTCACATAATGGCTGACCTGCTGGGTGTGCCACTAAAGAAAGTTTATGTAGGAGATGAAACGGCTCAGTTGCCAAAATAAATAAAATGTCTTCTTAAGTTCAGAGTTGTTAATATAACAATGAAAACAATGTATTTTTGACATTATAATGTAATTGGACACACAAAAAAATCTACTCAACCAGCTAAGGAAACAGTCTTCTTCAGCCCTGTTATAAGATGGGTAGCTGGGCTGGGATGGATTAGAAACACACTGTTGTTATGATGCTGGTGCCCAAGATTTCTGCGGCAAATGTTGCTGGATAATTCCATTTGCTGCCTATGTAATTCTGTCTGTTGTTCAGTTTACTGCATCGCCATTTAAAGTTGCTGTCAATGGCACTCCTCCTGTTGTTTGTGAACTTAATCAAGTCAGAGCCATAGGTTTTAAAATCTTAACAGATGCAAAAGTTTCACCATCACTTTTCACTTTTGATTCCTAATACTTCACTACATGAATACTTTACACACCACGAGATGTACCATAATTAGCAGTGTGGATCTCCTTCATACCTAAAAAAATATATAGGAAATTGCACAATGTGTGCAACTGTCAGTCCAAAGATCATTTGTTCAAATTGCCGCGTTGACAATGCACCGATGGAAACTGTCTCTGGTAAACATGAAATCGATTGAGAAGTCAAGTGGAAAGCAATTAAGTTCATACAGTGTTGCCTTAGGTGCAGAGCAGGACTAGAATATTTGACTGCAGCTCTGTTGATGGTGTGAGGTGTGTCTTATGAACTGATAATTTCTCAAACATTTCTCATATGCTTCCTGAATCTGATGTGTCTCACCAGTACATTAAATGTTTCTCTATAGAATTTACTTTGATTATCAGTAATTGCATATATTCATCATTCTTGTTTTAGTAGTCAAGCGATGCCCAAAATTACGTATTTGTCTCCATCAGTTGTGTGTTGCTCATAACTTAAATAAAACAGAAGTTCATTAATTTTACTTTTAATGCTCCACCTTTTTTAGCATAGTTAACCTTCAAGTTTGAAGCTTAAAATTTTCAAACATGCTAGCTCCTTTTAGCACTGACAGTCTTAAATAAGTTTACATAAAAAAGTCCTGCTCTTACACTCCCCTGAGTGGAAATTTCTACACCTTCTAGAATTTTCCACCTTTCATGTGAAGACAAAGGGCATAACTTATAAAATTGCTCCCCATTACTTTTCTTTCCATACATAGTAGCGTGATGTCTTAACAGAAACACCAATGAGTTGTGTATGGAGAACTTAAATTAGCCATTGACATTTCATCATAAGTAATTTGACCCACATCATATAGAGCAGGGTAAAAAGAGGTTTATTGATGAGATTATGAAGTGCTAGGTTCAAGGATTAAGAAATCATATAATCAAAGGTAAATTGCAAAATTTCTGTGCCATTCTGGGAAGATACAAATGTTGGTGGCTTGATGTTGAATTGTAGACTTAAATGTAATTACAGTGTGCCAGAGAACTTACGGCATGTAGATCATGATAGGTAGTGTATGGCCGACATTAAAACTTTAAACTTTAGTTCAAAATGTGTAGGATTTTCTGCAAAGCTATTTGCTTGGTCCAATTTTTAATTGTTAGGTTCAAAACAATTACAACTGAATTTTGAAAGAATGCTAAATAGGCTACATTAATTCTAAGCCAGCTATACAAGTGTTTGAAGCTTTTTCATAGCATAAGTTTTTCAGATGCAAACATAGTAAGCGAATTATTACAGTGAAAATGCCAAATTTGAGTATTACAGGAATAGCCTAAGCAGAATTGTAACACAGTATAAGAATAACGGAAATTATTCTTGCTTGTTTCAGGTTAAGCCAGTTGGGGTTAATTAAAAATCTAAGAGGCTTTGCTTCAGGCTTCATAGCTGATTTAGAAAAGGAGATGGTCAGCATTCACATGTCAGAAAATGCAAGGTATTGCACATGAAGTTTTATATTTCTGTTCTTTTTAATTTCCTTGTCTGTGCTTCCTTAAGACAGTCATATTGCAAGAGTCATCCTTACAACTACTGTCATCACCCACAAATTGATTGGTCTCTCAAAAATTTCAATTTTTGTTGGAAAGTCTTAGATGGGATACAGATAATGGAAAGAGTTGAAAATATTTTATTACTGTGTAGTTGATGCATTGAATGATCAACAGGTGCATAAACAAGAGTGAAATTGTTGATCTGCTTTTGGAAAATGTCCTTTCATGGAGCCAGTTACCAAACACTAAACATCAACACATACACAGCTTCATACACTGAAAGCTCAGTGATGGTTTTAGCCATAGTTATATGCCAGTTGATGCCTCAGTGTTTTGACTATATGGTGAGCAGCTACCTTTATTCCTCCCATTACTTTTTTAATTTACATGTGGGATGCAAGGCTCTTCTGTAAAAAGTTGCATTACACGATTGTTTATAATGAAGCTCTTCTTATTTTGGGGGAAAAGTTCTTTAACTATAGCTAGAAGCATCACATCAGATTTGATATTCAAAGGCTGCTCTAACAACAAACATTGCACAATGCTACAGTGAAGAAAATGATATGGCAACCAATTGACTTTGACTTAGTAGCAACTCAAAAGTATCCTATGAATCCATGAACTACTGCATTTGCAGCATGCAAAACATCATTATTGAGTTGTAATTGTTGGGTTCACCTCATTAAAATACATGGTATTGTAAATAGTTGTGTGTATGTCTATAGTAATCAGCTACATCGTAGAAGATACCACATGGAAAGTAATTGACGCAAATGACAAAGAAATGGTTTCTTTACATTGTTATTTGTTTAGTGCAGCAGGAAAATTCTGAATGTAAATACTTTAGGAGTAAGAAAGAGCGCTCACTGAAGAGCAGAAACAGTGAGACTTCGAAAGGCATACACAAATAATAAAGAAAACTTTCCAGCTTTTGGAATGAATCCTTTCTTGAGCTAGAGTACATGTACAGTCACAAAACACACATGTATGTATGCAAACTCATGGCTGTGCCCTGCATAGAACCAGCTGGACACACAATGCTACAATTGCAGTTTGGCAAGTAGTGTGAGAGAGGGTGGGTGGGTGTATGATGTGGGATGAGTAGAAGGAGAGAGAGGTGTGAGGGAGGATGGGGGTTTGGGGGTAGGTAGCTAGTGGCTCAGAGGGAGGCAGCCAATTTGATGGCTAGTTATATAGAAGGATGGGGTGGCAGGTGATAGATATGACAGAGGAAGCAGAAACTGTTGGAAGCAGGGTGCAGGGACAGTGGGTTTAACATAGATTGACGTCAGGAGAATTATGGGAGCGAAGGATGTGTTGCAAGGATAACTCCCATCTGCATTTTTTGACCACAGTCTGACGGTGACCATTCATTCTGGTGGACAGCTGGTTGGTTGTTGTGCCAATATAAAAAGCAGTGCAGTGATTGCCACAGAATTGCTATACAACATGGTTGCTTTCACAGAAAGCCATGCCTTTCACAGATGGCCCTACTTCAGATCAGCTTGGATATGTCTGTATCATCATGCTCTGAAATGAAGGACATCCTACAGATGATCCCTCCTATCCCTCATAAATGGGTGTTCAGTGCCCCCACCCTCCCTCCACCCCCTTCCCACGACTTGCACAACATTCTAGTCCATCGCCAATCCCTCTCCCAACCCCTTGCCACATGGATAAATTGCTCCAGGCAAATGCTGGGGGATGGTTCCTTTCAAAGGGCATGGCCAATTTCCTTCCCCATTCTTGACATAATCTGAGCTTGTGCTCCGTCTCTAATGACCTCGATGTCAATGGGATGTTAAACCCAACCTTCCTTCCTTCCACCACCAGATTTTCTGAACTATAGCAGATGGAAGTTATCCTTGCAATACATTCTTCACTCCAGTAATCCTCCTGGCCTCAGTCTATATTAACACAGCCCACACCCTCCACAAAAAAGTTTCCCCTTCCTCTGTCCCATAATCCCTTAGTAATTCATATCTCCACTTTTCCTTTGTTGTGTGCCACTCCACACTAGCCCCAACACTCATGTGTCCCAAGACTAGCCCATGCAGCTGCCATCCCGTCCTCCAGGATTCATAGACAGCAAATTGGGTGCCTTCCTCTGAGCCACTAGCTACCCATTGCCAACCTCCCTTCCTGCCTCCTGCCTTTCTTTTTCCTTCTACTCACCCCAACCATACAACCCCCCTCTTGCCCCATCTTAATAAACTGCAATCCTGGGATTGTCCATCAAGCCGGTACCATGAAGGGGCACAGATGTGTGTGCATGCATACAAATGTGTGTGTTTTGTTAGTGTATTTGTACTCTAGCTGGAGAAAGGATTCATTCCATAAGCTAGCAAGTTTCTCCTAAGGAATTTTTATTTGGTTATGCACTGCTCAACAGAAGTTTAGAATACTATCATAAAGTGTAGTCTATGATACTAGATGTCTCATTGGCCTATGCACATCATGCATTATCTGGGTTAGAATCCATATACTGGACGGTGTTTACTACGGGCATGCTTTGTGGCCATCTCCCAGTCACGTAAATATATCCATGCCACAGTGGAATCTAGTATCAAAAATAGATTCATTCAATTTGTGTTCAGCACTGCAGTAACATGCCATGTAAAGTCATTCAACGCTTTGAAAGTGTCAGTATAGTGGCTTCACTTTCAGCAGATCATACACAGCAAGATGTTGCCAAACAGTTACTTATCACTCAAAGTGTGTGTCTAAGATGTGGAGAAAGTACAGAGAGATGGGAAATGGGAACGATATATGACAATACCAATGCAGGACCGTTTTCTCCAACATTCGGCTCACAGATGCTCAACATCAGTCGTCAGAAATATTGGAAATCAGTTCTCCCAGGCAACAGGGATTCATGTGTCAGATCAAACAGTGCGCAGAAGATTGCATCACAGTGGTCTTATTTCCAGAAAACCAATGAGAAATTTTGCACTGAACCAATGAAACCAACATAATTGAGGGACCTATGTTCTTGCACATCAACATTGGACCATTGCAGAGTGGAGTAATGTCATGTTTGCTAATGAGACCAGGATCGGTTCGTGACCAGACACTAGACATGTTAGGATTTTGAAAGGCGATAGACAATGCCAGGAATGCAATGCTGATAAGTTTAGGAAATTTATCCGTTTGCAGGTGCTAGTGTAATGTTCTGGGTGTGAATAATGATGGGACACCAGACCCCTCTAATTTTCATCTACAACTATTTGACGGGTCCCCAATACCCGTCAGAGGCTGAAAAACGATTGTAAGATCCTTCATATGTGAAATTCGTGACAACTTCATCCTGGTCAATGACAATGCAAGACCGCATCGTACTCTAGCAGTGTCTCAGTATCTCCAAAGTTGCAGCATCTGTCGAATGCATTGGACAGCATAGTACCCAGATAAAAATGCAATTGAGCATGCATGGACCTGTTGAAGGTGCCTTTTGCACAGTGTCCGAATCCACCTGACAACCACCAGGATCTCATTGAAGCTACCATTGAGGAGTGGGACCTCATGCCCTAAGATAAACTTGATAGTCTCATCCATAGCATGCCTTACAAAGTGGAAGAAGTCATCCATATGTGGGGAGGACATACTACTAAAGATTGATGATAATCACCATGAGATGAAAATTTTCACTGTTTTTGTTTACAAGATGTGCACTTAGGAGAGCCTGCTTTGTTTAGTTTTTTTTCTTTTTCTTTTTCTTTTTTTTTTTTTTTTTTATAAATAACATTAATCGTTCTTGTTTTGAGAAGGAATTATGTTTATTTTGTTAATAAAGCAGTGGGCAGACCTCAATGAATGTACTATAAGAAATCATTGTATTAAAGTCTATGATATTCCAAACTTTTGCTGAGCTGTGTATACGAGGAAAAATTTATAAGGAATTGAATGTAAGTAACTCAAACTTACTTCTAATGAACTGCAGTATATTCTTTACAAATGCATTCATTAAAAATGTTTGTGTTGTTCAGAACTTTTGTGTTCTCTTTGCATGATGCCTGTGACTTTTATGTCTGTGATTGAAAATATGTGTGTCTCAGATTTTGGCCATTTTGCTACTGAGAGGTCACAGTGTAACTGATGTCAGTGTTTTAACAATTAATTACCACTTTGAATGGAAAAGTTGTGGAACAGGCATATTGGCAAATCTCAAATGAAATTTACAAATAACTGTGAGCATTTCCTATATAGGGGAGATGCTGAGTCGCAGATAGACACAAAAAAAAGACTGTCACAAACTGAGCTTGTGACCAACAAGACCTTTGTCAAAAATAGACAACACACACACACACACACACACACACACACACACACACACACACACACACACACACACATGCACACGCACACGCAAATGCAACTCACACACACATGACCGCAATCTCTGGCAGCTGAAACCAGCCTATGAGCAGCAGTGCATGATGGGACAGGCATCTGAGTGGGGGTAAGGAGGAGACTGGGATGGGGAGGGAGAGGGTTAGCACCTTGTCCCTCCATGCTTGCATTACTGTCCCCCACCTGTATCCTGCTATCCCTCCCCCTCACCACCCCAGCCTCTTCCACCCACCTATAGTCTGGCTTCAGCTGCCAGAGACTGCATACAATATATGCCTTGTTTTTCAGGAACTGGCGTAAGCAGAGATTATTCTGTACAGAATTATGCTCAGGCTTTAATTCAGTTCACACACTTCGGACCTGGATGCGACAGGGTGCACAGTGGAACCTCATGTAGCGAGCATAATTCATTCCATAATCTTACTCATATTGCCAAAAACTCGTTAAGTGAAACAATTTATCCCATATAAATTAATGTAATATATGATGATGCATTCCACGCAGAAAAAGTACTAAAATTTTTATCTTATTCATGCCATTTATTCAAAGAAAATTATACATAGAGCTCTATGTACTTTACTATTCACAATACGTAGCTAATTCTGTTTTACTAAGAAACTATCTATAGTCATTTGTTTCCGCCTATGCTTCAGTACTTGGCGAAATACGACACAGCATTATTGTTAGATAAATTTGTAGTGCACGTAGCATCTGCTTTATTTGGGTGATGATTTTCAATGTTCAATGCAACTGATTCCCATGATTTCATTTCTCTTATTGCGCCAGAAGATTGTTACTTTGCTGTTATTACCTCCTCCTCCTCCTCCTCTGAAGACCTCCTTTCCACAGCTTCATACTGTGAAACATATTGCAACTCTACAAGCTCCTCAGTGGTCATTTCTTGGCTGCAATCTTCCACAAGCTCATCAATATCATTGTTATCCCTCCTGGTCCCATGCTCTTGATCAAAGACACAATTTCGTTGACTATAGGCTCCATAGGTACTGACTCAAATGCCTCAAAGTCACATTCGACAATGAACTCTAGACAACGCTTCCTCCAAGTGGAAGTGAGAATTCTGTTGGTAACCCATACCCATACCTTTTCAATCATCTTGATGCAGGCAGCGATGTTGAAGTGATATTTCTAAAACTCTTTGAGAGTGAGATTGATAACTTCAGTCAACTCAAAGCATTGCTCGAAGAGAGCTTTGGTGTAGAGCTTCTTGAAGTTAGAAGTAATTTGTTTGTCCATAGGCTGGAGTAATGGGGTGGTGTTGGATCTTAATGAATTGAAATTCTTCAAGGAGGCGGTGTTGTAGGCCTGGAGAGTGGGCAGGGGCGTTGGCTATAACAAGCAAGACATGGAATGGCAGATCATCTCAAGCAAACATTTTTTACTGAAGGACAAAAGATTCATTGATCTTTTCACAAAAAAGAGCATGTGTCACTCAAGCCTTGTTGTTCGACCTCCACATCACATTTAACCTGCTCTTCTGGAGTTTACACTTCTTGAAGGCTCGTGTCTGTTGTAGGCCTGGAGGATGGGCAGGGGCATTGTCCATAACAAGGAAGTCATGGAATGGTAGATTCATCTCAAGCAAATATTTTTTACTTAAAGACAAATCATTCATTGATCCGTTCACAAAAAAGGTCATGTATCACCCAAGCCATGTTGTTCGACCTCCACATCACATTTAACCTGCTCTTCCGGAGTTTACACTTCTTGAAGGCTCTTGGTGTTTTTGAATGGGAAACAAGCAGCGTTTTAACTTTCAAATCATCACTTGCATTGGCACAGAATAGTAGTGTAAGATGGTCTTTCATTGTCTTGTGACTGGGCAATGCATTCTCCTATGCTGTTATAAAGGTACGCTTCAGTGTCTTTTTGCAGAATAGACCCATCTCATCACAAAGACTTGTTGCAGCAGATAACTCTCAGAATCTATGATCATCTTGAAGTTCCTGATGAAGTTCTGTACCGCATTTGTGTTGGAGTTGGCTGCTTTGCCATATGTCACAACACTGTGGATTCTTGTTCTTCTCTTAAACCTCTCAGACCAGCCACAGCTTCCCGTAAACACTCCAGTTGCTGATGATCCTGATGTCTTCTTAACAGGGTCAGGAAAAATCATTCTCACTGTCTGACAAATGATGTTCTCATTAATAGTGTCAACTTGCAATTGCTTTTTATTTGCCCATATAAGGAACAACCTTTCAACATCTTACAGAATACAAAAATATTCTTTAGATATTCCTGACACTACCATTGAAGCACCTACCTCATTAATCTTGTCCTTGTTCTTGAGGATAGTGCAAATAGTTGATTTACCGATTGTACATGCATGCTAAATCAGCAACACTCACACCACACTTGCGTTTTTCACTGATTTTACATTTCATTTCAAAGGTAATTTTCTTTCTCTTATGGTCGTCATCTTGCGGCTTTATCTTTGGGGACATTTCTATGAAGGTTATTAAAATTTGTGCACGAAAAAACACTGTATGAACTCAAGTTTAGAAAAATGTGTGATCACAAGTTGCACTAAGGTGGTAGCAGAAAAAGTGCTAAACCAGACTGCAGTTTATACTAAAGACATGGTTAATATGCCACTGCTGACAATGAAAGATGTTCATGTTGTTGAAAATTTCTCCTTCTGCACGCTAACAGCTGGTGATGTCACAGTAAATTATTGTCACTCATTAAATAAGTTATTTTTTATAATTTGTTTTGCTCCTTATGCTAATTGCACATTATGGGAGGTGCTCATTAAGTGAGATTCTGCTGTATATCTGTTTGAAAAACCACAACCCATCTGAGTTCAGTCCCATAAAGAACTTCGGTACGTGACAACTATTTGTTCCATTATTGATAGTACAGTAATCATCATTCAATATTATTCGTGCACCCTTACAAAAGATTTTACTCTGGAATAACATTGCTTACCACATACAATATATGAATGTTGGAATGACATTACTTACTATGTATAATATACCAATGTTAACTCAGTTTGCTGCTTAAGAAGTGCATCCATATTTTCAAATATTGCAGCTGGGCAAAAATTAAAAATCAGGTATTAAATTGCATTTTTTAGAAATGGTGTCTAGTCTTTTCGTGGGAACTGTGGGGAGGGGGTCAGGTTCCCATTGCCATGTGTACTGAATACTTTACAAATGAGTATGTGTGTTAAATATTTGACATTAAGCGTGTTAAGCCTTTATGGTTGAAGACACTTCGTCTGGGTAATTTTGAGAAAAATTATTTTTCATGCATCTGGATGTTTATGATGCCACATCTTCTAAACTACAAATGCATGCTGAAAAGTAATGCCTCAAATTTTTTTTTTGTGTGAAAAATCTCTTAAATCTTCTTAAATAAAAGAAACTTTCTTAACATCCTATTACTTTATTCTTAATGTCAATGCACATATTTCTCAACATACCCTGACAACAAACACATTTCTCCCACCGGTTTGTTCATACGAGGGTGATTTCAGAAGTTCTTGGAATCACCACAAGAGGTCAGTGCTAAAGCAATGAGTTTTCCACGTGATATTCATTGGACTGTTACCTGTAAACACAAGCCATGTCAGTGCTGTGGAAAGAGAGCTGTGACAGTGATGTGGCTCTGTTGTTGTTCCTGCTTAGTGATTTGCGAAGATGGAAAAAATTGATATTTGAGCAGTAATTAAGTACTTCATAAAGAAAGGTATGAGAGCAAAGGACATTCATGCTGATTTCAAGAGTACACTGAGGGGTCACTGCTCCTTCCTATTCATCTGTTGCCAAGCGGACAAATGAATTTAAATTTGGTCGGGATGATGATCCGCGCAGTGGTCGGCCGAGATGTGTCATTACTCCAGAAATCATTGCAAAAGTGCACAAAATCGTCATGGAGGATCACTGATTGAAAGTGTGTGAAATTGTTCCATGTGTGAACGAACTCTTTGAATTGAAAGCTTGATTACAACATGCTATTTTCATTCACCAACATAGGTACATTACACAGTGCCATCTAACACTCTACAGTTCACAGCCCTGTAGCAGCTGAGGGCTGTAAATGTGCAGACTTGTAGAATCATCATCAGTTTTCTGCCAAAAGGCAGGTTTTCACATGGTAGTTCTCCAGGCTGTCTGGTCTTCTGCCATCCTCTTCAGGTCTGCATAATTTCCTCTTTCCTTTATGTCGTCTATCATATTGTATCTCCTTCTTCCTCTCAGTCTTCTCCCCCAAACCAATCCTTCCAAAGCATCTGCTAGCAAGCATGCCCTTCTCAGTGAATGTCCCAACCAGTTCTTTCTCCTTTCTCTTACAACCTTCAGCAGACCTCTTCCCTCACCGACCCTTTCCAATACTCTTTCATTACTCACTCTTTCCATCCAGCTTATTCTCTCCATTTGCCTCCACATCCATATCTCAGATGCTTTTAACCTTTTTTCATCCTCTTGTCTCAGCATCCACGTTTCTGCCCCATATAGTGCCACACTACAGACAAAACATTTGCCAAGCCTTTTCCTTAGACCTTTATCTAATTTGTCACATAAATTTTCTCTTTCTGTTGAATGCCTCTTTCACTATGGCAATTGAAGTTTTCATCTCCTGGTGACATCTCAAGTCTTCAGTTGTTGTGCAAGATGTAGAATGTTAATAAAGTTTGTTTTATTTGAAAAGCCTCAAGAACTTTTACATAAAAAATTTAGAGGCATTGATTTTCAGCTCATCCTCGTATGAGGCATATGGTTATATAATTGTGCAGCTATTTGTGGTATTTGTATTGTGAAGTGGTTGCAAATACAGTTAGTAGCAACAAAGTAATAAATTAAAACATCATTCCTGACACTAAAGTTTTACTGCATGAACAGTGAAAATTAAGTAACTGATAACATTTTTCCTTTCATTATAATGTGGGGGTGGGGGATCAGTTGGAAAAGTATAAAATGGTTAGAAGTTATGTGTACAATCTGTTAGAAGCTGCTAAATGCACTCATTCTCAAATACGGGATGAATATAGTCTGCATAAGTTCCACACTGCAAGCTACACTGCTTCAAGACTAATACAGAGTTTCTAACCTTGATATATAGTGTTCACTCTATGATGTGAGATTATACCCCTTAATGAGTAGATTGTCAACATTTTAAATTTTTAAATTCGGCCAGTAATTATATGAAATACTGAAAATCAGATTTGTTACCCTGGAAACTGTTAGATGAGCAACCTGCAATTGGAATTGAGTGGGCATTTTAACACAAAGATGATGTAACTTACCAAATGAAAGCGTTGGCATGTTGATAGACACACAAACAAACACAAACACACACACACAAAATTCAAGCTTTCGCAACCAACGGTTGCTTCATCAGGAAAGAAGGAAGGAGAGGGAAAGACGAAAGGATGTGGGTTTTAAGGGAGAGGGTAAGGAGTCATTTCAATCCCGGGAGTGGAAACACTTACCTTAGGGGAAAAAAGGACAGGTATACACTCGCACCACACACATATCCATCCGCACATATACAGACACAAGCAGACATTTGTTACAAATATATATAGACACACTCTCTCTTTCAAATTCTGAAGGTGGTAGCGGTAAAATACAGGGAGCAAAAGGCTATTTACAATTTGTACAGAAGCCAGAGGGCAGTTATAAGAGTCAAGAGACATGAAAGGGAAGCATGGTTGGGAAGGGAGTGACAGGGTTTAGCCTCTCCCCGATGCTGTTCAATCTGTATATTGCGCAAGCAGTAAAGGAAACGAAAGAAAAGTTCAGAGTAGGTATTAAAATCCATGGAGAGGAAATAAAAACTTTGAGATTCGGCGATGACATTGTAATTCTGTCAGAGACAGCAAAGGACTTGGAAGAGCAGTTGAACGGAATGGATAGTGTCTTGAAAGGAAGATATAAGGTGGAAATCAACAAAAGCAAAATGAGGATAATGGAATGTAGTCAAATTAAGTTGGGCGATGCTGCAGGAATTAGATTAGGAAATGAGATGCTTAAAGTAGTAAAGGAGTTTTGCTATTTGGGGAGCAAAATAACTGATGACGGTCGAAGTAGAGAGGACATAAAATGTAGACTGGCAATGGCAAGGAAAGCGTTTCTGAAGAAGAGAAATTTGTGAACATCGAGTATTGACTTAATTGTCAGGAAGTCGTTTCTGAAAGTATTTGTATGGAGTGTAGCCATGTATGGAAGTGGAACATGGACGATAAATAGTTTAGACAAGAAGAGAATAGAAGCTTTTGAAATGTGGTGCTACAGAAGAATGCTGAAGATTAGATGGGTAGATCACATAACTAATGAGGAGGTATTGAATAGAATTGGGGAGAAGAGGAGTTTGTGGCACAACTTGACTAGAAGAAGGGATCGGTTGGTAAGACATGTTCTGAGGCATCAAGGGATCACCAATTTAGTACTGGAGGGCAGCGTGGAGGGTAAAAATCGTAGAGAGAGACCAAGAGATGAATACACTAAGCAGATTCAGAAGGATGTAGGTTGCAGTAGGCACTGGGAGATGAAGAAGCTTGCACAAGATAGAGTAGCATGGAGAACTGCATCAAACCAGTCTCAAGACTGAAGACCACAACAACAACATCATATATAAAAGGCAATATCCTGACTGACTGAGTCATTATCACCTAGTCCAAACTGCTAAGGGTAGAAGCTTGAAATCTGGTGCAGGTGTGGATCTTATCTGTGGGTCTCATTTAAAAAAAAAAAAATATCACTGTTAAGGCAGTTTTGAAACTAGACATAAGAAAAATGGTGTTTGGTTTCTTGGTCAGAAATAAAGAAGAATGTATTTAGCATTTTTGGAAATTTAACCCTAGGGGGGTAAAATAGTGAGTGAACGATTTTTTTTAAAAAATATATCATTGTTAAAGCACTACTAAAGTATTTTTAAAGCTACAGCTATTAACATTGTCATTTGACTTCTCAGTTACAAGTAAAAAAATTCATGTGGCAGGGTTTTTTGAGATTGAACCTCTAAGGGGGTGAAATAAGGAATGCAATTTTTTATGTATATATTTTATTATGAAAGCATTTTAAAGCTAAATGTATGAAAATTTAAATTTGGCTTCTCAGTTAAAAGTAAAAAAATATATTTCACTGTTTTTGGATATTCAACCATATGGGGGTGAAACAGGAGACAAAGTGTTTTATGAAAATATTTCATTGCATTTTTTATGTTTATATTTTATTATGAAAGCATTTTTAAAGCTAAATCTTTCAGATTGGTGTTTGGCTTCTTGATTAGACATTAAGAAATATGTATTTCACTGTTTTTGGAAATTCAACCCCTAATGCGGTGAAATAAGTGTCAGACTGATTCACTGACTTATCATTGCCCAAACTACGACGGAATGAAATTTGAAGTTTGGAGAGGATGTAGATACTATACTGTACGCATCATTTAAGAAGGGACTGTCCAAAATTCAAATCCTAAGTGGGTGAAACAGGGGATGAATGGCTTTTTGAAAGTATGTCTCTATTGAGGGAATTTTGAAGTGAGAACTATGAAAACAAGTATTTGGTTTCTCAGTCAGAAAATAAAAAATATGTGTTTCAGCATTTTTGAAAATTCAACCACTATGGAAGTAAAATAGTGGGTGAAAGTTTTTTTGAAAACAAATAATTACTCAAAAACTATCAAAGGATTTTTAAGACTACATCTGTGCCAGTTGATATTTGACTTCTCAGTTAGAAATAAAAAGAATACATGTTGCAGTATTTGTGGAAATCTCCTAGGGGAGTGCAGTAGGGGATGAAAATTTTTAAGAAAATATTTTGTTACATTAAGAGAATTTTAATGGTCAATTTAAGAAAATTGGTATCCCATTTCTCTATTGGATATAAAGAAATGATTGTTAGGGGATGAAAGTTGCTATGGGACTATCTCCATAGGAATGCAAAAGGCATGATTAACAAAAACTTTGGATTCCAGTTACCAGAATTGCTCTCTCATTAGAAGTACATTTGGAAAAGACCATGCTTAAATGGCCCTAATTTGATTAAATAACAACAAAAAAATCTCTGCAGGCTATGTAGTCTCTGCAAGTGAATTAGCGGGTGCTAATTTATTTTAATATAATAGATGTTGTACAATCAATAAGAGCTCACGTACAATGGCACTGCCTCTTTCACACCTTTGTCTCACTTCTCCTTTCTGTCATTCATTTATGGTGATTATTGAGCTTCTTTCATTTTTTAATGTAATCAGCGTCCCCTCAGAAGTTTGGTCTAGTGCTTCTTTCATGCTTTGAGTTCGATCTAGTGCTTTTTTCATGCTATCTGTAACACAAAATTTAATGAGTTCTTTTATCTGGACAGCGAATTTTCTCATATGGCTGTTTCTTGATGTCCTACTCTTCACTTTCACATGTGTTTGTTTTTCCACTTTGCTGTGTCTCAAGTTTGTCATAAATGCAGTTCCAAATTTGCTGTGCTTAAGTTTCCAGAAATGTGATATCAGCTGCTAAACATGTTACCATTATAAATAGCTTTGTGATGTATCTACACTCATGTTCATAAATTAAGGACATTGCAGAATGTGGTGCCACACAACGTGGCACTACATAAAACTGGTGCTAATAGTATAGGCACATAGGGAACACACACGACACAGATCTGTTAGTCCATGGTATTGGTGATAAGTTGAGAAAACCGTACCGAAACACATGTGCTACAAAATGCCACTGTTTCCTGCGGAAACACATGTGCTACAAAATGCCACTGTTTCCTGCGCATGTACCCCTACATCAATATGGGATATGACCACCAGGCACACGTACACAGGCTGGACAACGGGTTGGCATACTCTGGAACAGGTGGTCTAGCAGCTGCTGGAGTGTAGCCTCCCATTCTTGCACCAGTGCCCGTTGGAGCACGTGAAGTATCGTAGGGGTTTGAAGACATGCAGCGATACGTCAACCGAGAGCATACTAGGCGTGCTCGATGGGGCTTAGTTCTGGAGAACAGGCAGGCCGCTCCTTTCGCCTGATATCTTCTGTTTCAAGGTACTTCTCCATGATGGCAGCTTAGTGGGGCTGTGCGTTATCATCCATCAGGAGGAAGGTGGGACCCACTGCACCCTTGAAAAGATGGACATTCTGGTGCAAAATGATGTCCCGATACACCTGACCTGTTACAGTTCCTCTGTCAAAGACATGCAGGGGTGTACCAATCATAATCCCACCCTTCCTCTGTCAAAGACATGCAGGGGTGTACCAATCATAATCCCACCCCACACCATCAAACCACGATCTCCATACAGGTACCTTTCAAGGACATTAAGGGGTTGGTATGTAGTTCCTGGTTCACGCCAGATGAAAACCATGCAAGAATCACTGTTCAGACTGTACCAGGACTCATCCATGAACATAACCTGGGACCACTGGTCCAATGACCAGTTCTTGACACCAAGCTTTACGGGCTCTCCTGTGACCAAGGGTCAGTGAAATGCACCTTGCAGGTCTCCAGGTGAATAAACCATGTCTGTTCAGTCGTCTGTAGACTGTGTGTCTAGAGACAACTGTTCCAGTGGCTGCGGTAAGGTCCCGAGCAAGGCTACCTGCGGTACACCGTGGCCGTCTGCGGGCACTGATAGTGGGATATTGGTCTTCTTGTGGTGTTGTACACCTTGGACGTCCCGTTCTGTAGCACCTGGACACATTTCCTGTCTGCTGGAATGGTAGCCATAATGTTGAGATCACACTTTGTGGCACATGGAGGACCCGTGCTATGACTTGCTGTTTTTGACCAACCTCCAGTCCCCCTAGTATTCTACCCCTCATAACGTCATCAATAAGTGTTCTTTGAGCCATTTTCAACACACAGTCACCATTAGCACATCTGAAAACGTCTTCACACTTACTCGCTGCACCGTACAGTGACATGCACCAACACACCTCTGCGTATGTAGACTGCTGCCAGCGCCACCGTGCGACCACGGCAGGTCAAATGCACCGCATGGTCATACCCCGAGGTGATTTAAACCTGCATACAGCCCACCAGAGTGTTGTTTCACCATATATCAGCATTATCCTTAATTTATGAGCATGAGTATAATTACTTGGTTGGTAGTACACTTCAATTACATCTCAAGAAATTCTGTTAAAGAAATTGCAGCACAAACTTTCCTAACTGGTACATGAATAATGAATGAAATAATGACTTTATAATATAACCTAGTGCCTCTGACATTTACTATTACATGTTATGGCTCAACTAGTAACTTGCCCTGGCTTCGTACGGGTAGCAGTAAGTATTTATGGTCAGAGAACTTGTTTGGCATAGTGGTAATAAATTATATGCACAAACCTTGCTCATAAATTGGCCTATTATTGAAAATTGTATCCAAATCTTTACAGTAGTTCCTGAAATTAACCTTCTCATACAGACAGAAAAATGCTGCAGGAGACTTTAATTCATTATAGTTGAGCCATTTTGCATGAAATAATTACAAATTAATACATAAAATAAAGGAAAGGCAACCATTCACCTGTAGCTAACTGGTGTGTGGCACATGGAAACACTCAGTAGTGTACAATATATATACTAGTTTTTGAGTTCTTTGGGCACTTACCAAACCCAAAACCTTCCATCAGGTTGCTACAGGGTGTAGTGTGGTTCATCACTCCAAATCACTCATTTCCTGTTATCCGCCGTCTAGTGGCATTGTTCTTTACACGACATCACACATCACTTAGCATTGACTACATAATGTGGGGCTTATGAGGAGTTGTTTCACCGTTGTACCCCATTCATTGTCTGCCTCGATAGCTGAATGGTCAATGTGATGGACTGCTGTCCTGAGGAGCCCAGGTTCGATTCCCGGCTTGGTCGGGGATTTTCTCCACTCAGGGACTGGGTGTTGTGTTGACTTCATCATCACTTCATCCCCCTCCAGCGTGCATGTCACCCAATGTGACGTCGAATGTAACAAGACCTGCACCAAGGTGGCCGGACCTGCCCCACAAGGGGCCTCCTGGCCAATGACGCCGAATGCTCATTTCCGTTTTCCCCATTCCTCCTTATACCAGGTCATTGTGCTACCTTGACTAGTGGTAGCACATTAAAATACAAGTGACTCTTTCTGTTGATTTCTTGCTATTTTTTACAACCACCCTGCACATTTTCAATGTCCCTGTCTGTCATTGCATGAGGTATGTCTGGTCTCTAGCTGCTGCTGTTCTTTCATGGTTACATTTCACAGTCACAACACCAGTAGTGAATTTAAGCAGCTTTAGAATGGTTGCAATGTCTTGATGGATTTATTACTCATGTGATACAAAACTCCAAAGATTCATCTGTTCAAGCAATTTAAGAAATTCTCATAGTGCACGGCAAATCTGCTACGAACCGCAACTGTGAGAAAATACCTCTCACTATGCAGATGCAACAGTGTTTTGCAAATAATTTCATTGGATAGATAAAAAAATCTACTCACCAAGCAGTGGCATAACACACATATAAAATATTGTAATTAGGCAGGGTTTCGGATCCAGTGGCTCATTCTTCAGGCAGAAGGGCTGAAGGGGAAGAAGAGGGGTGAAGGAAAAGGACTGGAGAAGTCTAGATAGATTTCGGGAAAGTGATCCAGTACTGCAGGTTGGGGGAGACTTACCACATGGACCTGCAAGGATCCCTAGTGCTTTTTCTTCACCCCTCTTCCTTCCCCTTCAACCCTTCTGCCTTAAGAAGGAGCCCCTGGCTCCAAAAGCTTGCCTACTTTACAACCTTCTTTTATGTGTGTGTTCTACTGCCACTTGATGAGAAGATATTTTATCAATACAGTTAAATTATTTTGTCAAAAATTGATTGTTTTCATTGTTATAATATATTGTAAGTGTTACAGATTTGTCGAGTTTGTCAGTGGAATGTTAATAAAGTAGTCTTTTTCTTAGTATCTTCTACATATGTGTCCACAGCTGCTATAGGAAGTTATTGTCCTGTGTAAGCTATTCTTTTATTTTGGAATGTCAGGCCTGCTGGTCTATTAGTATAGTGCAAGCCTGGAGGCTGTAGAGTTGCAGGATTGAATCTCGGTCAGGCATCAGAATATTTCAGTCTGGCCTGACCCTAGCCTTCACTGCTGAACAATGTGCAGATAAGCCGGGAGTGACTTGTAGTTCAGATTCCACGTGAAACAGTAGGTTGTCTTCATCCAGTAGGATTACTGGGCTGTGTTATGTCACTTATGTGGGGGCTGTTAAGAATGAGCTTGTTATATTGATTGCCGTTTTACAGTATTCACATATACATAATGTGAGCACACCACAGATGTAAGTTCATTCTGTGTGTGGCCATGTTCCATGACCTTATAAAAATATATCTTTAGTTTATTTTATTTTTGTGCTAACTGTCTCTCTTTTGGTTCTAATAAAAAGAACATTTTGTTATTTGACTCCCGAGTTTGTTCTACTCTATGATTTTCAGCAATATATAATTACGGACAATAGTATCCAGTAAAAAGTATTTGAAAACAAGCAGCTGACCATCCCTTTTGAGGGACTCCCGAGAAAATCACACCATTTGAATTTACTATGCTTACTTTATTTTGGAATGAACACTTCAATAGTTGCACTAACATTTTGATGTGATATATATGTTAGCACAGAGACAAAATCTGCTTAAGGGTTCCACTTTTTCTGTTATTTCATATGGGCTAAGCATACGTGATGTCTGTGCCCATACCTACTATGGTCGCTTGTAGCTCTTATTGGAGATGACATCACATTTTTCTTTTCCCCTTGCACTGATGTGTACAGAGTCATAGTGATATAATAATTTTAGTAGTTTTTTGTAGCTTTCCTGAAATTTTAGTGTTTCATTTGTTTTCCAGAATATGTGAAGTTTTTGAAAAGTTGGCACAACAAGCTGCTGTGACACCAAAGACTTCTGAAGACCTGATTGAAATGAGTAAATATATGTTGTATGCTAGCACAACCATGCTGAATGAACTGAAATATCGTATCAATGAGCAGTTAGCAAAACTGTCTCATTTACTAGACATGTCATTTATATCAGCGGAGCACAAAGACCAGAATGCAGTTACAGTCTCATGGGTGGCACGTATTGATCCAATATTTCGAGGAAATGCTGTGGTATGCTGTCTGCTTTGTACGCAATGTTCAAATAGAGTTCATTGTTACACTAACCTCAAATTGATCAATGTTGTTAAAAATAAACAACTTTTTCAGATGATAGAGGAATGTAAGTTCAAGTTCGAAGAACTAATTTTGAAGACAACAGAAAGTGTTCATAAGAGACTGGATGATTTGGAACCAAAACTGGCTCTCTTGGACCATATGGTTGAAGCTGATCACGTTGAAGAGTATGTTTCGGTAAGTTCAAACCTAGGATATCCTGAACAGAAGGATATATAATCATGCTTTCTACATTAAAAATGTGTATGTGAACACACTGTGGACTCAATCCAAAAGATAAACATTTTTAAACAATGGAAAGCCAGCATGGAATAATGGCAATATTATGAAAGGGTTACATTGCTACTCATCGTACAGCGGAGATGTTGAGTTGCAGATAGGCACAACAAAAAGACTATCAAACAAGTATGCTTTCAAAAATCAGCCTTCATGTGAATTAAGGCAAAAACACACACACACATGTGCGTGCAAATGCGACTTGCGTGCAAATGCGACTCACACATAGGACTACAGTCTGATTGCTGAGGCCAGACTGTGAGCAGCTGCACATGATTTGCAGAAGCAATCTAGGTGGTGGGGTCAGGAGGAGGTTGGAGTGGGTTGGTGTGGGCAAGGAGAGATATAGCAGGGTAGGGGTGGGGGATGGTGAAGTGCTGCTTGTGGGAGTATATGGGGATATGGTTGAGAGAGGGTAGGTAGTGTTTCTGTACAGATCTCCTGTGCCTTATCTCACTGGGAGGGAGGGTGTGTGTCTGTGTGGAAAAGGACATACAAATTTTTTCCCTTTAATATGTAGACATTATGATCTCTCCTTTGAAAAAAGATTCTGAATTAGTTGTCATTTGGATCTTTGAGAGGGAACTACTGTGGGAAAAAGGTTAAAAAATCCAAGAAAAGAGTAAGGAGTCTAAGTGTTGAATATCAAAAGTCTGAATGTGGTTTGGAAGCTAAAATACTTGAAAAGAGAAATGGAAAATCTGAATTTAGGTGTAAGAAGACTCAGTGAAGTTAAAAGGATATGGGATAAAGATATAAAGTCAGACAAATTGAGGGAAATATCATCAGCACCACTAACATGAAGGCGGGGTAAAGAGTGATTTAATATGAACAGTTCTGGTATATGATCATTCTCATATTAAAAATCAAACCAATGCAACAACTATAATTCAGGTATATATTCTTGTGTGTCACATGCAAACGATGAGTTTTAGTGACTATACAAGGAAACAGAATGGGTAACTCAGTATGTAAAGAGTGATGAAAATCTAATAATTATGGCTGACTGAAATACTATAGCAGGGGAAGGAACAGGAGGCAGAGTTACAATAGAATACAGGCCTGGCAGTAAGAAGGAGATATGAAGAAGCATACACTGGTTGAAAACCATGATAAGTGGTTAGTAAAAGTAAGAAGAATGATTAGAGTTTAGTTGTCATGGGGTAGCTATATGCACTTATACAGATGGTGGTAGTATTGCTAACACCGGGTGTACAAGTGCAGTGCATTCGCGGAGCTGTCATTTGTACCCAGGTGATTCATTTGAAAAAGTTCCCAATGTGATTATGGCTGCACAGTGGGAATTAACAGACTTTCAACGTGGAATGGTAGCTGGTGCTAGACACATGGGGCAACCAATTTCGAAAATTATTAGAGAATTCAGTATTCTGAGAACGACTGTCAAGAATGTACAAAGAATACAAATTTCAGGCCTTACCTCTTACCACAGGCAGCACAGTGGCCGATGGCCTTTATTTAACGATTGAGAGCAGCAGTGTTTACTTAGAGCTGTCAGTGATAACAGGTAAGCAGTATGGCTTGAAATAACCACAGAAATCAGTGTGGGATGCTGTGAGGGAAGTGCAGCAAAATTTGATATTTATGGGCTGTGGCAGCAGATGACCCATGTGAGTGACTTTGGTAACAGTGCAACATCACCTGCAGCACCTCTTCTGAGATCATGACCATATCAGTTGGACCCTAGATGACTGGAAAACCATGACCTGATCAGATTAGTCCCAATTTCAATTGGTAAGAGCTGATGATAGGGTTTGAGTGTGGTGTAGATGCCACGAAGCCATCAACTTGGATTGTCAATAAGGCACAGTGAAAGTAGGTAGTGGCTCGATAATGGTATGGGATGTGCTTATGTGCAATGGACTGGGTCCTCTGGTCAAATTTAACTGATCATTGACTGGAAATGTTTAAAGTTCAGCCACTTGGAGATCATTTGCAGCCATTCATGAACTTCATGTTCTCAAACAACAATGTAATATTTGTGGATGCCAGTGCACCATGGCACTAGGCCACAACTGTTCCAAATTGATTTGAGGGACATTCTGGACAGTTCAAGCAAATTATGTGGCCACCCAGCTCACCTGACATGAATCCCAACAAACATATATGGCACGTTATTGAGAGGTCAGTTTGTGTACAAAATTCTGCATCAGCAACAGTTTTGCAATTATGGGTGGCTGAAGAGGCAGCATGGCTCAGTGTTACTCCAGGGGCCTTCCAATGACTTGCCGATTCCATGCCACATTGAGTTGCTGCACTATGCTGGACAAAGGTGCTCTGACTCAGTATTAGGAGGTACCCCATGACTTTCATCACCTCAGTGTATACCGTTGCAGAATATTTTAAATCAACAGCATGTAGTTTTTACTCATTTTGATAACCAAACCACTTTACATGCACTGCAAAGATCATGCTCACTCAGTCTTCCATTCTTTTGATAAAACCACATGATCTCCAATTCTTTGTAAATGTCAAGTACCACAGCAACCTTGGGTAGTTGTGGCTGGATGTGATTGTGGCCTCCCTGAGCATCCCTAGTCAGGGACTGGTAGATGCTGTTACTTGTTGTTCTACTGTAATAAGCTCTGGGCATGCTTCAGCAACTGCCATTAAGCATGATGAGATAAATCTCTTTGGAAAAAAAATAGAAAAAAAACATCTTAGTTCTGTTAGCATTGATCAGATAATATTTGGCTCTGTCTGTATTGACTTCCATTTCTCTGGTACATCATGGTACCAAAAATGAACTTGCAGTTTCGTAGAAGACACTCTTAGTGGATCAAATGGACCAATTGGGTGTACAAGATTTTAGAAAAGCAAGATCTACTGTAACAGCAGTAGCAATTTTTATACATGAAATAATAAACAAGCTAGAAGAAGGGGACAAGGTAACAGGCACCTTCCTGGATATGAGTAAAGCTTTTGATGCTGTGACTCATACAAATCTAGTGCATAAATTAGAAGCATATGGGATGAGAGGGATAGCCTTCCAACTACTTATCTTGTATTTGTAAGACAGGAAACAGTGTTTCAAGCTAACTTATAAGAGGAATTAATAGTTGGTAGCAACCAAATGAACACACAAGGTACGTCAATGTGGTGTGCCCCAAGGAAGTATATTGGGACCTTTTCTGCTTCTTGTGTATGTTAACGATTTAATTGAACCCCAAAACTGCAAGGTTGTAAGCTATGCTGAAGACACATCTTTTGTCAGCTGGGGCCATGATATGCAAACTGCTACAAACACTAATGAAATCAGTTATAATTTTCTGTCAAGTTATCTTACTGCAAATAATGTAAATGGGTAGATAAAAAAAATCTACTCACCAAGCGGTGGCAGGGGAACATACACACAAAAGGGTTTAACTTTTACAAGCTTTCAGAGCCAGTAGCTCCTTCTTCTGGCAGAAGAGTTGAAGGAGTAGGAAGAGGGGTGAAGGGAAAGGACTGGAGAGGTTTAAGGAAATGGATACAATTTGGCAAAGTCACCCGAACCCCAGGTCAGGGGAGACTTATCCGACAGAATGAGAAGGAAAGACTGACTGTTGGGAATTGCTCCGGATAAGATTTGAAAACCTGAGAGCTTAAAGGTGGAAGACAAGGTAATGTGCAAGGCAGAGATTACTACTAAACCATCATGCATGAGTTAATAAGAGTGAAAAACTAAGTGCAGTGTGTGTAACAGAGATGAGAGGGGGACAGCGAAAAATACACATGTCCGAAAATGAAAGGTGTGGAACACTAAGGTGGAGTGAAGAAATCCTGAGACAGAAAGAATTAATGTAAGTTAAGGCCGGTTGGGTGGTGAGAACTGAGGACATGCTGTAATGCTAGTTCCCACCTGCAGAGTTGTGAGAAACTGGTGTCTGGAGGAAGAATGCAGATGGTGTGTGTGGTGAAGCAGGCACAGAGGTCATGACTGCCATGTTGTAGAGCATGCTCTGCAACAGGATATTGTGTGTTGCCTGTATACACTCTCTGCGTAAGAGCGGTGTTGTATTGCTGTAAAGAGTTTGCATCCGTGTAAATACATTTGCCTCGAATGCCAAGGCTGTATGGGAGGAAATGTTTGACATGGAAAGAATAGCAACTGTCAAAATGTGAATGATGGTGTTTGTTAGCAGGTTTGATGTGGACAGAAGTGTGTAACTGGCCTTCGATGGGGATGAGATCAATGTCAAGGAAAGTGACATGGGATTCAGAATAGGACCATGTGGAATTTAATTGGGAGAAGGTATTTAGAGATACCAGGAATTTTAACATGTGAGCCTCACCATGAGTCACTCACAGCGAGGCTTAACTGTGGGTGGGGGGGGGGGGGGGGGTGGGGGGGGCGGCCTTGGAGACACCAGGACACAAACCAATGACTTTGAGTCACCCAGTTGTATCCAGTATGCTACTGTAGTCTTTCAAGTGCTGTCTTACATTATGTGACCCCCAATGTCTACTTAACTGTCATTTAATCATAAAAATCGTACTAAGATTGACTTATTTTTGATAAATCTTCAACGAGCAACAGCCTTTAAATTAGATTCTTTAATAATATGCAAGCTATGATATGAAAACAATGAAATTAGATAATTCTTTAACCACCAATATGACACTTGTCATTTTCTTACAACAAATCTTTACCAATAACCATGCATTTTTGAAAGATCCTGAATGTGCTAGTGCTTCAAAACAGCATTTATTCGTAGAATGTAAGGTATAATATAAAATTTATCAATTAAGGGGTGCAACTGATTGGAAAATACTCAGTATGCTGTCTCCCAATTTCTGCTTGTGATTAGATATGACATAAGGTGACATAGGACTGCTAAGGTGAAGTGACTGAGCTTTCAGGAGGCTCGTAAGAGTCTGCCTGTGTCTGTATATGTGCAGATGGATATGTGTGTGTGTGTGAGTGTATACCTGTCCCTTTTTCCCCCTAAGGTAAGTCTTTCCACTCCTGGGATTGGAATGACTCCTTACCCTCTCCCTTAAAACCCACATCCTTTCGTCTTTCCCTCTCCTTCCCTCTTACCTCTTTCCTGATGAAGCAACCGTGGGTTGCAAAAACTTGAAATTTTGTGTGTGTGTGTTTTTTTATTGTGTCAATCTACTAGCGCTTTCCCATTTGATAAGTCGCAGAATCTTTGTTTTTAAAATATTTTCTTAATCATTTTCATTCCCTATTGTACCCCCTTAGGGGTTGAATTTACAAAAACACTGAAACATGATTTTTTTTATTTCTAATGCAGAAGCTCAAACAGATTTTTATAGATTTAGCCTCAAAATTGCTTTCGCAATGAAATATTTCCACAAAAATTTTCATCACCTGTTTCCCCCATATAGGGGTTGAATTTCCAAAAACAGGCAAATACAAATTTTCTTATGTTTAGTTTTCAAAAGTCTTTCATAGTTAGATATTTTAATGAAAAATTTTATTCAGTACAAGTTGAATTTCCAAAAACACTGAAATATGTGTTCTTTTGTTTCCAACTGAAAAGTCAAATACCAAAACCAAATACCGATTTTTGTAGTTCTAGTTTCAGATTTGCCATAATAGCACCTCTTCTCTCCCATAGGGATTTAATTTTAAACAATCCTGTATTAAATGATGCCTACAGTATAAGATCAACACCTTATCCAAGTATCAAGTTACTATCCTGAGCATTGTGGCTGGGCATTGATGAGTCAGTGAATTAGTCAGGCCCTATTTCACACATACCAAGTGAGGTGCACAGTGGTTAGCACACTGGACTCACATTCTGGAGGATGACGTTTCAAACCCATGTCCGACCATCTTGATTTAGGTTTTCTGTGATTTCCTGAAATGACTTCACGGAAATGCTGGGCTGGTTCATTTGAAAGGGCATGGCCGATTTCCTTCCCCGACCTTCCCTAATCCAATGGGACCAATGACCTCACTGTTTGGTCCCCTTCCCCAAAACCAACCAACCCTATTTCACCCCCTTAGGAGTTGAATTGCCACAAACACTGAAACACATATATTTTTGTTATTATTATTGTTACTGAACAATGGAAAATCCAGGATGGAATGTACCAATGTTATGAAAAGGATAGTCGCTACTCACTATATAGAGGGCACGCTAGGTCACAGAAAGGTACAACACAAAGACCATCACACAATAAGCTTTCAGGCAAAAAGCTCTAAATAATAATAATAATAATAATAATAATAATAATAATGAAGGAATCTCTAAGTAGCTAAGAATAATTTTAATTAATTTATTAAAAAAATTTTAAAGTTTTTTTTAGAGAGTATTGAGTATTTTCAGAAATTTGTTTACAATAACAATGTATAATTAAAGCTGTAGTTGCCCTTACTACAAAATAGTGTGACATTCCGTGTGTTGTCTGATATGACACACCCATGGAAAAATTTCGTCACTGTTAGTAATTAATTCTGGCCTTTAACTTTTGTACAATCAGTAGTGTTATCTATTCTAGCACTTAGCTCCTTTATATCAGTACTTTATTGCGGACTAAAATTTTTAAAACACTCTACTACAGTCATCTCCATGCCTCTCAGCACCATGGGCATACAGTGTCTACAACAATATGTTTATATTAAACTTAGCATATGTATTGGTACATAGGAAAAGCGAGGATAAGAGCTGGAAGCACCTGCAAAAGATCTATTTTGCTACGCCGGAAGGCGAGAACAAATAATAAAGACCTCATTCAGTTTTTTTTCACCTTATTTCTTGAGTTCTCGTGGAGAGAGGGCATGTTTAGATATGAGATGCGTGTAATAGCTTTCACGGTATCTGAATAATAATGTCTGTCAGTGCAAAAATATGAAGCCTTTTTATTTTCTTCCGCACACCACAAAAATGTCACATCACACCTGCTGCCTGTATATGAGGAAGAAGTCTGATAAATGAAAATTACATACCTGCATGGTCAAGAAGGAGTAGTTTTGTGATGTTGGAAGAACAAGCACCTAACAGAAGTGTGTAGCTCTTGACAACATGGAAGTAAGTTCAGCTTAATACGGACTCAAAGGAGAGAAGATATATTGTTACAAAATTTGGCCATTAATTGTAAAACAAAGTAATTGACTTCTGGTTACAAAAAATTAACTTTCTTATATAGGTACTTTTATTATTACTACTAAAAAAAATTTGCACTCATACTACTGTAACAGTGACAGCCACAATGGTGCATTACCCCCACAAACTGTGGTTATCAAATGATTTGCAGTTTACACCTCAACACAAATACCACCACTACAATCCACTACAGAAATTCTCCAATGGGAACTGAATACTGCTTATAAAGTTTCATGTGTCACTCACCAGGTAGTGATTCCAACAAAAAGCAGGATTGCTTGACTGGAGGCTGGGGTATAGCTGAAGCCGATGCTGTCAGATGAGCTGTATATGTGATCCGTGATGGCTGCTGTAAAGTCGTTGTGAAACTGATAACACAATTTAAGCCTTCACAGATGAAGATCTTACAACTGGTGGACTATTAAGTCATGTTTGTTTTAATTTTAATAAAAGGGTTGAACAATTGCTTATCGACTACCTGATTCTTAAAATTCTTCAGTTCCGTTGAGTTGCTTTTGCACTGCACAGCTGCTAACCTCTGTTGCTACAGATGACTGCTACTTTTTCTTTTGTAATCTCCTTCCAGAACTGTTATTTTCTTTACCATACATTTTTAATTTCTTCTTCTCTATAAAATTATGTTGTTTTTCTAACGTAACAGTATTCTGGGTCCACCAATTAAGGTATTAATATGAAATGCTCTCTGCCTTATCATTTCCAAGTGCTGCAATGTAATTCAAGTTAAATAGCTTCAAGCAAATGTTTGCTTCTACTTATTCAGTTCTTGTAGAATTTTCCAATACAGAAATGATAGAGTTCTGCACCCGATCAACCTGATGAAATTTAACTGCTTCTTCTATGAGTTAATTTGTGAATGACTTCTTGGTTGCTGTTTTAAATTAATAGACTATAAACTCAAATAGCATTGCAACTTTCTACAAAATGGTGTAGAAATATGTCTTGCGTAATCACATTACATTGAACTTCTCTTATTACACAGTGGTAAAATTTCATACAAAGATGAACTGAAGGTACAACTCATTCCTCTTTATAAGGTCAGTTGCCTATGATGTCATTAATACTTAAATATGATATAAACAATGTTTTGGAGGACAGGTTTAATTCAAATACAATCTACTATGATCTGTCTTTTCCATCTGTTTACACCCCCACACAATATTGTACATTTGACTGTAAACTGTGTGTTTTCCCTTGCTGTATTCTACACAGCTCACAGCTTGACAGCTGTGAAGGAACCGAGACACTGTTTATTTGTTCACATAAATTTCTTTTTCAGTACATATATCATACACAGGATATTGGACAGAAAACCTTTTTATCTATTGGTTTTTCAAACATTAAACATGCATTATTTAAATTTTTATAACATACTGGATCTATAAAGTTAACAATTACAATTTTTTAAATACTGTATACAGTTAAAGTTACAAATTACGTTTTTTCTTGCATGAGATACTGTGAGATTAAACAGTAGCAGTTTTTCAGAAGGTAGGCTGTCACAGACTTTTTAAACCTCTGTAGTTCGGGAAGAGATTTTGCATGTCTTGGTAATCTGTTGGATAGTTGTGTTCCTGCACAATATACACCTATTTGGTACAGTGTGGTGTTATAATGATTAAAATGTATGTCACTGTCTGACCTGGTACTGTAATCATGGACACTTTTGTTTTGAGGAAAAAGGTTTTCTTTTCTCAGTATACTTTTTTTGACATGCATGACTACATCCAGTATATAAATGCATGGAAGGGGTAGGATCTTTAGATCTTTAAGGAAAGGTTTGCATAGTTTTCTGCTGCTCACTTGTTTCATTATTCTTATAACTGCCTTTTGTTTCCTGAAAACTGTTATGGCCTGGTGCACTTTTCTCCAGAAAATGATACCATACGTCAGTATTGAATGTACACGAGCAAAGTATACAACCTTAACTGTTTCTGCACTAATATTGTTGCAAAGAATTCTTACTACATAGCTCATTTTTGTTAGTTTTGAATTTAGGGATGTGATATGAGTGCTCCATTTAAGATTTTCCTGGATACGAATTCCAAAAAATTTAGTTTCATTGACAGAACTAATGATTTGGTTATCTATACTTATTATGGGTTGTCCCACATTTTTATTTTGATCTGTGTTGAAATTCATGAGTACCGGTTATTTGGGGATGAACTATTAGCCGGTTTCTGGTAAACCACTCAGTCACTTCTTTTGTAATATCTTTTGCAGATGCAGTGAGATTTCCTTCTTATTTCCTTCAATCAACAGAGTGGTGTCATCTGCAAGCAGTACAGGTTCAGAATCCCTAATGTGTGGTGGGAAATCTTTAATGTGTACCAAAATGGAAGGGGACCTAAAATAGAGCCCTGTGGAACACCATGACCTTGTCCACATGGTTCTCAAATGTGTACCCGGAGTTCATTTCCTTCCATCTACTTAATTTCAATAACCTGAGCAAGATATTTGCTAAACAACAGATTTCTTCAACCAAAAATTGTTTTCCACTGTGATTTAAATGAAGGCCATGGCTTGTATGCATGCATCTGTCTAACATGCTTACATTTATTAAGTTCAGATACATCATCTATCTCTTTGTTTACTCTTCTTATTAATTTATTTATGCATGAGCAAGGAGGTAGATCATATCTGTGCGGTTGACTTACAACAGTTACATTTGTGCTGCCTAACTTGGGTATCACACTTTCAAGAACAGTGATGAGCTCACTACCTTTATCTCTGGCAATATCATTTGCACCTGCACAAATTATGAGAAATTATGACACAGTCTTTTGAGTCAAGGTTTTCACATGATTTCATCACTGGTTTGTCATTTCTGCAATGCCTGCTCCTGATTTGACAACTGCCACCTCTACTGCTATCTGACATCCATGATTAGCTGCAAAAATTAAGACTTTTCATTCTTTTTTGCACATTTGAGGCCAGTTGACTGATTTTTTAATCACATTTCTTTGTTTACAATGCTAAAGCTGCGAAAAATTCGCAGTGCGTGGCTGTTATTGTTTGTAATTATTATCTGGACTCATATGTTTCTGAGTGACATTGTTTGTAGACTCACATTTTTCATTATAACTATTTGATGCACTTACTTTTATATTTCAAAGTTTTGCGCTGGTTTCCACCGCTGTTCTTCCTTCGTTTATATCACTGGTAGCTGATATTTCTTTAAGGTTGAGTTGATGCCCTGTTTGTTTTTACAACCAAGATGATGCAGCTGTTTCTCCAATAAGGCTACAGTCCTTTTAAGTTCACTGATTTCACTTTTTTTTTTTTTTTTTTTTTTTTTTTTTTTTTTTTTTTTTTTTTTTTTAAAAAAAAAAACATCAGATGAAAGCCATTGCAATGTTTACATATGGATGTGACTAAATTTACATTTGCCACAGTTTTTTTCACAAGAATTTGATCTTGTAATGATTTCGCTTGCATTTTTTGCTTTAGCTTCGCAGCAGTAACATTTTCCAGGTTGAACCACAATACTTTTTTTTTTTTTGCACTGAATACATTGAGACTCATTCTTTTTTATATTTTTCGCAGAACCTGATTTTCGTGTACCTTTTTCAATTGCCATCTTGTACAGGCAGCGATGAGCAGCATTAAACACAGTACATACACTATAGAGGTGGAGTGCTATATTTATAATGAAAAGTGCTACTGATTTCAACACATGGGAAAGCAGGATAACAGATATAAATAACGTTCATATTTTATATACATCAGATTCGCAACACACAGGTTAGTATCAGACTCTCAGTAAGGAAAATATCCTCCTCAGGCCCTAATGCCTTGTGTGCACCTGTTATTCATGCTGGCTAACAAAATGTTGAGGAAGTCCTTAGGGAATAACATCCCATGAGTATTCCATGCATGCTCTATAGGGTTTGGGTCTGGGAAGTACACAGGACATCCCATATGTTCAGTTCTTCCACTTTCCAGTGAGTCCGACACCTCAGCGGTCAGGAGTGGGTAGACATTGTTGTATATAAACAGAAAGTCAGGAACTACTGTGCCTTTTAATAGAGGGACATGGTCCAGAATAATCTCCTTGCAGCACTGCTGTGCTGTAACAGGATATCGCAGTAAGCTGTGCAATGGTATTTGGCCATTGTGCATAACATCTGCCCACACTATAACACCTAAGCCATACTATTTACACCTATGAACTTTGTGTGACATGTAACATGTTCTTCGCTCTCTGTACACTAACTGGTAGCCAGAATCACTTGCCACAGTGAAGTGGAATTTATAAGGGAACATCACTCTGGACCACTGTTACTGACCCCAGCTAACATGCTCCCTACACTAACAAACTCGTTCTCGACAGTGGCATGGAATGGTGAAGTGGGTGTATTTATGAGGCTTATAAGCCTACAAACCAGCCTGATTTAACTGGCATGAAATGGTTCTGGTGGAGACGTGTACCAGTAGTGGCTGCAAGGACTGCAGTGATCTGCTCAGGAGTGAGATGGCTGATTATTTTTTCCAGTAGGAGTACGTATCAATCATCTTGCAGTGTTGTGGTCTGTCTATGACCATTGGCATGCTTTCGCATAGCATTTCGCCCTCAGTGGCCCTTTTTAATTGTGAGATGACGCTTTTGGAGACATTATTTCCTGTGGCCGCAATAGGACACTTTGACAAGTTCCAAGCCATCCAATCCTTGGCGATAATTGAAAGCACTTCAATGATGTATTTCAGACCTATTCCCAAACCTCACTCAATATTAAACTAAATTGTTCCATAACAACTTTTGTCAAACACCGTACTACATCAACTTCGAATGCATACATAATGTTTGTACATAAGCTTCACTGCAGTCGACATGTCTCACCCTCTATATTTCCTTTTAATATCATTGATTGTGCATTCCATAGCAATCATTCGAGTCACTTTTCCTTAGCAGTTATCAAACAGTATATTATTTAAAGTCAAGTGTGTTAAAGGTCACTTTGGAATTAACAACTTTTGTGTACGCTTTTACGTTTGAAGTAATATTTTTTGTAACCTTCTATCACAAGAGTCTTTTATTTAATATTGACTTTAAATAATTAATGATCATCTACAGATCAATCTATAAGACACAAAAAGAATGTGAATCTAATTATAAATGAAAGAAGTCCACCATGTTTGGAAATTTTCAGCTGTAACGTACCTACAACACAAAGACTGCAATATGAGAAACAGACTAACATTATTACACTCATAGGGCAACAAATGTATTAATAGTATTATGTGAAACACATAAGAAAATATCTGTCAAGATTAGCAGCATCAGGAAGTACAATACATGATAAAACTGAAGGACAAATATAGTGCATAATCCTTACAGTGAGGCCATCTACGATATACTGTGCTTGCAGCTGTGGCGGAAGCAGCCTATGAAGTTTCGCCGTGAGTAGTTGCTTGCTGTTACACTGGTGCACACTGTTATGACTGCCTGTGTGTCATGAGAAGAATGTGAATAATTGTTATTATGAGTCAGTAGTACAATAATATAACTCAGTTAAGCAGTACAATTAAGGTATGATGAAATAATAATTTGTATAACTAATAACTAAATTTGCTCACAGGTATATTTATGGCATGCTAACGTTCTGTGAAATGCATTAAAACGTGCCTACAAGAACATCAGTAAAAATGGTGGTGTTCACTGCTTGCATTAGACACTTGAAAACAAGCTCAACAAAATACCAGTGGACTGTCTGTTTGAGGGCATAGAAGTTTCAGCATTATTCACATCAAAACTTGCAGCAGTACTTTCGCTTATAACTGTTTGCACATTCTTTTTGTGTCTTTTGGACTGATTTAAAGATGCTCATCATTGACTGAAATTCGTTATCAATAACAAACCTATGTGATCAAGTGCTGGAATAAATAATTGTTCTTACAGTTTATGTGTGTGTGTGTGTGTGTGTGTGTTATAAATTACCAACATTTTATTCTATTTCTGTTTATTCTATTTATATTTTCCAAAAACATTTTGTTTGTCATTTGCAGATAATGAGAGTATTCCTGGGGAAACTGGCTGAACTTAAGCATGACATAAAATGGATCAATAAAGAAGAAAAGCTCTTTCAGTTTGCCCTCTCAAAGTACAGCAACAATGAAGAATTTAATGTAATTTACAGGAAGTATAGTTTGTCTGATGTTTGATACTGTTTTCTCTGTATAGATGACTATTATCCTTCATTATTTTTAAAAAGCATTTTAAAGCTATTTGATAAGCTTGTGGAACAGTATCCTTGCTGTATATAGAAGTGACAAGATGTTTGTTTTTGAAGCATACAGCATACACTTACATCAGAGTTCAGACACATGAAATTTTGGGCATCCTTAATTGTGATCAGAATATGAAAATTCGATTCTGAATTCACAAATCATGATTGATTTGCCAAAATTCTGATTGCCTCTGCTATTTACACATTAATTATCAAGTAAGATGCTGCAGGGACCTCACTTCCACCATGTGACTAACAGATATTTTGTCAAGGGCTTCCTTTGACTCTGATTTATAGGTTATAAAAATTTTGTTAGCAATACACCATCTTCAGTCATAATGTTTTATTTTCCTGTTTCAGCCAGCAACTGTAAGTTTCAGCCCAGTTAGGTTCCATCACCTGCTATACACCCACAGAGCAGCAAGTTGCATATTCAGTTCTGTATGTGTTTTCTGAGTGGATTCCATGGGTTCTTACACTGTTGTCCACTTATCAACCCAACAGAAAGCGGTGGTGTGGACAGTGTGAAGGTGGAAAAGCAAGGGGCGTGGGTGCTGGTAGCCCTTGTGGTCGGTTTGGATGTTGGAGGGCTGTGGTGACGGTGATGGTGGCACTGATTGTGACTGTAGTTGCAGCCAGAGCTGATTGTGGTGGTAAGCCCTGCTACACTGCCAAACACGTGATGCCTCCATAAGGCCTATCGTCCCTTGAGTCTTTGTCAAATGCTGGCCAAATGTGCATGCCTAGACACAGGCAGCTTACGCAGAAATGGGCCAGTACATAGGCTGGGCACACTACATGGGATTCAGTAGGTCTAACAGCGAGTGATGCTGGTGCCCATGCAGTAGTTCAGCTGGACTGACACCATTGATGGGGGTCGCCAAATACATGGCCAGGAAGCTGTGGGGTGCTTAATTAGTAGAGGGGGCAGCAAGGCCTTTCGCACTTGTGTTCTTAAAGTACAGATTATCTGCTCACCCTCCACACTGGAAGCAGTGTGAAATGTGGGATTGTTCAGGTGTTTGAAGCCATTATGACAACAGGAGGCCTGGAACTGCAATGACATGAATTGAGGATTGTCTGACACCAGGCAGCTGGCTTTCCCTCAGTGGCGAATATCACCAAGAGAGCACAGAAGAGATCACAGGTGTCAAGATGGCACACATGACCAGCAGCCACATAGCTTCAAGAAATGGCCTGAAAAAATCCACAGGGTCCTCCAGTTTCTGCTGAGGGTGGGGCTATGGGTATAAGTATTGGACAGTGGCCACCTTATTGAAGGAGCAAGCATGAAAGGAGTGGCACATGCACTGAATGTTGGTATTGATGCCTGTCTAGTAGATATGTCACTTGGGCAAACGTCATGTACTTCATACCCAAATGCAAAGAATGAAGGAGCTGGAGGATGCTGTGGTTGGACTCCAGCATGCAGAGTCCTTTTGGTCTATCTTATGACATGCTTCATAGTGTTGAGCTGGTAGCATAATACGAATGACTGAGTCTGCATGGCTGGAAACATGTGCTGGCTGCCCATTCTGTACAGCTTATAAAACTTGCCACATAAACAGGTCACAGGATGGTTCTGTGGTTATGTCACATGCGGTCAACAGGAGTTCATTCAGGATTAGTCCAGAGCTAAACAATCTGTTTCTTGGCAATCGAAGTTTGTATCGCAGCCAAGAGGGAAGTGGGACAGGGCACGTGCATTGACATGTTCAGCATTGGGGTGAAAGTGGATTTCATAATGGTGCCTGCTTGAAGGAAATGGCAGCACTGCATATGCATTGCTTTCTTTTCTGGAAGCTTCTCAGTTTGTGAACAATTGAACTGTGTCACAGTCAAAAATTTGGAGGTGAAGGCAATTGCTTACTGGCAGTTGCTATGCTGGGACACACCATTCATGTCAGCAGCAGGCCGGTTGTATAGGTTATCAGCCACAGTGTTGCCTTGAGAGTCTTTGTTGTTATTGTTGCGGTCTTCAGACCGAAGACTGGTTTGTTGCATCTCTCCATGCTTCTCTATCCTGTGCAAGCTTCTTTGTCTCCAAATAACTACTGCAACTTACATCTTGCTGAATCTGCATACTGTGTTCATTTCTTAGTCTCACTCTAGGAATGTTTACCTACAACACTTCCCTCCAATACTAAATTGGTGATCCCTTGATGTGTCAGAATGTGTCCTATCAACTGAACCCTTATTTTGATTAAGTTGTGCCACACATTTCTTGACTCACCAGTTTTATTTGGTACTTCCTAATTAGGTGCGTGATCTACCCATCTAATTTTTAGCATTTTTTTGCAGCAACACATTTCGAAAGCTTCTATTCTGTTTTTATCCAAACTGCTTATTGTCCATGTTTCACTTCCGCACATGGCTACACTCCATACAAATATTTTCAAACAAGATTTCCTAACACTTAAATCTGTATTTGATGTTAGGAAATTTCTCTTCATCAGAAATATTTTATTTATTTATTTTTTTTTTTTTTTTGCTATTGCGCGTACATTTTATATCCTGTCTATTTCGGCCATCATCAGTAATTTTGCTGCTCAAAGAGCAAAAATCATGTGCTACTTTAAGTGTCTCATTTCCTTATCTGATTCTATTAGCATCACCTGATTTAGTTTGACTACATTCCATTATCCTCATTTTGCTTTGGTTGATGTTCACCTTATGTCCTCCTTTCAAGTCAACACCATTTCATTCAATCGCTCTTCCAAGTCCTATGCTGACTCCGCCAGAATTATAGCATCTTTGAAAAACCTCAGAGTTTTTACTGCTTCTCCCTGACCTGTAATTCCTATTCCAACCTTTCCTTTGGTTTCTTTAGTTATGAAATTTCGTGATTTATCTGAGCCTTTTCCTCAAGTGACTAACTACATGTTCTTGCAGTTTTTGGCTTCAATTTCAATCTTATAAATTTAGATATTGCCTAATGTTTGTTTCCTCTAAGATTTTAGACTGTTTGTCAAATTTTGAACTTATTTGTGTGATTTCATCACTAATTACCTCACTGCAATATTTAAAATTGTGTAAATGTGGACTCCTAGTGTGCTTTAAATTGTGCACTAAACTTTTCCAATAATTCTTTGAAATGCTCTCCCATTTTAAACATTAATACTGGCATACAGTTCAAAGAACATTACATGAACAACGCTTCCCAAATCACAAAATTCACTAAAACGTGCCTAGAAGATCAGTATGTATATCCAAATCCATTCACTTGAAATATGGCAATATTTTAAGACAATAAAAAATAAAAGGATCTGTTATTTCTATGGCTCCCTTGGATTTTTGTGTTATGTAGTTGACTGTGCAGCTAGCTACAGTGTGCTGCGGTCACCATGGTAAAACATTGAAGTACTGGTGCTGCAAACTGCAGATAATTGTCATCCGCCATAGTAATTGGCCAACATTCTTCTTTACACACATCTTTTCATGGATGAATGTAATTTTGTAATCTCTACTTAAAGTTTACAGTACAAAGTTCTTTATAATAATAAAATTTAATGCTTAGCACAGATTTTTTATGACCTTTTGTTTTTTCAGTTACTGTGGGCAAACTTACAATTGCATGACAATTCTTTGTAGAAAACAGTTCTAAATATCCAGCCATCAATTCCAGATGGATTCTTCGAAGCTTATGAGTAAGTGGAAGTCCCAGGTACAGGATGCCACCCTGTAGCCAGTTTAGACATGTGGTGGGGTTGCCACCTTTTGGCCTCATGACTTGCCATTAATTTTTGATTGAGGTTTACTTCCTCTAGCTTTTGATAACCTGTCACCTATATGCAAAGCAGCAAATGCATAATTTTTCTTCAGAATTATTTTCTGCAGGAAGATTGACTTCACAATGTCTAAGAGCTGTTGCTGCCCCATATGTGAGCCCTGCTGAAGGCCATCAGATCTCAAGCCTTCGGGAGTCTTATTGTGGACTGCTATTCCGCTGGTCCACATCCTTCAATCTGTCTGGCTTGGTTGACGCTCACAGGAGCTTAAGCAGTTATCAGCATAGCACTCACGTTATAACAGGACACACAAACCTTCTCAGAAAGGTATATGACAGTCCTCAAGGTGGCTTATGGTACTTTTCTCATGTCCATTTTCTTCATTATTAGAAGTAAATGTTGTTGTGGTCTTCAGTCCTGAGACAGGTTTGATGCAGCTCTCCATGCTACTCTATCCTGTGCAAGCTTCGTCATCTCCCAGTATTTACTGCACCCTACATCCTTCTGAATCTGCTTAGTGTATTGATCTCTTGGTCTCCCTCTACAATTTTTACCCTCCACGCTGCCCTCCAATGCTAAATTTGTGATCCCTTGATGCCTCAGAACATGCCCTACAAACCGGTCCCTTCTTCTTGTCAAGTTGTGCCACAAACTCCTCTTCTCGCCTATTTTATTCAATACCTCCTCATTAGTTATGTGATCTACCCATCTAATCTTCAGCATTCTTCTGTAGCACCACATTTCGAAAGCTTCTATTCTCTTCTTGTCCAAACTATTTATCGTCCATGTTTCACTTCCATACATGGCTACACTCCATACAAATACTTTCAGAAACGACTTCCTGACACTTAAATCTATACTCGATGTTAACAAATTTTTCTTCTTCAGAAACACTTTCCTTGCCATTGCCAGTCTACATTTTAGAACCTCTCTACTTCGACCATCATCCGTTATTTTGCTCCCCAAATAGCAAAACTCCTTTACTACTTTAAGTGTCTCATTTCCTAATCTAATTCCCTCAGCATCACCCGACTTAATTAGACTACATTCCATGATCCTCGTTTCATCTTATATCCTCCTTTCAAGACACTGTCCATTCCGTTCAACTGCTCTTCCAAGTCCTTTGCTGTCTCTGACACAATTACATTGTCATCAGTGAACCTCAAAGTTTTTATTTCTTCTCCATGTATTCTAATACCTACTCTGAATTTTTCTTTCGTTTCCTTTACTGCTTGCTCAATATACAGATTGAATAACATTGGGGAGATGGTACAACCCTGTCTCACTCCCTTCCCAACCACTGCTGCCCTTTCATGCCCCCCAACTTTTATAACTGCCATCTGCTTTCTGTACAAATTGTAAATAGCCTTTTGCTCCCTGTATTTTACCCCTGCCACCTTTAGAATTTGAAAGAGAGTATTCCAGTCAACATTGTCAAAAGCTTTCTCTAAGTCTACAAATGCTAGAAACGTAGGTTTGCCTTTCCTTAATCTTTCTTCTAAGATAAGACGTAAGGTCAGTATTGACTCACGTGTTCCAACATTTCTACGGAATCCAAACTGATCTTTCCCAAGATCGACTTCTACCAGTTTTTCCATTCGTCTGTAAAGAATTCACGTTAGCAGCTGTGACTTATTAACTGATAGTTTGGTAATTTTCACATCTGTCAACACCTGCTTTCTTTGGGATTGGAATTATTATATTCTTCTTGAAGTCTGAGTGTATTTTGCCTGTCTCATACATCTTGGTCACCAGATGGTAGAGTTTTGTCAGGACTGGCTCTCCCAAGGCCGTCAGTAGGTTTAATGGAATGTTGTCTACTCCCGAGGCCTTGTTTCGACTCAGGTCTTTCAGTGCTCTGTCAAACTCTTCACGCAGTATCGTATCTCCCATTTCATCTTCATCTACATCCTCTTCCATTTCCATATTATTATCCTCAAGTACATTGCCCTTGTATAGACCCTCTATATACTCCTTCCACCTTTCTGCTTTCCCTTCTTTGCTTAGAACTGGGTTTCCATCTGAGCTCTTGATATTCATACAAATGGTTCTCTTTTCTCCAAAGATCTCTTTAATTTTCCTGTAGGCAGTATCTATCTTATCCCTAGAGAGATAAGCCTCTACATCCTTACATTTGTCCTCTAGCCATCCCTGCTTAGTTGTTTTGCACTTCCTGTCGATCTCATTTTTGAGATGTTTGTAATCCTTTTTGCCAGCTTCATTTACTGCATTTTTATATTTTCTCCTTTCATCAATTAAATTCAATATTTCTTCTGTCACCCAAGGATTTCTACTAGCCCTTGTCTTTTTACCTACTTGATCCTCTGCTGCCTGCATTACTTTGTCCCTCAAAGCTATCCATTCTTATTCTACTGTATTTCCCTTATTATTATATTCCCTTATTATTATTTGTTCCCTTATGCTCTCCTTGAAACTTTCTACATCCTCTGGTTTAGTCAGTTTATCCAGGTCCCATCTCCTTAAGTTCCCACCTTTTTGCAGTTTCTTCAGTTTTAATGTACAGTTCATAACCTATAGATTGTGGTCAGGGTCCACATTTGCCCCTGGAAATGTCTTACAATTTAAAACCTGGTTCCTAAATCTCTGTCTTACCATTATATAATCTATCTGATACCTTTTAGTATCTCCAGGATTCTTCCACGTATACAACCTTCTTTTATGATTCTTGAACCAAGTGTTAGCTATGATTAATTTATGCTCTGTGCAAAAGTCTACCAGACGGCTTCCTCTTTCATTTCTTACCCCCAATCTGTATTCACCTACTATGTTTCCTTCTCTCCCTTTTCCTACTCTCGATTTCCAGTCACCCATGACTATTAAATTTTTGTCCCCCTTCACTACCTGAATAATTTCTTTTATCTCATCATACATTTCATCAATTTCTTCATCATCTGCAGAGCTAGTTGACATATAAACTTGTACTACTGTAGTAGGTGTGGGCTTCGTGTCTATCTTGGCCACACTAATGCGTTCACTATGCTGTTTGTATTAGCTTACCCACCCTCCTATTTTTTTATTCATTATTAAACCTACTCCTGCATTACTCCTATTTGATTTGAGTTTATAACCCTGTAGTCACCTGACCAGAAGTCTTGTTCCTCCTGCCACTGATCTTCACAAATTCCCACAATATCTAACTTTAACCTATCCATTTCCCTTTTTAAATTTTCTAATCTACATGCCCGATTAAGGGATTTGACATTCCACGCTCCGATCTGTAGAACGCCAGTTTTCTTTCTCCTGATAATGATATCCTCCTGAGTAGTCCCCGCCCGGAGATCCAAATGGGGGACTATTTTACCTCCGGAATATTTTACCCAAGAGGATTCCATCATCATTTAATCATACAGTGAAGCTGCATGCCCTCAGGAAAAATTACATGAAGTAAAGTAAATAATAATCACTTAAGTTACTTTCTCTTCATTATCCAAAATTTTATTATTTAATTCCATATACTTGCTTCTGATGTGGATGTTTTTCATATAATTTGTAAGTCATGTCCTGCATCTGGGCACCAAAAGAATGATGAGGCCATTGCTTCAAATGTGAATTCTGTTACTTGTATAAATTTATATTAATGATAAAAAATGTTACTTCCTTTACAACATATTTCAAGGATAGACATTCCACACCAAATGTAGCTTAACATTTGGTATGTTTTCCTATCCTTCAATTACATCAACAGATGTGCTAAAGTTATTGCTTCAGGTCACAAAATCATTCTCATTCACAAAAGTTTCTTTAGCTTCCTTTACACTATATCTGTATTATTACACCAAAAGTTCCTGGGAAGCCCGCACATCTGCATATGCATACACACTCTGCAAGCCACTGTGTGGTGTGGCAGAGCTTACCACTACTAGCTGTATCCATTCCTATTCCACTTACAAATGAAGTGAGGAAAAATGACTGTCTATATGCCTGCGTGTGAGCCCTAATTTCTCCTACCTTGTCTTTACATTCCTTACATGAAATCTACATTAATGTTAGCAGGATTGTTGTGCAGTCAGCCACAAATGACTGTTCTCTAAATTTTATCTACAGTGTTCTGCAAAATTAATGTCATCATATCTCCAGGGATCCACACTTGAGTTCACAAAGCTTCTCCATAGCATGTTGATCGAGTATACCAGTAACACATCTGGCATCACTCATTTGTATTGCTCCAGTGACTTCCTTTAATCTCAGCTGGTGTGGATCTCAAACACTCAAGCAGTACCTTCACTGCTACTATTACATGGTCTTTCCACTTCTTATCACTTTGCAATCTATGCTCAGATGTTTTATAGAAGTGACTTTGCTGACCAGTGCACTGTTAATATTGTATTTGAACATTACAGAATTCCTTTTCCAACTCATCTCCATTAACTTACATTTCTTTACATTTAGAGCAAGTTGTCATTCTTTACACCAAACACAAATTCTGTCTGAGTCATTCCATACCCTTCTGCAGTCACTCAACAACAATACAATGCTTTCCTGTGTGTTACAGCATCATCAGCAAATAGTCACAGATAGCTGCTCGCTTTATCTGTCAAACTATTTGTGTATAAAGTGAATAAGAGCAATCATAGCGCTCTTCCCAGGGGATTCCACATGATACCCAAGTCTTTGATGAATACTTGCTATCGAGGAAAACATACTGAGTTAAATTATTTAAGAAGTCTTTGAGCCACTCTCGTATCTGAGAACCAATTCTGTATGATTGTACCTTCCTTAACAGTCTGCATTGGAGCACTGTGTCAGATTCTTTTCAGAACTATAGGAATATGGAATGTGCATGTTGCCCTTCATCCATTGTTCACAGGATATCACCTGAGAAAAGGGCAAGCTGAGTTTTGCATGAGCAATGCTTTCTAAAAGCGTGTTGATTTGTGAACAGAGTTTTCTGTCTCATGGAACTTTATTATATTGGAACTGAGAATATGTTCACAAATTCTGCAGCAAAATGATGTTAAGGATATTAGTCTGTAATTTTGTGGATCAATTCTTTCACCCTTCTTATATGTAGTGATACCTGGGCTTTTTACAGTTGCTTCAGACTTTGCAATGGACAAGAGATTTGCAATGTAAGGCGCTAGTGATTATGAATACTCTCTTTAAAGCTGAATTGGGTTCTTTCTGAACCTGGCAGCATACTTGTTTTCAACTGTTTAAGTTGCTTCTCAGTGTAAGCTGTGTCTTTCTCTATGTCCTCCATATGGGGGCCTGTGTGACAGTCAAGCAATGGTACATCCGTACAATCCTCTTGCATGAATGTCTTTTTAAATGTGATACTTAAGACATCAGCTTTCCTTTTTCTGTCTTCTATTGCCACACCAGACTGGTTGATGAGAGATTGGATACAAGCGTTCAACCCACTTCATGATTTAATGTAGGACCAGGATTTTCTTGGGTTCTTGGCAGATCCTTTCCTGTCATATCAAAGTGGAAGTTGTATGTTTTGCATATTGATCTTTTTATAGGCAGACAAGATTCTACTAACTTTTGCCTGTCCACACTTCGATGTTCATTTTTTACTTGACAGTAGAACAATTTCTGCTTCATTGGCAGTTTCCAAATTTTATTATTAAACCACAGTGGGTCATTTCTATCCTTAACCACTTACTCCTCACGTACATTTGTAGAGTAGGAATGAAAGTCAGTTTAAACTTTATCCATAATTCCATCTTATTGCAACTAAATGGTGTCCATTCACTGCCTAAGTTGGATACTAATAACTGTGCATCTGCTGTTTTTAGCATAAATACCCTCCTAGCTTTCATGATGGATTTATTAACTAGTAAACATCATCACTATGATGACATCATGATCACAAATCCTTGTCTCTATACTGAAACTGTCAATAACATCTGGTCCGTTTGTAGGTAGAAGGTCTAAAGCATTTACATTTCATGTGGGTTGCCAAACTAGCTCCTTCAGACAATTTTCAGAAAAGTGTTCAGAACTAATTCACAAGACTGGCTATCTGTACCATCTGCAATGAGTCCATAGATGTCTCAATGCCATACTCAGTTGCCTCCAACTAATATTGTATGATTGGAGTATTTCCATGGTACTGAACATAGACTTTCTTTGAATGATTCTACTACTGTTACAGTGGAAATGGGTGGCCAGAAATAGCATCTTATGATTAATATGAGTTCACTGAGGCCAGTTCTTCATGTCCATGTAACATCACAATAAGATTCGATTTCTACCTCACTAGAGACAGTATTTTTGTCGACTGTAATGAGGAGTCCCCTTCTAAGGGTCTAGCCTGTTTTTCCAATATAAGTTGCCTGCCTCTATAAATACTTTGTAGCTTTCTACTTCAGGTTTCATCCACCACTTCCTTCCTGGAATAATTTGAGTATGAGAACTTTCCTGGAGCATGATAAATTCAGGAACTTTGTGTGAATGCTATGGCAATTTGCTGCTAAAATTTCGACAGTTGACATCTCCTGGGTTTGGATGGCAGTCTGTGGAATCCTTATTGCCATGTCCACACAGGTATTTCATCTCAATAAGTTGTCGCAATTGCCATCCCATGCTGAAGATGCATGTTATCACTTAATACAACTCTTCATATTCATAATAAAATAATGCCAACACACAGTATGTGAATATTTATAGTAGACTTAATATTTTATGTTACAGTTTTCTTACTTTATAATACATTAGCATAGTATTTATATTTATCAGTGCCTGTGAAGTTCACTGCAGTGTATGCGTGTGTGAAAGAACAGACTGTTGATGATTTATAGCCCTATTAAATCATGAAAAGTATTTGCAAATTACGAATATGATACCACCACAGCTATATAATTTACTAGAAACAAATGGGCATTTTTGCCATTCTGGCACTCAAACCTGAGTTTTTCACTGTGTACAAGTGGTTGCTATAAGCACTTCGGCTACCTGAGTGTGCTTTCTGACAGACCCAAACTTCCATATGTTCCCCTGCCTGTTCCCAGAGTGCTTTATTGCTTTCACAGTTACAGGATTCCCATACAGAAAGAGAGTTATTTAGTATTCTTGTGTCAGTTTACCTACATTTTGGCATGAAATACATTAGTGCATGTCTGTATTTGATGGTGTCTGTAAAGTTTGATGTTATATTCCTTTGGAAATGCATGCATGCCCAAAGGAACAGACACTGCTTATAAATAGCCATATTAAATTGTGAAATGTATATTGAAGGCTATTGATAACATAATTTATTAATGATGCATCATAAAACTTATTTTATTTGCTACAATATTATGAAAAGGATAGTTGCTACGCACCAAAGAGCAGGGATGCTGAGTTGCAGACGGGCACAACAAAAAGACTGTCAGAAAATGAACTTTAGGCCAACAAGGCCTTCGTTGACACACACACGCACACACTCACTCATGCAAATGCTATTCAACATGCATAACCACAGTTTCTGGCTGCTGAGGCCACGCTACTAGTTGCTGCACATCATGGGAGATGCAACTGGGTGGTGGGAATAAGGAGAAGGCTGTGGGTGAGGGGTGTGGGATAGCAGGGTAGGGGTGGGGGCAGTAAAGTACTACTTGTAGGATCATACAAGAACAGGGTGGAGAGAGGTTAGGGCAGCTAGGTGCTGTCAGAAGGTCAGACAGTGGGCAGGTGTGGGGATTAGCGGAAAAGAAGAGAGGTAAAAAGAGTGAGTGAGTGCATTGATGGAATAGTTGAATGTATAGTACTGGTGTGGGAACAGGGAAGGGGGTTAAGGTTAAGGATAGAGACAAACAGAGGTTGAGGTCAGGAGGGGTATAGGACCATAGGATATATTGCAGGGAGAGTTCCCACATGTGCCATTCAGAAAAGCTGATGTTGGTGGGAAGGATCAAGATGGCACAGGCTGTGAAGCAGTCATTGAAATGAAGAATGCTGTTTTGGGGGGTGCTCAGCAATGGGGTGGTCCAACTGTTTCTTGGCCACAGTTTGTTGGTGGCCATTCATGCGGACAGACAGCTTGTTAGTTGTCATGCCCATGTAGAATGCAGCACACTCCTTGTGAGTGGTTTCACAGGTAGCCCTGCCTTTGATGGGATAGGTGATGCTTTTGGCCAGAGTGGAGAAGGTGGTGGTGAGAGGATGTCGGGACAGGTCTTGCATCTAGGTTTGAAAGTTAAGAGGCAACAGTTGGGAGCAGGAGTTCTGTAGGGATGGCCGAGGATATTGTGCATGTACGATGGGTGGTGGAATATCACTGTGGGAGGGATGGGAAATATAGTGGATTGGACATTCCTCATTTCAGGACACAACAAGAAGTAGCCAAAGTCCTGGCGGAGCATGTGATGTAGTTGCTCCAATCTTTGGTGGTACTGAGTCACAAGGGGAATGCTCCTATGTAACCATACAGCGGGATTTTTGGTGGTAGTGTGTGACTGGAGGGATAAGTTCACTTCCTACTCCCACCATCGACTACCACTAGCCCTACAATAACCTTCAAACCTTCTCCTCCACCCCCCCCCCCCCCCCCAGCCCCTCATAGCTGACAAACCCTGCCTTACAGACCTACTACATTTACCCCACTCTCAAAAACTGCCTCCCCCCCATACAGAATCCAAAACCTATACACACCCGAAACACAGTCATGAAACTCACCCTCAAAAACTGCCTCCTCCCCCCCCATACAGAATCCAAAACCTATACAGACCCGAAACACAGTCATGAAACTTTCCTCCAAAAGCCTTAGCCCTGCAGAAGTATCAGTCCTTTCCAAGAGCCTCACCTTTTGCTCCAGTCCCAAATTCAATCATGTAGGACTTGTTAAAGACCTTCTCTCCTTCACCCATGCCATACAGTAGAAACACTTTTTCACCACCAATCCTACCAATCAGACTCAACTGTAGACCAATGTTGAACCCTGCCTCACCCAGTTCACTTTTCCATCTAACTGTGATCCAACCACACTGCCCCCAAATCACCCCCTGCTAACTTTCCAGAATTTCTTAACCTTGAGCCTTGCCTCGCCATCTTTCCCCAAATCCCTCAAGATGCAAACTAACCTTACATCTGTTGAAAGAACTGCAATCCATCACCTAAAAACTGATCCCAACCTTATAATCCTACAAGATGATAAAGGCTCCACCACTGTTGTTTTGAACTGCAAGGATTACGTGGCAGAAGGACTCTGCTAGCTGTCAGATTCATCCACCTAAAAAGTCTGTCACAATGACCCCATTCCAGAAACCCAGCAGGGTCTCCAGTTTCTCCTTAAATCCTTAGGCCCATCCCTGAACCTCCCCTGTCCTCAGCTGTACCATTCCCTGCACTCTTACCATCTACATGCTTCCTAAAGTTCATAAATCCAACCACCCAGGTTGCCCCATTGTGGCTGGTTACTGTGCACGCACTGAGAGAATCTCTGCTCTCGTAGACCAGCACCTTCAGCTGATTGCCTGCAACCTAACCCCGCATATAAAAGACACCAACCATTTCCTCCAATGACTCTGCACAGTTCCTTTTCCTTTACCGCGTGGTGACCTGCTCATCACTATTGCTGCCACCTCCCTTTACCCTAACATCATTAATGCCCATGCTCTTACTGCTATTGAACACTACCTTTCCCAATTTCAGATGGATTCCAAACCTATAAGCTTCTTCCAAATTGCCATGACCTGCATTACCTGCAAACAAATCTGGGATATGGCTATGGACACTAAAATGGCACCACCCTCTTGCAGCCTAGTCATGGGCCACCTAGAGGAATCCTTCCTAAACACCCATAACCCCAAACACCTCACCTGGTTCAAATTCATTGATGACGTCTTCATGATATGGATCGAGAGTGATGACACCTTATCCACATTCCTCCAGAGCCTCATCTCTTTCTCCCGCATTTGCTTCACGTGGTCCTACTCAACACAACAAGCCCCCTTCCTCAATGTTGACCTCCACCGCAGACCCTAACTTCCATATGTTCCCCTGCCTGTTCCCAAAGTGCTTTATTGCTTTCACAGTTACAGGATTCCCATACAGAAAGAGAGTTATTTAGTATTCTTGTGTCAGTTTACCTACATTTTGGCATGAAATACATTAGTGCATGTCTGTATTTGATGGTGTCTGTAAAGTTTGATGTTATATTCCTTTGGAAATGCATGCATGCCCAAAGGAACAGACACTGCTTATAAATAGCCATATTAAATTGTGAAATGTATATTGAAGGCTATTGATAACATAATTTATTAATGATGCATCATAAAACTTATTTTATTTGCTACAATATTATGAAAAGGATAGTTGCTACGCACCAAAGAGCAGGGATGCTGAGTTGCAGACGGGCACAACAAAAAGACTGTCAGAAAATGAACTTTAGGCCAACAAGGCCTTCGTTGACACACACACGCACACACTCACTCATGCAAATGCTATTCAACATGCATAACCACAGTTTCTGGCTGCTGAGGCCACGCTACTAGTTGCTGCACATCATGGGAGATGCAACTGGGTGGTGGGAATAAGGAGAAGGCTGTGGGTGAGGGGTGTGGGATAGCAGGGTAGGGGTGGGGGCAGTAAAGTACTACTTGTAGGATCATACAAGAACAGGGTGGAGAGAGGTTAGGGCAGCTAGGTGCTGTCAGAAGGTCAGACAGTGGGCAGGTGTGGGGATTAGCGGAAAAGAAGAGAGGTAAAAAGAGTGAGTGAGTGCATTGATGGAATAGTTGAATGTGTAGTACTGGTGTGGGAACAGGGAAGGGGGTTAAGGTTAAGGATAGAGACAAACAGAGGTTGAGGTCAGGAGGGGTATGGGACCATAGGATATATTGCAGGGAGAGTTCCCACATGTGCCATTCAGAAAAGCTGATGTTGGTGGGAAGGATCAAGATGGCACAGGCTGTGAAGCAGTCATTGAAATGAAGAATGCTGTTTTGGGGGGTGCTCAGCAATGGGGTGGTCCAACTGTTTCTTGGCCACAGTTTGTTGGTGGCCATTCATGCGGACAGACAGCTTGTTAGTTGTCATGCCCATGTAGAATGCAGCACACTCCTTGTGAGTGGTTTCACAGGTAGCCCTGCCTTTGATGGGATAGGTGATGCTTTTGGCCAGAGTGGAGAAGGTGGTGGTGAGAGGATGTCGGGACAGGTCTTGCATCTAGGTTTGAAAGTTAAGAGGCAACAGTTGGGAGCAGGAGTTCTGTAGGGATGGCCGAGGATATTGTGCATGTTCGATGGGTGGTGGAATATCACTGTGGGAGGGATGGGAAATATAGTGGATTGGACATTCCTCATTTCAGGACACAACAAGAAGTAGCCAAAGTCCTGGCGGAGCATGTGATGTAGTTGCTCCAATCTTTGGTGGTACTGAGTCACAAGGGGAATGCTCCTATGTAACCATACAGCGGGATTTTTGGTGGTAGTGTGTGACTGGAGGGATAAGTTCACTTCCTACTCCCACCATCGACTACCACTAGCCCTACAATAACCTTCAAACCTTCTCCTCCACACCCCCCCCCCCCCCACCCCCAGCCCCTCATAGCTGACAAACCCTGCCTTACAGACCTACTACATTTACCCCACTCTCAAAAACTGCCTCCCCCCCATACAGAATCCAAAACCTATACACACCCGAAACACAGTCATGAAACTCACCCTCAAAAACTGCCTCCTCCCCCCCCATACAGAATCCAAAACCTATACAGACCCGAAACACAGTCATGAAACTTTCCTCCAAAAGCCTTAGCCCTGCAGAAGTATCAGTCCTTTCCAAGAGCCTCACCTTTTGCTCCAGTCCCAAATTCAATCATGTAGGACTTGTTAAAGACCTTCTCTCCTTCACCCATGCCATACAGTAGAAACACTTTTTCACCACCAATCCTACCAATCAGACTCAACTGTAGACCAATGTTGAACCCTGCCTCACCCAGTTCACTTTTCCATCTAACTGTGATCCAACCACACTGCCCCCAAATCACCCCCTGCTAACTTTCCAGAATTTCTTAACCTTGAGCCTTGCCTCGCCATCTTTCCCCAAATCCCTCAAGATGCAAACTAACCTTACATCTGTTGAAAGAACTGCAATCCATCACCTAAAAACTGATCCCAACCTTATAATCCTACAAGATGATAAAGGCTCCACCACTGTTGTTTTGAACTGCAAGGATTACGTGGCAGAAGGACTCTGCTAGCTGTCAGATTCATCCACCTAAAAAGTCTGTCACAATGACCCCATTCCAGAAACCCAGCAGGGTCTCCAGTTTCTCCTTAAATCCTTAGGCCCATCCCTGAACCTCCCCTGTCCTCAGCTGTACCATTCCCTGCACTCTTACCATCTACATGCTTCCTAAAGTTCATAAATCCAACCACCCAGGTTGCCCCATTGTGGCTGGTTACTGTGCACGCACTGAGAGAATCTCTGCTCTCGTAGACCAGCACCTTCAGCTGATTGCCTGCAACCTAACCCCGCATATAAAAGACACCAACCATTTCCTCCAATGACTCTGCACAGTTCCTTTTCCTTTACCGCGTGGTGACCTGCTCATCACTATTGCTGCCACCTCCCTTTACCCTAACATCATTAATGCCCATGCTCTTACTGCTATTGAACACTACCTTTCCCAATTTCAGATGGATTCCAAACCTATAAGCTTCTTCCAAATTGCCATGACCTGCATTACCTGCAAACAAATCTGGGATATGGCTATGGACACTAAAATGGCACCACCCTCTTGCAGCCTAGTCATGGGCCACCTAGAGGAATCCTTCCTAAACACCCATAACCCCAAACACCTCACCTGGTTCAAATTCATTGATGACGTCTTCATGATATGGATCGAGAGTGATGACACCTTATCCACATTCCTCCAGAGCCTCATCTCTTTCTCCCGCATTTGCTTCACGTGGTCCTACTCAACACAACAAGCCCCCTTCCTCAATGTTGACCTCCACCGCAAAGATGGCGACGTCAGTACCTCTGTCCATATCAAACATACCAACCATCAGCAATACCTCATAGACTGTAATTACCCTCCTACCCTGCTCTCAACCCCTTGCCTCATCCCTCATATCCCTGTAACAGGTGTAGATGCAAGACATGTCTCATACATCCTTCCATCACCACCTACTCCAGTTTGGTCACAAGCATTACCTATCCCATTAAAGGCAGGGCTATCTGTGAAGCTAGTCATGTGGTATACAAGCTAAGCTGCAACCAGTGTGCTGCATTATATGTGGGTGTGAGAATTAACAAGCTGTTTGCATGAACGGCCACCAACAAACTGTGGCCAAGAAACAGTTGGACCACCCCGTTGCTGAGAATGCTACCCAATACAACATTCTTCATTTCAATGACTGCCTGACAGCCTGTTCCATGTGGATCCTTCCCACCAACACCAGCATTTCTGAATTGCACAGGTGGGAATTCTTCTTGCAATATGACATATGTTCCTTTAACTGACCCAGCCTCAGTCTTTGTTAGTCCTTGTCCTTACCCTCTAGCCCCTTCCCGGTTCCCATTTAACACTACACAGTCCGCTATTCCACCAATGCACCCACTGTCTTTTTACCTCTCTCCTTTTCTGCTAACCATCTCCGCTGCCCCTTCTAACTTCCTGGCAGCACCTACCTGCCCCATCTGCTCTCCACCTCATCCCTGTATGCTCCTTCAAGCAGAACTTTACTGTCACCAACCTCTACCTATACCCTGCTATCCCCCCCACCGCTGTCCCAGCCTTCTCATTACCCCCACCACCTGATTGCATCTCCGATCCAGTGCAGTTGCTCGCAGTGTGGCCTCAGCAGCCAGAGTGTGATCTCGTGTGTGTGTGTGTGTGTGTGTGTGTGTGTGTGTGTGTGTGTGTGTGGGCGCGCGCGGGCGAGCACCTGCGCACACGCATGCTTGCGCATTTTCTATCTGTGATGAAGGCATTGTTGGCTCATTTCCTGACATTCTTTTTGTTGTGCCCATCTGTGACTCAGAATCTCCACTATGTGGTAAGTAGCAACTATCCTTTTCATAATGTTGTTACATTCCAGGCTGACTTTTCCATTATTTTATTTGTTGTTAGTCTTTTCCCTTGGCAAACAGTGTAGTAACTCCTTAGTATAAATTTTCTGTGCAACAATTTTCATTTTAGGGCTATCATAGTTTAAGTACCATAGCATAGTACAAGTACAATGAAAATTCAAGTTCCTATACTTATCATTTTCTGTCATGTGTTTGCAGATCACTATGTTATCTATTCTGCTGTGATATAAATATGTTATACTCATGTTTGAATTTACCATATGTGTATTATTATATGAGTTTAATAGTGCTGTAAGTTTAATGTCAGTTATACTACAAAGTTTGCACTAATGTTGACATCACAGATTTTAGAAAGAATAGTTTATGAACAACATTTTATCTGCTAATGAGTTAGTTTTCTGCTGTGATGCAGTGTAACTGCTATGGTGACTTAATTTTAGTGTAGGTTGCATAGTGTGTAAACCAGAAAAAGATTTGTGTTTCTTTAATTCCAGATAATTATTAATCCGTTTGCTCATTTGCTATTTACTATATACCTGTGGCAACTAAAGCACAAAGTATGGATGGATGGTCAATTTAAAAGGCTGCATTATGAAGAAGTTGTCTCCAGTATTTCAGATTTTTGTTGGTATGTATCAGATTAGCAAGACAGCAAAAAGCAGACTTTGAGGTGTTTTATTATTATTATTATTATTATTATTATAGCAAATACTGAAATCAGTCTATAATTGTTGTGGGTTCTGTAGAATTTATGCTTATAATTTTCATATTACAAATGCTGCCAATATCTTGTTCAGCCAGCCATATCAACTCTTGTCTTCTTCTGTCTCACTGTTAATATACACTGAGCTATAGATGGTGTATTTACTCTTGCATCATGTCATAGGACCTACAATGAAGGAGAACCCTCAGGAATGTGGAATGTCTCGAGATACTCATTAAAAAATGAAGCATATGTTATAAATAATTTGCAGTGATTAAACTTCTACAAGCAATTTATGTTTCATCTGGCTGAAATTTAACATAGTGAAACTAAAAGGACTGTTGTTACCTTGAAAAAAGTTACTGCTGTCATAGTTATATTGAATAGTTGTCATTTTTCTGATATTGCTAGCTTAAAATCTTCATCAGCGTCCTGGCATTTATTAAAGATAAGCAGTTACAGTCTGTATTATTAGAGTCCTGTATACAATTAACAGTGCTGGGTGTGACTAACAGATATTATCAAATATTTGAATCCATATTATCACATAATTTGAAGTAAGAGTGACTAAGTGTCCAGTTTTTGTTTGAATTAATATGAATTTACAATTTCTTTTCTATATGTCTGACTGAAGTCAGTAGATGATTTCACACCTGAGTATTAAGCTCTCCTATCTCTCTTCGATCTCTAAAACAAAGAGGCAAAATCTATATGGATTTTTTTGGTGTTTTTTATAGCGTGTGAGTACATCACAGTTCACCTGTAAATTAGTAAGACAGATGGCTACATTGTAAAGAAGACGTGTTAAGTTGCAGACAGGCACAGCTAAAAGACACTTACATAAAGCTTTCGGCCACGGTCTTTATTAGCAAAAGAGAAACACACACCATTTTTACACAGAAGCAAGTACACCTCAAGCGCACACAACCACCAGCTCGAGCACCTTGGTTCTTTCTGGAATAATATTTATTTAATAGTTCAATATGATGATACAAATGACAAACACAGTTTGCAGTTGGAATGATCAAAATCCCCTTACATTAACTACTACGTGATTCAAAACACCTGAGAGCATTTTAAATCATAAGGACAAACTGGTTCCTCTTGTGAAGCACTAATCTTATCATTGATTTGATTTATTTATTGATTCATCCTATAAACACACACACACACACACACACACACACACACACACACACACACACACACACACACGAATACAGTAATAATTTCAGCAGATACTTGAATTTTAGCGTTTTTCACAAAGGTTCTTGCAGTAGCTGCACTGTCTTGTTTCAAGTCTTTTGTATCTTAAATGATCTAGAAATTCTGCCACTGAATAGAAGCATAGATCCAATAAGAATGCCCTTTGGGTTTTTCAAAAGAGTAAGAATGATATGTATTTTACCTTACATGGAAGACTATTGTAAATTTGTATAGCACTGTTCACTGTGGAGGTTTTGTAGGCTGATGTCCTTGTTGACTGGACATGAAACTTTTCCTTTTGTCTCATATCATGTTCATGGATATTAAAATTTTCATTTACATCTTTTAAATTCTTTCTAATATATTTACAGATTTCTAGTATATACATACAGGGAAGAGGGAGAAGTGATGACTTTTGAAAGAGGTGTTTGCAAGAATCTGTTTGTCGAGCATGTTTCATTGCTCTTACAGTTCTTTTTTGAGTTAAGAAGACTGAAATAGGTGGTATATTACCCCAGAATATATTTCCGTACAGTACGATGCTGTGGAATTTTACAATGTAGGCAGTTCGGACAGTGCTATAACTTGCTTTGACAGAGATTAAACGCAGACTGTCACATATTTTATTTAGTGTTCCATTAATTTTGTTTATATGTGTGTGTGTCATTTGAAGTTATTTTGAAGCCATAAACCTGAAAACTTTGTTTCCGGAGAAGATGAAATTTTGTTGGAGTTTTAAACAGAAATTAGGAATGTTGTTTTTTTGGTGTTTATTCCCCTCATACCATCTATTTAGCTGTTTTGTAGTCTTACTAACAGCTGTTTGAAGGTTGCTTGCAGGGCATTTTCTATAAAATCATCAACTGAACTGGTTGTTGATTTATTTTGTTCTTGATTTATTTTTCCTGAATCCATGGTGAGAATCAGTGAGAATTTTGTTTTCCTCTAAAAATTTCATTAACCTATTATACATTACTTTTTGTATGATTTTACTAAAGCCTGATAATAATGAAATTGGTCTATATTTTCTATAATTGTTTTGTCTCCTTTCTTATGGATAGGGATGACTTTAGCAATTTTTAAACTGTCTGGAAATGTGCCCACCAACACATCCTATGATATGACCATCATTTTGTCCTTGTTTAAGTTGTGTATGTTTTTATATGAATCATAAGTGATAAATAAATCTATACACTGCATTTAACGTATATTAGCCCACCATTCTGTCTTTTATGTGTGACTTATTCTCGTCTCATTCACCTCTTCTCTCTCCAGTTCAGCCTCCAAGCACCAGTTCTTCTTTTCTCACCACTCTGTGGTTACCTCATCTGTACATAAACTCCTATTCCCATTCTTAACTACTTGTCCTTTTTTTCTCTTCTTCTACCTTGTCTGTTTCTGAGACACCAAATAGGCATCTAAATTTATGCATGAAATACTGCTTGTTTTCCAAAAGGAAACAAACATAACATTTTGTAGCATTAAATGATAAGGAAATTGTTCCCATATTATCAGACTTTTCTTATTTGTGTAATTTGGAATTTAAAATGATGGTGACAACTGTCTCATACATATTGAAAACTTGGACAGATGCCTACATTAACAATTCTCTCAGATTTTATTCCATTATGAACTTGTGATGTTCACCTGCTTTATTTGTTCATTGATGGCCTTTGGTGTTGACATACTGCATTGTTATACTGGCTGAAAAATTGGGGGAGAAAGTGCAACACTGACTACTGTGAATGCTATAGCCAGCAGTTGCACAGCTGCATTTCACAGTTCTTTACTTTCACTGTTCACAATCCCCCCCCTTCCCCACCACAATATTACACAATTATATGGCCAGTCAGTTCACTGTTACTAAAATTTAAGCCTCATTAACAGATTGCTGGCAAGCATCAACATACTGCTACAATAGTTTGCTGTTGAACATCTAAGAGCATTAAATACCTAACCAAACAGTTCACAGTTCTTGCAGAATAATACAATACATGTGACACTATTTCTCAAATAAATTGAACATACACTGTCATTGCTTTAACCCACAGCCTATTTGTGTTACACTAATTCTACTGTTCATTTGATGCATTGTTGTTACTTGAAACAGTACATAATTTCTCTCTGAAAATTGGACGTGGACTGACTATCTCGGTACCAAAAATTGGACTTTTATATATCCTCAGCATAATAGGCACTGAAACAATACATTGTTCAGTGTTTAAGTTACAAAAATTACAATTAAAACATAAGTCATTCAGTTAACTGAATACATCAAAAAATTCCTCCTCTTTCACAGTTCCTTCTATCACAAAGTTTAGGCTGAATTATTTGTTTAAATAATGAAATAAACAAAATAGAAAGAAACATTCCACATAGGAAAAATATATTAGAAACAAAGATTCCATGACTTACCAAACGGGAAAGCGCTGGTAGATAGGCACATTAAAAAAAACACACACACAAAATTTCGAACTTTCGCAACCACGGTTGCTTCGCCAGGAAAGAGGGAAGGAGAGGGAAAGATGAAAGGATGTGGGTTTTAAGGGAGAGGGTAAGGAGTCATTCCAATCCCGGGAGCGGAAAGACTTACCTTAGGGAGAAAAAACTCTTTGCCTTTAAATATGTCTGCTTGTGTCTGTATATGTGTGGATGGATAGGTGTGTGTGTGCGAGTGTATACCTGTCCTTTTTTCCCCCTAAGGTAAGTCTTTCCGCTCCCGGGATTGGAATGACTCCTTACCCTCTCCCTTAAAACCCACATCCTTTTGTCTTTCCCTCTCCTTCCCTCTTTCCTGACGAAGCAACCGTGGGTTGCGAATGCTCGAAATTTTGTGTGTGTGTTTGTGTGTTTTTTTTATTGTGCCTATCTACCAGCACTTTCCCGTTTGGTAAGTCATGGAATCTTTGTTTTTAATATAATGAAATAAACAGATATAATTATGCAAACAATGCTTTTGTGACATACCTGGTAATTATTTTGGAATTAATTAATGGCCGGCTTTGCTCATATGTTTTCGAATAGAGCCAGATAAACACTTTGTGATGTTCGTCTGCTGTATTTCTTCGTTGATAGTCCTCGGTGTCGATGTACTCCATTGTCATACTGGCTGAAAAATAGGGGGGCAGGAAGTTCAACACTGACCACTGTAAATGATGTAGTTGACAGTTGCACAGTTGCATTTCACAGTTCTTTACTTTCACTGTTCACAACCCCCAATATTACATAATTGTATGGCCTGTTCACTATTGGAAAATTTTGATAAGCCTCATTAATAGGTTGCAGGCAAACATCAGCATACTGCTACAATAGTTTGCTCTTGAACATCTATGGGCAGTAAAATCCTAACCACACAGTTCACTGTTCTTGCAGAATAATACAATACATGTGACACTATTTCTCAAATAAATTGAACAGACACTGTCATTGTTTTAACCCACGACCTATTTGTGTTACACTAATTCCACTGTTAAGTTGATGCATTGTTGTTACTTGAAACAGTACATAATTTCCCTCTGAAAATCAGCTGTGGACTGACTGCCTAGAGACCACAAATCCATCCTTTATATATTGTCACAATAATAAGTACTTAAACTATACATTGTTTGATGTTTAATTTACAGAAGTAATAATTAAAACGTAACTCATTCAGTTAACTGGATATATCGAAAAACTCCTCCTTTTGAACAGTTCATTCTATAACAAAGATTAGGCTGAATTTTTTGTGTAAATAATGAAATTACATTATAATGAAATTACATAATTTCCCTCTGAAAATCAATTGTGGACTGACTACCTTGGGACCAAAAATTCTGCCTTCATATATCTTCCAAATAATAGGAACTGAAAGTATACATTGTTCAGTGTCTAAATTACAGAAATTACAATTAAAGCATAGCTCATTCAGTTAACAGAATAGATCAAAAAATTCCTCCTTTTTAACAGTTCCTTCTGTCACAAAGGTTAGGCTGAATTATTTGTTTAAACATTGAAATTAACTGATATAGTTATGCAAACAATGCTTTTGACAAACATGTTAATTATTTTGAAATTAATTAAGGGCTGGCTTTGCTTATATGTTTTGTAATAGATACAAATAAACACCTTAAAAATTGTAGTTCTTCTTCTAAATTTATATCTGTTTGTAATCCACAACATAATCTAGGTCAAGAAACAATTACTGATTTCGCCCTATAAAAAATATATTAACTAGGAATAGTCAAAATAAATTATGAAATTAATTACATACACAAAACTAAGCACAAAATTAGACCTGGTTCTATATTCCTTAAGACTGAGGTCCACCCATTCTCTAGGCAAGAAGAAAAATGAAATGAATTTAAGGAGGCAGATGGCAAAACAAGAGAGGAAGTCGAGATCCCAGCTCGCTTTGTCACAAACTCCAAATATGAAGTGTTCCTCGTGAAATGACACTCTTGTAGAAAGTATTTTTGTGATGATGATCCCATCATTTGGGGAGGGGGGGGGGGGGGGGGGGTGCTGTAGAAAGGGAAGTGCATCCTGTTGTCTAAGAATTGCTGTGCCATGTGTTTTCATAGCCAAGCATAAAAGGGTAATTCTATTAGTGGAATATGAATACCTACAAATTGTTTTATGTACAGCATATTAAATTCAATTATTGCAGTGCAAACACACTTAATATGTAGGCATACATCATGGGGGCATGGAGTTGAGAATCTCTGATAAGTATTGTAAATATTGTGGTAGATGTACTAACATTGTCACTCCTGATGTAAAAATCTGTAAAATTGCAATCTCTGTTTAGTAGTTGATCTGTAAAGAATATCAGCCCAGACACGTAATATGTTACAAGGGTTGGAACTTAGTGGCAACTATTTACGACCGATACAAAAGAATTTCATGTTTGCACGTGTTACTGTCCTTCAAAGTAGTCACCAGCATTGTGTAGAACCAGTTGCCAGTGATGTGGAAGGATAGAGTTACCATTAGCAGAGCCTTTTCTGTTGATGGTGCGAATGGAGCGGTCTAAAGTTATGGTGATTCTCGTGTACTACTGTGATGGTGTTATCCTAATGCATTACATTCCTCCACAGCAGACCATCAGTGCAGAGTATTACTGTTAGTTTTTGGAGCATCACCTTTGACCATCTTTGCAAAAGAAGCGGCGACACGTTCTGCGCAATCCACCCATCATTTTGCACAACAACGCATGGGCGCATACAGCACAAGCTGTTGCTGCTCTGTTCGGTCAATGGGACTGGGAAGTACTGTACCATCTACCAGACTCCCCAGACTTAAGTTCTTGTGACTCTGATTTGATTTCAAAGATGAAGAAACCATTTCATGGCATTAGCTTCAGAAGTGTTCCAGAGATTCGAGGGGCAGTAGACCGCTCCATTTGCACCTTCAACAGATAAGGCTCTGCTAACGGTATACTACACCTTCTACATCGCTGACAACAGGTTCTACACAATGCTAGTGACTACTTTGAAGGACAGTAACAAGTGCAAACATGTAACTCAATTGTATCGGTTGTGAATAAGTAGTTGCCACTATTTAAGTTTCAACCCTCGTATATTGGCCCGCTACCCACATGCGATACATCCAGAATACATCTTATTTCCATTACTGTGCCAACATTTAAGGTAAACAGACCAAGTGGCACCAGAATATGGTGACCTATGGAGGACAGTGAACTCTATGAATGATCAACCTGAAAGAAGTAGTGCATGGTTAGGTGTATGTGGGCCTTCCATCAGTGCTCAGTTATTTCCATGTGCAATGAGTGTTCAAAACAGTACTGTGTGGAAAGTAATACAAAAACAATAGCTACATCCCTACCATTCACAAAAAGTGCAAACCTCTTTATTCCTCATTGTCTTCTGATACACAGCATTGAGTGAATTATGCTGCAGCACTGAATAATCAATCCTAATTTTTCTCTAAATGCACTTTTCTCAAGTGAAGTTTATTGAGCCAGAGATCTCAAGTTCAATTTGCACATCTTTTGTTTGTTTGAATACATTCATCAAATATTTCATGAAAAATGGATGTGAAGAAGAGGTTTTGTTATGGAGTCAGTTTATTCACTTGATTCCATGCCATTGATTTCTTCATGTGGGATCAAATGAAAAGTCTTGTGTACAAGGCATCTGTTGAGGCTGAAGAGGATCTTTTGGCAAGAATTTTGTGCCTGTGACATTGCTCAAGTAATACTGGGGCATTCTGAATGGATACAATAGAATTTTGTGTGACAAAAGCCATGTCTGTGTAAATGCTGGGTGACATATTTTCGAACAAATATTGTGAGTGTAGCAGCTGGTGCAGGTATTTGCAAATAAATGGAATTATTACAAAGATGTGTCTGGTTTGATTTTTATTCTCATAAAAAAATAAATCTAAATCAAATTGATAGATTAGCCATGTACTGTCAACTCTGAAATCTTGTACCCTCATCATGGAACAACCTTCTTTGTCAAAATGGCCATCAGACAACATGTTCCATGTATGTAACTTATTAGTAACTTATTCACAGGCTGATGTATGTCATTTGTGTCTAACACAGTTCGGTACCAGGTTATTACAGCACTAACAAGTTCAAGTGGTAGAGGAACTTTTTGTTATCACACAGATATCATTTACAAAAAGAGACAATAATAATAATCATAGTTTTAGACTGGTATTTCATTTACCACATCTTTCAAATTACAAAAATTATGTTTGTCTCCAATCTTAATACTGAATTTTCATAATGTTGTATCATTACTCTTTTCTCTTTACAGATGGAATATTTTAAAGCTTTAGTCTTTCTTTATATTACTCACGAAAGCGGAGATGAATTACTGAACTGTATTATGACTTCAGATCTACATTTACATATCCATGAGTATGCTAAAATTCACAATGTGCCTGACAGATAATTCATCAAACTACTTTGTTTGTTCCACTTTCATTCCACTCTCAAATAGCATTTCGGAAAAATGTGCACTTAAATCTTTCCACATGAGCTCAGCTTTCTCTTATTTTATTATGATGATCACTTTTCCCAATATAGGTGGGGGTCAAGAATGTATTTTTGCATTCAGGGGAGAAAGTTGGTGACTGAAATTTCTTGAAAAGATATTGTTGAGTTAGAAGTGTCTTTGTTTCAATGATTGCCAGCCAAGCTTGCATATCATATTCATGACACTCTTTCCTCTTTTTCATGATAATACAAAATGAACTTCCCATCTTTGAACTTTTTCGGTGTCCTTCTTCAGTCCTGTATAGTAAGATTCCCTTACTGTACACCAGTACTCCAGAAGAGGATGGACAAGCCTACTCTACTGCAGGTAGTCTCTTTATTATATCTGTTTAATCCTCTAAGTGTTCTGTGAATGAAACACAGATTTTGGTTCACCATTTCCAATTTAAGTTGTTTGAAATTGTAATCCCCTAGATTTTTAGTTGAATTGACAATCTTTACATTTGAGTGATTCGCTGTGTAATCAAAATTTAATGGATTCCATGTAGCATTCATATGAATGACCTCATATTTCTTATTGTATAGAGTCAATTGCCACTTGTTGCACCACATAGATATCTTGTCTTCAGTTTGTGAATGGTGTGTTACAGAAAAAGGGCTGGATGGTAAGACACCCGTCCACCAAATAAGACTGTTAATTTTAAAATGTGTGGCTTTGAATTGAAAATTATGGCTTGATTATTGAAAACTAGAGACATATTTCGTCAGCAGGTTTCATACAACAAGAGAATACATTTACTTTAGGATTTATTGTGAAACAGAAATGTCTAAAACTAGGAAAAGGATATGTATGATGAGGTTATAACTCTTCTGCTTGAAAACAAGTGATCAGCTGTGAATCAGCTAGTGCTTTTTGGCAGATTTCAGTGGTGTAGTTTCTCAATGTACAACACCTCTCTTACAACTCACTGTAGGATCCATCCAAGTATATTCATGAAAATAAATATGTGGATATTTACACTCAGAAGAGGAGAAGATGGTGGATAGTGTTCGTATCTGAGTAGTTGACTAGTGGCTCCAGATTCTGATGGTGGCTCACATGACTAACAAAAAACATTCTGAAAAGATGTTGAAGTGTATGGGGATTACATTGAAATGAAAGCATATGTCTACTCAGATTTTATGTGTCACTCAGTTATAAGTTGAGTTTAGAACAGCATTATTCAACTGAAAGTTTTTAGAATAATGGTTTAAACCCAGTACATTGCCAACAACTGATACTGAAACAACTGGGGAGGATTGACAGAGATATAAAACTTATATGAGAAATTTTACAGCTTCTTTGGGTTACAGATGTGCTTATCAGCCAATTTTCTGATTTTAAGTGTTACATTTGTTTCTCCACATGTTGGAGAACATAGTAAAAGGATATTCTATTACTGACTACTATAATTTAGCAGACATTAGTGACTACTATAATTTAGTAGACTATTTGTACCAATGGATGTAAATTATGCTTAACTCTAACATTTATATTAATTGGATCTTACCTGTGACAGTATACAGATTGGTGATAGTGTTCTGTGTGAATTTAGGTAAATTGTCTGTTTGAAGTATTAGATACAGACAGCAAATAAGTAAGAGGAGGGGCAGTGGCTCTTTTCAGAATAGCTGTTTTTCTCCTGATACATATACACACATCAAAAAAAGTTTCGCATCACCCCGATTCCCAGAACTCCTGGAGACAGATGTTGACTGTGGATATTGTATCACAGACATAGTCCCTTTGACTGTTCAAGGAAGTCACTAAACACGTCCAAAGATGTAAACAACCATACATGAACAGTGTCTATTAGATGGAGGGCATCCGACAGCTTATCAGTTCCAGTCATTCCACGAGGAAAGAGGTACACGGCTCATGTTGTCTGTAGTTCAACCATACCTAGATGGTCAATAGTGCAGTTTGATCACGTCCACATTGTTACTTTGTGCCAGGAAGGGCTCTCAGCAAGGGAAGTGTCCAGGCGTCTCAGAGTGAAACAAAGTGATGCTGAACTAAGGTGGAGCACTACCAAATAACCAAGGGGTCGAAACATAACTACTGTGAGTGTCGACTACCCGTGAAAGCATTAAATGCCTGATTTACATTGAAATTTTTTACACGTTTCTACTTATATATACACTATTTTATGCTCATTGTACACAACATATAGCATTGATGATACAACTCAGTATACCTCAGCATATGAAATGGTTATCCTCTATACAATGAACCTAACAAGTAAATATTGAGCTGTACCTTTAAACACTGAATAAGTAGATTGGTATCATCAGATCTGAGTTGTGCTTGGAAACAACAAATTATTTTGTTGGGATGACAGTTAAGTCTATTAATGAGACATAACTGAATTGATAAATATAGTCAGACAAGACATCATTGTAAATTGAAATGAGATGTATGTCAATTTATGCTATAAATGAAAAGAATGTATCATTGTATGAGTGGTACATGAAGCATGTATAACCAAATGAGAGTAAATGTGTACTCATATAATAGGATTCGAATAATGTAACGAAAATAAATCTGACAAAATTGATTAAAATTAAATGGCAAGTAATGACCCTATATGTGAAAAGGGGATAGAATATGTTACAGACTGTAATGTTTATGAGCAATGATAGTGGCATGTCAGCAAATGTATAGGATAAGTGTATTTTGTACTTGTATTTTACTATATTATGTGTACATTATGTTGAAAGGACACTCCATAAACTTTTTGAATTGCAACTGTATGAAGGATGCTCAAAAACAAAGTGCAAAACCATATGAAACCTGACTGCAAAGTGTTAAGTGTACGTGTGTTAAAACAATACGTGAGTGTGTGCATGGTAAATTAAAAATGACAGTACTTCGTTGTAACATGAATTTTCTGTGCTCAACAGTGTCATGAAAGCGGCAAGGAACTTAACTCGTTGACTGATGTTGGTTGTACAGCTGGTCTCCCCACTGAATAAGTGAGAGTGACAAGGTGAAATAAATTCCTCGGGCACTGATATGAAAACTGGTTGTCACCCCATCGAAGATTTCATAATGGATCACACTGCTGAACACAAGCTTTACGAATTTGTGCAGTGAAAGCCACTGTAAATATACGACACAGATGCTCTGGCCTTGTACTCAACATGTGAGCGTGAACTGTGATGATAAGAGATGTTGGTCTGTGTGTGCATACTATGTAAGCTAAACACTGTGCAGATGCTGACTGACAACAGTGGGACTATGTGGTTACATTTGCACTTTGTTAGGAGAGAACACTTATATATGTATGTGTTAAGAGAAGCTGACATGCCCATATAGATTGATAACCATTCAGGATCTCTCCAACGACCAAAAATAAAGGCTATGCCCATACTGGCCAGGATTATCAAACCTCAAAGTGAAATAAGCTCAGATACTGTGCAGCTTCATATGACATCAGTGCACAGTGGGGGGCAATTGTATTGAATCATATTATTTTTTTGTTTTTTTCTTTTCTTATATATAAGAAATACATAAACTGAATGAGCTCTAAGGCAAAGAAGCTGACATAAAGTAAATTAACGAGGTGTTTTGCGGCAATGATAATGTTTTGATATGTTGTTAAATATCTGTATGAAACAAAGCAATAAATATGCTCTTCAATTTATTAATTCATGTATCTTCACCCTTCTTTTCGGGAAGCGGTAGCTTACGGACATATGGTTGGCTCAATCATACCAGCATTGTTAAAAAGGTGTATTTTAACTGTTTGTTAAAAGTAATATAAAAGTTATTAGAAGATGAATATTTATTTGCACCGTTATAAGGTAACTTCTATCTGTTCATCACTTCACTCGCTGCCAAGATTCTGCATTAAGAGGTTCGGTGCAGACAAGAATAATTTACTTGATATACGGAGGAGCATTCCTGCGTTGACATTGTCACAATCAAGACTAACTACAATGGAATTTATTGAAAGTAATGACTCGGACTTGGTAGGCACCTATTGAACGTGGTTTAATTACACTAAAAATGTTGTGCTTCGTGTGACAGATTGACAATTTTAGTGGTTGCAGAGATTATTTGGTATGGTACACTACTGGGAGCAGCAGTATGTAATGCAAATTATGATTATTGACCTTGAATGTAATGGTATTAAAGGTCTGTTGATATTGGTATCAGTTAAATTTCAACCAAGATTGTACACGGATTCATAAATAACCTTCAAAATTTTCTCAACTATTCTCTCCAGTCAATTTTTCCAATTATTCAAGCAATTATTAATCCATTTCCACATCATTATTCACTCTTTAACTACTCTCTCTATAAATTATCTGTTTGTCTGGATTCAGGTATTGACACTTCCTGTTAGTTTCATGGCAGGTAGCATTGTTCATTGCAGAAGTTTATTACAAATACTTGACTATTGAAAACTGGCCTCTGTTGTTGCAGATGGAAGGAACAATTGCCTTTGAAAGATATGAATGTTATTGTCAAAATAATGTGGTATTAATAGAACATAAGCACCCGCTGTTTAATTGAGCTGAGAGAGTAGCAGCTTTTTTTCGAAGTGTCAGCTTCCCTTGTAATTTTCCGAGTTACAGTAAACTGCTGCAAACGCTAACAGTATTAAGCAGGACATTGACAGTTTATTGTTAATGCAGTGGGCAGATTCAATTTCTATCCTTTGTTTGTCTTTTGTGGATATAAAATTTGAATTTGTTCACATCCCTCAAGAATCTCTCATTACAGACTGTCCAGAACATGAAGGAATGAATGAATGAATCAGTCAATCGATCAGTACTTTCCTACGATTTCTCCATCATTATGTTTATTAGCCCATTTCCATAGATATCAGTTCTTAAGCCACTCTGGCAGCATTGAAAACTCTTAACATCTAATTACCCCTCTCAGCACCAACATTTTTTCAATAACAAATATTACCAAAGGGAAGGGAGTACTTTATGTCCACCACAAAAACTTTGGTTGTTGAATTATATTAACAATATACTTTTGAAAGAGGTATTGATGTGTAAGTAGGGTTCGTAACTCGAAAATATCTGTTAGCACACTCTTAGTAATACCAATGCACCTTTCAGTAATGTGTGCTCTCGGGGAGGGGTGTCTACCATGTGGCCAACTCAAATAAATAAATAAAAATATGAAGTTCATTAATTATTTAATTTCATTAACACTATAGCTTACACCACAGTTACCAACAACAAAAGTATCAACTAAACCACCTGAATCAGTGATCCCAGTGAAAGGCATGCTCCACTGCACGGCCGTTGTCATCTTCAGAAGCAACACGATAGCATACACCACTGTCACTAACAACAACAGAATGAGCTAAACCACCTGAAGCAGTGAAAACCATCTGCCCGTCAAACAAAAGAAGAGTGTCACCACCAGGCTACTACAAGGACTTTTTGTCGAAGACAAGCGGCAACCAAACATTGAGGTGAGCAGTGTGACAGTTTCCAATGGCAATATATCACTTATAATTTTTTACCAGAATATTCAGGGCATAACTAGTAAGGTTGCTGAAATAGAAGCACTTTTATATGGTCAGCTGAAGGATATTTCAGTTTTATGTGTGAGTGAGTATTGGTTAAAGGAAGACCAAGCTAGTATTGCTAGAATAACAAGATCTGAAATAGTTAGTACCTTCTGTAGAGAGACTTTTATGGGTGGAAGAACATGCATATATGTTAAGTGAGGAATTGAATGCAAAGGGATTAAGTTCAGTAACATAAACAACATTGAAAAAGTGTTTGAATATTATGCTTGCAAACTTAAAGAACCAAAAATAATAATTGTGTGCATATACCAATCCCCATCAGGCAACTATATGGCATTTTTGGACAGTGTAGAAAGATTTTTTAGTGAATTCAGGAATTTTAGAGAAAATATGGTTGGAATCCCCCCCATGAATCATGGACCTTGCCGTTGGTGGGGAGGCTTGCGTGCCTCAGCGATACAGATAGCCGTACCGTAGGTGCAACCCCAACGGAGGGGTATATGTTGAGACGCCAGACAAACGTGTGGTTCCTGAAGAGGGGCAGCAGCATTTTCAGTAGTTGCAAGGGCAACAGTCTGGATGATTGACTGATCTGGCCTTGTAACAATAACCAGAACGGCCTTGCTGTGCTGGTACTGCGAACGGCTGAAAGCAAGGGGAAACTACAGCCGTAATTTTTCCCGAGGGCATGCAGCTTTACTGTATGATTACATGATGATGACGTCCTCTTGGGTAAAATATTCCGGAGGTAAAATAGTCCCCCATTTGGATCTCTGGGCGGGGACTACTCAAGAGGATGTCGTTATCAGGAGAAAGAAAACTGGCGTTCTACGGATCGGAGCGTGGAATGTCAGATCCCTTAATCGGGCAGGTAGGTTAGAAAATTTAAAAAGGGAAATGGATAGGTTGAAGTTAGATATAGTGGGAATTAGTGAAGTTCGGTGGCAGGAGGAACAAGACTTCTGGTCAGGTGACTACAGGGTTATAAACACAAAATCAAATAGGGGTAATGCAGGAGTAGGTTTAATAATGAATAGGAAAATAGGAATGCGGGTAAGCTACTACAAACAGCATAGTGAACGCATTATTGTGGCCAAGATAGATACGAAGCCCACGCCTACTACAGTAGTACAAGTTTATATGCCAACTAGCTCTGCAGATGACGAAGAAATTGAAGAAATGTATGATGAAATAAAAGAAATTATTCAGATTGTGAAGGGAGACGAAAATTTAATAGTCATGGGTGACTGGAATTCGAGTGTAGGAAAAGGGAGAGAAGGAAACATAGTAGGTGAATATGGATTGGGGGACAGAAATGAAAGAGGAAGCCGCCTGGTCGAATTTTGCACAGAGCACAACATAATCATAACTAACACTTGGTTTAAGAATCATGAAAGAAGGTTGTATACATGGAAGAACCCTGGAGATACTAAAAGGTATCAGATAGATTATATAATGGTAAGACAGAGATTTAGGAACCAGGTTTTAAATTGTAAGACATTTCCAGGGGCAGATGTGGACTCTGACCACAATCTATTGGTTATGACCTGTAGATTAAAACTGAAGAAACTGCAAAAAGGTGGGAATTTAAGGAGATGGGACCTGGATAAACTAAAAGAACCAGAGGTTGTACAGAGATTCAGGGAGAGCATAAGGGAGCAATTGACAGGAATGGGGGAAATAAATACAGTAGAAGAAGAATGGGTAGCTTTGAGGGATGAAGTAGTGAAGGCAGCTTAATAAGTCACAGCTGCAAAATACTAACACGAATTTTTTACAGACGAATAGAAAAACTAGTAGAAGCCAACCTCGGGGAAGATCAGTTTGGATTCCGTAGAAACACTGGAACACGCGAGGCAATACTGACCTTACGACTTATCTTAGAAGAAAGATTAAGGAAAGGCAAACCTACGTTTCTAGCATTTGTAGACTTAGAGAAAGCTTTTGACAATGTTGACTGGAATACTCTCTTTGAGGTTCGCCGATGACATTGTAATTCTGTCAGAGACAGCAAAGGACTTGGAAGAGCAGTTGAATGGAATGGACAGTGTCTTGAAAGGAGGATATAAGATGAACATCAACAAAAGCAAAACAAGGATAATGGAATATAGTCTAATTAAGTCTGGTGATGCTGAGGGAATTAGATTAGGAAATGAGGCACTTAAAGTAGTAAAGGAGTTTTGCTATTTGGGGAGCAAAATAACTGATGATGGTCGAAGTAGAGAGGATATAAAATGCAGGCTGGCAATGGCAAGGAAAGCGTTTCTGGAGAAGAGAAATTTGTTAACATCCAGTATTGATTTAAGTGTCAGGAAGTCATTTCTGAAAGTATTTGTATGGAGTGTAGCCATGTACGGAAGTGAAACATGGACGATAAATAGTTTGGACAAGAAGGGAATAGAAGCTTTCGAAATGTGGTGCTACAGAAGAATGCTGAAGATTAGATGGGTAGATCACATAACTAATGAGGAAGTATTGAATAGGATTGGGGAGAAGAGAAGTTTGTGGCACAACTTGACCAGAAGAAGGGATCGGTTGGTAGGACATGTTCTGAGGCATCAAGGGATCACCAATTTAGTATTGGAGGGCAGCGTGGAGGGTAAAAATCGTAGAGGGAGACCAAGAGATGAATACACTAAGCAGATTCAGAAGGATGTAGGTTGCAGTAGGTACTGGGAGATGAAAAAGCTTGCACAGGATAGAGTGGCATGGAGAGCTGCATCAAACCAGTCTCAGGACTGAAGACCACAACAACAACAACAACAATGGTTGGAATTGGAGATTTCAATGTACCTCAACGGGTATGGGAAGGGGAGGTTGGCAAAACTTGTAGGTGACAGCATAGGTGGGGGTGGTGGGATCACTCATGGGAAAATTCCGGTAGTTGTGGGTGTTAGAGCTGTACCTTTTTTAGATTGAAGTCAGCTGATAGGTATTCCTGCTTAATGGAAGTCTCTCTAACAAAGAAACCACTCTCTACAAAGCTTGGGTATCCGATTAATGAGGGAATTAGTATATTTCATCAAAATATACAAGGTATTAGAGATAAAGTTAGTGAACTGCTTATAGATGTTGACTCTGAAATTATTGGTATATCTGAACATTTCTTAAATAAGGAGATAATTCAGAGGCTTCCTTTACCAGGATACAGGTTGGCTGGCAGCTTTTCTAGGAGCTCTTTGCGGTGTGGGGGAGTAGCCATGTATGTGAAAAACGGTATCCCATTTGAGTCAATTGATGTTTCAAAGTACTGCACTGAAAAGGTGTTTGAATGTTGTGCAGGTGTGGTTAAATTTAGTGGAGCTAAACTTCTTACTGTTGTTATTTATAGATCCCCAGACTCCGATTTCACAACATTTCTGCTAAAGCTAGAGGAGGTTCTTGGTTCACTTTATAGGAAATACAAAAAGTTAGTTATATGTGGTGACTTCAATATTAATTGTATAAGTGATTGTGCAAGGAAAAGGATGCTGGTAGACCTCCTTAATTCATATAATCTTATGCAAACCGTATTCTTTCCAACGAGAGTGCAAGGGAACAGTAGAACAACCATAGACAATATTTTTGTTCATTCGTCATTATTAGAAGGGCATTCTGTTAGCAAAAAGGTGAATGGCCTTTCAGATCATGATGCACAAATTTTAAGTCTAAAAGTTTTTTGTGCTGCAACACATGTTAAATATAGTTACCAACGTTTTAGGAAAGCTGATCCAGTTGCTGTACAGACTTTTGTAAACCTTATCAAGGAACAAGAGTGGCAAGATGTTTATAGTGCTGATACAGTAGACGATAAATATAATGCTTTCCTCAAGACTTTTCTCGTGCTCTTTGAAAGTTGCTTTCCGTTAGAACGTTCAAAACAGGGTACTAGCACAAACAGGCAGCCTGGGTGGCTGACTAAAGGGATAAGAATATCTTGTAGAACAAAGTGGCAATTATATCAAAACGTTAGAATCAGTCAAAATCTAAATGCAGCAGCCCATTACAAACAGTATTGTAAGGTGCTTAAAAAAGTTATTAGGAAGGCAAAAAGTATGTGGTATGCAGATAGAATAGCTAAGTCTCAGGATAAAATTAAAACCATATGGTCAGTCGTAAAGGAAGTGGCTGGTCTGCAGAGACAGGTCGAGAATATAGAATCAGTGCGTAGTGGGGATGTCCGTGTTACTGATAAGTCGCATATATGTACAGCACTTAATAATCACTTTCTGAATATAGCAGGTGAACTAAATAGAAACCTAGTCCCAACAGGGAATCATATAGCGCTCTTAGAAAAAAGTGTTCCGAGACTGTTACCTGAAATGCTCCTCCATGATACTGACAAGAGGGAGATTGAGTTAATAATTAAATCACTAAAGACCAAGAACTCTCATGGATATGACGGGGTATCTAGCAGAATACTGAAGTATTGTTCCACGTATGTTAGCTCAGTACTTAGCCATATCTGTAACTTTTCCTTTAGGAGTGGTCGGTTTCCTGACCGATTAAAGTACTCGGTAGTGAAGCCACTTTATAAAAAGGGAGACAGGGATAATGTTGACAATTATAGACCTATTTCTATGCCATCAGTGTTTGCTAAAGTTATTGAGAGGGTTGTATATACAAGGTTACTGCAGCATTTAAATTCACATAATTTGCTGTCAAATGTACAGTTTGGTTTTAGAAACGGTTTAACAACTGAAAATGCTATAGTCTCTTTTCTCTGTGAGGTTTTGGACGGATTAAATAAAAGGTTGCGAACGTTAGGTGTTTTCTTTGATTTAACGAAGGCTTTTGACTGTGTTGACCACAAAATATTACTGCAGAAGTTGGAACATTATGGAGTAAGGGGAGTAGCTTACAATTGGTTCGCCTCCTACTTTAAGAACAGAAAGCAGAAGGTAATCCTCCGCAATATTGAGAGTGGTAATGATGTTCAGTCCCAATGGGGCACTGTTAAATGGGGCGTTCCCCAAGGGTCGGTGCTGGGGCCACTGCTGTTCCTTATTTATGTAAATGATATGCCTTCTAGTATTACAGGTGATTCAAAAATATTTCTGTTTGCTGATGACACCACCTTGGTAGTGAAGGATCTTGTGTGTAATATTGAAACATTATCAAATAATGTAGTTCATGATATAAGTTCGTGGCTTGTGGAAAATAATTTGATGCTAAATCACAGTAAGACTCAGTTTTTACAGTTTCTAACCCACAATTCAACAAGAACTGACATTTTAATCAGACAGGATGGGCATGTTATAAGCGAGACGGAACAGTTCAAGTTCCTAGGCGTACAGATAGATAGTAAGCTGTTGTGGAAAGCCCATGTTCAGGATCTTGTTCAGAAACTAAATGCCGCTTTATTTACCATTAGAACAGTATCTGAAATAAGTGACATTTCAACACGAAAAGTAGTATACTTCGCATATTTTCATACGCTTATGTCATATGGTATTATTTTTTGGGGTAATTCTTCTGATTCAAAAAGGGTATTTTTGGCTCAAAAACGGGCTGTTCGAGCTATGTATGGTGTAAGTTCGAAAACCTCTTGTCGACCCCTATTCAATAGTCTGGGAATTTTGACATTGCCCTCACAGTATGTATTTTCTTTAATGTCGTTTGTTGTTAGCAATATTAGCTTATTCCCAAGAGTTAGCAGCTTTCACTCAGTTAATACTCGGCAGAAATCAAATCTGCATGTGGAATGCACTTCCTTGACTCTTGTGCAGAAAGGAGTGCAGTATTCTGCTGCATCCATTTTCAATAAGCTACCACAAGAACTCAAAAATCTTAGCAGTAGCCCAAACACTTTTAAGTCTAAACTGAAGAGTTTCCTCATGGTTCACTCCTTCTATTCTGTCGAGGAGCTCCTGGAAGAGATACAAAATTAAGCAAATTCCAGTGTACATTTTTGATTTTCTTTATTTAAACTAACGACTTGTCGCCTGAATATGTTTCTTATATTTCATTTTATCTGTTTCTACAATCGTGTTATAATTTCATGTATTGACTCGTTCCATGACCATGGAGACTTCTCCTAAATGTGGTCCCACGGAACAATAAATAAATAAATAAAAAATAAATAAATAAATAAATAAATGTAAACTTCAAAATAACCTGCCAAAGGTATCTAAACTGAATAATTTCTTATATTCACATAATTTACCACCCACTGGCCATGAAAACAATAGATTGGAAAAAACCTCCAAAGCTACAATTGATCAAATATTTTTTGACTTGCAAACATTTCATCATAATGTAGAAGTGATTGACACTTGATCTCAGATCATGAAACAATGAAATTTAGTGTAAATAATGCACTTAGCACAAATTGTAGGGAAAGTGAGGAATACTTTTATAGAAGACGTATAAATGAGGACAACATTAGGATATTTAATTCTTTGTTAAAAAATTCAAAGTGGGATTAAGTCAAATATGAAAATGCAGATATGAAGTTTGAGTCATGTTTACCTTGTTGCAAATCTAACTATGAAATTGCATTCACTCTTAAGAAAGTTAAATTAAAAACCAGAACAAACACTTAGATAATACAGGGGTTAAGAAAATCTTCAGAGCAACTTAGAAAATTTGTGAAATCAGCTAGGCAAAATCCTACTCTGAAACAGTCTGTACATTGTTACAGAAAAGTGTACAAGAAAGTCATTACAGCAGCAAAAAAATTAAGGAATTCATACATCAACAGAAACAAGGGTAACAAAAATGAAATCAGTTTGGTAGATGATAAATACAAACTTAGGCAGAAGCAAAGCAAAAAGCATATACACTGCTCATAAAAGTGAGGGCAAAACTATAAATGATCCTTTAATTATTGCCACTATATTCAATAGTCACTATACAAGTATAGTACAAAATCTTATAACAAAAAAATAACAAAGTCATATAAAGGCTAATCATCACATCTTTATAAATTGTCCTGTGGTACATATGGCATTCCAGATACAGTAATTAAACATAGCAAATATATTGTTTCTCTGCTGGTTGATATAATTAATGCTTCTTTCAACATTGGTAGTTTCCCTTGAGAACTTAGGCTATCAATAATAAAACCATTATATAAAAACAGTGATGCTTATTATGATAAAAACTACAAACCTTAATCAAAGTTGTTATTTCTCAAAAATTTTTGAAAGACTCGCTGCTTTTCTGAAAAAAGTGGAATTTTTCCAATGAACAAAATGATTTTAGAAAAAAATAGATCATCTGAAACTATTATATATAATGTCCTAAAACTTGTTCTAAATAATGAAGTAACCTAGACTATTTTTAGATTTATGTAAGGCATTTGATGCTATTAATCACGAAATTTTGATGATAGACTATACTGCAATGGAGGCCATGGCACTGCTCATATGTAGATTAAATCATACTTATCTGATAGATACAAAAAAATAGAAATAGTTCATGAAGATAAATTTTACTTTTGTACATATGAGAAAGTTACTCATGGAGTACCCCAAGGATCGGTGTTCGGACCTTTTTTCTTCTTGATATTCATAAATGACTTACCAAGTTATTTAACACAAGATGATGCTGTACTGTTTGCTGATGATACTAGTCTCTTTGTTAAAGCTAAGAATGGGACTGACAGGGGGGGAGGGGGGAGATCAGGAATAATAACTGAATAAACTGTTAAATAGTTTAGAGATAAGTCTCTTTGTTAATAAGTCAGGCATACATCAAGTAAAGTAAATCCTAAGATAATAGTGAAGTTAGGTGAACAGAGAATACTGCAAACTTGAAATACTAAATTTTCAGGAATTTAGTTAGGTGAGCGTCTTGAATGGGATAAACATATAGAATGGCTCAATAAAAAATTAAGTAAATACTGTTACAGATTTAGAATTTTCAAAAATTTCCACAATGAAGAAACAGTGATGAGTGCCTACTGCAGATTTATGCGTGGTCTTATGCAATACAGTGTCGCATTTTGGAGTATTTCAAATCTTCCAGAACACTATTTTACTATTCAAAAACGAGCCATGAGAATTATAAAAGGGGATGCACCTAGGGAGTTGCGTGGGAAAGATTCAGAGAAGTGAAAGTTATGGCTCTTCCATCTACATATATCTGTGAAAGTATGTGCATTTAGAAATCCCGTCCCCAGTTCTTTGCTTTGAACAGTGATTACCATGACTATTAAACTAGGCACAGAACTGATTTTCATATATAAGTACAGGAAGCCCAGTATAATATAAGTGTAATATATACTATCCCAAAATTCTTTTGAGAGTCCTTCCCTTAATAATTAAAAAGATATCAAGGTGCACATCCTAAAAATGAGCTTAAAAAATGCTTATAAGTGAAAATTTTATGTTTTCGAGGACACCCATAACTTCAGTTAAATGTAGCTGTGTGTCTTTGGACATACTGGATATAATGTAAACATAGGAGTTCTTTGTTTTATGTATTTGGTTATCTGTTTGATTTGTTTCTGTTTATGTATTTAATTATCTGTATGATTTGTATACAGACACTAATATTTAAGTTTCTTTGTATCAACATATTGTAGTGCTTTGAGAATTTAAAAGTAAGTTCTGGAACCACTTGACCTTGTGCCACCTTAAACACACGATATTTTAAATATAAGTGTGAGAGAGAGCCTATTTAATGTGCAACACATGTCTGTGTGTGCAGCATTGACGTTTATCGTGGGAAGAGAGGAGCTGGATCAGATGAGCGGCGCCAACAAGTGTTTGCCACAAGCACCACAGACACTGTAGGAGAGGACATGGAGTAATTAAATGCTATTCTTTGCTGTGTTAGTGACTGTGATTGTTGTAAAAAAACGAAAAATGAGCATTTGACTATAGACTTTTAACTTACTTCATGTCTTAGCTCTGAATGAAGCAAGACACATGTGACATCTATGTGTTATTTGGTTGTTAAAACCAGGCAATTGTGATTATATGTGATTGTGTCTATAGGTTATTGGCATAGTTGACTTGCAAGAGTTTAAATATTTGTGTGAAACTCATGGAAATGAAAATATATCAGAACTGAACCCAGCGTATTATGTGAGTATCAAATTATTGTGAGTGAGAGAGTGTCTTCTTTAATTCCTCTAACCAACATTATTTCTTCAGAGAAGAGGTTGTGGAGATTGTCACAGTTGCATATCCAGAGAAGAGGATCAGCTAAATGTTTCAAGTAAGTCAACTGTAGTAAGAGAAGTGTGAAGTTTGCAATCCAGTTTTGCACCGCTTCTCTTGTCACCGAAACTGTTAGAATATGACAAGTTCCATTCATTATATTTAATGAAAGGAACGATCAATGAATATCAGTATCAATAAAAATAAGACAGTGAAGGAGAAGAAAGTACAAATGTTTGACAGTATTTTAGTATCTGATAAGTTTTTTTGATATTTTTTTTCACTTTTCTCCCTTCAGTGACTCATACTTTCTCTTTTACATTAACAGCTTTGCTCGAATCAGACTGCATTAACAAAACCTGTCCATGGAAACATGCCATTGCACATTATGATTTAGACAATTGATCCAGGATAATGTTTTTACTGAGATCAGTTTCATCAGAAAGAAAAAAAAAAGATATTTTTCCATTACTGCTACTTTGAGTGTGCACAAGTATTTGTTTTTGTCTTTAAACACAGACCGATGTAACTGACTTGGACAGTGACATGGAGGTGTCACAACTGTCCATAATCGATCCATGCAACTGTCCAAAATCGATCCATGCTTGTCGCCTGTAACACTGATGGTGCTGCGGGCTGCAAGTGGCCACTACAAGACAAATACGAGAATGAAGCCATGCCCTTGAGGCGATTTCTGCATCATGTGGTGGAATCCCATGGGCAACCTGCCTGGTATAAGGGGGCTATCCGCTGGGAACAGCAGGTCTTATTGATGCTCCATGTGATCTGCATATTATGCTGGCTGCCTTGTGATGACAACTAGCATATCAGACTCAGATTACTCGTAGACTGTGTGATTCTATGCTTCTTGTTCATCATGTGTCTATCCAGTGAATATGGAATAAGGAGTGTAAGTAAGTATAAACTTCAACTGTGGCAATGAGTATTTTTGGGCCTACTGTGCTTCAATTACTCAGACATTGTGAACCCAGAATTGCTGCAGCAGTGGCTGGCACAACAACAGGAACAACATCAGTTGAATAGGCAATTAATGTAGCAACAGTGTCAGCACTTTGTTTTACTGCAAGAACAGTTGTTGTCTGTTAGAGGTGACTTGAACCAGGCTTTTCCCTCTATTTCCTACCTTTGTGGACAGTGTTGATCAGTGGGACACATATTTGCAGTATACAATGCTTTCACTATCATTTTGTTGCATACCAGGCAACCAACATCAATCAGAGGTGATCCTTTTATCTGTCACGTTCCTCTCAGGATGTGTTAGCTTTGCTCCACAAGTTATCTCTTACAGTGAATCCCCATACTTTGTCATTTCCCAGTATTTTCACTTTGTTGTAAGACCACTGCAGAAGCCAGCCTTGGGTGGGGAGGGGGATGGGGAGGGGGGGGGGGGGGGGGGAACATGCTAGGCTTCAATTGTATAGGCAGCAGAAGTTACTATCAGAAGGATTAGGTCTCTGGGCTTCGTGGCCTTAGTCAACAGTGTACTTTCATTTGTTTGGCAGATGCTTGTTGATGATTGTATGCTGGTTCCGTGATTCAAGATTCTCTTCTTCATTTTGCACTGGTTGGGGAAATGCATACAATATGTGCTATGCTGGTCCTTCCATGGATGAGATTCTCAAAATCACTATGGCCTTTGAATGCATGCCAGACTCGGACTGTAGAGGCTAGTTTTGTTTTGCATGTTGGCTGTAAAAGCTGCAAAAACCTGTGTGAAATCTTATGGGACTTAATGTAAAAGCTGCACTGGAAGTCCACGTGCCACTAGCATGCACCAGGAGAACTAGGGTGTGCCGTGTCATTCAAAGTAAACAACTTGTTCCTTGCCGTCATTCTGATTTGGACAGTGACATATTGAGTGTACCCAGTCATAGTTCCTTTTTTCGAGGTTGTGTCTCCTTTCTTGTCTAGCAAGCATATGGGCAGTGTTGTCTTCCTTTGTGTCCTCAGTGTTTCTCTTGGCATTCACTATTGTGCTACCTACACTGGTTGAGTATCTGTTTTGCCTATAGTGTTGGCACCATGCTTCGTGCCAGCACAGTGGCATAGTGATGTCGTGGCCATGCAAATGGGGTCACCTTTTCTGGCCGACATCATTCACAATATTGACTCTGCTTAATCCAGCGTCAAGGAATAGTTCGATCCATGTGATGCTTGGCTCTCCACCTATGTACCCATTTCAGAGGACGGTTACAGCTTCTGGGGGTCATGAAATTCCTTTGCATGGCATGTTTTCAATGGAGGTTTTATGTCAAAATGTGCCCCACACTTTTACATTTTGGTGATTTCTTCTGGCACAGCATAAACTACCTTTAAGTTAGATGGTTTCCCATTTCTGAGAACATGCATTTGGTATTCCTGGACATTCTCTATCAAGGCTTTGAAGATTTGAATTGTTTATTCCATATTTGGGTCGGGTGGCATCTGTCAAGCTACACCTTCACTTGAAGCCAGGTTACACTCCATGCTTCATGCAGGTATGCCCATTTCTCACCTTCTGTGGGAGGGCAGAACTGGGAAAGTTCATCACCCTCAGAAGTGGTCACCCCAGTTTCTTCCAGTCAGTGGGCTTCTCCCCTCATTGTTGTCAAAAACCTGAATGGTTGTGCTACTATTTTAAGGCTGTGAATGACCAGTTGATTGTAGATTTTTTCCAGTTCCATGACAAGAGGACCTGTTTCCCAAGCTCCAGAACAGAGATTGTTAGACGTGATTGATCTGATGGGGAAATATTTACAGCTGCCACTTCATCGAGATTCCTGTGATGTGCTTGTGTTTAAACATACTTTTGGTTTTATCAATATAACCAGCTTCCATTTGGAATCACTAGTGCCCCAGCTGTTTTTCAGCACTTCTTGGAACAGCTGCTTCAAGGTGCCCTCTTGTGTGGCAAATTACTTAGATGACATCATGACAGGAGCATCTACAGCAGAGAACTTCCAGTATTTGCACTCCTTGTTTTCTTGCTTATTGGCTAAGGCCCTACATATAACCTCAGTAAATGTAAGTTTTTACAGCCCTTGCTATAGTACCTCCTATGTAATAAAGGCATCTGTCGAACCAGAGACTATGTACAGGCCACCTATGACATGCCCACTCCCATACTCTGAAAGAAATACCATTCTAGCTGGGGTTGCTATTTCGGTCAGCTTATCCTCCAGGCTGCTAAGCTTCACATTGACTTTTCTGGCCATTTTTTTGCAGTGGATGAGGGTCATTGTGGTCTACTTGTTCCCCAAGTTTCCATATATCCAATCATCCTCTTCCATCTCAGCAAATGTCATTTTGGCCTTGTCTCACACCTTTGCTACTGAGGTTCTCTTGTGGGCCATCATCTTGGACAGTGGCTCCCAGTTTAGCTCCTCTTAGTTCACCAGTTTTTGTGAGCTCCAATGAATTACACACTTGCTAACTGCCCTTTCCACCTACAGCCCAACAGGGAGGTGGACAGGTTGGTGTAGAATTTTCAGAGATGATGTCATCCATGGCACACTCTGCTTCTCTCACACTGTTATTGACCACTCTCATCACTGGGAAAAGCCCTGCTGACATAGTACATGGGCACTCACTGCATACTCTCTTTACACTACTGTCTCCACCAGGACGTCAGCCCCCCTGACTCAGGCCCATCAAGGGTGCGATTATTCAGTCCTGGGTTCCTGCTACAGTTCATAGCCTTCATGCTTCTGGGTGTACTGCATCTCTGCTGGAGGCATTTTCAGCAACGCCACCAGAACCGCCTATGCCCCAGATCTTTGTGATCAGTGCCCCAAAATATAGACACTCATACTCTCATACTCATCTGCCTCTACAGTCACCATCTCTGCTTTGCCCTGGCTGGGTCATCAGTGCCTTGGGGGTTATGTAGTGGCTCATCATGTTGTGGGTGCTGGTGTACACTTCTGTCTCTGTTCAAGTTCCAGTGGAGATGACCCCATTACAGTGGCCACTCTGTGCACAGCCATGCCATTTCTGGACAGTCCTGTGATTGTTGACATAAAGATGCAGCATGTCCTGGACTTAACCCTGCTGGGACCCTCCTGGCCCTCACACTGGCCACTGCCTCATTACCCCCTCATTGCAGCTGGCACAGTAGCGGCTGCTTCCACACCTGTGTGCTATCTTTTGGGGGGGGGGGGGGGGTTGATGTAACCAACTCGGGCAGCTAGATGTAACTATACAACTGTCAAAAATTGATCAATACTTCTGCCAGTGCTGCTGATGGCACTGCAAGCTGCATGTGGCCACCACAAGAAGAAAGCCAGAATGAAGCCATGCCCTGAAGGTGATTGCTGCATCATCTGATGGGATCCCATGGCCAACCTGCCCGATATAAGCAAGTGCCCTGCCGGGAATGGTTGTTCTCATTGGTGCTTTGTATGATCAGCATGTTATGCCAGTTACCTCGTGATGACAACTACCACCTCAGACCCAGATTACTCGTGGACTGTGTGATTCTATACTTCTTGTTCCCCACTTGTTTATCCTGTGAACATGGAATAAAGAGCATTACTAAGTGTAAACCACAACACTGGTCACATGAAATCCTTACATTTGTGATACAATGTGTGTAAGTATTCATCATCATCCCCCCTTTCTTTTTTTTAATTCTATGTAACTGTTTGCCCTATTATCCAAGAACCTTTCATTTCTTGAAGTGAGTGAGCCAATATTCTGGTCACATTACCTCTCTTCTCCAAATTTACTATGAAGTCATACAACCTGTTGATGAGTTTATGTATTGTGACCAGTTGACTGGTGGATAGCAAAAGAATAAATGCAAGAGTAAAAATAGCTTGCACAAGTTTTGGTATATTAAATTGTTAGTTTTGACTGATGGGAATGAGACATGGACTTGTAAATACTGGGACTTTTAGTATTAGAAGAGATTGGAAAACTAAGGAATATTGGAGAACTGGCTGGATTATTAAACATAATTATGAACATAATGAATATGAATTGGAGGCCGCCATTAGATGTGGCCAGGTCAATGGATAGCAAACTCACACAGAGGAATTTCCTTGCTGAATTGTATGAAATCAGAAAATACTGTGTCAGCCAGAGGAAAGGTGGGTAGATGATAGTAGGAAACATGCAGGTGCAACAAGGATGCATATTACTGAAATCTGCAATACGTGGAAAAGGCTAGAGGAGGCCTTATAGTGTTACATGCCATTTAGGCAAATTACATTTCACACTCCTTGTGTAGCACAAGGAAAGGTGATCAGGACAGAATAATATTAAGTATGGAGTAAGTTGTGGAACATGTGTTTGCATGGGTGTTTGTTTTTATAAGTGTAGACATTAAACGGGAGATGTGGAATACGAGGCCGGCCATAGTGGCTTAGCAGTTCTAGGTGCTACAGCCATTTGAACTATTTTTTTGGAATATGAGAAAATGGCAAGGTGTGACGATAAGTAAATAACATCCCCTACTGTGGGCCTTCTACATTTTGGCATTGTGGCTTGGTGGTGGCTTGACTGCCAAGGAGCAGCCACTCTCTCAAGAATGAAAACAAAAGACATGATGATTTTGTGACAAATAAAATATATTGTAATCTTGAATGTCATGTTGAGCCTTTGAGGCACATGTCATATGAAACATTGTCTTCTACTCCAATAAAAGCTGCAGAATGTGAAGAGGTGAAGCCTTTCCTCAGCTACACATTGTGTTTCAGAGGCACAGATTAGCAGGACTCTACTTCATGGAAGTCAGGTACAGCGACCAGAAAGAAAAGGTAAATACATAAGATATTATGTTGTTGACAGATCTTGTGAAGAGTTCTGGCTCAGCTTCATCTATAAGAAGCAAGCCATCAGCTACATAAAAACAACAAGAAAAACACTGATTTGGCTCCCAGTGTACAGGACCCAGAGCATTGGAGCAAAAGGAAGGAGATAAAGAACTATAAATTTACAAAATTTTGAATTTCAACAAGTGATAAATTACAGCATTGCTAAGAACAACCTAAACAAAAGGGGAAACTTAAGTGAATGTACATAACTATATCATCAAAACTCAGTAACAATCTGTTAAGAAAAAAAGGTAAAGGAAATATTGGAACAATACATGAAATCTGAAGACAAACCATTCTTATACTATTGTGTTAGAAGTATTACTGCAAGTTCAGTTAAATATACTTGTCAAGTAAACAACATTGACACATGAATAAAAGGATGTTTTAGCTATGGCAAAGTAATTTCTCATTGGGCTTGGAGGAGAAGATTATTTTGATGGGTTCAGAGAAGATTTCAAATCCTGACATTGACGGGGATGCAGTAGTAGCTGAGAAACATTGCAGGGGTGCTGCTATATGACACAGTGCAGTCAGTCCACATATTGCTGTGTTCAAGACAGTAGATGTGCCGGGGTGGGGGTGGGGGGTTGGGGAGCAAATCGTTGCGGTACGTTGCCATGTATATACAGTTGTATTGGCTACAGGATGAGAGAGTGCAGTTAAGTGGAATGGTGAGATATACAGAAACTAGAGAAATCCATTTCAAAATTTTTTTTTGTCTACACAGTGATACAGTGTTTCAGTGTTATCACATTTAAGGAAAAAATCTGTGGAGTGCAGTAACGTTTTATTAGCACAATGGAGGGTACATAATAGAGAATATTTGTGTTGTATCCCATTATTATTAGAAAAATGGCTGCACAGACTCCAGAATGGTTTAAAGGTTTATTACAACAAATATCTGACGAAATGAATTCTAATATTAAGGAACTATCTGACAAAGTAGATTCAGCAAATACGAAACTATCTGACACTAGGAACAAACTATCTGACAAAGTAGAGTCTAAAACTAATGAACTGAACTGTCTGTCTAGGTAGAAAATATGGAAGAACAACTAAAATTAGAAATAAAATAACATATCAAACAGGAAATAGAAGCTACATTAACTACTGGTACCATTGCAAACACTTTGACCCATTTACGTCAGGAGTTGAAGGATGAGGTCAATAAGAAATGGGATTGAGTTCATGAGGAAGTAAAAGAGAAATTCAAAGAATTACAAGATAAAATTAACAAAGTAGGTCAGTTTGTCGTTAAAAAGTTCAAACAGGTTAAAGAGCAAATCTCAGAGGCTAATGAGTGTGTAACTGTTTTAGAACAATGCAAAGAAGTTAGAGAAATAGTTAACACTCCTGAAATGCTATCTAATTTGGAGAAATGATTACATAAATTTGTAAATTCTGCTGAACAAGAGAAAGTAGAATTGCTTAATACTAACATTCTTTCTAAGGAAGGTGCTGAAGAACACAAAAAAGAATTAACAAGACTATTGGATGGTATTGAGAGTAATAAGCAGGAAATCCACAGGAAGGCAGGTATAAATAACAGTGGGCTATCGAGTAGTTTATTATAGAAGTTACAGTTGGGAAGTAATATTAATTTATCAAACCAGTTTCCGAAATTCAAACCTATTTTTTGTTTTTTTTTGGGAGTATTTGTATCAGTACGCGATTTTCATCATAGCTTGAATTTCAAGAGGGAAATGAGCAAATTTTTTTCTGTGTTGCAATGGACCTTTTAAAGCCCAGAATATTCTGCATTCAAAAGTAGTATATCTAGTAGGTCCTGATATAGGCAAGATAAAGGATTATACAATATAGGTTTGGTTAAAAGACTTAAAGCCCCTGGAAAGTTCACATCCTTTGCAGATTCAGTGTATTGATGACCACCAGTCATCAGAGTTAAATTGTTTCCATGTTTCTATCTTAGTTTTCTCAAGGACAATGTCTATCTTCTTTCACTAGTTATCTTTTATTTATATTATACCTTCTATTAGAAGAAGAAGATGACCCCAACATCGGTATGTGTAGCATATAGTGTTTATTCAATAATAATTGTATTGGTAAATTTACAAAGACAGCCTTGAACTTTTGTAGATGTACTCCACAAAAAGCTAAGAATAAGAATGATTATAGCTGTATTGTCATATGTTAGTAATAGAAAGTGGAGGGAGTTATAGCACTATGATACTTGCAGAGAAATGCTTTAACTCACAAGGTCCTTGCATAAGCTATGAATGTTTGTTGTTGTTGTGGTCTTCAGTCTAGAGACTGGTTTGATGCAGCTCTCCATGCTACTCTGTCCTGTGCAAGCTTCTTCATCTCCCAGTACCTGCTGCAACCTACATCCTTCTGAATCTGCTTACTGTATTCATCTCTTGGTCCCCCTCTACGATTTTTACCCTCCACACTGCCTTCCAGTACTAAATTGGTGATCCCTTGATGCCTCAGAACATGTCCTACCAACCGGTCCCTTCTTCTAGTCAAGTTGTACCACAAATTTCTCTTCTCCCCAAATCTATTCAGTACCTCCTCTATTATGGACACACAACACCGTGATTCCAATACAACATTAATTTATTTCTCTCCGAGGAAATTACATCATGGAATATAAAACATTAATTCAAGGATAGTCAATATTTCCAGATTGTCTATAATTACAAATATCAACCCGCAACACTCTCCCTACCCTGGTCAACTTCTAGAGGAATGACCAGTTGAACAGGGCGTGAGATTATTGATCCTTCTGAAGTTCGTAAGGTTACAGTTAGTATTTTCCCATCTCTTCCTTCATGAAGATCTTCTATCCGCGCCTTCCTCCACATGTGTCGTGGATGAACATCCTCTTGTAGAAGAACAACATCACCCAGCTGGAGTCTTCCTGAACCTGGCCTTGGTTGATGAGTTTCATGGAAGTTTTTGAGCAGGATCAGATATTCTTTCTTCCACCTGTTCCAGAAGTGTTCTACTATCTTCTGCAGCCGCTGAAACTCCTTGGACAAGTCCTTTCTAACTGGTGATTCTGGACCGGTAGGTAGTGTTGTGAGTCGATCACCTACAAGGAAATGTGCAGGCGTCAGTGGCTCAGATTCCTCTCCCCCTTGCGTAATTGGTCTAGAGTTTAGTGCTGCTTCTATGCTGGCCACGATTGCGTTGAGACCTTCTTCGTCCAACTGTGACTGTCCTAAAACTTTTCTCAGGCAGCGTTTGACAGATCCCACCATCCGTTCCCAGAATTCTCCCCACGAAGGCAAGTGTGGAGCGATGAATTTCTAAGTGATGGCTTGCTGAGCGAGGTACTTGTGCATCTTGCTTGCCATGAGAGCCTGCCAGAGCTCTTTCAACTCTAAGTGCGTGGCATGGAAGGTAGTAGCATTATCAGTGTAAATTGTGCTGGGCACTCCTCATCTTCCAACAAACCTTTGTAGGGCTTGAAGAAATCTGTCAGTTGACATATCTGAGCTTAGTTCCAGGTGTATGGCTCATGTTGTTGCGCATGTGAATAGAGCAATATACGCTTTCTTCGTAATATGTCCTTGTCTGACATATAATGGACCAGCAAAGTCAATACCTCTTACTGTAAATGGTTTCAGTGGTGAAACTCGTTCAGCTGGTAGTGGGGCCTCAGTTTGTTGAACAGCATGAGCTTTCACCATCTTACAAGGTAGCAACGGTGTAGAACATGTTTAATTGCCTATCGAGCTCTAAGGATCCAGAATTCTGTTCTCAGTTGAGATAACACTATGTTTACTCCAAGGTGATGCAAACGAATGTGAGTCTGCTGGATCAGTAAACATGTGAAATGATGATGTCCATAAAGAAGAATCGGGTGGCGTTGATCTCTGGTTCATTCTGCAAACTGCAGCCGTCCACCGAGACGAATAAGACCATTATCCAAGAATGGGTTGTAGTGAGCCATCTGAGAATTACGTGGTAGAGGCATGCTGTTGTATAGTGCATGCAGTTCGAGCGCAAAATGTTGCTGTTGAATAACTTGAATCCAGTTAGTGCGTGCTTCGCCCAAATCTGATGCTGTTAGTTCTCCAGATGTTCTTTTTTTCTTTCAATAAGTGCCATTTAAAGCGAAGTACGCATCCTGTAACTCTTAACAGCTTGAAATAGCTACTGTACCATGTAGCTGTTAAAATAGGAATTGTTGTTTGTACCATGAAGAATTGGTCTGCTAATTTCTTCTTTTCTGGCAAGGAGTGCTCTTCCGTCTGTAAAATTCGAGGCCACTGTGTTCTGTTCTTTGTTAACCAAGCAGGTCCATGGAACCATACAGAAGCATGGTGAAGTTTATCTGCTGTGGTACCTCTGGAGGTTAGATCAGCTGGATTTTCGTCACCAGGGCAGTGCCTCCACTGTGACGGATTCGTTAGTCGTTGTATTTCCGTAACACGGTTTGACACAAAGGTTTTCCATTGATTAGGGTCATGTTGTATCCAGTTGAGTCAGTCCACAATGTTGCACGACTTGCATTACAGCTCGTGGCCTTACAGAAATAATGAAGTAGTCTTGTTCCAAGATGTGTCGCTAGAAGTTCCAGCCGTGGAAGAGTTATTTTTTTGATGGGAGCTAATCGGTTTTTACTGCAAACTAAATTGACTGATACCATATTTGTTGTGGTGCACCGTACATAAAGGACTGCTCCGTAGGCCTTTTCTGATGCATCGCAAAAGACATGGATTTCTGGCTCAGTGTTTTCAGATACACCAACCCATCGGGGAATTTTTATGTGTGAACATCATGGCAATGTTGATACCCACATTCGCCAGTGTTTGCTAAGATCAAGGGGTAAAAGCTCATCCCATTCAATTCCTCTTGACCAAATTTCTTGAAAAATTATTTTTGCAGTGAGGGACACAGGCGACAACAAACCCAGTGGGTCATAGAATCTAGCAGTGTTTCGTAGTACTTCTCGCTTAGTGGATGATTTATAACATTGTCGGTAACATTGTTGTGAACAACACTGAGCGTATCAGTCTGTGTGTTCCAGTGCACTCCCAGTACCTCCGTATCTGTAGTGTTTATGACACCTTCTGATTGCCATATTCCAATCAGTTGGCTTGAATTTGCGGCCCACTTTGCCATTGGTAGACCGATCTGTCCCATGAGTGATGTAAGCTCATAATATAAGTTAATTACGGCATTGTCATCTTTAGCACCTGCTACAAAATCATCCATGTACATATTATCTTCAACAAGTAAAGCAACTTGCGGAAAATTCATTTTGTGCATTACAGCAAGTTCTTCAGCGTGGCTGCAAGGGGAAATGGACTGCAGGTAAGTCCGAAAGGTAGCCGGGTGAAGAGGTATGTAATCCTTTCGTCAGTTGTAATATAGTTTCCTTGTTGATCTACAATTACTTTGTACCAAAAAAACCTCGTGAGATCTCTATCTTTCCTGTGAAGAACTAACTGTAGAAATGCTTGTTTCATATCGGCAGTTAAGGCTACTCGATGTAGATGATATCTCAGTAATATTGAAAGAATGTCAGGAAGTAAATTAGGACCTATTTCTAAAGAATCATTCAATGAACGTGCATTCTGGTCATGCGACGAACCATCAAATACAATCCTCCATTTGATGACACCTAACTTTCCTTTCTTTACTGCATGATGTGGTAGATAAAATGTGTCACGCAATTTCTGTCCAGAAGGGGTGACTTCCACATGTTTCTTCTTGATGTGTTCTATCATTTGCGCCTCATAAATTTGTTTCAGTTTCTTGTCCTTCGTAAATTTTTTCTCCAGTGAAGACATGACTCTTCTTTTGTCTTCGATGCAGTAGGATTTTGAGAAATCTTGCAATAACGCCAATTCCTTCTGATTCAGAGTTGTTGTTTCATCTTCTGTGATTCCCATTGTTTCTAAATTCCAGAAACGTCGTAAAATATCGTCTGTTGTTGTCGCTGTCTCTAAACTGATGTACTTTGCCATCACAAAGTTAGCCATGGTGCTTGATTTGCTTCCACTAAGAATCCAACCTAGAATGGAAGGTACCAGAACAACTGATGACGTTATTCGGATCAGAGGGGAATCTTCAACGATTTTCCAATAGTAATCTGCTCCAATAAGAATCTCAATGGGAAGACCTTCTGTACCATCTCTTAAGGTGCGTTTACACTGCGATTTGTATCGGCACATGTATGAGATACATGTATATGCGACTTTGCGACATGTATCGCGACTTGTATGAGGTGACAAGTATCAACCTCATAAATGTATGAGCATGCGTTTACACTGGTTGATTTGTATCACTGTACGATGGCTTCCGACGACGATTTGGAAGATTTCACATTTTTATGTGCTGGTACACTTACTCTTTTGGAAGATGATAGGAAGGAAAGGTGGAGGAAGCGTAGATGGTGGCAGAGAGAGTTTCTTCGCAAACGCGCTACTCACGGAGCTCACGTTCAGGAATTAACGCTAGAGAATGGCGCATATTGTAGAAATTATGTTAGGATGAGTATGGAGGATTTCCGCGGTTTGTTATCTCTTGTGGCTCCTCTTGTGTCCAAAACCAACACAAACTTTCAGGAAGTGATGCCACCAGAGGATCAGTTGGCAGTAACACTCCGTTTTTTGGCCACTGGGGATTCCTTTTCGACGTTAATGTATCTGCATAGAACATCAAAAAAGTGCCATATGCAACATTATTCTTCGTGTTTGTGAGGCCAGTGCAAGTTTTATCCCAAGAAGTGAAGGTAGAAGTTTTATATATATCAGAGTATGTAATACATTGTATAATTTTTTCATGCTTCTGGCACGTATATCAATTTTTTGCTATTATTCCGGCGGCCTCGCTTGATAATGTTGACAACGGATGCTAATGCTGACAATCGTGTGTGAGACGTTGGCATTAGCAATCGCACGACAGTGCAAATGTTTTGTCATGAAATCTTCGTTTTACGATGGCAATTACTTTTAACGAGCAGACGAGGGTACATACAAGTTACTGTCAACCAGGAACAGCAGCACCAATTTTCTACCATGTCGTTGATGTTGCCAACATAACCACGTAAGGCTGCTGGAATAGGAACTAAAATTTTAACGGCACATACATTTTGCACCAAAAATTTCTCAAATTTTGCTGAAATGGGTTAGCTTTTAGATCTTTGGAGCGACTGACATGCTTCACTCAGTAATACAATATCACAATTTCTGAGCACACTTTCTGCACAGTAAAGATATCTAACAACATTAATTCTAGTATTGCCATTTTCATAAATAAATCTGAGCTTATTGGCGACCAAGTCACCCAAGTGGGTAAACAGGTCCCTTTTTCTGCCTGCTAAATTGTCGCCAACATTTCTTAAGGTCTGTAAAAGACCTTCTCGGTCTTCATCCAGGTCTCTCCTGGCTCTCTTCAGTGCACTTGATCTACCACTTCCACTCGGACTTGGACTGGTACAGGGTGACACAGTTGCAGATCCACTTTCATGTGGAGGCACAGAGATGACTGGAGTGGTTTCCACTTCCACAATGTTTTGTGGGGGCGTGGCAAATGTCACCTCCTCCATTTCTGTTACATCGAAAGGGAAACTAATGCTTCTTTCTCCTTCTCCTTCACCATCTCCTTCTGTGGCTGGGGCTTCCATGACCTTTAATATACATAACACATTTCTAAGGCAAAGTGAGTTATATGTTATACATACATTATAATCAAAGTATCTTAATTTATTGAGAATTTTTTGAGTGTCCATGCGTGGATTAAATTTAAAAAGTAACAATTTTCTTTCCAGCTTCCTGCTACTGAAGAGGAATGGCTGAAAATTGCCAAAGAATATGAAGAAAAATGGAATTTCCCCAGGTGTTTGGGAGCTATAGATGGGAGGCAAATTGACATTGTGGCACCACCCAACAGTGGAACAGTTTATTTTAATTATAAAGAGCGCTTCAGCATTGTAATGCTAGCAATTGCTGATGTTAATTATAGAATAATTTACACTGATGTTGGCACACACGGGAGGATTTCAGATGGTGGTGTCCTTAAAGACAACACATTTTACAAAATGTTAGAAACGAAAACTCTAAACATACCACCATCAACTCCTCTTCCTGGTAGGAGCAAGCCTGTTCCATATGTTCTCGTCTCTGATGAAGCCTTTGGCCTAGAGGAAAATATTGTGAAATCATTTCCAGGTCTGCATGAAAAAAATAGTTGGCAACGTATTTTTAACTATAGAGCATGCAGAGCAAGAAGAGTAATAGAAAATTTATTTGGGATTATAAGTGCTGTTTACAGAGTGCTGAGGAAGCATATGCTTCTCAGTCTGGAAAAGGCTCCAGTGGTGGCACTAGCCTGTGTTTATTTACATAATTTTCTTCAAAACAGAAAATCTCAAAGGTATTGTCCAGCAGGAACATACGACAGTGAAGGGACACCCATACTGTGCTGGAGCCACTGCCCAGAACTGGCCGAAAAACTTCATTGCTGAATGACAACAGAAGAGAATATGCTGAATACTTCTGCAGTATGCAGGGCTCCATCCCATGGCAGTATGGAAAATAAGTTCCACATCATTGTTAAATGATGACATAAAGTAATATGCTCTATTCTTCTGCAGTATTCAGGACCTCAACCCATAGCAGTATGGAGAATCATGTTTTTCAGTGAAATTGTAAATATTCACATTATGTAAAGCATTAGCACGAAAAAATGTTGCCAAATATATGATTAATAAAATAATATAACAAATTTACTGACTGGTACTACTTCATGTGTGCTCCTATGAGAGAGTGGTTTGTAATTGTCTCTTATGAACTGCACACTTTCAAAAGCATACCATGAAGAGTGGTACACATTGCTTGTAGCACTTCCAGTTCCTTTGCTGCTCTTCCTTTTCACTAACTCGCGACTATATTGGCTTTTTAAATTATGCCACTTGTCCTCACATTCCTTCCTTGACACGTTAAATGCCTTGGCGATTTCCTCCCAATCGTCGTACCTTTTCTGAGTGTTCTTATAGTCTCCTAGTTTCACATCCCATATACAGGGATGCCTGCGCACTGCCTCTGTAAAATGCAGTGTATTTTATTTTGACTAAGAAGTCATGGCAAATTTTAAAGTGTTACACGTGGGTACAACACACGACACAATACACAAATAACTACACAACAAATGACAGTCGGCACCTCCAAAACTCAAACGGCCGCCAAAGAGCCTGGTACTACACATGCGCTAATCGTCAAAATAAGCGGCAGGCGACAAGACGACAGGAAATGATAGTACTGCGCATGCGCGAGTTCTTAAAATCTCGCTCATACATGTTATGTATATGGCCAAAAAGCGATATACCAAATGTATACGCGACATGTATGAGCTCGAGGGTCCGCATACAAGTTCCGTGAATTTTTGTATGAGGTGATGTATCGCGACATGTCAAATTGACATGTCGCTCATACATGTCGCGATACATGTATCCCAGTGTAAACGTACCTTTAGGTCCTCAAACTGAAGTCCCTGTGTGCGTACAAGTTTTCTGTTTTCTTAAATCGGAAGGCACAGTTGGGTGTGCGGAAAATGAGTATGTGGTTTCAAACGCAGTCATAGACGTCTTGGAATTAGTCCATGTATCCTGTAGTGTGAATCCTACAACTCTTTGATGCGTTGAAGTTGTGGATGGCATTTCAAAGGTGTTAACAGATAGATCACGATGTTCTATAGTTCTTAAACCTAGCTCATCAATCAGGAACTTGGAAATGAAGCTTGAATGACTACCACTATCCAGAACGCAGCGAGTAAGTTTGCTTAATCCTGCGGGTCCACTGACCCAAACTCGAGCTGTCTGAAGATAAGTAAAACCTGCTTATCTTACGTCGATTTTCCCTACAGATGTAGAGCTAATTTGCTGAGGGGATGAAGAAGAGGCAGAAATGTCAGTACAGATAGCTTTGTGATGACTTTTCTTGCACTTAGAACACGAGACCTTGCCCTTCTTACTGCAGTTTCTAGCATTATGACCTTGGTTTAGCCATATAAAACAACGATTATCTTGCTTTAGTTTATCGATACGTTGTTGGCTGTCAGTTACTATGTTGCAGTCTTGGGCCCAATGAGAGCGAGCTTCACAAAATACGCAATATGGTTGTATCGGTACTTCTCGTTTAGGCTTACGCGGATTTTTTGCTTGCTTTGAATTTATGTGAAGCGCTGCTGCAGTGGGCATGAAGCTAGGAGATGACTGATATTCTGTACGAATCTTTCGTGCAGTGAGAGCACCACGAACTTCTTCTTCCAAAAAGTTAAGTAGTTTCAGTACATCTCCTTCTGCTACATCGGTTCTTCTAGCATGAATGACCCATTTCTGGCACATTTCAGCGAGATTTGCTCGCAGAATCTTCGGAGTGAGAATTTTACCGTATGCCACAACTTCTTCTCATAAGGCACGAAGTGCTTGAATATGACGGTTACATTCCAGGAATGTACTGTTCAGCGTTTCAGGTGTCGCTGACTGTGCAGGCTTTAGCCCATCTAAATAATCGAGGTGCGCCTGTATAATGCGATTGCTATCTCCGTATCTATTCAATAAAATTTTCTTTGTTTCTTCATACGTGTTAGCCGTTATAGGTATTCCATCTACTAGCACCTTCGGTTCACCTGATAGATACCCTCGTAGGAAAACATGTTTGTTTACTGTAGAAAGGGATGGGTCTTTATCAATGGTCGATTCAAATTGTTCCCAGAAGCGGGACCACATTTCGACATCTCCACAAAATGACTCAAGCTTAATTGCTGGTAGCTTGTCAGAGTGGAATACAGTTGGTTGTGTGAGCACTGGTGGTCACGTGATATTCATCTGCGATGTTGAGGCTGAAAGCTTGTAATCAATTGCTTTTGTAGCCTTCTGTATAACACGTTTGACTTTGTCTATATACTCCTCACAGCTCAGCATGTCTGCATTGTATTCATCGTCAGAGAGAAAATTATGAATAGCGTCATCTAATGAAACGAGCTTCTCTAGAGTTTCTTGAAGACGTTCCCTGTAATGTTAAAAATCATCAAACAGGCTTTCTATGGTAAGAGCATCAACAGCCGCACAAAACCGCGTAGCATTAGTCCTCTCCCTAGTTCGCTTTCTTTTGAAGTTTTCTAACTGTATCTCTGATTCGTCCTGCATTATGTCCTACTAAAGACGGCTGTTGTAAGATTGTTTACCAGTGCGTTTGTGAATAGCTTAAACGTTTAACAAATAGCGTATGTGCAAACGTAAGTAAATGAAAACCTTTTAATAAAACTAGCTACTCTGAGTGCAAATTTCAGGCTTGCAATACAAAGCCGCAAAAATTGTTTTGAAGCAACCAGTTCATGCGATCATATTGTATTGGAATGGACTTGGCTTGTGATGCGGTCTGATGTCATCTCTTGTTTCCTACAGCGTGAAGTAAGCCGTTAATTGTTGAAATCATGCAGGAAATTGCAATTTCTTCCCGGGTTTTGGCACCAAAATATTACGGACACACAACACCGTGATTCCAATACAACATTAATTTATTTTTCTCGAAGGAATGTACATCATGGAATATAAACCATTAATTCAAGGATAATCAATATTTCCAGAGTGTCTATAATTACAAATATCATCCCGCAACATCCTCATTAGTTATGTGATCGACCCATCCAATCTTCAGCATTCTACTGTAGCACCACAGTTCGAAACCTTCTATCCTCTTCTTGGCTAAACTATTTATTGTCCATGTCTCACTTCCATACATGACTGCACTCCATACAAATACCTTGAGATACGACTTCCTGACACTTAAATCTATACCCAATGTTAACAAATTTCTCTTCTTCAGAAACGCTTTCCTTGCCATTGCGTCTTCATTTTATATCCTCTCTACGTCAACCATCACCAATTTTGTGCTCCCAAAATAGCAAAACTCCTTTACTACTTTAAGTGTCTCATTTCCTAATCTAATTCCCTCAGTATCACACGATTTAATTCGATTACATTACATTATCCTCGTTTTGCTTTTGTTGATGTTCATCTTATATCCTCCTTTCAAGACACTGTCCATCCCGTTCAACAGCTCTTCCAGGTTCTTTGCTGTCTCTGACAGAATTACAATGTCATCGACAAACCTCAAAGTTTTTATTTCTTCTCCATGGATTTTAATTCCTACTCCAAATTTTTCTTTTGTTTCCTTTACTGCTTGCACAATATACAGATTGAATAAGAATGGGGATAGGCTACAGCCCTGTCTCACTCCCTTCCCAACCACTGCTTCCCTTTTATCCCCCTTGACTCTTATAACTGTCATCTGGTTTCTGTACAAATTGTAAATAGCCTTTTGCTCCCTTTATTTGACCCTTGCCACTTTCAGAATTTGAAAGAGAGTATTGTAGCCAACATTCTCAAAAGCTTTCTCTAAGTCTACAAATGCTAGAAATGTAGGTTTGCCTTACCTTAATCTGTCTTCTAAGATAAGTCATAGGGTCAGTATTGCCTCACATGTTGCAGCATTTCTTCGGAATCCAAACAGATCTTCCCCAAGGTTGGCTTCTACCAGTTTTTCCATTCATCTGTAAAGAATTTGTGTTAGTATTTTGCAGCCATCACTTATTAAACTGATAGTTTGATAATTTTCACACCTGTCAACACCTGCTTTCTTTGGGATTGAAATTATTATATTCTTCTTGAAGTCTTAGGGTATTTTGCCTGCCTCATACGTCTTACTCACCAGATGGTAGAGTCTTGTCAGGGCTGGCTCTCCCAAGGGTATCAGTAGTTCCAATAGAATATTGTCTACTCCCGGGGCCTTGTTTTGACTTAGGTCTTTCGGTGCTCTGTCAAACTCTTCATGCAGTATCGTATCTCCCATTTCATCTTTGTCTACATCCTCTTCCATTTCCATAATATTGTCCTCAAGTACATCGCTCTTGTAAAGACCCTCTATATACTCCTTCCACCTTTCTGCTTTCCCTTCTTTGCTTAGAACTGTGTTTCTATCTGAGCTCTTGATATTCATACAAGTGTTTCTCTTTTCTCCAAAGGTCTCTTTAATTTTTCTGTAGGCAGTATCTATTTTACACTTAGTGCTATATGCCTCTACATCCTTACATTTGTCCTCTAGCCATACCTGTTTAGCCATTTTGCACTTCCTGTCGATCTCATTTTTGAGATGTTTGTATTCCTTTTTGCCTGCTTCATGTACTGCATTTTTATATTTTCTCCTTTCATCAATTAAATTCAATATTTCTTCTGTTACCCAAGGATTTCTACTAGCCCTCATCTTTTTACTTACTTGATCCTCTGCTGCCTTCACTATTTCATCTCTCAAAACTACCCATTCTTCTGCTACTGTATTTCTTTTCCCCGTTCTTGTCAATCATTCTCTAATGCCCTCTCAGAAGCTCTCAACAACCTATGGTTCTTTCAGTTTATCCTGGTCCCATATTCTTAAATTCTGACCTTTTTGCAATTTCTTCAATTTTAATCTACAGTTCATAAGCAATAGATTGTGGTCAGAACCCACATCTGTCGCTGGAAATGTCTTACTATTTAAAAGCTGGTTCCTAAATATCTGTCTTACCATTACATAATATATCTGAAACCTTCCAGTGTCTCCAGGCTTCTTCCATGTATACAACTTCCATTCATGAGTCATGAACCAAGTGTTAGCAATGATTAAGTTATTCTTGTCATTTTGTTGAAGTATTTTTTACTCTTGTTTGGTTTTACATTCTTTACAGAACGTTCATTCAAAAATAGATTCTTTTTTCCTTTATGGCATAAATTGTCACACATGTAATTTCAATTTACAATGACTTCTTGTCGGAGGATATTTATCAATTTCGAAGAATTAAAGAAGTAAACATAGTCGCTACAACAGATTCTAAGCACTGTTCAAATAACTGCGCATGGCATCGCCTTTCTAGCATTCTCCAGGAAGGATCTACATGCTACAGGGTTGAAATTTCACGGAAAGACATTTATGTGCTCAGTTACGTCTCGGTGCTAGACTTAACTGTGATGCCAAGAACAAAGTAGTTTGTTGTTTATAAACACAATGCAAACCTCACTATACCAGTCGTATTGAATACTTATTCTTTATTTAAAGAGCACCTCAGAGTCTACTTGTTATGTTCATTGTATAAAGGATAACCATTTCATATGCTGAGGTATACTGAGTTGTATCATCAATACTATATGTTATGTACAGTGTGTGTAAAATAGTGTACATATAAGTAGCAATTGTGTAAAATAATTTCAATGTAAATCAGGTATTTGAAGCTCTCACGGGTAGACTACACTCACAGTAGTTAGGTCTCGACCCCTTGATTATTTGGTAGTGCTCCACCTTAGTTCAGCATCATGATATGCGACGTACTGCAACTGTTTTCCTCTACACATATTTTCGCACTATCACATTCATACATATCATAAACTTACAACTATATTTACTTGTGGTGCGGTCCTTTCTTTTGTTTATATGGTACCTAACACTCGACAACCATTTATCTTCAATTTAGGACATGTCGATGCATCGTTTCCTGGAAGAAAAAACTTAATACTAACTTAAAACTAAATATTCATAGATAAGTGTACAGTGGCTTGATGATCACTAATACATCTTTCATGTATTCAGCCATGTATTCATTTACTTCAGTGTGCAGTCGTGCTATTACAAACTCATTTAATGTCGTGTGTGTCTCTACTTACATTGTAAATCTGAAAGATAACGTGTATTATAGACGTGGTGCGACATCTTACTCAGATTGTCATTATGTTGTACTCGTTTACCTGCAGCAAGAGTTTTCTGGTCCCTCAATTATAATTTGTACATATACTTTCAGTACTTAAATTTGTAAATGTATAGATATAATGTAGATAGTAATGTAAATTCAGCAAATATTTCATAGTTTAGGAGCCCTTTCCATGTATATAATCCCTTAGCTTATCATTGTCTGTGTGTATTGTGTAGATAGTTGTAGTTGCAGTATAGACTCTCCCTTAATTTTTCATGTCCCAGTTTATGCAATAGGTTTTTAAAATGCTAGTGCATGCTGTAGCTCATAGGGTTTGTTTGTTTTGGGTGCTCCAGCACTTTCAGCTGTGTCTGGCATGCACATGCCTGCAGTTTGTTGACTAGCTATCTCCCCAATGTGCATGCGCTGCGTTGCTCTGTTACCACTAATGTCACGATGAGTTGTGTATTGCGGTGTGCACTACCATGTGTTTCACAAGTTCGGTTATTCATTTACAAGTGGCCTACATGCAAGGTGAAGCATTGTGTTCAAAGTATCGTTGTCCCTAGACACATAAAAGTAAAATTCTTCCTTGTTACATGCACTCATCATTTTCACATTTGACAATTAAGAAAAACTACAAACAAAATTTTTCTTAACAACGGACAACATGAATTCTGGAATGTAATTTTCCAGTATCCCAAATCTAATACTATTATACATATATACAACTTAGAGGGTATACAGCCCTTCTTCAATATATAAACGTTCTCATGTCATTGTATGGGTAAAGGCACTTGTCTTTACCCATGTTCATGTATGCCAATCTGTATGCTCCCGGATAGGGGATTTTCGTAATTATGTATGATCCTGTGTATAGTAATTGCCACTTACCGTTCAGTTTTCCAATTTTTGTGGATTTGGGATGTGTTCTAAGTAACACCTTTTGTCCTATGTAAAACTGTGTTTTACGTTTCAGCTTTCTGTCATAAACACGTTTTGTATATTTAGCCCAGGTTTCAGGGTGGATTACTGCTTGTCGTATTTTATCATCCAGTGATAATTCTGGTATCGGTATCTTGGGCAAAGGTTTTTCCCATTTGTCTACCTGTTTGCAATAGAACATCAGCTCATGTGGTGTAAATCCAGTTTATGTATGGAGAAGGTTGCTACCAACTTGTAAGAAAGGAGTGACATATTCAATCCACTTGGTATGTTTACGAGGTATATAGTTCATCACAAACCTGTTGAATTCCTTAAACACCCTTCCTATGGGGGATGCTTCGGGATGAAATTTGGATACTAAAATGTGTTGATTTTGTTGGAATCTATAAACTCTTTCCATTTACATCCCACAAAATATGAGGCATTATCTGTTAACATGACTTCTGATTTTCCTACTCTTGTAAAATAATCCTCTTTAATTCATATTGTAATTTAACTGGCCATAACTTTCTGTACAGCATACAGTTTTATGTATTTAGTGAAAATATCATACAGGCCTACTATTTATTTGCCTCCCTGTTTACCTCTGGGGTAGGATCCAGCCACATCTAATGATACCTTTTATAGAGGTTTCTTAGCCACAATGATATGTAGTTCTATCTGTTTGTAGATGTTAAAATGTTTTTCTTTCTGGCAAACAACACACATTCTTACCATCTGTAATACTCTTCATCTAAGGTTGGGGAAATAGCAGTATTTAGCTATTTTATCAGTGCATTTTGCAGTCCCATAGTGGCCCCAAGTATTGTCTGTGTATAAGATAAAATCAACCACATATTCCTCTGGCAATCACATGCACCATTGTGCTGGTTCCGGAGGGTCCATACGGGACAGAACACCTTTGTGGATAGTGAAGAATCTTTTTAATTTTTCATCACCGTTATGTGCAAGTTTTCCTCTTACCTTACTCCACTGTGTGTGTTCCTGCTGTATTTGCACATGTGGACATAGTATGGTCAGAGTGTTTTGTGCTCCATCAACATAACTCTTATCTCACCTTCATGCTCTAAAAGAGCGTTGAATTCCTCTAAGCCTTGTGGTAGTCAAGAAAGAACATCAGCTATTACATTTTGATTTCCTTTTGTGTATACTATTTCAAAATTGAATTCTTGAAGATACATACACCAACTGGCTATCCGTCAGTGTACCAATTTACAAGTTAACAAAATCGATAGGGACTGATGGTCACAGTACACTTTTGTATGATCACTTCAAAGGAAATACTCAAACTTTTTAAAGGATCAAATTACAGCCAAACTCTCTAACTCTGTGACTGAATATGAATGTTCAGTTTCGGATAAAGTGTGACTGGCATAGCTAATTACTTCAGCGATGATATTTTCCTCTTCTTCTACCACTTGAAAAATGTGTGCATCCAGACTGTGAGAAGATGCATCGGTGCATAAACAAAAATCTTTCTTCATTTCTGGTTGAGATAAAATATTAGCATTTAATAGGGCTTGCTTAATGTTTTTGAAATCGGTTTGACATTGCTTGTCCCATACGCAAAGTCTGTTTTTCTGGAGAAGATTGAGTAGAGCATCACTGATCATAAGTTGGTTAGGGACGAATTTACTGAAAAATGGCTTTAATTGTCTCTTGTTTTGAGGAATATGGCAGTTCCTGATGGCATCAAGATCTTTAGGATCTGGCAATATTCGTTCCAAAGAGATTATGTGTACTGAACATTTTACCTTTTCTTGTCCAAAATTAGATTTCTTGAGACTTTCTGTTACTCCATAATTGGAAAAACATCTCAATACTTGCTCAATTAATCTTAAATATTCTACCCAAATGGGTGTAGCAACTAAAAGGTCATCCATGTATACTGTTACCTTACTCAAAAGTTCGGGCCCTAGCACTCTGTCAAGTGCAGAGATAAATACACCTGCATGCATGTTCAGTCCAAAAGGTAGTACTAGAAATTCAAAGCTCTTGCCCCCACATACAAAGGTGGTATACTTCCAGCTTTCTTCATATAGTTTTATTTGACAATATGAGGAGTGGTGGTTGATTAAAGTAAGAAATTTAGCATCATGGAATTTCATAAGCTGTTCCTCTAAATTGTCTGGACATGTTCAGACTGGCACAATAACCTTATTAATGTTACGTGTGTCGAAGATCATGCAAACCTTGCAATCTGCCTTACTCACTGCCAAAATAGGACTACAATAAGGGGAAAATAATGGTTGTATTATGTCCCATTCAAGCACCCTGTTGATCTCTTTTCTTACTGCTTCCCTCTTTGTCCATGGTATAGGGTATGAGGTAGAACAAAAAGTTTCATGAGGATACACTTCCATTTTGTACATGAAATCCATAATAAAACTTGGTCTTTTTTCAAACACATGTGTATAAGCAAGTATCAGTTCCCTAAGTTCTGCTTGCTGTTCTTTAGACAAGCACTTTGATTCACTTACCTTTGTGCTTATTGTATCGACGTTTATTTCTTCTGCTGACGAATGTTCATTATTGTATGTGTTAACAAACATAACTATGGGATGTATCCATTGAACTTCAAGGTCATGAGTCACTTCAGTTTTACATCTATTAGTACTTACCATGATTGGGTCTATTACAAATAATTGGTTATTTACAATGAAATGACACTGGCCTTTTCCTATATCAATTTGTGCTTGGTATGTCCTAAATGTATACATACCAATTAAACAATCAACTTTTAATTTCTCTACTATCAAAAAATTGCATTGTACAGAAAACTGTCCTAATTGTATGGGAATTAAGGCTTGTATCTTGACTCTTTTCAATATCTGACCAGTGGCAGCTTGTACCTTGCAATTTTGCACTGGCAGTGGGGGTATACCTCCACGTTTCTTCAGTACTCGAAAGAATACCTGTGACATCAAATTAGTCATAGCACCTGTGTCAAGCACATTGGGTACATCAAGGTCAAATATTTTGGATTTAATAGTGGCTTGTACCTTGCTCTGTGCTTAGTTTTTCTGCGTACCCTCATTACCTCAATACAGATCATCTCTCACATCACTACCTTCACTGTACCTGAAACAACAAGTGTCGATCAAGCTCGTGCACCAACTTCCCTCCAAGGTCACAGAATGGTGGCCTACTGTGACTGGTTCAAGTTTTCCGGCGTCGTGGTGGCATCGATCTCTAGGTTAGGCATAACTTGCACTAAGTTGACCATTGGTGTTTGGTTACGCCAGTTAGTGTCCTGAGAGCCTCTCGGCTGAATTTCTCTTTGCCTGTGCATGTTATTAGGCATATGCATGTTATTTTGCTGGCCGAATTCTGCTGTCTGTGGATTATTTGGTTGTCCATTATTGTTTTGCATTTGACAAGCGATGGGCTGATTATTGCTGGTAGCTTGTGTCTGTACATATTGTACAGGTTGGCCATACACTACTGACCCATTGTAATTGTTTTTGCTGAATTTTTGCTCATTTCTTTTATATTCACCTTTGTATTTACAGCTTTCTCCATTGCCGTTGTGATTACCATTACCATTACCATAGGTCAGTGTGGGGTAAGGTTGCCATCCATGTTGTACTACAAATCCATTGTTTGCTTGTTGGTCCGTAAATCGCTGTGTCACTCTCAGCATATTAACAGTCTTCGGTTGTACTGGTCTCTCTTCGTATATTAAATCTATTGAGTCCAGTACAGATAGAAAGTATTCAGTGTTGTGTTCCGGGATGGTAATGAGTTTTTCCCTAATGTGGGCAGGAAGACGGCTCTTTAAAATTTTCAGCACTTGTACTTGAGATACCAGGTTCAATCCAGTATCTGGTTTTATTCAAATATTTTTCAAAATAGCCCCTTAAGCTTCCATACTTGCTATTGAATGGAGCTGAGTTCAATACTTCATGTCTGAGTCTCTCTTGTATGGCCTCAGACCAATACTTATCCAGAAATGCTCTCTCAGACTGTTCATAATAGTGACAACGTTCCGCCATGCCCATAGCCCATAGCAGAATTTCACCCTGTGGGTATCCAACAACAAATCTAATTTTCTGGGCTTTGATCCAGGTACGAGGTAAAACATTTTGAAACGCTCCAATAAAGACCAGAGGGTGTGTTCTTTTCCCTTCAGAAGTAAATATCGGAAATTGTCGATGCCTAAGTAATCCCTCATCTGCAAGTAATGTTGCCAAGCATGCTGCACTGTCAGTGACAGGCGTGTTTATGTTCGCTTGTGGCGTAGCACATGGCAACTACGCTTGCTCGACAGGTGCAGATGCCGCCATGTGTTGTTGGATTGTGCGACCTTCGCTATTTTCCTTCAGTGGGCTAACCCCATACTGTGGGTATCCAGTGAAGGTATCTAACTTCTCCAAAAGCATTTGTTTGTTTTCTGTCATATGTTGTTTTGGATGTCAGTAGGTTTAGCAACACTGCCTCGCAATCTTTCCTCTGCTTCCTTTAAACTTGAGTCTGTTTCAGGTAGAAGTTGATGTTCTTTCTCTTTTAGAGCTTCTTCTGCAGTATCTACATATATTTTGCATCTTGACGCTACCTTTTCAGCAAGGGTACTGCCCTTGTCCAGCATCCTCGCCTCAGTTTTTTCAATAACTTCCTTTACACCTGCACATAACTTATCTCTCTTTCTTTTGGCAAATTCTGACTCTAAATTTAACTGATCTGCTCTAAGACTCAACTTATGTATTTCTGCTGGTAGGTTTTTGCGTATGTCTTGCAGCTCGCTGACTGTGTTCATCACATTTTTTACTGACACATCCACTTGGGATTGCGTCTCCTAAGGTTTTGCAACTCACCTGCTAGTTGTTCCTGTTTATAGTCTACGGATGCTACTTTTACCGTTAATGTATTTATACTGTAGGACATGTCAGCAATTATTCCGTTTTTTAGGTGTTTACCAAGCTCTGTGAACTTACTGGATAATTCATCAGATAATTCAGTGCATATAGTTTTGCCCACCTCATTGAATTGTTGACTAATACTACTCTTGAAATCATTAAATGTCTGATTTTGCTGTGGAAACTGTGTCCTATATTTTCCTGAAATTCCTGTTGTTTTGTAAGCTGTTGTGTTATTGGTTGCATGAATTGTGTCAAATTGTGGGTTGACATTTCTTTTTCGAACTGTTTCCTGCTATTGTGTTCATGATGTAGTGAGTGTATAATCAAAGGAATTTTCACTGTCACGTGCTTCAGTTTCACTATTTGGAAAAATGTTTCCCAGTGAGGTTTGAGAAATTGTCTCATTGAGTGTCATAAAAGTGACATCATGATTAATTGTATCACAAGTGTCAACAATTCTCAATAGTAGGACGCCAACCTAGTTGTTTTGGTAGCCATCGGCCAGTTCACAAGTTGGCGCATTACTTTCAACTGTTGCCAAGTTCAGATTTCCTCCATCTTGGCCTATTGCATTTTGTAATGAATTTTCAACAATGGCCATTTTCTTTGACTTCATTGACAACAGTGTTTAACAAAATTATGAAAAAAATTTTAAACATGAAATTTTGTTTGTATCAGTACTTTTCAATTAAAGCAGATTTACATGCATATTAATTAATGAACCTGATTGTTCTCTGTTACAGTCTTTCATAATTTGAATGAATTATTTTGCACTTTAATGTTGACGTTACACAAATTTTTATATTTCCTATAGAAATGCACTTTCTGTAAAGGATATTACCTGGAAGGAAAAGAGATTATTTACTGCGAGAGAGATGGTGCCAAGCGGGGCCAGATAAGCATATAGCGTAGCAGCTTCCTACCTTTACCACTGGTATTAGCATTCCTGCACGTCTCGTTTGTAGGCAGTATTAAATTTTAATTTGCTGCTTCAAGTTGTTAATAGTTCCAATCTCACGGACAGGTAACAAATGCAACAAAGGCCTCATTAGTTTCTTGTAACGATAAAATAGATCATTTACCCCAAAAATTTTTTATCTCGACAGTTCTAAGGTCTGTTGTTCTAAAGCAGACAACACACACACACACAAATTCATTCAAACACAGCTCACACACACACACACACACACACACACAAACACACACACATGACCAGAATCCCCGGCCGCTGATGCCAGACTGTGAGCAACTGTGTATGATGGGAGAAGCAGTGTGGGTGGTGGGGGTAAGGAGGAGGCTGGGGCAGGAAGGATAATGGGGTAGTGGTGGAGAACAGTAAACTGCTGCTTGTGGTAGTATACAAGGACGTGGTAGGAAGAGGTCTCATATCAAGGATATCAGGGATATGAGTGATGAGGCAAGGAATCGGGAGCAGGGGCAGAGTAGGGATGGATGATGATATTGTGTAGGTTCGGCAAGTGGCAGAATACTACTGTGGGAGGGGTGGGGAGTATAGTGAGTATGACATTCATCATTTCAGAGCACGATGATAGATAGTCAAAACCTTACCGGAGAATGTGATTCAGTTGCTCCAGTCCTGGGTGGTTCTGAGTTACAAGGGAAATAGTCTCCCGCAGCCAGACGATGGGACTTTGGGAAGTGATAGATTAATGGGGAAATAAGGCACAGGAGATCTTTGCAGAAACAGTACCTACACTCCATCCACCACATTCATGTGTACTCCCACAAGCAGCACTTTACTGTCCCCCACCCATAATCTGCTATCTTTTCCCCTTCCCTCACCAGCCTTATCCTTACCCCACAAGCCAGATTGCTTCTCCAATCATGTGCAGTTGCTCGCAGTCCGGCCTCTGTGGCCAGAGGCAGTGGTCATGAGTGTGTCAATTGCATTTGCATGAATTTGTGTGTGTGTGTGTGTGTGTGTGTGTGTGTGTGTTGCCTACTTCGGAAGAAGGCCTTGCGGCTAAAAGCTTGCTTTTTTACCAGTTTTTTTGTTGTGCCTATCTGTGACTCAACATCTCCACTATATAGTGAGTAGCAGTCTATCCTTACCAGAATATTTTCATTATTTTTTCTTGTTATAACATCTGGGTTTTATTACTCAAGTATTCACTGAACCAGTCACAGATTTGTGAAAATACTTTTTTGTGTGATCCTTTCTTGGTTAGTGGTCAACAATGTGGAACAAAGTCAAACACATTTCAGAAATCTCAGAAGATAGATTCTACCTGCTCACTTGCATCTCCATTATAATTATCCGGGCTGTTATGCCGTGGTCGGTTGATGAATTTTGTCTCATTTCCCAACGTTTCGTCTCCGACTGCGGGAGACATCTTCAAGGGTGTCCGTAGGTCGATGGAAGGTCCAACACACCCACTGGCTCGCTACTGACTGCCACTAAGCTCCGTGTCCGCGCGCTCCTGCGCCGCAGTGTGACGTCACGTGTTTTGAAAATGTCAGTGCAATTGGCCACTGTCCGTCGCCGTCGATGGTCGTTGCCATCACCCAGTAGTGGATGGGTGGTACACATCTTCTTTAACACCGGCATCCATATACCATTTAATTTCACGCGTTCCTCCTTTCGGTTGAAATTATTTGGGTGTTTAGCGATTTCGATTGCCTCCCTGTAGAGCCTTTCATAGTATCCGCTTGTGGCCGCTAGTACTTGCGTCTCCTCGAAACAAATATTGTGGTTCCCTGGCTCGAAAGCATGCTCCACAACAGCTGATTGTTCCGTTTCTCCTCTTCTACAATTTCCCTTGTGCTCTTCCAAACGTTTAGAAACAGTTCTTTTAGTGGTACCCACATAAACATCACCACAGCTGCATGGGATCCTATATACTCCAGCTTTTTCCAAAGGTTTGCGAGCATCCTTGGCAGGCTTAAGGTATTCCTGTATCTTCCTGGTGGGCTTGTAAATTACGGTAATATTCCACTTCATCAAGATCCTCCCTATTCTTTCCGTTACATTTTTAACAACGGCAGGAAAACCTTAGATTTTGCAGTAGCCTGCACGTCAGTATGATTTCTGCGTGGCTGCCTCAACGCACGTTTTATTTCGGCGGACGAATATCCGTTCTTCATTAGTGCATTGTGGAGATGTTCCATCTCAGCGTCGAGCAACTCAAGTTCACAAATATTTCTAGCTCTGTCCGCTAACGTCTTGATAACACCCCGCTTCTGTTGTTTCCAGTATCCCAAATCTAATACTATTATACATATATACAACTTAGAGGGTATACAGCCCTTCTTCAATATATAAACGTTCTCCTCCATTGTAAACTGAATTCTCGAGTTTATACTGTTCAGATGTTCATGGAACCGGCTTAGTTCCTCCCTACCATGTCTCAACAGCACAAACATGTCATCCACATATCGGAACCATACATTTGGTTTTTTGCTGGCAGTAACTAAGGCCTGTTCTTCGAATTTCTCCATAAAGAAGTTTGCAATTACGGGACTTAGGGGGCTTCCCATAGCCACGCCATCCATTTGCTCATAAAACTGTTCATTCCACTTAAAGTATGTGGTCGTCAAACAACACTTAAACAGTTCTGAAATATCGGCAGGAAAAATTCGATCCAGCTGTTCCAACACATCATTAAGTGGAACCATGGTAAACAGCGATACCACATCGAAGCTGACCAATATGTCCTCCGGCTGGACCACTATGCCATTCAATCTGCTGATGAAATGTGTCGAATTCTTTATATAAGAGTCCGAATGGCTCACATGTGGTTTCAACAGCGTAGTCAAAAACTTGGCTAACAAGTAGGTGGGCGAACCAATGGCACTTAGTATCAGTCTGAACAGCACATTTTCTTTATGAATTTTGGGCAGTCCATAAAGCCTCGGTGGTAGCGCAACCGAATTGCAGAGACCTTTCTGTACACTTTCTTCAATGGAGGACTTTGTTATAAACCGCGACACAGTTCTGAGAATGTTGTTAGTGGGGTCCTTATTCAGCTTCCTATATGTTTGTGGATCCAGTAGATCAGTAATTTTACTCTGATAGTCGGCGACGGACAGTGGCCAATTGCACTGACGTTTTCAAGACACGTGACGTCTCACCGCGGCGTGGGAGCGCGCGGACACGGAATTTAGCAGCAGTCAGTAGCGAGCCAGTGGGTGTGTTGGACCTTCCATCAACCTACGGACACCCTTGAAGATGTCTCCCGCAGTCGGAGACGAAACGTTGGGAATTGAGACAAAATTCATCAGCCCGGATAATTATAATGAACATGATATTTCCGGCCGTGAAAGTCTGCATTTTAGTATCACTTGCATCTGTTGTTTACAAGATAGTGTGTGTGAATAAAGCAAGCTGTTGAGCAATATCTCCTGAATCCATATTGATGTTTTGAGAGAAGCTGCTTTTTCTCCAGGGATTTCATTATGTTTGAGCTCAGAATTTGCTCTGTGGTCCTGTAGCAGACAGTGTCAGTAATGTTGGTGTGTAATCCTTTGTATCTGGTCTTTTACCTTTCTTGCAAACCGGTGTGACCTGTGCCCTTTTCCAATCATATGTGACTATATGCTGTGCAAGAGATTTCAATAATCACAACTTAGAAAAGAGCTTAGGCAGCAGTGCATTTACTGTGAAATCTGACTGGTGCTTTGTTTACTTGAAGTAATTACAAGTGCTTTCAGTACCATGAATGCTAATATCAGTAACTCTCATTTGCGAGTGTCTGTGGCACTCAAACATTGGTAGAGCTGTATCACGTATACATACATATTTAAATTCGAAAGTTAATGTTTACTTGCTGTCTTCAGTTTCAACTCCAATCAAAGTACTGAAATATTAACAAATAAAAGCTTACTGTGTAAGTATTAATTGTTGGGATGATATTTATTTCAGTGACATCACAAAAAGTCAGAATTACTACATAAAGCTCATCAGACAGCAAATATCAGAAGAATATCCTAAAAGATTTAAAGGAAGAGTTGAGGATCCTGATTATAATAACCTTGCAGCACCATTTAAACTGTGTATGAAGACATTAGGCCAGATAGAGGATTTCAAGGTTAGTTCTATTGCATAAATATCTTTATATGTTACTGCAAACATTTTGTAATATGCAACCACAAATAAATATAGGAGTTACCACTTTATTTGTGATCACACTATGATACTTAACAATCATAAATGACAATAGTCTCCTGACTTAACTTCACACTCAACCTAGTATGTATGCTTTTGAACATACATTGTACTAAAATGAGTACTGAAATGAATACCCACTTTATAGCAAATCTGTGATCTACTACCTGCTTGTTTTCATCAGTGTCACATTTCTCAATAACAAGTTCCCCTTTGAGGAATAGTCACCCAAACATCTGTTTGGATATTGAATCCATTTTCCAAATAAAACGTGTGAAAATGAACTTAGATAGCCAGGAAATTGTGACTTTTAGGTTCACATGTGACTCACATGATGATGATATCATGAATGTTTTTAAATTAGACAAAAGGCTGATGGTGGGTGGATTCCATGAACATCAAGCCTTCCCTGGCAGTCTTTGAAAAAGAAATCTCCACCCTGCTTCTCTTTCACCTTCAAGGAGCAGGAATGCAAAACAATCAAGGCTGTTACTGTAAACTTGATCTGTTTGTTCCTCAAAGATGAAAGCAAAGTGGGGTTGCCATTTCATTATCATGAGTTGCGCAAGAAGGCTTGATGGTCAAGGATGCCAGATGCCATCAGCCCTCCATCTAATCTGGAAACACTTCCTGAACATCTCATTTCATTTGTACATGAGATTCTTTTGCAGAAGAGATTTAATATCCAAACAGTAAGATTTAACAAGAATCCTCCTTAGAAGAGGGATTTAATATCCACACATAAAGTTGAAGCAAGAATTCCAAGATTACATGTACTTTGGTCCAGAAAGATGTCTATTATTCATTAACAGACATTTTGAAAAAAAAAAAAAACAAAAAGTTCTACTAACAATAAAATTTAGGTTAAGAGGACCCTAAAGGGTTTATTGGCGACCAGCTCCTTCTACAACATTGATGAATTCCATAGTAGAACCAACTAATGTGTGTCTGTTACTAACAATATCAAATAATTAGAATATTGTTACAGCCTAACTTCTGTAGCAATTCAGTGCAATAATGTGATCATTGTAAATGAGTTTTGTAAAATGATTTTTCTATTTACTATTTATTACCTTTTAAACAAAAATACATTCAAAACTTTTTTTATACATTTCACATCCATAACAATTGTTTCACTTGTCTGCAGAAGATACATCAAAATACTTATTTTTTTTATAAATATTTATTGTGTATTCTTGTTTTTCTGACATGTTCTACATCTCGAAGGATCTTCTGACTGTGGATCATATGGTACAAAATTCTAATCTGACCTGCAGAAGGCTTGACATGCACAAAAAGAATGACAATTAAAGAATAACCATTGTTGTTCATTAGTGAGATTAACATTTACTGATGAATGGAGCTGACATTGAGGAGGATAAGATGTCAGCAATGAGGAAAATTGATATCTGGAAAAGGACAAAGGGAATATCATGTATGAAAATTAACTTAGACTTTCAGGACACACAGTATCTTGGCTGTATGTACTTCACAAATGCTCCATGAACCAAATTGCAATTGGATTGCAAATACTATTCTGGTCAAATGTTGAATTGTTTATTCATGTCAGTACACACTAAAATTCATTTACCAGTTTCTCAACCAAACTTGTGGTATACTGATTTGGCATCCAAGTATCATTTTGACCACCCATCTCTCCCCCAGCCAATGAATTTTCCTGCTCTGTGGTTCATATCTGTCTTTATTATTGTGACCAACATAGTTAACAAATTTGTTGTGTTTTCCCCTCTGCTTTGACTTGCTTCGTGCTCATTGCTAGTAAGAGTGACTTCATCATTTAACATAGAGGGAACCATTAGTGAACCTAATGAAATTTATTAGGTGCTGTGTAATCACAGTTCTGTGTTGACACAATGGACAATAAATGTTTGGTAGATGTTGATGGAAATGCATCAAACCTTTTACAGAGGACTTGCAGCATCATAGCCTTTACCCTGTACATGCCTTGTTACACAGACATTTCTTAGTCTTTTTGCCAGATGTTACTCAAAACGTTTAAAGACTTACACAAAAGCATGTGCACGGGTTTTTTATATTAATAACTGACTTCACTTAATTTCTTATATTGTAATCTACTGAATTTTTACTTGCTCCAAAACGTGTATTCTGTTTTTTCAGGTTATGAAATCTTTGCTACTTGCGGCTGTCATTTTTCCTACCTAGTATTCAACTGTATCTCTTGCATTCTGATGATGAGTGAAAGATGTTTCCTCTTTTCATATGAGCGTATTTTTATTGTATGAACTGCAGTGTGAGGAGAGTTTTGAGCTCGTAGGAATAGACATAGGGATAGCTACATGTGCCTGAACGTCTTATAGGAACTGTAAATACAGATGATAATTTTTCATAACTAGAGCTGAATAAAACTGAATGATAATCCATGTGCAACATTCTTCATTCTTGAAGTGGAACTGAAACTATCATAGAATTAACAGTTTGATTTTTTTCTGTATTGAGTTCCTGGATATCTTTATATTGAGTTCCAAGGATCATGTTGTATGAATGGGTGAATAAGAATGAATGTCATGCTTTTTAGTGGTTGAGTTAACACTATGGAACATTTGTTGTGATGTCCAATGCCACTGAAAATTCAGGTTTAGTAAGAGGAAGATACGAATAAAATCTTTATCATATGAAACTGAGAGATGTTTCTACAGTTACTGCAACATTACATTAAATAATGGCCTTTACAAATGTCTGCTTGTGTCTGTGTACGTGCGGATGGATATGTGTGTGTGTGTGCGAGTGTATACCTGTCCTTTTTTCCCCTAAGGTAAGTCTTTCCGCTCCCGGGATTGGAATGACTCCTTACCCTCTCCCTTAAAACCCACATACTTTTGTCTTTCCCTCTGCTTCCCTCTTTCCTGATGAAGCAACCGTTGGTTATGAAAGCTTGAATTTTGTGTGTATGTTTGAGTTTGTTTGTGTGTCTATCAACAAGCCAGCGCTTTCGTTTGGTAAGTTACATCATCTTTGTTTTTAGATATATTTTTCCCACGTGGAATGTTTCCCTCTATTATATGTTACTACATATTACCACTGTGTATAATAATTACACCACCATTTTTGTTATATACTTCACCCTGTTGCCATTCTTGTCTTTACACAGGGGCCTGAAATTGACATATTGTAGTACTGAAACTGGTTGTTGAAATAAAATAAAACTGGAAATATAGGTGCTGAACATATTTGACTTTTTATACTGGTCCCACAACCATCTGTATAAAGTTGGACTTATAGGGTCCTGCCCTTAAGGTGGCAAACTGCCCCTGAAAGGTTGAATAATTGGTGATGAATAACAGCATGAGGATGAAGTAGGCATTGAAGACACACGGTGTGTATCCACAAGACATGTGATCTGTAATTGAAAAAGTGTCATGATGTTCTACTTTGTGGCAAAAGATTCCAGACTAGTCACCCATTTGGATCTCCAGGAGGGACTACCTGTGGAAAGTTAACTTTGTGAAAAAGATTCAATAACCAATGGAAGGATAACATACTAAAAGTCAGAGACTGGAATATCAGTGATTTGGCTGTGGTAGAGATGTTAGAAAATCTGAAAAGGGAAAAGCAGACGCTCAGAGGTGGAAAGATTACACTCAAGGCCTCTACTGTGTGGAGGACGTGTCTACTGATATGATTGAGGAAGAAACAGGAGTTGATATGGAAGGCATAGTTGATCCAGTATTAGAGTCAGATTTTAATAGAGGGCCGAAGGACTTACAAACAAGTAAGTCAGAGTAGATGGATAAAGTAAGAGTGCAGACGTGCATGGTGGTCTGTGCGAGTTGGTGATACGCAGCCGTACTGTTTACCCTTGAGATTTCAATGTTGGAGATATTCTAGGGGCATTGGATGGTGGCTCATGGCATCAGATCAGGCATGGGATCAGTTTGCAGATCAGTGCGGCATGCTGTGGAACTCCATCCACGATGAAGTTTTGTGATAATGAGACCTGATCGCTAAAGAGATCCATGTTTAGTTGGATCTTAATTTCTGACTTGAAAGATAACAAGAGTCAATATACGTTATTATATGATTGTATGAATGTACTGCATGAATTTATTATTGATCAGAAGCTAAGCCGATTTGTAATGGGGATAATAAACTGTGTTTGTGAACCCACCACTGCCAGTTACTATATGATTTTAGTCATTTCTCAGGAAAAGTCTGGTGTAAGTTGGGGCCCTCCAAAATTAGCAAGAAGACAACTCGAAGAAGAAGAGAACCTTGCATTTGGAGACCATGGATTTGTGAACCTATGAACATTAACGGAGTTAAAATATGATGCAGGAAAAATTACGAACACAGGTGTAATGTTTCACAGTAGCAAAGGAGATGAATTAACCAGGCAATGAATATCGGCTGACAAGTATGTGGTAAATTAATGGAAGACCTGGGTGTAAATACATGCTACTAATTGGCAACATTCAGTTGCAACTACCGTATTTACTCGAATCTAAGCCACACTTTTTTTCCGGTTTTTGTAATCCAGTGATACAGTCAGAAATGAAGCGAGGCAATTGACTAGATTTTTAAATCTAAGATGACTCTAATTTCTGTGCAGAATGTAATGTACTAAAGAGGCGCCTGCAAAGATTTTCAAACGTAGAAAAATTTTTGGTAAACTCTCGTTCAGAACATCTTCTATCATACGCAGCCTATTATTTGGTTCTTGTTAATCATTATCAAAGAAAGCAGCAGTGTAAGTAACAACAAATAGCAGTCTCTTGCCATTGTTTCGCTAATGAGACGATTCCTCTCTCTCTCTCTCTCTTTTTCTTTTTTTTTATTTGTAAGCGGCGGTAGCGCGCTCAAAAGCAAGCCATGTCGTGATCGGCGACAGATCGTAAATACCCAGTATCAGAGTACGACAAACAATGCATGCACAGTACAGTAATGCATTTTCAGCGTAGAGTGACATAAACACCTATAACAAAAAAAAAAACTGCGTGTATCAGATCAAAGAAAAATAAGCAATCAATTCAAACCAGACGAAGCACGTGAAAAAGGAAGGGTACCCGTATAAATACGGATGGAGCGCCTGACGCATAGCAATGGCTACCTGGTAAAGCTTAACTGCTAAGCTTACGACTCGAACCAAACTACTGTAGCTGTATCGTCACTCATTCGACCTAAATTGTCTCATATTACAGTGGACCAACTTTGTTTCGATTTGGAGATGCTGCCTAAAACTTTTCTCTCCCTTTGAATTTCGAGTCTCAAATTTTAGGTGCGGCTTAGATTCGGGAATTTTTTTTTCCTTGATTTCGAGTCTCGTTTTTCAGGTGCAGCTTAGATTCGAGTGCAGCTTAGACTTGAGTAAATACGGTACAGTAAATAGGATGATACTGTGTGAGCACAAGAAACATTGAGAACCACACTTAATTTATAATTGAATGGGTTTTATTCTGGTATAAAAGGAATATCAGCATTTACCAGTGAGAACTATATTCTTTCATCATTCAATAACAATTTAACCACAATAATATGATTCAGTGATGTGTTCCCATGTGGATAATCAACTGGTAATGAGTTTGTTTGTTGGCAATATCCCATGTTGTGGCCGGTTTGCATCTATGGATTGCTAAATATGAAACAAGCAATACATCAGTACATTCTCAGTGTGCCAATTTATAGCTATGAAGAGTCGCTGAATATATTTACAGTACATCAGTCATCCACTTCAGCACACAGCATCATGACCATGTGGTAGTGGCACATTTTCTAGTTCTCCACATCAACTTCTCACAGCATTGTAATGCATTGTTTAGGAGTGTACATCAGCATCTACCCTTTTCATCTATAAGAATCCCATGGGTCAGAAATAAGATATGTTTATCTCTTTATATAATGATAAATATGTTGTATTGAATGAATCTGGGACATAGCTATCATTGAGTGAATAATAGACAACCTCCAGTCTCTAAAGTTCTTTTTAAATCATGATCATATCTGTTTATTTGGATAGTACTGGAGTAACTTTGTGTCAGTATACTAAATAGATAGGACATGAGTTTAACAACCATGGCTATGGTTGCTAAGACCGAAGAAGTGAAAGAAGATAGCCCCAAAGACAGGAATCCACCCCCCTTCCCCAGGATCCCTACTTTGCCGGTACTTGAGTGAGAAGCTGGAGGAGGTATGATGATGCAGGATGGCCATTCTCACCTTCAACTTTGAAGTCCCCGAAGAAAAATCTTAGCAAGTCCTATGGAATGGAAAATGGTGAAGAATCAGTCACACTTGTCTGCGAGGGTTGTCTGAAAGGTGGTGTGTGTGTGTAATGTTGGTCATGTTTGTGCCTACACTATCCACCCTTTCCAAATTTAATAAACCCTCCCCATTCACATCACTTCTCACAAAAGGTATAAAATATTCTATAAAAATAGAAAATTATACACTATAATCAATTGTACACTATAATCAATTATAATCACTGTAATCACTATAATCAATTATACACTATAATCAAATATTTAATTCATATTATATTATTCTTAAATATAATACTCTATTCTGTTCCTTCCATCTTAAAGTCACTCTGTTTTCATAGTGCCATCATATTATACTTTCTACCAGAATATTATTCTGTTTGTTCCATTTTATGTTTAGAGATCACTGTTTATTCATGATTCTCTTAAATTAGTCACAATCTTGTAGTCATATTCAGTCACTTAAATACTAACATGACACGATAGTTTAAGAGGTTATGAATAGATTACAGAATAGTTGAATATTTTAAGGAATTTGGTGTAGGAAAGCTAATGTGGAAGTAGCACCAGAAACAACTCAGGAACCGACGGTCAGCGCTCCGCCTGCTAACACAGAATGTTAACGTCCCTTGGGTACATAAGTGACTCCTTCCAGATCCCATGGATTTGACATTAACTTGGCTTGAGCAAATGCAAACCAGTACTTTTTGTTAAATTTTGTACGAAAGTCTACCAGCAACAAAACAATCACCACTTTACTAGGTAACACAACATTAGGTAAAGTTATCCTACTTTCTACTTTGTCATAGACAAGTTTGAATTCTTCATTAGGTTTTGAAAAAGCAACAGTCGCAACATTTCTGTAGATTATACTCTTGGAAATTTCTCGATCTATAAATATCTCAAAAGGTTCTGCCCGACTGCTTACCTTTATCCAGTCAATGTTGGCTAATTTTTCATTAAAACTTCATGTTGCATTATTTACTTGCAAACTGAATGCTCGTGTACTAACATCTGGAATTTTTGATTGAATAATTGATATTAATTTTTTAGGCTGATTTGTGCTCTCTTCCAAAGAATTCTCTTCCTGTCTTACAGAATTAAATTTAACATTACATACATTTTCACAAGATTCTAATTTTTCGTTAAGATCGGGTTCTTTATTATTACATTTGGCATCAAATTCAGTTTCCAAAGTAACTATTCCTTTGCATCAATTACTAGATTCCTTGCTTTGAGCGTCTATTTTGAAGAAATGTACATTTGTCGAATTCTGTAATTGTTCCTGCTTTTTTTTGGTTAAATTCAGTAAATAGTTGATTGACATGAGTACTTAAAGAACTGGATAGTTCACTCTTTAAATCTACCTTAAGATTCTCGACTTTATTGTTCAGCTTGTTGCTTGATGGTTTAAGATTTCCCTTTGACTACTTAGAATCTCACTCTGAGCATCTAATTTGATGTTCAATTTTGTATTTACGGAATATAAGTTAAGACCTTGAGCATTTAAGTTTGCATCCAGTTCCATTCTTAGAGTAACACTGAGTTCCTGTCTTAAGGAAGCTGAATCTGCATCTAATCTAGCATTGTATACTCTGGGCCTTGATTAAATTTATTACTTCAGACAAATCTGGCATGTCCTGATTCACCGTTATGGCCACTGCTGGTTCTGCAGTTTCTGTAGGTTGTTGTTCCTGCTCCATAGTTTTAATCTTTTTTGACCTTGTGATCATTAAAAAAAATTCAACTCTGAGAATAATGACCACACTACTTTACATTCAAATAGTTATTGTCTTTAGCTCACTCGGCATAGAGTTTTGTAGAATCGGCACTGGTGAATAGCACAGGTGCTGGCAGCATCAAACGCTGGTCGCGGCATTGACATCAGCCAGTGGATGCGAATTAGCAACTCAAACAGCAGCCCTTGCAGTCAGCAACAGTGGTGGGTTACTGCGTCGGCGACTGGTTACTGCATCGACGTTGGCTGGTTACTACATCAACGTCAGTAGCTGCTTGCTGTGTTGGCATTGGCTGGTTACTGCGTCAACATCGGTTATGATTACTGCATCGGTGTTGGCTGGTTACTGCATTGACGTTGGCTGGTTACTGTGTCAATGTCGGCTGGTTACTGCGTTGATGTCGGTGGCTGGATACTGCGTGTGTGAGGATTGCTTTTTTCCCACACCCAAATCTTCTTAATCAAATTCTGCGGACCAATTTCTTCATCTTGTTATTATGGGTTTTTATGGCAACTCTCAACTTTTTCTTATCTCAATTTTCTCCAAAAAATTCCTCCTTTTCGAGTCCTAATCACTTCAGACGCCACATTCTGGCAATTTCCAGTGATTAGAGGGAACAGCGTGGTGTTGTTGTGCAAGACTCACACTCCCCTTGCTTATTGAACCTACACAAAGTTGCTGTGCCAATCTTTTTTTTCAGGATAGCCGGCTGCCATTGTCTGACCCACTTCTTCTCCAAAGATAAGATGCTGTATTGGAGAAATTTTCTCTACTATTAAAATAACTCCATACATTTGAGATACTTTGAACTCAATCCCATTATATTTTCACAACACACAACAGTTTTCACTTACAGGAATCATTTTCCATAAGTTCAACAATTTCTGGTCCGTCAGATACTATTACATGTTCTTTACCATCAATACAGTACTATAAAGCTTTCAAAGTTCTAGCTAGTCTGCCATCCGGACCTCATGAAAGTAATTGAATGTCAGATAAGTGTCTTTTCTTTTTCTTTCAACAACATTCAACTGTTTTCAATAATGCCTGACAATGCACCGTCATGGAGTATGGCACACTTGCTCCTTGTGCTGGGCGTGTAACTTCTGAGGCGAGTGCTGCGGATACCTGCCTGCGCCGATCAACTGCCAATACACACCAGTCCTGCACACACATAATCATGGCACAGTAGATACAGTTCCACTTTCACACACTCATCTTCAAAATAACACGTGTTCAAGATGGTGGGAATATGAGTGTCTTTTGAATTTACCCTGAAATTCTCGAGGCACTACGGCTTGATCTTCTGAAGCTGTTGCAATCAAGCTGCTATCACTGGAATCCCATGTGATTGGGTATGATAAAGTTAATGTGATGAATGATTTATTAGATGAGAATCAATATATAACTAAAAATTACATCTGAGAAAAACTGCATGCCATGTCATACAAGGTACCAGTAGGTATAATCAAGAATTCGGTCAGTGAAATTTGTATTGTGGACCACAATTTTATAATGAGCTATAATTTGATGCATGTATTCCCAATGCTGTCGGTCATCAGAGTGAAGTTAATGGGACTTACAGGAGAAAACAGTAAATCGATACAGGCAGAAGTCTTAATTAATTTTTCTATTGGCACATATAAGTTTAATTACCTGATGTTCCTTGTAGCTGATTTAAATGCTCCTATCCTTCTGAGAACAGACAGGCTTTTAGATTATAATGCTATTCTAATCCTTTGTGCAGGAACTGTAACTTTTCCATATGGTGATGGTCAGCAACTAGTATCATTACCATTTGATTTCACAGCAGCTAAACACATGAAGAAAGTGCTATACACCAATCAGAGATACATATGGGCCCTACATATATAGAAACAATGTCAGTAGAAGATATAGTAGCCAATATTGATAAATCATTAGGACTAAATGCAAAGGAGAAATTGGACATTATTCAGTTGCTTATCATTAGAAAAAGGTATCTTTGTTGAAAGCAGGAATGATCAATGATCTCACATGCAATCTAAAGATAAAGCCTCAAGATCTGTTCTATTTGAGAGTACACAAGAGACCAGTAGCATTAAAGGACATGGTACACCAAGACATTAATAGGATGATAGATTGTGATATACTAGAAATACCTAGTAGCAGTTATAGTAACCCAATGAATGTCATTAAGAAACCAGATGGAGCAGCCAGGTTACTGCTTGATGCAAGCGCACTATATAGGATAATTGAACCAGAAAGAGACAGACCACCACAATAGATGATATGTTGCCAAGGTTTGCAGGGGTTAAGTAGGTTAGTTCTATGGATTTAACATTGGGATATTGGCAAATTAAACTACATAAAATGTCACATGGCTATACGGCATTTCTATTCAAGGATAGAGCTTATCAGTTCATTCTTCCACTGTTTGGACTGAACGTCTCAGTGTCATTCTTCATAAGAGCTCTTGATAAGGCAATTCGAGGTAAACTGAAACACAAGAACTTGGTGTACATAGACGACATAGTATTAGCACCACAAATCTCGGAGGATCACTTATGCATGTTGGAGGAACAAATATCTCGATTTTAGTCACAGGGAATTACACTGAAATTATCCAAATCCCAGTTCATTGGACTGAAGCTAAATTTTTAGGACATGTAATAAATAGGGAAGGAATAAGACCAGAACCACGTAAGTTAGACATGGTTAGTAAATGCCCAGAACCATCCAACAAAAAACAACTGGTAGCATATTTGGAGAATGCAGAATATTACAGAAAATTTTTGAACAAATCAGTCCTAAATGCATCATATATGATGCATTATTAAAACAATATTCGATGTAGTGGTAGACGCAAGAATGCTGAGCTGAGTTCTTAGCTATCAGGGACAGTTCAGTGTCTGCACCAGTGCATCCTTAGTTCAGCCAACAATTTCATCTCACAGCAGATGCCACGGGGCACAACTGTATCAAGAAACACTTCAGGTTTTATAGTGCAACACAAAACTGTAGCATTTGCAAAAATTATCCTCACACATACTGAAAGGATTTATGGCAGAACAAAGAAAGAGATAGTGTCAGTAGTAAGGGAACTGAACAAGTTTCAATACCAGTTAGCAGGACATGTGACAATTGTCCATAATGATCACAGGTCATTAGTGCCACTCTTGAAAAGTAAGTTGCTACAGGTGAACACCGTTCTTGCAAGAATTTAATTTTTCAGTAAGTTATGTCAAAGGCAACAAAAATATAACATCAGATGCGTTGTCTCAGCTTCCAGCAGGTTTACGGCCACAAGGAGATATCAGGGAACCTGACACTTTTGTAATATATTTTTTTGTAAACAGGAGTGTAGACAGGGATGTTATAAATTTCCATCATACCTTCCAAACAGAACAATGTGAAGATCAAGCACTACTTATCCATATTCAACAGTAAAAAAATGAGATTGATGAATTAAACAACAAGTGGAAGCTCCACAGAGGTACAGTGTTCCATAAAAGTCATTCATTGAGCAGCTGGTTGCTATGTATACCGTACAACCATAGTGAATTAATAACGTGGTACGTACATCTAGGGTATGGCTATTTTGGCTGTAAGAAATGTACCGTGCACATCAAGAAGTATTATTACTCTAAAACATGCACAGATGAGTTAAAAAAATTATGACAATGTGAGACATGTCAGAAGGTGAAAACAAAGACAATGAAACTGCACACCTTCCTTCATCCCATAGTAGCCAATTAGTTATGGTATTTAGAAGCAATGGGCTTTTATTATGATCCCCTGCCTCAGGGACAGAGAGATAGGGTGTTCAGTTTTGTCGTCATGGAATGTTGGTCGAAATAATTAAATTGTAACCATTGAGAAATGTCACGATGCACAGTGTCATACTGAAGCTGAGAGATCGTTATTTAAAGAAGGTAGGGAGATCAAAACATTTGTTTTCAAACATCTGGACACAATTTATGGCAAGGCAATGTAGGGAGTTCCCAGTGTGGGGAAAAAATCATTCATGTCCTCATATCCTGGTACCACCCACAGGCTAACCCTGCCAGATGCTTGATGCAGGAATTAGAAAACACTCCAAGTGGATTAAGATGGTGAGTGATTTTGAAAGAATAGTGCATTAACTCCCTGAGTAGCATCTGTAGAGATTTTAGGCTAGCAAATCAAAGGTGAACCTCTGTTAAAGTACATCGACTGGCCTGGAAGATGTGTTAATTACACCAGGATCATAATAAAAGACATTAATTATAGCAGGCAATGAGAGAAAGAAAAGATGGGAAAGCAGCTTCTCAATAGTTTATAAATTAGGGAATTTAGTATTAGTAAAGAATCATACTGTTAATAGAAGTTGAAAGAGTGAAAGACTTAACATCCGACATATCTACAAAGGGCCATGTATAATAACACATGCGACTGAACCACAAGCAGCTGTGCTCATTGACCTGATTACAAGGAATGAAAAAAGAGATGTTTAACATACAAGATTTAAAGTCTATTGTAGTTAGTGGGTGGTAAATTATTCATCATGTTATGTTAAAATTAAAAGCAAAGTAGGATTAGATTGGGGGTTAGAGGGTATGTGTCAATGACAGACAATGATAATCCATAAGTAATGGAATGAAAAGATTAATTTTGGAAATCAGATAGCAATCAAGTGATGATTTGTAATCTGAGCTAACTGAGATGGCAAATATGAAAGTCATGGTTGATGGTAACCCATGAGGTGCCTGGTACAGGAAATTAAGTATTAACTGTACAGTTACTAAGAAAAATAGTTATTATTAAGTTTCCAGTGTGTTGTTATTTTAAGATATGAAATATTTAGATGGTTTTAGACTACCTTTTGTATGAACTGTGTGAGGCATAGCGCTGTATACCGATCCTGCCTTGGAGGCGGTTAAGTGAGAGATGTGTCTCAGAGCTGGATGGTGACAGATGGTGACGCGAGACTGGACGCGCACGTAGTTTATGTATCAGCCGATAGAGAACAATATTGGATAGGGGACTGATTTAGTTTTGATTGTGCCCTTAGAGTGCACTAAAGTAATAGAATGTTTTTCATAAACTGTTCTAGTATTTTCATAAAGTGTTATTATGTCTTTTTGTGTAGGTAAAATTTTATAAATGTGTTTTAGCAGTATGAATGATGCCTGAGTGTGGTTTAAGGTTAATATGAAGATAATTGTTTAATGAGTTATGTAGTGGGATTTGGTGTGGGAACATTTTGAAGAAGTATGGATGTGGACAAAGGGGATTTTTGTAGAATAGATTTGTAAAGTAAGTTTATGGTAAAGGGAAAGTTAATTCAGGTATAAATAATAGTTGTAAATAACTTTATGCATAAACAAAACTTCAGCATATTAGATAATTGCGTCGGTAAAAAGTGCAGTCATTAGGTTTACTATTTTGCGATTGGTTATTGATGAAAGGGGGCACTGACATGGGAGAATGTTGTTTTGCTATTGGCTGTTGAGTAAACTGACCAATGGTAAAGCAATATACTTTGTGCACCTATCTCTGCTGGTAGAGGAGACTTAGAGTATTCTAGGGAGGAGCTGGAGCCTAGCCATGAAACAGTTCGGACGTGTGTAATAGTAGTTCCGATGGAAATGATAAGTTGCCGGATCTAGCAGTGTATCATACATCAGAAGTGTTGTAAAGTGATGGCATAATTATTCCAATGGGTGTGTAGAAATTTCGGAATTTTTAAGTAAATTTTGTAAAGAGAAAACACATAAATTCCACGTGGCATATTGAGCAGGTCGGTGGCTAAAAACTGTGACTGCATTAGGTACCAGCAGACTTAATATTTGGAAGCATTCTCAACCAAAAACAATCCATATTTCTGTAGCTATTATGTTTTCGGGAAATGCAACACAATAAACTTGCTAACGTGAGTGATCAGAATATATTAATTAAGGACAAAATTTCCAACCTTTCATTTTGTTTGAAAACTTTCTTCCAAAACGTAGATATAGTGACTTTAATTGCAGCCTGGTTCACGTTGAAGTACAGTAGGTTTCGCACGGCTTCCCTACTGCTGATCTGCTGAGACAATGTTCACAGGTAGGTGCAGGTTTGTTGTAAAGAGATGGAAAGAACCGTGCCACCGCAAGTGTATATTGCTTGAGATTAAATTGTCTTTTCAGTCAGTTTAGATAAGGATACATGGTGTTTGTATTAAATGGTGCACATGAAGGAACCTGTAGTGATTGAGAAGGTGTAATCTAAGTCTGACCATCAGGGATTATATTCCATGGGTTCTGCATAGAAGGGGCTATAAGCCTGTATGGCATCATTTAGACCTCATGGACGGAACTTCTTGTTTAGAATAATAATGGAGACAAATGTTATTAACATTAGAGATCCAATGGATGTGTGATATAGGTACAACAGTATATGGGTATGTACTAGAACAGTGGGAATGCTATGAAATAACTATGTGTAAGAATCAGGATCTCAGTATATGAACAGTTGGGAACTGGAGGAACTGTGAGCTTACGGAGGCTATGCTACATGAACAGTGGTTTTATGAACTCTTATAATGTATATACATGTACAGGCATCTGGCTTGAGCTAGTTCATACTAACAAAAGGTTTTACAAGACTTTCCTTCATTTATTTTGCAATAACATTGTTTTATCTTGCTGTGAAGTACATAGGGAAATAATACCATGTTGACCTCCGAGGCACTCCATGTGGTGCTGGTAGCTCCATGCAGCACTTGCTGGGATATTGCATGCTGAGAGAATTGCAAAAAAAATTATCTTATACATGATTTCTCATTTATAACCAAGGGTGTTAATTCACACTTGTAATGCTTATGGGGAAAGTTCATAATTTAATTTAACTAAATTCCTCACCCTTTTAGGGGGTATAATAAGATTTAATAGAGATAACTGGGAAGTGATTTTATGAGGTCTGTTCAAAAAATTCTGGGACATTCATAATTTCGCGCCAATGGGAGTTCGAAATGTTCAAATGTGTGTGAATTCCTAAGGGACCAAACTGCTCAGGTGATCGGCCCCTAGACTTACACACTACTTAAACTAACTTATGCTAATAACAGCGTATACACTCATGCCTGAGGGAGGTCTCAAACCTCTGGTGAGAGGGTCCGCGCAATCCATGATATGGCGCCTCTAACTGCGCAGCCACTCTGTGTGGCTGTGTTGGAGTGAAATGTGGTTGGCATCCCTGTACTTGCTCATAGCAGTTTCATTGTTGTGTGTCTGCTAGTTGCTGTTCAGTGCTGTATTGAGTAGAATGTTGTGTTGCACAGTTTGCAAATTTCAAGATGGCAGAGTTAGAAGAGCCAAGCACTTGCATTAAATTTTGTGTGAAACTCAAGAAAACCTTTACAGAGACACACCAAATGATGCAGGAAGCCTATGGTGCTTCATCTTGTTTGTTGTTACAAATGGTTCACATGGTTAGAAAATGCCAGATGGAAGTTAAAGGTGACCCCCATTCTGGATGCCCTTCGACATCTACCGATGACAATCGTGTCAGGATCATCAATGAAATTGTGCATGCCAATCAAAGACTAACTGTCCAAGAGATTGCAGAAGAATGTAACATTTCATTTGGATCATGTCATGAAATCCTGACGCACGATGCATCTTAGAATGCATTGTGTTGCCACCAAGTTTATCTCATGGCTAATTAGTCAAGACCAGGAAGACCTTCGCCTCGCAGTCTGTGAAGAACTTTCAGATTGAGCAAATGAGAATGAGATGTTCCTTAAGTGAATTGTATCTGATGATGAGACTTGTCATGGACATGATGTTGAGACTGACGTTCAAACTTTGCAATAGTTCAGGAAAGGTTCTCAAAGACCAAAAGAAGCTGTCAGGTCAGGTCAAATGTCAAAGCCATGCTGACAATTTTCTTGGGTATGAAGGATTACTTCATCATGAATTCATGTCACAGGGATAAACTATTAAATGATGGTACTATCAGGATGTGTTATGATGTCTGTGAGAAAAGGTGAGAAATGTGGCGAGAGATTTCATGGCTCTTGCATCAGGATAACTCACTCACACATTCATCCCTGTTGGTTCGTGATTGTTGCATAAAAAACAAAATCACTGTGATATGTTATCCTCCATACTTTCCAGACCTCGCCTCTGTGGACTTTTTACAATCCCACGGCTGAAAACCTGACTGAAAGGACAAAGATTTGCAACGATAGACAAGATAAAAGAATATTCACAGATGGCACTTCATGCGATCCAGCAAGAGGCATACCAAGGCTGCTTCCAGAAGTGGAAACAGCTTTGGGAGTGGTATGTCAATTGTGGAAGAGAGCATTTCAAAGAAGACCAACACAATAAGTAAAAGGTAAACACAGAAAACTTTGTGGACAAATTTATACAATTTCTTGAACAGACTGCGTGTATGGGAATTTTAATACAGATTTCATGTCTGGTAGCTCTTATTGAGGCCAGCTGAAGTTACAGATGTCCATTTTGGTGTGACCTCAAATTAACATTACCAACATGAGTAGATGGGTGTAGTGCAACAGTAATTGATAACATATTTCTAAATTCAACAGTCTGTAATGAAATGGATGTGCGGCCCTTAATTGATGATTTTTTGGACCAAGACCATGAAGTGACAGTAATAAAATATTCCTATCAGTCACCTTTAAGTAAAAAAGAAATAGCAAAATTTCACTGAATTGTAAATGGTTATTCAGTTACACTAGTCAGAGAGAATTTACAGAAGGAAAAATTGGCATAAATTTATCAAGGACACACAGTAGATGAGAAATGTAATTCTTTCCTGAAAGTGTTTTTATGACATTATGAATTTAGTTTTTCTTTACAACAAGTCAGGGGCATTTAATGTAGAAACCAGGAAAAAGGGTGGCTAAAATCTGGTGTCAAAATATCTTGTGCTAGGAGGAGAGAGATTTATTTACCACAGAGGATTAGCTCTAACAAATGCCTAAAAATATACTTTAAACAATGTTACTCTATTGATTACCATGTCATCAAGAAGGCAGATACTGTGTGCTACGCTCAAAAAATTCCAAGAAGAAGGCAAGGGCAATTTAAAGCATTATGAAGCATAAAATCAATAAACTCAGCTAGGCAAATGATACTGAACTTCCAGATGACAGTAGCAGCATGGCAAATGATATGAAACGCTAATTACTGGCTACTCAATTCAATAAATTCATTCTAATAGTAGCTGAAAAAATGGGGACAAAAGAATGGCCCATCAAAAACAGATGCATTTAACTTACTTAGGCAACAATGCTGGACTCCACTATCAGAAATTAGTTTTGCCAACTCATCTGTTAGAGAAATCATAAAAATCATTATATCACTGAAAAGTAGTGACTCTTCTGCTTATAATAATGTCCCAGCCAAATCACTTAACTCTTTTGCTGACTTTGTAGCACCACTCTTGAGTTACGCACGAAACCAGATGATGAGTCTGCCTCTAATTGTAGAACAACCTCTTATCAATAGCTCAGTTTGTCTCTGTTGAGTATGCAATGTATAATTTCATGAACTCTGTTCTAATATGACTAAACAAGAAAATTACACTGTTTACATTTTATGCTATCTTGCCAAGACCTTTGATTGCGTAGCTATAAAATTCTGCTTGGTAATCTAAAATGGTATGGCATTAAAGGTCTCCCACTTCCATGGATGGAGACATATATTAACAGCAGACAACAGAGGGTAACATTAGCAAAAGTGTGACAGGAATTAGAATAATAAACACAAACACATCTATGCTAGGCAGGGCAGGAGAATAGTGGAATATGCTTACATTGTGTTCACAACTTAACCCTTAATGTTGCAAAAATGTGTGTTTTGCAGCCCCAGACAAATGAAAATGACTTACAGGTGTGAGAAGTAGAGATTGGTGGGCATAGACTACATGAGACTCTGTGTGGGAGGTTCATGGGCTTCCATATGAATAATAAACTGAGGTGGCACCAATGTGTCATTTCTGCCTGCGTTGCACTTGGATATTTCTCTCAATGTGTTGACCTGCAGATAGGATTGCTTTAAGATACTTTCCATACTTGCACTCAGTTTTGTCAAATGACATAACCTTTTTCGGAATGACAGCCAAGGCTAAAAGTGTATTTATTGTAAAGAATCATGCACCATGTGTCATAATAATGTGTAAACAAGATAACTGTACATCTTGCAGTGCCAAAGTGCTGATAACTGTAATCATACCACTCATATTTACCATATAGTTTCAGTATAAAACTTTTTTGCAACACTGACTTGTTTTTTTGTTATTATTTAATATGATTTATTTAGTGACACTTACTGATAAGAGTGAGTAAATAATTGATGATTTAATTTTCTCAACAAGATTAATTTTTGCATTTCATTGTCATTAAAATTTCATGAATTAATTTTTGTTGCAGAAATTTCTTATCTACATAAAGATTTTATGTAATCCTGCACTTACTCAACGTCAGTGGGATGAGATGTCAGCTTTAGTTGGATTTGACATCACACCAGATGCAGGAACTACTCTACATAAAATGATTGACTTGAATCTGTTTCCTTATCTTAATGAGTAAGTTTTTTGTTCCTATGGTGTATTAGTTTAAGTAGTACTTCTTATAATATTTGATTTCCAACAGGAAGTAGTTACTGAGACAGCAGAAGTTACAGAAATTGATATTTTTATAGTATTGCTACAAAGTGTACTCCTGTTTCATTATTTGCTATTGTACTTTGATTATTGAAGTGAATCATTCAAAAACTTTTTTAAAAAAGGACAGCAATCTGTATGGACCTTTCTGTATGACATTCCTATTGTGATGACAGCAACACATGAACTAAAAAGTAATGTAATGGCTGGCTGTTTTTTTCCTCTGTATTTCATACTTTTGCACAGGTAACATCAATTTCGATTTATGCTTTTATGTTTTGTTGTTCACGTACTTTGTTTTGTTTTTAATGTACTGGTACCATTTACATTAATTTTATTTTTAATGTAATTTATTAGGTGTATATTAAAGTAAGTTCTTTACAGTCATCTTCTAGAATTCACCCTTCAACAGAATTTTCAACTTGGCTAACATGCCCTTCTTTATGCAGTTACAAACATACACTTGGTTGCTTCTATTCAGAAACATTATTCATTAGTAACTGTCAATTTTGTGTTACTTCAAAGCAATGTTCAATTCCTACTTGGCATTTTTTGTGCATTAGTTGGTACTTACTCTCCAGCAACAGTCGAGTCCAGCAGCAGGATCATCAGTGAAATACAAAGATTGGCACTGAAAGCACATTTATTATGAATGCAACATACAGCCAGGACAGAAATGACCTCCTGGATGGAGAGTGCACCTACTTAGACAAACATCAAATATTGTTTATACAAGCATAGAATATTTCAGAATATGTGAACATTACAAATACAAGATCTTTCAATAACCTCCCAGAAATGATGAATACTAAATAACAAATAATTTACTGCTGGTCAAGTCTCAACTGATGATCTGCAGCACAGCAGCCAGCAACACTAACCGCTATGCCACACTTCATGTCTCAAACTCATGGCATTGCTCCCCCTTCTCAAGAACTATCGACTCACTGTTTCAGAAAATCTCGTTGGAGCCGACTGCAGCATCCTGGATCTAGAGTATGTCAGTGATCCTTTGAAAAGTGGCACCAAAAGATCCTCGCATTCTGGGCATGGTGTTAGTCTCTCTTCACTATGATGAGAATCAAATCTAGCACCACGTCACCCCCTCCCCCATGTTCAGGCTTTGCAATCATTGAGTCCTCAGTTTCATTGAACATCCCACCATTGATATGCACCTCTGGACTGTAGTAGGATCTCATATGGAGGACATTGGATGATGTCACTGCACTTTTGTCTTGTTGATGAAGTGTCATAATCCTAAACTTCACATGTGACATCCGGCAAGCTATGAAGGATACAGGATTGTTCACTTTAGTAACTTTTCTGAAGGTCCCACTTTCCATTCAGGCATAAAGATCTATACCAAACCTCCTGTGCTGTTTATCAGTGGCTGGTGCTTGGTGTTATAACACTCTTGATATTTCTCCTGGTTGTCCTGGTTCTATATGCCAGCCAGTTGCCTTGCTGCTTCCATCTCAGTGATGAGGTGAATAAAGTAATTTTTCTAAGGATCATCGAGGTGAAACGAGATCATTGCATCTACTGTTGTTTTGGCCTCATGACAGTGGAGCAGAAGGAATGGTGTGAAGTCTGTAGTGCCTTGCTTTGCTGTGTTGTGTGCAAATGTCATGATGGGCAGTATTGTTATGATAATCTTTCTGTTTTATGTCAACTTATATTGAATCATATCTGCAAATGTCTGTTCTGTGAGGCCAGTGTTCTGTGAATGATAGAAAATTGTCATCCTGTGAATTATGTAGCAACATGAAGTTACCTCTGATACTAGTCTTCACTGGAAAACTTTTCTGCAATCAGATATCATCACATTGAGTGATGTTTTCTACAACAAACTTAACAATTTCCACGTCTTTGACAGCTGGCACAGCTTTTTGGACAGGATAGTGTGTGAATTAGTAATATAAATCACATTTTTCTCATGATTTTTAAATGTACATAGTTAAGGCAGTTTTCATAATTTCTCATCTCTTAGCCAGAATTTGTGGCACAACTTGACTAGTAGAAGAGATCGGTTAGTAGGACATATTCTGAGGCATCAAGGGATCACCAATTTAGTATTGGATGGCAGTGCGGAGGGTAAAAATCGTAGAGGGAGACCAAGAGATGAATACACTAGACAGATTCAGAAGGATGTAGGTTGCAGTAGATACTGGAAGGTGAAGAAGATTGCACAGGATAGAGTAGCATGGAGAGTTGCATCAAACCAGTCTCTGGACAGAAGACCACAACAACAACAAACAGCCAGAATTTACGCTGTCTGCAATGTGATGTGATGCAAAGCAGATTTGCCTGAAGCAATGCAGTGTGAAGTGATGGAGCAGTCACATTGCATGCAATACAGTGCAGAATGCCCTATGGGGAGCAGTAGTTGTTGAGCAGTGTTGGAAGGATGTGGTTTTTCCTCAACACAGTAAATTCGTTTTTAATAGAAAACAGTGCTCTCAAAATTCAAGGCTGCCATGAATGAGGCATAAAATCAATAACGAGAGGAGGACTGTATTCCTTCACTTGTGCAGAAAAGATAAAGATAAATTTTGGAAGTACTTCAGAATGAGTACAGAGATATTTGGTTATAAAATGTCACATGTTTCAAGTGGCATTCAAAAGCAAAACACAAATTACAGGAAGGCTATTACCACTGAAGAGAAGCAGATGGTTACCAACAGGTAAGTACTCATTGTTAAGTTGATAAAACGCAATTTACTATCAGAAACTTACAATTTGTGAGACATTCATCACATTTATGAATTGTAACATATCTGAAAGGAGGCCTAAATAATGTTTATGACATTTCACTGAAACTGCTGAAGTCTCCATAACCTTTGGGGTTTGAAATGATGCTTTCACCTTTATGGTTTTCAGGCCAGTAACACAACATGAGAGAATGTGCAGTAGAAGGTTTTGAAGAATGTTACATTTCTTGCAGGAATATCTGATAGTATTCACACTATTGGTAACAATCTCAGTACAAAATGATAACTGTCATCTTGTGTCTCCAATTTTGACATTTGTTGCTCAACAAACTTCAGCTTTTTTTCTGTATTCAGCAGCTCCATGTTTGTAGACTTCCTTGGTCTCTTATTACTGTTGTCTGGGTATATGGGAAGAGTGAGGGTGGAGGCATTGAATTGTTGCCTTCTGAAATTTCTGACAGCCTTGAAGAGCTGGCTCTTGTCAGCTGAAACACTTGTTTATCTGTAACAGCCATTGACAATTCCATATTGTAATTTTAAGCTGCTGTTCTTTTCCTGTGTGAAATGTTACTTTTTGTCTGTCATGGAGTCATAATGTTTGTCAAGAATGTCAGTAACGTGTTTCATGGTCAATTAGACTGGCATTGTGGCAGGCTAATGTCATCTCATCAGCATTCTGCATGAGCCTTTTCACTTCTAAGCAGAATGTGTCACATAAATATTTCCATTTAATCTGCAGCACCTTGCTGGAAATAAAGACTTTTATGCATAAATAATTAAGTAGACATACTGAATACAATTTTCTTTGTCATTAGTATGTAAATGTAATTGCAAATACAACAAATATTTTTCCGGTTGTTCAGTTCTGTTCGTTTCAATCTTTTTCAGGTATTTGTCAGTCAGTATGTCATTTAGTACACTGTCAGCCTTATTTCAGATGGGTCTAACTATAGTCACACAATTTGTGCATTAAATGTGTGACACAATATGGGAAATTTTCAGCTCTGTGCAACTGCCTCCTTCTGCTATTTTACAGTTTAAAATCACTGCACCATACTTGTATGCCAATCGGTTGCTTTAATAGCTGTAGTCAACACTAAACACAGATTAACAGTAATTGACATTGTAGATTATGGCACTACAGTCTGGAACCGTGCGACCGCTACGGTCGCAGATTTGAATCCTGCCTCGGGCATTGATGTGTGTGATGTCCTTAGGTTAGTTAGGTTTAAGTAGTTCTAAGTTCTAGGGGACTGATGACCTCAGAAGTTACGTCTCATAGTGCTCAGAGCCATTTTAGATTATGGCCAGCTATCAGATATGGGCATTTAGGGGATGTGATTGGTACAATAATATTTTGAACATTCCACAGAACTGGCCATCATTGAAAGAACTGCCTGTCATTTCAATAAATACCCCATTAGTGTTAGAGAAGAAGCATTTTGCCTTTCCTCTAATGGAAAATTTAATGTGTTCATTTTCTGGACAGTCACTCATTGAGGAAGCAAGGATATTTAACAAGAGGTTATGGAGGGTAAGAACAGTGGTGGAACATACATTTGGAATTATGGCAAGGAAGTGGCCTCATCGCTGGAAGGAACTTGAAACTTCTTTAGAACATAAAGGCATTAGTATTCAGTGTGTCTGTGTCTTGCACAACATAATAGTCAATAAGATGGACCTGATGTCTCCTTTCAATTCTGTGTTGATCAGGGCATAATCAAAAAATAATAGTTTGGCAATATGCTTTCAAAATTATAAAGCAAACAATAGTGCTACAAGTGAGGAATGTCAGAGAGGCATTAAAGAACTATGTCAACAGTCATTAAAACAAACATATTTCATGACTAATTTGTTGAATACTTTGTTGCCATAATTTCATCATCAAAATGATAAAAATCTGTAAATATAGTAATTTAGATATGATGATATGCAAAACTTTTTATCTTACAAATTTGTTGTATTTGTGTAGTTATTTTACTTTTTCTGCAACTATTGTCTGGTTCACAATCTTTAACTACTTCATTCTAAGGTTAAGTACCAGATCCTTGTCATTGTAATATTTGCTTTAGTGACCCAACATGGGGTGTTCATGTGCATTATTAATGAGCATTTTGACATCTATTTCAAGAAACCACTCCAAACGATTGCGATAAAGGAGCAAAATATGTCTCAACTATGGCCCTGCAGACAGGCTTCTGGCAAACTAGGGTTGATGAGGCTGACTGGGAAAAAACTCCCGTTAACAGCTGACAGGCTAAATGAATTTAAACTTTTGCCATTTGTTCTGTATAACACTCCAGCCACATTCGAAAGTGCTTCAACACCTTGAATTGATAATGTATTTTTACTATCTGCATGACACTATGATTTTTTTAAAATCATTTGAGGAACGTCTAACCATCTGATAGCTGTATTGAAGAAGCATTTAGACTGCAGGTCTCTGCCTCAATCCAGAAAAGTGCCTCTTTGCTGCCCAAGAAGCAAAAATCTTGGGGCAGATAGTGAATGGTGAGGTAGTTAAATCTGATCCAGAGAAAAGAAGACCAGTTACATACATATATTCCCACTCCTCACTTCATTTGTGTTGCGAGAAATTATCTCTGATTGAGCTTCTGTACCAAGGAACGCCTCTTGCAAGATCTGCTGCAAGGAAACACCAAATTTTCCTCAAAAGAAGTGCAAGAAAGATCTTTTCTTGTCTTTAAGGAGGTGCTAATATCTTCTCCTGCCCTAGTATTTTACAATGAAAATGCCAAGACATCGAAGCTTTTTACCCAAGCTACGTGATTGTGGGATAGGTGCAATTCTAGTGCAAATTCAGGAAGTGCTGGAAAGCTGGTAGTTCATGCTTTCAGAGAACTCTAGGAGTCCGAGATGAACTACTTTACAACCGAGAAAGAGTGTCTTGCAGTTGTTTTGGCCATCAATATGTTCTAACCATATGTATTCTGCAAACCATTCACCATCGTAACCCATCACTGTTGTCTATGCTGGGGTCCTGGCCTGCTGTCACAAAAGTTGTGTTGGGCTGACTGGCAAGCTGAGCACTGAGGCTTCCAAAGTATGATGTCAGAGTGGTATGCAAAAGCAGATGCATACGAAAGAATGCCAACTGCCTTTCAAGGATATGTTTGGCATTACACAGCAGTCGGGATGGAATCTTGTCATTGCTGCATTAAATGGCATTGCTTCTGAACAGAGGGAAGGGCCAGCAGCACTGAGAACCTCAGAAGAAGGAGAAGGAACTGACTGAATGAGAATTCCAATTAATAAATAGAGTTTTATGTGAGAGGAACTATGATTCAGCAGATGGAAATTGTTGTGTGTCATCGCGGCTTAGCTACAGCCATCTGTTCTGAAGTATATCCATGATGCTTCCATATCTGGTCACTTGTGATTCATTAAGACTGTTGGCAGAATCACACATACGTATCATTGTCCAAGTTTTTACTGATCCATTGGTCACTATGTGAAACACACTAAGGAATGCCAATGACGAAAGCACGTGATACAGTTACCCACGGGGCGTCCGTTATGAATCTCTCCCAAAACAGCATTGTTTGTCTGAATTAGAATCAAGGTCTGAAGGGAGGTTTCCAAAGTAGACAGATAAGAGTTGATGGAGTAGTCTGCACTAATTTCCTCACCCACTAAGGTGTCACTAAAGATGTGTCAATTGCTGAAGCTCCAGAAAGTGTGAATCTCCTTGTAGAAGACATCATTTTGAAGCAAGGAATATCCCATGTGATGATCTCTGATCATGTAAAAGTTTTCCATTAGAGACTAATATGAGGTAATTTCATGTTGCAATATCCCCCACAGGATGACAACTGCCTATCATCTACGGACTAACACCCTCACAGAATGCTTTAATGAAACAGTCAGATATGCTCTCGATATCTGTTGACGTGAAACAGAGAGGCTGGGTTGCAGTATTGTCTATTGTGACACATACATTCAACACATCGAAGGAAGGTGCTACAGGCTTCACACCGTCTCTTCTGCTTAATGATTGTGAAGCTGAAACAACAACAGAGACACTGTTTCTGTTTCAATCAGATGATACTCAGGATGGCTACAGCAAAGATGTCATCACCAGGATGACGAAGCAAGGCAGCTGGCTAGCATACAGATCCTGGTTGCCCAGGTGAAAGATTTTGAGCACCACAGCATCAAGCACCATCCAGTGAGACTCAGCAGGTATTAATTTTTATGCCTGTGTGTAAAACTGGACTATCCGGAAAGTTACTAAAGTGCTACTTTGGGCTGTACCAGTGCTAGGACCTCTGGGCTCTTCAAGATATTTGTCAACTCCACTGGTTTGTATGATCGTGGCACCTGTTTCCCATGGAGAGTGTGTGTTACATGATGAGATAACAGTAGTACAGAGAGTATTATTAGCATTTGTGAGAAAAGGTGTCAGTTACATGGAACATGTTCTCCAAAGATGACATATTGTAAGTCTGTAATTATCTTTTTCTTCTTCTTCACTTCATGGAGTAGGCTTACAGCAGCCTTTTCTATCTTCACAGACGCTGTCTGTTCTTTGGGTGTCCTACATCTCTCTTTTGTATTTATTTATAATCAGTTACATATTTAAGCAACCTGTCTTCCCTCACTCTGTTGATATATTGTTTCTGTTGTATACATCCTTGGTCTATGTTTTCATTTATACTATATATTAAGTTCTTCTCTTATAATAGTAGATTGTATTTGATCTCTGAACATACATTCCTCAACTTTGTTTACACATTTCTTTGTTTTCTGTCTTTCGTAGTTAATAACCAAGATTCATTGTAATTAGATTTATGCATTATTGTAGGACTGCATTGTAGGAAGAGGAGGTTATAAAAGAAATAAAATCATTGCACATGACAGTTAGTGAATGTTTTAGAGTGTGAAATGCAGTGAATTAATGCCATTTATCTTGTAACTATTAATGGCAACTGTTGTCGTTTTAGTGTCCAATAAAGTCCCAATTTTGTAAAGAATTCAACCCCCGGATATAAAGCAACTTCGGCCTTCTGATTATTTTATAAATGAGTTAAGGTGTCAAATATTTGATGTTAAGTTAGTAGGTGAGAAAAAGTTTAAGTACAATGACATAATTTTGCAGATATATTCTGTGGTATACATGGATACGGTCTGTCAAATGTCTTGGTAATAGAATTAGTAGTAAAGCAGTAATAACTTAATATGTAATTCCTGATGCAGCAGTTGTATTCCATGAACAGTGAAAATGTATTAAGTGATACAGTGTTTTCCTTGTTTTCCGTTCCTCTTTGTGTGTGTGTGTGTGTGTGTGAGGGGGGGTCAACAAGAAAATATCTCTGTTAACATTTGAAATTATATATAATGTTTGTTTCAAATCAGTTAGTGTTCTCATTCTCAAATACTATTTGAATGTAGTCAGGGTATATGCACGCTATAAATTATGCTGCAAGACATATTCACATTTCCTAACTATAATACTTTTCTTGCTGTGTTAAATGTTTAACATAATATGTGTAGATTATGACAGAATTTAAAATTTGTAAATTTGGCCAATAATTATATGAAATATTGAAAACCAAATGTTTTGTCCATGGAAGCCAGTACATGGGCAACCTGAAACTGTGACTGTACACCATTAACCTGGTTAGTTGTTTTGTAATGTAGATTAATTTTTCTGTTTGAACATTTATGATTTGGTAGTAGTGGATAATTATGAATTAATAAATTATGAGACAGAATTGATGATGAGTTCTTACCTTTAGGAAGTGAAATATGTAGTACCACTGACAGACACATATAAATACACATGAGTATAGTAGAGACACACTACATAGGTTTTGATACTAACAGTATCTTCACTGAGAAGGAGAGAGTGATCCACTTGGGAAAGCTGAAAGCAGAGGGATTTGTTATATAATTGTCCTCATTAATGTATTGTCTCTCTCATCCAGGACAGTTGAGTTACATGTCCTTCTTTTGTAGCTTTCCACACCGTATACCTCTTTCCTCTCACACTAAGGCACTGTTTGTTCCAGGAGTTATGTGCTGATCCATTCTACTTCTATATTTGCCTATCAGTGGCATTTCAAGTTTCTTGTCCTGTAGGTAATGACTGGGCAACACTGCTGTCTCATATCTTACTAGTTTTCTCTGTTGAATTTTCCTTTGATTATCATGAAATTCAGATATAAATTTTGAATTTTGAGACACACACCTCTCAATCATTAACTACTTCTCCTTCCATATCTATAATTTTCTGCCTAATTTTCTTTGTGTATGGTATGGTGGTGACATACTTCTGCAACTCATGCGTTACGATCAGTCTCACAGTAAATAATAATATTGTATACGGTTCGCATCACACTTCATTTACAGGACCATTTTACCTCACTATATGTCTTCCTATATGCAGAATATATCAACAGAAGTAATCAATTTTTGAAAATATAGTATAACTGGATAGATAAAAAATCTGCTCACCTAGCGATGGTAGAAAAAAGCACTTATATAGGTTACAGAAATGTGCAATATTTTGGAACCAGTGGCTCCCTCTTCTGGCAGAAGGCTTTAAGGGGGAAGAAGAGGGAAAATGACTGGTGAGGTTTAGAAAATGGAGAAAGTTCAGAAAAGTTGCCCATAACCCTGGGTCAGGGGAGATTTACCAGACACAGTGAGAAGGAAAGTCTGATTGTTGGGGATTGTACTGGAAGAGATTTGAAAACCTGAGAGCTTGAAGGTGGAAGATAGGATAATAAGCAAGACAGAGATTACTGACAAAATACGCAAGATTTGATAAGAGCAGAAAGCTTCATGCATTACATATGATTGGTGTGTGTGTGCGTGTGTGTGTTCTGTGTGGGGAAGGGGGGGGGGGGGGGGGGAGAATAGACAGGTCAGAAAATAATATAAAACTAAAAGGGAATGAAGAAAGGAAGAGTTACTCAGAAGAAATGCTGAGACTGAGGTAATTAAAAAATGAATACTGTCAATTAATGTCACGTGGATGGCAAGAATCAGTGACACATTCTAACACTATTTCCTACATGCAGAGTTCCAAGAAACTGGTGTCTTGGGAAGAGTTCAGATGGTACACATGATGAAACAGGCAAGGAGATTATGACTGTCATGTTGTGAAGCATGCTGAGTAATATCACTGTAGAACACCAGCAGTGTTTACGTGACAGCTGGTACATGACATGTCATTTGACGGGTGGCTCTCCCTTTTATAGTATCCTTTTTGCCAGTTATGGGGCCGATATAGGTGGTGCTAGAACGCTGCATAGGACAAGTCTTACTTCCAGCATGGTTGATCACAGGGGTAGGAGCCACAAGATAGGGAAATGGCCACAGAAGGTGCATAGGGTCTGACTGGGATATTGTAGAGATTGCGGGGGGTCATGAAATGCAGCTCTAGGTATGGTAGAAAAAATATCATGTATTATGGACCTAATTTTAATTTTTTGGTTGTGATTTAGGAAGTCATAACCTTGTCAAAGTAGCTGATGAATACATTCAAGACAAGGATCAAACTGAATGATGAGAAGTGAATGAAGTTGTTTTTTGTAGGGATCAGCAGTACAAGGATTGGATTTGATGACCCAGGAAATCTGATTTTGAACTAAGATTGTGGGATAATTCTGTGCAGTGAAGGCTAAGGTGAGAATAGTGTTGTACTACCCCAAAGATTCTGCACCTGAACAAATACGTTTGCCTCAAATTCCGAGGCTGTATGAGAGGGATCATTTGACATGGAAAGGATGACAACTGTCAAAATGTGAATGTTATTGCTTGTTATGTGAACAGAAGGCGGTAGCTGACCCTTGGTAAGTATAAGGTCGGTATCAAGAAAATGGCATGGGATCTGGAATAGGACCATATGAATTTTAATTGGGATTATAAATTTAGAGATTCAAAAAATTTTAACAGGTCAGCCTCACCATTAGTCCATTTGGCAGCAAAGGAAGGGCTGAAGTCAAATGAAAAACCTCCTGTAAGTGATCTCAAAAACGTTGGCATATGAAGTAGCCATACTGTTTTCTGTGGCCATGCTGTTGATGAGTTCGTTTGCCTGCCCCTCAATGGTGAAGTAGTGGCTGGGAAGCATAAAATTGATAAAGGTGATCTGGAAGGATGTCATAATTTTGGAATCAAATGAGCACTAATTGAGGTATGTTCAGCATCAGGTAGACTATGAAGCTGGGGAATAGTAGTATAGAGGAAGGTGGCATCAGTGGTGACAAGAAAGGTATGTGATGAGAGTGAGATGGACACAGTTTTTAGATGATCAAGGAAATGGTTGGTGTCTTTAATGTAAGAGGGGGCTTTTTGTACTATTGGTTGCAGGTGTTGATCAAGTAAGACAGATATATGTTCAGCAGGTACTTTGAAGCCAGCAGCTGTAGGAATGCAGGGCTGATTGTGTTTTTGGTTCTTAGGAAGGGTGGTAAAGGTTGGGAAGAAGATCTGTTGGTTGAGATGTTGGTCCTTGTCAGGGGCCTGAGGCTCAAAGGAGGGACTGTAGGTCAGTTTGTATCACAGGGAGGGTGTATTGTTGCCAAATGTTGTATGTGGAGGTGTCAGAAAGCTGGTGCAGACCCTTGCTTTCATAATCTCAGTTGGCAATCAAGTACCACACTGGCAGATCTCTTGCCTTCAGGGACGATAATGATGGAGTGATCAGTTCCTGGGGAACAAAGTGCCTGGAGTTCTGCAGAGGACAGTGTAGAATCATGTTGTAGGGAACCGAGAAAGGGTTTTGAAGTAATGCTGGATGTTAGGAATTCTTGGAAGTCTTGTAAGGGATGATTTTGAGGTAGTGTTGGTGGATCAAGTTGAGATCATGGTCAGAAGAGTTCAAGTCTGAGTTCACTATCGGGTTTCACATTGAAAACATTTTGAGATTGGATTGTAAAATATATTTCCAATTGACATTAAGTGTGAAGGAAAGTAGGTTCTTAACCAAAGCAGCACAATGAAATGCATGTTTAGGGCTGTAAGTGAGACCCTTGGATAATACAGATAATCCAGGAGGGGAGACTGACTTAGATGAAAGGTTGAGAACACTGTATTGTTGTGGCTGGTTCTTGTGATCATGAGCTATCGTTGTTCTGGGAGGCAGTGCTGAAGGTTGGAGGACATTAATAATGTTGGCCAAACTCAGTTTGTAGGGGAGGAGTGGTAGATAATGGTGTGGCTGTTCAGGGAGCTGGAGAAGGACAGGAAGGGAACTACTACTGCTGACGTAGTTTAGGAGAAGGTACGATGGCTTTTTGAGATTAAATCTGGCCTGTTGTTGCAGTTTGAAGTTGGCTTGGGGATGATACCATCCAAGGACACATGAGGGGCAGATAACTGCAAGCTCTTGCTCGAGGAGAGAAGACTTGTGGATTGGAAATTGACAGGTGTGGTGTATGGCTCACAGATTAGCTGGGTAAGTGCAAGAACTGGTGCATTTGAAACTGTTAAAGGGACTGGAGTACAGAAGGATTACATCCAGAAACAGGTACTTTCAATGGTAGGCCCTAAAGGCTAACTCTTAATGGATGAACAAGTTTCAAGGAACAGAATGTGGAACTTAACAATCGTAGGAAAAGGACAGATTGCTACTCACTGTAAAGATGACCCACTGTGTTTGAAATGTGAGTACCTTCCTATCCCTATCTGAAATTCCTTCCATATGTCAACGTTCTCTGAACAGGTCATTTTAGCTCAAATTTTTGACTTTCTGGATTTTATACTGTTATAGTTTCTCATCAGTAGTAACCAATTCTACATGACTGTAATTATTCATGTACTTTTTCACAAATGTATCCAGAAAGCTCTTAAGATGCTGCTAACCTATCTGTTTTGAGCTCATACACCAAGTCTGTTTATCGTCATATATAAGACGCTGGAGAAACAATAAAAATCTCTTGTAACTCACACTGGATCTCAAAACAATCTTTCCTTTTCCATCATCTGACCAAAGTTCAAATGCATTTGTGTGGTTTTCACTTTTGAGGCCAATCTCATAAAGAGTGCCTAATACTGCATGTTACATTTCAACTCATTAACTGTAACAGATCTATCTTCATAATAATTTTCTTCTTCTCTTCTCCTGTGAATGTATACATTTGTAAAGCACACAATTTCATCTATCACATCAATACTGATGATTTTATGGAACATTTCAGTTTTGCTTTACGATAACTCATGCACGTTAGATCATCAACATCCCCAGATGGTTGTAGGGTCCTACACATAATGCTCCAAACATTCTCAATTTGTGAGAGATCCTGTGACCTTATTGGCCAACGTAGAGTTTAGCAAGCATGAAGTAAGCAGTAGAAACTCTTGCCATGTGCGAGAGGGCATTATCTTACTGAAATGTAAGCCCAGGATCACCTACCATAAAGGGCAGCAAAACTGGACCTGGAATATTGTCACGTAGAAGAAGGTGTAATTAGATGAATGATGAACACTAACTTCGCTTGTTGTTGTTGTGTGATCTTCTCCATGCTACTCCAACCTGTGCAAGATTCTTCATCCCCCTGTACCTAGTGCAGCCAACATCCTTCTGAATCTGCTTAGTGTATTCATCTCTTGGTCTCCCTCTACGATTTTTACCCTCCACGCTGCCCTCCAATACTAAATTGGTGATCCCTCGATGCCTCAGAACATGTCCTACCAAACAATCCCTTCTTCTAGTCAAGCTGTGCCAAAAATTTCTCTTCTCCCCAATTCTGTTCAGTACCTCCAGATTAGTTATGTGATCTATCCATCTAATCTTCAACATTCTTCTGTAGCACCATATTTCAAAACCTTCTATTCTCTTCTTGTCTAAAATATTTAATGTCCATGTTTCACTTGCATAGATGGCTACATTCCATACAAATACTTTCAGGAACGACTTCCTGACACTTAAATCTTCACTTAATGAAGATTTATTCAGCACTTGCACATTCAAGTGCGTGGAGCAAACTGCCTCCAGCCAGAACACATACAGTATATATACAGCTACAAAACATTCCAGTACAATGATTCCTGACTGAATATAGAAATTAAAATTCTGCAGTCCAGGTGAGTTTTGAACTCCCCACCTTCATCAGAATGAGGTGGAAACACAGTGTCCATTGTCATAGTCGCTTCATGCCCATGCACTGCGAAAAATGGCATAAATCCTGTGGTGTCTTGTTTGGTGGCATTGTAGGCAAATGCCATGAAAGGTAGCACCTCATCCCAGTTGCTCTGTTCAACATTGATGAACACTGACAGCATGTCGTCCAAGGTCTTATTAAGGCATTCAGTAAGCCTGTTAGTTTGTGGATGGTAGGCAGTTCTCATGTGATGAGCAGTGTTGCACCGACGGTTTATCTCTGTCACAAGATTTGATTGAAAAACTTTCCCTCAATCTGTAATTAATGTCTTTGGGGCACCGTGTTTTAATACAAAGTCTTCCATGGTGAATTTGGCTACCTTGAATGCTTTGGTGGTTTTCATGGCCTTTGTAATGGCATAGTGTGCCAGATAATCAGTGCAAACAATAATCCACCTATTGCCACTAGCAGACTTTGGAAATCATCTGAGGAGGTCAATCCCAACATGATGGAAAGGTGTTTCAGCTGTTGGAATTGGTATGAGTTGGCCAGGTGGTTTCTGATGAACTGCCTTTCTCCTTTGGCACTCCCGACAGTGTGAAACATAGTGACGGACACTCCTAAATAAACCTGGCCAGAAAAATCTGTTGCAGATCCTATTGTATGTCTTAATAAATACTAAATGTCTGGCCTCAGGTGTGTCATGGAATTTCTGTAGAACATCTAAGCGCATGTGTTTAGGAATCTCTGGTAGCAACCTCTTTCCAAATGGATCAAAGTTTTTCTTGCAAAGTAATCCATTAACTACCTTAAAATTTCTTTCCCATACTCTGACCGATTTAAGGCAAGCATAATTTGAGATATCTTGGCGTACTACTTCTTCTCAGCAGAGAGATCCTGGAATGCAGCGAGACAGCCACTATCTTCATCAAGGTCTTGATGGTCTTGCACAGGGTTTCTTGAGAGACAGTCAGCATCTTAGTGTTTTCGTAGAGTTTTGTACACTATGGTAATGTCATACTCTTGAAGATGTAGTGCCCACCTGACGAGTCATCCTGTTGGATCCTTAAGACCTGTCAACCAACCAAGTGAATGATGGTCTGTAACAACTGTGAATGGCCTTCCATAGAGATACTGTCAAAATTTGCACATGGCCCTGATCACTGCAAGACATTGTCTTTCTGTAGTTGAGTCGTTTCTCTCAGCTTTTGTAAGTGCCCTAGAAGCATAGGCTATAACCTCTTTTCCATCCAAAAGTTGCACTGGAACAGCACTGATCCTGTACCCACTGGCATCTTTGTGTAGTTCTGTAGGTTGTCTCTCATCATACAGACCAAGTACAGGGTCAGTCGTCAGAGCTTTTTGCAGCACATTGAAAGAATCTTGTTGAGAAACACCCCAGATAAATTTATCATCAGCTGTTAACAACTCTTGGAGTGACCTGGCTTTGATACAAAAGTCTTTGATAAAACAACAGCAATAAGAACATAATCTGAGGAAGCTCCTCACTTTTAGGAATCGGAACACTATAATGTCATCTAAATAACAAAGACACATTGTCCACTTCAGGTGACGTAGAAGATTATCTATCATCCATTCAAAAGTTGCTGGTGCATTACACAAACTAAACAGCATTACCTTAAACTCATACAGGCCCTCAGGGGTGATGACAGCAGTTTTCTCAAGATAGACTCATCTACTTCGATTTGTCAGTATCCTGATTACATGTCCATTGTTGAAAAAAACTTAGCTCCCTTCAGACAATCTAGTGTATCGACAATTTGTAGTTGAGGGTAAACGTCCTTTTTAGTTATCTTATTAAGCTTCCTATAATGGACACGAAAGCTCCAACTGCCATCCTTCTTCCTAATGAGAACCACTGGTGATGACCATGGGCTCTGCAAAGGCTGAATGACATCATTCTTCATCATTTTCTCTTCCTCATCACAAATTATTCGACGTTCTGTTGCTGAGATGCAGTATGCTCTCTGGCTTATTGGTTGATGGTCTCCAGTGCCAATCCAGTGCTTCACTGTCGATTTGTCTAATTTGCTCTTCACCTTTGGATTGAAGTATTCAGAGAACTCTTGAAGAATTGCAAGTAGCTTCTGCTGTTACTCCTTAGTGAGATCTGGTGACAGTCGAGCTAGAAGATCTTGTCTCATAGTGGTAGCTCCAATTGTGCTCACAGACTCGGCATGGGAGGTTTCTATGACGCTCAGCTGTTCTTCAATTAATGGCTTAGCATTTACTACGCACGTGCGTCTTGGAAAGATCTGCAGTTCTCGGCAACAGTTAACTATCCACAATTCACTGAATCTGTTCTTAAACAAGATGACAGAGGCTGGGTTGACCAATTTATTTGTCAGTGGTATGCTTCTCTTACATTCCACTACAAGATCCTTAAGTTGATGCATGGCATGACACGTGACAGTTACCTTTCTAGCGGTCACTGCGGGAATGATCACTTCATCCAGCACACAGTCTCCACACACTCAGATGCGTTTCTTCCTGTCCACAGTACCTCATCTCGTCTAGCATAATCTTCGAGCGACCACAATCTATATTTGCGTGAGAAGCTTTCAAGAAGTCCCATCCGAGAATGACGTCATGACTACACTCTTGTTTTTAGAAAAGTCAGATACTTTCACTGGATACCTACAATAAGGGTTTAGCCAACTGAAGGAAAATATCCAAGGTTACAGAATGCAGCAACACTTGTCGCCAGCAGTAACTGTCGAGGCGCAGTTGCCATGCACAACGCCACAAGTGTACATGAACACGCCTGTACTGAGAGCGTGGCATGTTTGTCACCATTACTTGCAGATGAGGGATTACTTAGGCATCAACAATTTCCAGTATTTACCTCTGAAGGGAAAAGAACAAGCCCTGTGGTCCTTTATCACAGCATTTAGAAATGTTTTACTTCATACCTGGACCTAAGGCCAGAAAATTAGATTTGTTACTGGATACACACAGGGTGACATTCTACTGAGGGCTATGGACATGGCGGAACATTACCACTAATATGAACAGTTTGAGAGAGCCTTTCTAGATAAATATTGGTCTGAGGCCGTAGAAGAGAGGCTCAGATGTGAAGTATTTTCAACCCAGCTCCATTCAATAGCAAACATGGAAGCTTAAGAGGTTATTTTGAGAAATATTGGAATAAAATCAGATACTGGATGAATGTGATATCTCAAGTAGACAAGCAGAAAGTTTTAAAGAGCCGTCTCCATGTCCACATTGGGGTTAAACTCTTTACCATTCTGGAACTTGACACCAAATACTTTCTATCTGCCCTGGGCTCAATACATTTGATATACAAGGAGAGACCAGTACAACCAAAGCCTGTTAATATGCAGATAGTGCCACAGAGATTTATGGACCAACACGTGAACTACGGATCATATTAAAACATGGATGGCAACCTTACCCCACACAGACATATCATAATGGTAACAGTAATCACAACGGCAATGGCAAAAGCCGTAAATGCAAGGGTGGATATAAAAGAAATGGGCAAAAATTTAACAAAAACAGCCACAGTGGGCACAGTTTATGATATGTATGAATGTGATAGTGTGCAAGTATGTGAAGAAAACAGTTGCAGTATGTCACATGTCATGATACTGAACTAAGGTTGAGTACTACCATATAATCAAGGGGTAGAAACCTAATTACTTTGAGCATTGACTACCCATGAAAGTGTCAAAACACCCAAATTACATTGAAATTTTTTGCACCTTTGTTATTTATGTAAACATGTTCATTATATGTAACATATTGTATTATTGATACATCTCTGCAAACCTCAGTACATGAAATGGTTATCCTTTATACAATGAACATAACAAGTAAATGTTGAGCTGCACTTTTAAACACTGATTAAGTATTCGATATGATTGGTATCATCAGAACAAACTGTTTTGTTCTTGGGATCACAGTTATGTCTATTAACAAGATGTAACTGAGCACACAAATGCCTTTCCATGGGAGTTCTTCAACTCTGTAGTTTGTAGATACATTTTGGAGAAAGCTAGAGAGGTGAGGCCATACGTAGTTACCTGAGTGGCGCATACTATCTATTGTAGCAACTACTGTTTGGTTCTTTGATTATTTTGAATTGATAAATATGCTCTGACAAGAAGCCATTGTAAATTGAAATGAAATTTATATCAATTTATGCTATAAATGATAACAGATTCTGTTACTGTATGAATGTTATATGAAGAATGTATACCAAATTAAGAGTAAAATTGCACTCATATGACCGGAATCGAATAATGTAACGAAAATGAAAACAAAATAACAAGCAATGACACTATACATAAGAGGGCTGTGAGAATATGTTACAGACTACAATGTATGTAAGTGACGATAGTGGCATGTCAGCAAATGTATAGGATAAGTGTATTTTGTAATTGTATTTTATTATGCTATGTGTACAGTATGTGAACATGACACTTCAGAAACTTTATGTAATGCAACTGTATGAAAGACACTCAAAAACAAAGCCCAAAAATATACGAAACCTGGGTGCAAAGTGTTAAGTGTACATGTGTTAAAACAGTACGTAGGTGTGCACATGGTAAACTAAAGCTGGCAATACTACATGTAGCATGAATTTTCTGTGCTCGACAGTGTCATAAAAGCAGCAATGAACTTACCTTGTCAATGGATGTTTGATATATGGCTGGTCTCCCCACTGAGTAAGTGAGATGGACGAGGTGAAATAAATTCCTTGGGCCACTGATTGGAAACCAGTTGTCACCGCATCGAAGACTTCACAAAGGATCACGCTGCTGAACACAAGCTTCAAAAATTTGTGCAGTGAAAGCTACAGTAAATGCTCAACACAGGCACTTTGGCCTCATATTGAACATGTGAGTGCAACTTGGGATGATAACGGATGATGCACTCTGCACATACGCTTCGCAAGCTAGCACCTGAGCAGATGCTGACTGACAAAATGCAACTGTGTGGTTACAGCAAGCACTTTGTTATGAGAGAAAACTTATATATGTATGTGTTAAAAGAAGCTGACGTGCTGATGTAAATTGATAACCATTCAGGATAACTTCAATGGCCGAAAATAAAGGCTATGCTCATACTGGGCAGGATTATCAACCCTCAAAAAGGGAAATAAATGCATACATTGAGCACCTCCGTATGATGTCAGTGCACAGTGGGGGAAATTGTGTTGAATCATATCATTTTTTCATTCTTTTCTTTTCTTGTATGTAAGCTATATGTAAACTCAATGGGTTACAGACACTGACGAAGATAAATTAATGAGTTGTTTTGTGGCAAGGATAATGTTTTGACAAATTTGTATGAAAAAAATAAGAAATAAGATCTTCAGTTTATTAATTCCTGTATCTTAAGCCGTTTTGAGATGTGGTAGCATGTGGACGTATGCTTGGATCCGTCATACCAGCATTGTTAAAAAAATGTGTATTTCAACTGTACATAAAAGGTGTTATAAAAAGTTATTAGGAAAGCAAAATTTATTCTTATATTTAAGATGTCCAACCTTGTTGGTTCATTTTTGTATACCACCAAGATCCTGCATCAAGAGATTCAGAGCAGACAAGAAGAATTTACCCAATACCCCGAGGAGCAATCCTGCATCAACATTGTCGCAATCAAGACAGAACACAATGAAATTAATGTGAAGCTGTATGTAATGCAAATTATGAATATTTACTTTGAATGTATTGATATTGAAGGTCCATTTATATTAGTATCAGTTAAAGTTCACCTAGGGTTGTGCACAGATTCATAAATTACACTCAAATTTCTCTCAGCTATTCTTTCCAGTCAATTTTTCCAATGATTCGAGCAATTAGTAATCAGTTTCCATTATCTCCCTACATCACTACTCACATTGTGGAAGGCTTGTCAGAAGGCACCAAGGGGCTGAACCCATTGGCAACCAACAACTAGTAAGAATTTAGGAAGAGTGTTTTGAAATCAATGCATATGCATTCCCATGGAGAGGCCATGGAGCAAGTGTTGTCTGTGACAGCACCTGTTTGATAGCATACTGAGAGCAGGCTGTGATGAGACACATAATGTAACTGTTGATACTGAGCGAAATCGTGCCTAAGTGCTGATAACGTGGTATGTGAGATCTTCCCCTCCAATGACCCTGATGTAGGAGCTGAAGCACATCCCACAGTAGGACAGCTGGGATCACAATGATGGGCAACAGCCCATCTGTACCTAAGAGAACACAACCATCAAATGTGGAAAGACAGTGATGTAGATGAAAATATTTACACAAATGGTCTAAAGCCCTTCTTGGAGGTCTGTCTGTCCATCTGTGTTGGACAAGGTGGAGAACTTGACACAAAACTGGTTCAGCACCAGCAGCATCTGCAGTCTGGGAGGCCACAAATGGAAACCCTTTCACTGTATGTTGGTCTTCAACATCTAAGTAAAAACAAAAAAGTTTTTCCTGATAAAAAGTAGGATCCAGCCTCATTGGAAGCTGGGACAGCAGATTGGCTGTGGTTTGTTGCATCGTAGTCCAAAACTGTATTTCATAGTTGTAGTGAGAGAGAAGCAAGTCCCAATGCTGGAAGCGATGTGTTGTTTTATCAGGCAATGAAGCAGAAGGATTGAACAATGAAATCAATGGCTTGTGGTCAGTAGTGAGGTGGACCATAGACCCAAGCAAGAACACATTGAACTGTTTAAGGACATAGACAGTAGCAAGCAATTTCTTTTCAATTTGTGCATAGTGCTGCTCAGCAGGCTTGAGTGTTTTTGGTGTGTAAGCTATTGGATGTTTGCCACAGTCTCATTTCAATGAGCGAGAATGGCTCTTGAATCCGCATTGAGAGGTATCCATAGCCAAAACCAAGTGGTGGCCAGGATGGAAAGTAGCCAAGCAAGGAGCAGAATGTAATTTAGATTTCAAAAGTGTGAGAGGATGGGCTATTGTGGCCACAGCCAGAATAAATTTTTGATAGTAATCAGTTTTACCTAAAAATGTATAGAGTTCTTTGACATTTGTAGGATGAGGCAGAGCCATGACCATGGCATCTTGGAGATGTAAACGCTTAATGTGAGCCTGAGAAGTCTCAAACCACAAATACAGAATGGATGGTTGAAAAAAGTGTGACTTGGTCGTCACATTTCAACCCTGCACTTGGTCAAGTCACATTTCAACCCTGCAATATGCACGACAATGAGCAAGTTTTATAAGTTATGTAAATGCTCTTCTGTGGATTCACCTGTCATGACAATGTCATCAAGACAGTTGATGCACCCCAGAACAGACATCATTAGTTGTTTCAAAAAATGCTGAAAAATCACCGGGGGTGGTAGCCATGCCAAATGTGAGGCACTGATTGTGTACAAACCTAGTGGTATGTTCGTCACAAGGAGCTTCTTGGAATACTCATCCAACAGAACTTGTCAATATGCTTCAGTAAATCAGTTTTCGAGAAAAACTGGCCATCATTGAGTTTTGCCAATAACTCATCTGGATGGGGCAATGGATAGGTGTGAATGATAGATTGAGCGTTAACTGATAATTGAAAGTTGCCACAGAGGTGAAGCTGACCGATTAGTTTTTTTTTAACAATCATTAGGGGAGTAGACCACTCACTTGATGTAGTGGGCTATATGACCCCCAACAATTTCAGCCTGCCCAATTCTGCTTTCACTTGAACATACAAAGCCACTGTAATATGGCACACATGAAAAAAATTGAGCAGTTCCATAGGCTTCAGAGTAATGTGTTCCACAAAATTAGTGGCATAACCTAACTGATCTGAGAAAAGAGATGAGTACTCAGAACCAGAGAATCTAACTGCTGGTAAGGGTCTTGGTTGGAAATAAGGTGTACGGTATCTGGAATGGAAAACCAAAAGAACTGAAAGCATGGGGACTGTGTGTCAAGTGAAATTACTGGCTGCACGGAAAGTGTGTGAAAGTGAACATAAAATTCATCAGTGATGATATTCCATGGACATGCTATGTTTGTTAACAAGTTTAAACAGCCAATCTTGTATGTATAGTGGTCTCAAAAAACGAAATTATAAAGTTGCTGCAAAAGGCCATTGAGTCATTAAATACTGAAATAGTGACTATAAAAAAAGAAAATGATATATTAATACGGGAAAAACAGGCCTGTGCATGTGGAATGGAAATAACAATAAAAGAAGATAAAAAAATTAAATTATAAAGCAGCTACACAAGGGCATTCAAGCATTGAAAACTGAATTCCTGACTACAAAGAAAGAAAATGATAGATTAACTCAATAAAAACATTTCTGTGTTTGTGATATCCATCAAGTGGAAATAAGCGAAATGGAATGTAGGGTTTCTGTATAACACCAGCCAAATACAAAACAAAACCTTCAAAATACACATGGTGTGTGAAATGTGATCAAAAACCCACCCACCGGACTATCTGTAAACAAATATAAATGGGAAACAGTGACCTATAAAAAGGACAAATGTGGAAGTGCTGCAGCAAAACTGATTCAAAAAGGGACTTTCTCATTGTTGGCGACTCCATGCTGAAAAATGTTGCAGCTCGAGACTGTGAAATCTATATTCATCCCGGAATCTTATCACATCAGATCAACAGACACTTTCAAAATATTCTAAACTCGAAATGAAGTGAAACTGAAAGTGGAAATGCAAAACGGTACAAATACCAAGGTGTTTTCAATCATGTCAGAACAAATTCCATCTGGAACAGCAGTGAGGAAGAAATACTCAGTGAAACACGGAACTTGATCTGCTCAACCAAAAGTGTGTTTGCAAATTCAAAAATAGTCATTAGTGCAGTTTTACAGAGAAGGTCAGTAAGTTATACACACATAAATAAGATATTAAACAGTGGAATCAGGGAACAGTGCAACAAGCTGGGTGCAATTTTTGTAGACTCAAATAAATTTGTAAGTGGTAAGTGTCTGGGAAAGGATGGGCTACACTTGAATAGGTTAGGTTCAATGACTTTCAGCAAAATGATCGTACACATCCACAGAATCATTAAAAGCAAGGGAAACTGCAAACTTCCGAAGGGGCTGATAAAACGAAAAAGGTGATCCACAATGGAAACTGTAAATATAATAGAACAAGTGAGGCTCTTCAGAGTATAAACAAAATCAAAAATTCTATCTTGATGCATCTAAATATAAATGGTTTAGCAGAAAAACGTCCAAATGTGGGTTACTTTAAATCTGATGAACTCGAATTTATACTTTGTGAACTGGCAAACATAAAGGTAGTCTGCCTAAACAAACACTGGCTCACCAAAGAGTGCATAGACATTCTAAATAAAATTAGTAATTTCAAACTTGCCAGCAGCTTTTGTAGAAAAAACAAATCTCCTGGGGACTCCTGTATCTTACTGCAAACCTCCTTAAACTTTGAAGTGAAAGAAGATTTTAGTTATCTAAATGAATAAAGTATTTTTGAAAGCAGTTGTGTAGATTTGTGTGATTTAGATATCGTGATAATATCAATTTACAGAATTCCTGGGAGTTCTGCTACTAAATTGTTCTTAGAAAAATTTCAATACCTCTTAGATAAACTTAAAGAAAAAAACAAGATAAAGATAGTGATTGCAAGAGATTTCAACTTAAATACATTATTTGAAATTAGTGACATTGATAAATTTCACAACTTAATCCAAAAATCTGGTTTCAAGTTAAACTTTCCTATGTGCACTAGAGAAAACTTCCACTCAGCAACCTACATAGATAATATTATTCCAAATTATCAGTTTGATGATACAAGCAAGTTTTGCCTTGATCTAGGAAAATCTGATCACTCAGCTTTGTTTATAGGGACCCCCAAAGCAGAGAAACTAAAATCTGAATCTTATGTAAGAAGGAATTTCAGCATAGAAAATTTAGAGTTGTTTTGTGATAAGTGTTATAAGCTGGCCTTTATACCACTGTGATTCAAGCAACAAAAGTTTTGATACACTTCTAAATTGTTTTTTGTGTGTATTCAGTGAAACACTTCCCCCAAAATATTATCAAAAGAGAGTCAGGAATAAACGAAATTGGATTACACCAGGCATAAAAATTTCAAGAGTCAGAAAAAATACAGTGGCACAATGAGCTCAGAGTAAATAGAAACCCTAATTCTGTAATTTATGTTAAACACTACAAGACTTTATTCGAAAAACTGATACTGGTAGCAAAAAAACTGGCAAATAGTAAATTCATAAACAAACAAAGAAATAAAACAAAAGGCAGGCTGGTCTGTTGTGAAATCAGAGTTGGGAGTCAATGTTAAAAGTTAAGAAATTCCTCAAATTAGGTTTCTGGGTGATATGATTGTAAATCATGTTCAAATGTTAAACTGCTTCAATGATTTCTTTGTCATATAGGAAAATATGACATAGAGATGACCACCCAACAGGATAATATGATTTTCAGGCATAGAGATGACATACAAAACATTTGTTTTAAAAAATTCAGAAAAATCACTCAGAAAGATGTGGAAGACACAATATCATTAAAAAACAAAATTTCAGCTGGATGGGATGGAATAGTTTCCTTGGTAGTCAAGGCAGTACGCCATATTTCATACCCACTGACTATTATTGTAAACCAGTCCTTTGGACATGGGTCTTTCCCAGATGTCCTAAAATATGCAGAGATTAAACCATTATTTAAAAATGGAAACTACCAGCCTATCTCTCTCCTTTCTGTTTTTTCTAAGATATTTGAAAAACTTGTGGCAAAACAACTGGAAAATTTCCTTACAGTAAATGACATTATTTGTAAAAATCAGTTTGGTTTTCAAAGAAGATAAAGCATCATAAATGCCATCAGGGGATTTACAGAAAAAATAAGCACATCACTAGACCAGGGTACAAAAGTCTCAGGAATATTCTGTGATCTAACAAAAGCCTCTGACTCGGTGAACCACTCATTATTACTTCACAAACTGAAGAGCTGTGGGATCAAAGATACTGAATTATAGTGGCTCAACTCTTTATCTGACAGAAAGGAAACAAAGTGTTATTTTAACATAAAATTCAGTGAACTACCACTGCGAATAAAAAACAATTTCCCAAGGAGTTCCATAGGTTTCAATATTGGGTCCTTACCTGTTCTTGTTGTATATAAATGATTTACAATTAAATATTGATGCTCATTCAGTCTTGTTTGCAGTCCTGATAGAAAATGATACATCAGAAAGATTCCAGATAATATAGAAAATGTTGTGGGGAAACTGGAATCCTGGTTTCATGAAAATGGGCTAAAGCTCATTGTCACTAAGACCCAGATAATGCAATTTGTCTCAAAATTGTCAGCAATGTGCCCTGTACAAATAGCCCATAATAATCAACTGATGATGACAAAAGTGAGCCATGTGAAATTCTTGGGCCTAAACCTTGATAAAAGTTTAAACTGGAAGACACTTATAGACTTTTTGGCAAATAAATTATATTCCTTAGCTTTTGCAATGTTTATTTTATCTGGTACCACTCATATGGACAGAAGAAAGACAGTCTGCCACAGTTATTTTGAATATATTATTCAGTATGGGATAATTTTCTGGGGAAGCTCTAGAAGCAGTACAAGGCTAATAATTCTTCTGAAGGAAATCTTTAGTGACATGTGCTGCCCACAAAAATGAGTCATGCCATCCAATGTTCAAGAAATTAAAAATACTGACAATTACTTCATTGTACATTTTTTTGAAATTTAGATTTTTGTGTATAATAATCAACATAATCTTCAAAAGTTCCATTTTAGGCCTAGCTATGGTACTGGTAACAAGGAAAACTTCAAATTTCCTTTGCATCACTTATAGCTTATGCTCAGACACCATTGTACAAGGGGCTAAAATATATATAACAAAAGGAAGGAGCATATTAACAAATGACCTGAAAAGTTTACACTAGAACATTTGAATAGATAAATGTTACTACACCATTGAAGAATTCATGAAAGACAGTCTGACACTTTGAACAATAAAAATCTATAGCCAATATTGCAGTGTAGTCTGTGTACAACAAAGGAATTTGGTAAACTGTTAATTTATAGTAAATTTTGTAGTGTTGTATTTATTGGCATTATTCTTAAATTGGTGTAAAAAGAATTTCTGTAAATCGTTATACATTATATTTTTGCCAAACTTGACGTGACTCCTGTACAACAGATCATATGATCAGAATATAATAGAGGGAAACATTCCACGTGGGAAAAATATATCTAAAAACAAAGATGATGTCACTTACCAAACGAAAGTGTTGGTATGTTGATAGAGACACAAACAAACACAAACACACACACAAAATTCAAGCTTTCGCAACCCACGATTGCTTCATCAGGAAAGAGGGAAGGAGAGGGAAAGATGAAAGGATGTGGGTTTTAAGGGAGAGGGTAAGGAGTCTTCCAATCCCGGGAGCGGAAAGACTTACCTTTGGGGGAAAAAAGGACAGGTATACACTCTCGCGCGCGCACACACACACACACACACACACACACACACACACACACACACACGCACACACACACACACACATATATCCATCCGCACATATACAGACACAAGCAGACATATGTAAAGGCAAAGAGTTTGAGCAGAGATCATATGATCAGTACAACATACTTTTTGAGACTAATAAATCACATTTACATTTACATCAATTTTTGGTACCAGCATCATCCATTACCAAAAGAGTCAAGGAAAAGAACTACAGATTTATACATGGTGGGAACCATAAATTGCCCCAAAATTGGAATATGCTTCTTGTTGTAACTTACCAAATGTCAACTGACTGGAGAAAACACAGGAGATACGAAATCCACATAAGTTTGTGAATTCAATGAAGTCACGGCTGCACCCATGTTCAATTGTAGCCTGAGCTCTTTGTTAATCACTCACACTTTGATAAAAAGTTAGTTATGATTTGGAAGCACACCCAATAAACATCCCTGTCCATGTCCACAGGAGTGGGCTGGGAACAACATACAGATGTTATATATATATATATATATTTTCCCTACATTTGTTGCAAGTCACCCAATGCTTAGGATGCTCTGTCATGTTTCAAGAAACAGTATGGGCAATATGGTATCCTGGAACACTGCCATTGTTGTGGTGGTTTTTACTTGTCACATCACTGTCCAGTGTGGCACAGAGAATGGCTACCACATTGTTCTCCCCCTGAGAACTGAATGATGCAGGAACGGGAGCCACCGCAGCGATCTCGCACCAAACTTCAGTCTGATCATGTGCAGCATGAGATACCTGGAAAGATTGAGCAATATTTACACTTCAGCCAAAGATGGATTCTCCCCATGTAGTGCACATTGCCAAGCCTCCTTGTCACGAGTCAACCAAATGATGGCATTATGGACCTGAGAATCAGCGTAGGAAACATGAGCATCAGTATTGCCAATCCTCCTTGTCACGAGTCAACCAAATGATGGCATTATGGACCTGAAAATCAGCGTAGGAAACATGAGCATCAGTAACAAACTGACATCTGTGATTGAGACCGTGGAGTGGAGCCCGCAAGTGTGACACGACTGATGGGAATGTTTATGACAGTGATAGAACTCTATATGCACTGCAGTGACTTGCATGTCTGTACAGTGATAATTTGACAATAACCTTCACATTTCATAGACAAAAAGTGATGGTGGTTCCTGGAGTGGGGATAACTGGTGTAACTGGTAGATCCAAGAAGAAATCCGAGAAAGGAACAAAGCCTTACACATGTTTGCATCAGTGACACCAAAGGCAAAGAAGTGTTGTTGAAGCTGCTGCTCTCAAATCTCCCAGTCTTCAGTTGCATCATTGTAAGGGGGAATGGGAGGAGTGTACTCTGACAGCATGGTAGCCTGCATAATCACTGTGGCCTACAAGTTTGTGGTGGCATATGTAAGACCTTGCTGCTGCATGGGGATGGATTTGAGCATTGTCTCCAATGGCCAGGAGAACTGAAGAAACAACCAATAGACTGAGCAGTCAGAATTGAACACCACACTGATTGCCAATTGTGTTGTACTGCAAGACACAAACAACAGTACAGACACAAAGAACTAAAGTTAATTATTCTACCACATAAAACTGAACAACAATAGAGAACATACTGTAAAACATTGAAACAATTCAGGTACTGATACAAGCAGTTGCTGAGAATCAGTTACTGATACAAGCAGTTGCTGAGAATAAATATGAGAGCAAGTGCCTCGTGCACTGAACTTCTAAAGAGGAGGGTTCTGGTAGATAGTGTGGTAAATGATATGCCATGTGAACAGGTCATGTGGCCCACTACAGGTGGCGTCTGATGGCTGGCCTATGCAGATGCCATTGGTAGAGTATTGGAAACGTAGTGTGCCAGTGGTCTGGTGCCACAACACATATTGAAATATTACTTATAGAGTTACAGCATTAGTACTCAACATTATTCTGTAAAGCATATGTTGTCTACTTAACAGTAAAGCTCATTGTCCATGTTTGGCTACATTGTAAGTCTACTCCCAAAACAAATATTTCACAAAAGACTTTTTCAGAATTAACTTTTTTATTTTTTCCAGACTGAATTTTTGTATTCTTTGCTTCTGTCATTGTCATTTGCCAAAACTCATATACTACATTTCGTTTCTGATTCCCTAATGTAATTCCTTGAGCAAGATCTGATTTAATATGACTCAATAACTTTAAGCTTTTAAAAGTTTCTCCATCAGAAGAAAGGTATATAAAGGGAAACTACAATACAAGAACTAAATAAAGAAAATAGAGTTGTGGGAGAAATAGAAACTATGTTCAGCATGGATATTGGTACCCAGGAGTTGCATGCAACATTTTTACACAGGATTCCTTCCTTTTCTTCAGTACCATAGCATTCCAGTTCTTCCATCCTAACTTGGTGGTTCCATCTACCCCATTTCTCCTGGTAAGAAGTACCGTTTTTTGGGCTATTGTAGCCAAAGGTTGAATAGTGGTTCAAATGGCTCTGAGCACTATGGGACTTAATTGCTGAGGTCATCAGTCCCCTAGAACTTAGAACTACTTAAACCTAACTAACCTAAGGACATCACACACATCCATGCCCGAGGCAGGTTTTGAACCTGCAAATGTAGCGGTTGCGCGGTTCCAGACTGTAGTGCCTAGAACCGCTAGGCCACCACCGGCCAGTGGTTGAATGGTGTTTCTAATATGTGTTTATATTGGTTTTGCACCAACTGTTGTGGTTTTGGCAGTTGGTAGAAAGACACCTCATATCTATTTCAAAAACTTTTTACATTTTACATCAATACAGAATTTCTAATTGGAAATAACGAAGTAAAATATGAACAGGATACAGCTGAAGAAAGAAGAAGGGGAGCAAGAATTTTAAAGCTACTGTGTTACTGCCAGTCTCTTAATGCACCTATTTACCCATGAACATTCTTATGTGGATGATTGGTTACTGTCTGGTGTTTGTTGTTTCCACATAGGAATTCTAATTGCCTCAAAATGTAAGTTAAAAGTGTTTGAAATAGAAGAAAGTGCCTACCTACCAACTACCAAAACCAGAATAACTCTCTCTCTCTCTCTCTCTCTCTCTCTCTCTCTCTCTCTCTCCCCCTCTCACTCACACACACACACACACACACACACACACACACACATACACACATGCTATAAATCTCATCTCTCTACCTGAATGAATTCATGTAATACTTTCATTTTCTTTCACAGATTGTTTCACATTTTGTCTTCCATGAATTTTTATTATCTTCTCTTTGTAAAAATTATTTGCACCAGTTGATATCTTACTGCTTTTGGTTTTTAATATATTAGTTTGTTAACATCTGCAGTTTGACTGTTAGTATTACATTGGTTGATTGCATCTTGCATCCACTGTTATGTACTTGGACCGATGTGTCTGAGGGATTTATTGTTCTCCTTGCAGCTCTGCTGTCATTGCACAAGTTCTGCTTTTTATGTAGGGCTGAGTGATGCAAAAAATATTTTTCTTTTTTTTTTCTAGATTTGAAGGCATCAGCATTGCTGCTACCAGGGAGGTTGAGCTTAAGAAGGAACTTGATGACATGATCAAAGAATGGGAGTCAATTTTGTTCCTTCAGGACCAATTCAAGTAAGTTGTAATATGATAGTCACATACCAGTTCTGCTTGTGTATGGTCAACAAACATGCTGATGGCCCAAAACATAGTGATTGTGTACTCAGTAACAAGCTTTCCACCTTTGAAATGCAATACAGCAGTGATTCAGCATAGTATGAATTTGACAAGTCCTTTGTAGGTTTTCAAAGATATGTGGCTCTAGATGTCTGTATATGCATCGCAAATTTCCCATAAATTATGAGGTAGTGATTTCAGGGCATGGCCCCGATGTGTGATTGCATCCCAGATGTGTTTCATGGGATTCATATCAGATGTATTTGGTGGTCTGCATTCTACTTTGTTGTCAGGTCTGTCACAGATCCTGCTTGACAGTAGTATGGGCTAGCACATCTGTGTTTGTGATGTGACTTTGATGCCCGGCAACCTCTTGTCACCTGATTGTGGTTTCACTGTCCTTCAGTTACTTGTCGTAGATGTTCCAGCTGATTACCTTTGCTGTTTCTGAGATGAGATGCTTGTGCCAAGGTGCCATGTTATGACAATATGCCCTTTGTCAGCATCACATATGTTAGAGGATTTTCCCATTTGCAGCCTGCATTGTCACTAGAATGATTCTGCTTTCATCTCCACTCTGCTCATGTACTTTCTTTATAGTGTGGCATGCCCACAGCACTACCAGATGCCATTCAATCTTGCATGGGCAGTCGTCATATTGTTTCAGCTCATTATTGCATGTGGACCTTGACCTGGAGGAAAAGATGAGTTACACTATATGTGATGAGACAAAAATTCCACTTTTAAACTCTGAGATAAATTTTTAAAAAATAGATGAAAAAGTTGTAATACGACATACTCCTATACTCTGGATGAAAAGGGTGCAGATAAGTCACACCTTGTTATCATGATATGGACAAGTGCCATTTGCAAGTATTGTAATTCACTCTGAAAGGGGTTTCATATTTATAGATGGGCTGAGAGTTGCTGGACCCAACTAATTTATAGAGGACTTGCGACACTCGAGAGAGGGAGTTAAAGGGTTTGCCTTTACATAAAATTTAGACTGCTGTTAAGATGCGATGTTCTTCATGACTCAAGAATGTAGAGGAAGGACATGGAGGCTTTTATAGCCATTTTCTAAAGAAAATCCTGTGTAAGCCACAAGGGAACTTGCCACAGGTAACGACTGATGCTGCAACTTGAAATATCATGGGATCACCATAGGCATGCCACATGAGTTTGGGTGCTCCATGCTGGTGTTTGTCCACAGGCTTTTTGAAGCGAGATTGAATAGATTAACACCCTGTAACCCAGACTGGCAAGTTGGAGTTATCCAGCATCAGTTGATTAATGGAAGACCTCCACCAGTGACAAGATGATTCAACGTGATTTCAGCATGTTGAAGGACAAGAGTGGGGGAAGAAGGACAAAATTCTGGAGCAGGAGCATTCTGGAGGTCATGGAGATTCATGCATAGGAGCATTTGGTCGTAGACAGAGTCCTTCAGAAAATCATTTAGTGGTCATTGAGTCATTCTGAGAAGCATTTGGTGGTCATTGAGAGAATCATGGGAAATTTGTGATGCATATACAGAATCATTCACAGAAAAATTCTGGAGGACATTGATAGAGTCATTCAGAGAATGTTGCTTAGGACACAGAGATATACATTTAAAGAAGCATTCAGAGGTCTTTCAGAGAGTCATTCAGAGAACCTTAGATCATTGAGAGATTCATTTAGAGAAGCATTCAGAGTTCTATTCAGCCAGCTGTAGGTGACAATAGGGAGCAGAAGACTTGTAGTGTAGGTTTGTACCAAAAGATAATAGGAAGAAATGAGTCCTGCACCTAGATAATAGCCACAAGAGGGGTGTAGGCCATATAGTATAGGGTACCAGGTTACAAGTATCATGAAGCAAACTATCCAGGTAACAGAGAACATAGAGAATTTGTGCAAAGATATTTTCAAAGAGGATTAGTCTATTGTAGTAGGTGTAGCTAGGGAACAGGCTGGCTAAGGATAGAAATTACAGCATTATGGGTGACCTGGATAAGGCAGGAGTAGCAACTACACATGCAAATGTGAGAGTTTCGTGGAGGTACTACACGCCATGACCAGCCATGGGTTAGCAGTGCTGTGAGCCAAGTGAACACTGAAATAAGCAGCCTGCTGCTGACAAATGAAATCTCATATGCGTGCTTGTCTGTTGCGATAGTTTGGAGATGGGGATATGGAAACCATATTTGGATTGTACAATTTGATCTCAGTAATTTACTTCCAACAGGGATGAATAAAACACTAATTGATAATGTTTTTCATGGTGAAGCTAAAAGAAAGAAAATCACTATGTACCCAGTGACAGATGCTCTCTCTAATTATGATGCAGAGTTAGTTGTGGTAGATAAGATACTGACGTACAGTTTGGTTACTCCTTAGTGGAAATCACTTAGAATAATTAATGTTTCTAAGACCTGGGGTGAAATTTATGACAAACCAAATGCTAAAATAAAATTTAATCTGTCACATGATAAATTCATATAATTGTTTGAAAACATCTTTCCACAAAAACTAATCAGAAAGGACATTAAACAGCAATAGAGTAATTAAATATCTTATGAAAGGAAAAGAGAAATGTATCTGTAGGCAAGAACAAGTTGAGATTCTGCAATAATTGTACACTACAAAAATAACTCAAAATTGCTAATAAATGTTTTTAAAAATCAAGGAACACACGCTTTATGTCAAAAATTTGTAATTCTGACCACAGATTTAAGCATGTATAGAATTCAGTGAAACAAGAGTTGTGACAACCAGCCACAGGACAGGGTAACATCACTATTGAAGTGAATGGAAGGACTATGAATGATGTGTCACAGGTTGCAAATGTATTCACTTATCATTTCTTAAATGTAGAAAGTGTAGGAGAAAACACCTTGAGAGAAAAATCAGAGCTAGATATTGAAAAAAGCAGCTCTCATAAAATTCAGTCATATGAATATATCATCAATTTCTCCTTCTGAAATGATCTATTCTGTCTACAGTAAAAACATCATATTTGATGGTGTTTCCAAAAGAGCACTAAAGATTTGTTCCCATGTACTATGGCCAGTCTTATCTGAAATACGTAATCATCATATGTAATCATCATCAATCATATCATGAGCAAATCACAGTTTGGATCTCAGGAGAGTTGTTCTGTTGAGAATGGCATTTAGATGTTCACTCACCAAATTTTACAGTATTCTCCTAAATAGATTAATGTTTTATGGGATTGATTGTAAAGGCATCCAATGGATAATGTCATATCTAACCAAAAGAATGCATAACTTTTACTTAGTAACTCAACCTATGTAGTTCAGGGACATTATTCCAATTGCAGAGAAATCACTTATGGGGTTCCCAAAGGCTCAATCATAGGTCCTCTGTTGTTCCTAATTTATGTAAATGGTCTTCTGTCTGATATATAATTAGCTGAATTCGTTATTTTTGCTGATGACACTAGCATTGTAATCAAACCAAGCACACATAAAGAAACAGACAAAATGGTAAACAGTTTTCTTAAAAGTATCATTGACTGTCTTTCCGCCAAAGCTTTCACCCTAAATTTTACAAAAACACAACATATTCAGTTGTGCACATCTGGGTATACTATACCAACGATAAGCATACCAAGCATACATAAAGAAACAGAAGAAATTGTAAACAAAGTTCTTTGACTGGGTTTCTGCAAAAGATTTCACCCTAAATTTTACAAAAAAACAACATACTCAGTTCTGCACATCTATGAATATTATACCACTGATAAGTGTAACATGTGGTGTTTAATTAATAAATAGGGTGGAAACTTCAAAATCCTTGTGTGTCCATATTGGTGGGAATTTAAACAGAAAAAGCATATTAATTTAGTTCAGCCAAATTTGCACTTAAAATCATAGCAAATATTGGGGAGAGACAAATGTGTAAGTTGACATATGGAATTATGTTCTAGGGTAACTCATCATTAAGAAAGAAAGAAAGTCTTCATTGCACAAAAATGTGCTGTAAGAGTAATATTTGATGCACACCCACGATGTTCTTGTAGACATCTGTTTAAGGAGTTAGACAGTTTGAATACTGCTTCACAGTGTTTTTATTCCTTCAAGAAGTTCTCAAGAAGCTTATTGTAAACAATCCACTGAAGTTAAAAGGGAACAATTATGTATTTAATTACAATACCAAAAGGAAAAATAATGTTCATTACTCAAAATTTGCACAAAAAGGGGTGTGCAATGGTGCAGCTAAAATTTTTGGTAGCTAACCCAGTGGTATTAAAAGTGTCACAGATAGCAAAGGAAAATTTGAAAATTGAAAAAGTTTCACCTTGACAACTGCTCGTAGTCAGAAGAAGAATTTCTATTACTATAATGTTTAAGAGGTGGTGGGTAGCAGTTACTGACTCACATCTCTAAATTTAGAAAAATAAAATAAATATTTGTTAATGTTCATCATATAGGTATATTTAAAAATTAATTTTCGATGTGTATGAAAAATGACTCATTCCAGATCATTAGGATTTATTGTGCAAGTGAACAATGGAATGTGAAACTAACTAACTAAGTCATATAGAGAGTAGTGTTTGGAATTCTATTAAGAGAATCATTTAGAGAAATATTCAGATGGGCTTTCTGAGATTCTTTTGGGACACATTCATGTCAGACCATGCTGAGTGATTCGTCTACTGTTTCACTTAAAGTGTTCAGACTTTGCCCTCTAGAGGCATGTTAGTCTGTTTTCTATAAAGTTTTTAGACTTTGAAGAAATATACAAGCTTTTGAGCCAGTGGCTCCTTCTTCTGGCAGAATGGTCAAACCTTATGCTTCTTCTGCACCCATTTCCCTACCCTGAGACTCCTGCCTCTTTGACCATTCCTGCTGTAAGGCAGCCACTTGTCTTTCTTTTCAACATAATTCTTTCACATTTTTATGCATTTGTTTTTTGCTAAACTGTCACTTTCATCTTCTGCATAATTTTGTTTCACAAACACTGTAGATTCAGTTTCCCCAATGACTTCCTCTTTCTGTTTTCCCTGTTTTTACACTTTGGTGTGTTTTCACGTCTATTCTGGGAACTTTCCCAATTACAGTTTATTGCTGTAATTGTTTTCCTATCATGCTTTTTTTTCATATCATATAGAGCACTTCCTCCCCCCCCCCCCCCCACCCCATCCTCCTCCTCCTCCACACAGAGTTACCTTCTTGAGTTCCTGTTTACAACTCATTGAAATGCACCAGAAAGGAGAAAGAAAATATTTATATGAAGAGGATGAAGGCTTGTTTACCTGTTCCAACATTTCACATTGATTTTTCATGGTTTTTAGTCCACATGAATGCCAGGGTAAGTCTTGGTAGACAATAACTTTTCCCATGCTCATTATTATTGTTGTAGTTTTGTTTTTGAACTGTTTAGAGCTTCACATTTTGATTTATGATTTCTACTTATTGAAATGTTAGGGTTTTTAATTTCATGCATTGTATCATGAATAATGTCACTGACACAAAAGTTTGATGAAATAAATAATAAAAAATTTTCTTAAAAGTAATGCTATGTTGATGTTTTGAAATAATGATAATGTGGTGTATACAGTCTTTTTATTTTTAAAATTATGATGAGAAAGCAGTCATTTCATACATAATTTTTTTCTCTTTTCTTTCAATCAGTGACTGAATATAATACTGATATCGTCCACTGTATATTACAAATTAATATTTTCAGGGATACTGAATACACACAAGTATCAAATTTGATTCCAATAATGGTGAAATTAGAGGAACACATTCTGAAATCGATGATCCTAAAGAGTTCGATTTATGTCAGACCATATGAACGTACGTATCTCTACATCAGCTTTTTGGTCTTTATTTTAAATTATGTATGCACATCATTATCATAAGTGCTGTTAATATCTCATCAGTTTCTTTATTTATTACTAATGTAATTTTATGGTAACTGAGTTTCTGCCCTTTTGTCTTTCTCTCCTTGTCTGCATTAAGTTGGGTCCTTCTCATCCCGGTGTCTGAGTGGCCTGCTTTTCGATTTTAATCTTATCTTCCATATTCTTCTCACCTGTCTGAGAAAAGAGTGATAGTTCCAAAAGCAATGATTTTGTCATCGCTTTACTTTTATGTGTGTTTATTGTCAGTACCAAAAATTTCACCTCCTGAAGGAGCCGCTAACATCTTAGATTTAGATCTCATTAATGCTTTGGATCTGGAAGTCCACATTTCACTGAATCACAACCAGCCATGCTATGTATTTTCAAGAACATTTTACAAAGTGAACCTTATTTTTTTGCCATCAGTCAGGTGTAATCACTGACTTTGAAGCACACATTTCCTAACAATTCTTCACTATGCTCATGTTTTTTCATGTCACTGAACATACCTGTTGCAATGTGGGACAAGCTTTGCCTCAAACTATAAAGACTGGAAGATGAAGGCATCCTGACCCCAGTTATAAATAGCCAGTGGCTACTCCTATTGTGATATTTGAAAAACAGAGTGGATATTAGTTAATTTGTGGGGATTCTAAGTCTACTCTCAATGCAAAGCCTGCCATTGATGCACGTTGTTCACAAAAATCAACCTTAGAGATGCTTATCGACAATTGCTCTTCTATGAAGCCTCCAAGTACATTTTAGTCTTTAACATACCCTTTGGCCTTATCTAATATAATCGCCTTCCATTGGCATTGCCAGTTCACCAGCCATATTTCAAAGGTCTTTGGAACTACTAACACAGGGAGTTCTGGGCAAAGCAATTATCTGAATGATATCATCATCAAGAGCAAAAACACAAAAGATATTGCAACAAATTTGAGAGCCTTATTCAGTATGCTTCAGCAAGCAATCTTGAAGTGTAAAAAAGTTGAATATTGTTTTTCTGTGCCACGATTTGAACAGCTATAAGATGTTTTAAGTGCCTTTGGATCTCCATCAACCCACACCATGTAGACACTATATATGAACTTCTGATCCCAAGGGATGCCAAACAACTAAAATTAGTATCGTGCCGTGTAAAATACGATCAAAAACTCATTTCCCATACAGTGATCCTTGCGAAACCATTCCATCAGCTTCTTTACAAAGTGTTAAATGGCATTGTGTCCTCCCCCCCCCCCCCTCCCCTCCTCACTTGAAACAAGGCTTTTCTGGGGTTAAAGCACATTGCTCCAGCTGATGTGCCTCACGACTTATAATCCTACACAGTTGCTAATCATTGCTGTCATTCTTTCTCACAAAATCAATGTTGTGGAGTGCCTGATTGCATTTGTTTCTGAAACTCTGACACCAGCACAACACATTTATAGTGAAATAGAAAAAGATGCCTTGGCCATCATCTTTGCAGTAAATGTTTTTAACAGACCAAATACAAATACATTGTTCTATCTCCCATTATGACAGGAACCCAACTATGATGCCTCTCTGGAGGTCTGCTACGATACAGATGCAAAGGTGGAGGCTGCAAAAGATGCCATGACCACTGTCTGCAGGTCACCAGAAGACATTGTCCTCTGAGACATCATTCAGTCTGTGAAATGCAGGTGGCTGGCAGATTGCAATCTCATCAAGTACCATGAGATCCAGGCATACTGACACCACTGGCATGAATTATCCACACTCAATGATGTCTTGTTTGTGCACAAAGAAAATAGTCGCATTTGAGTCATCACCCCAAGAGCACTCCAACGCTAGGTATTGAGGTTGCTCCACAAAGTTCATTGGGGGATGGTCATCATCAATAGGGTGACTCAACAATGTAACTTCTAGAAGGGTATCAATAAAGTCATCAAACAGATGACCATGGTGTGCCAAACACGACAGGGCAAGCAGGTACCCCTGGCATGTTGATGTTTCCCATGACCCGAGGAAAAATCGCCTTGGTCATGGATTCATCTGGCTTCTGCTGTGCCTTTTTTGGGTTCCTTGTAGTTGATCTTGGTAAATGCAGGAAAAAATTCCCCCGTCTCTCAGATCTGATCGACTTCCTCAGCAAAGCCATACAAGACTTGCCACTTATTGGTCAATCCAAGTGAAGTGATAAATAAAAATTAAGTTGGTTGCTTGACTATTATTAAATATTTTGGTCTTTTTGTATGTGATTATTCTATAACGGTGAAGTACAAAACAGTTAAAAAAAATACCTTGCACTGTTCTGAATGGTAGCCATTTTTATTTGTAAGCACACTGCAGATTTTCAATTTGGAGACATTGTCATTAATTTGAAGATCTCTGGACTGGGTTAAGTTACAGCATTGTCATTGACATGATAGTTTTTAGAAATGTCTCCTCTACAACATCGTTTATTACTCAAAATATCCTAAATTCAAAAATAACCAGTCAAAATGACTTTTTAAAAAAATCCACTTTTTATACCCAAAATTTAACAACCAATGAGTGATTTATCAGAGTGTATTTTCTCTCTCTAGTTAGATACCATAAACTACTAGTCTTATACAGAGGAACAACAGTGACAAATGTTTCCTTAATTTTTTATAAATTTATGAAATTTGAAAACCTTTGTTTATTGTAAAGTTTGGGACAAGTTATCTCTGGTGGGACTGAATACAAAAATTTAATTTTTGTACATTTTGCACACCTATATGATAGCAAAGTACTGAAAATTTCAACATTCACATATTTAACTGTGTGCTAAGATATGAATTTTTGAAAATCAGAGAATAATTGATTCACATTACACTGCAATTGATCTTATGGCTGTTCCCTAATTCATGTCTGATGTTGGCGCGATGTGATCAATTATTATTGAAGTTAAGACACTGAATTTTATGCAAAAACTCAAAATATTATTGAACTAAACATTTATATTATCTTGACAAATTAAAAAAAAATTTCAGTTTACACACTTTCAAGGTGTGGTGCTTCATAGCCCTAGTAGTGATTGTTAAGAACACTTATTTCTTCAGACAACTTTAGTGATACAGAATAAGACCTCACAATTTGTGTGGTAGGTTGAACACTGAAGGCTTCCTTAAAACATTTTTCATTGGTATCCAAACTTTGTCACTAGTAGATTCCTTAGTGATACTCTTGTGCAATAAGGGTGGTAAAAATGCACAAAAACGCCATTGTTTTCCAAAATTATTCTTCCAATCTATGCAAGCCACTGTTGCCTATCATACCCACATGCCACTATATGATTCAATGTTAAAGATAGAGATGTAGTTTTACTGACACAATGACCCTCATAAATTTTGGTTTCTAGTGTTACATAGCATCAAACTAAACTTTCTGCAACACCAAGGAATTTGTGGAATTGCTTTGTTCCTTTTATTGCTATACAGTTTTTAGATCTGGTTTGAGGTGTTGTTTTGACATGAAGAACTACCTTTTATTCATTTATCAAGCATCCATTCATCAAATATTTGATATGAGATACAGCTTACTTCATACATTAGTACACAATTTTAAACACATGTTACATAACAGTAACATTGATTTAGTCACAACTATAATTTAAGAACGTAATACAGTACAGTAAATCATTGAAATGCAATACACTAATATAATAGTACAGCCTAATATACAGTACAATAGAAAACAAATGCAGTTTCAGATACATAATACAAAAAAGGAAATAATTTAAATTTATGTAAACAGATATTCATTTATGAAAGGAAATAATTTAAATTTATGTTAACACATATTCATTTACAGTATAATAGCACCTGTCTTGTAAATATGTTTTCAAAGCCAATTTGAATTTTAGTGTGCCTTTTATTTCCTTGACGTGGTGGGGAAGTTTATTGTAAAGCTTTTTGCCAGTTTCTAGTAGTAGTAGTAGTAGCAGTAGTAGTAGTCGTTTATTCATCCAGCGACAATGTACATTGTATGTTGGCTAGAACATAGGTGATGACTATAATAGTATCATTGCAAGTGACGTACATTATATAGATGGCCTCTATTTGGTCTGTAGCCTTTTCTTTGTAGATGGGCTTTACTCACTTCACGTTTTGTTGTACCTCTTACTTCATCATCACATGCATTTTTATCATGGCAAGAAGCAAAAAAATTCCATCTGATACCCAACCCAAAATCTACTTTGTGGTTGCAAAGATTAGAAAAATTCTTGTGATTCTTGTATTGACTACCACTTCCATCTGAAAAGTATATGAGCTTTTCAACCACGGGAAAGTTTTCTTTTATATAATTTATTACATACTCTTGAAACATGTAGACAGCTGAACTGTTGTGTGCTTAGAATGCAAATTGAAGAACTGCAGAGTTGGTCTTTCTCATTTTTGAAGTACAGAACAATTGGATGTACTGTTGCATGGTCATTGACCCACTGGTACCCTTGTATTTCATACTGAACCACAAATGTAAAGTTTTCTGCAAATCAGGTAGGACTATGCATTCAGTTTCATGAAGTTGTGCCTCTTTGTTTTAAAAACGCAGTGGTGACTTTTCAGATTTTTTAAGTTTTCAATTAAAGATTCAAAGTACTCTTCCTGAGATTTAAGCACTGTTGGGTCAATCCATAACAACTGGTCCAGCACTGGTTGCTTGACCATCTCAGAAAAAATTTATATTTGCTGGGTGAGTTCCTCAATGTTTAGTAGTCACAGAAATATATTTTTAAAAAATTTATTGCATATTATTTTGAAATGGCAGCCATATTTGTTCCAGGCTTCATGTGTTTTTTCATATTTGCAAACATCTACATTTTTTACAGTTATTCAGTATTGGATTGTCCTAAGTCTTTCGTATAAAATGCATTTAGTTCAACGCACTCTGGGCTAAAAATTAACATCATTATCACTTAGCTGAATGTATTCTTTAATATATTTTTAATATTTTAAAGATATCAGTCACAACTTAAAAAAAATCAATTTTTTTCCAAAGAAAGATTGATTTCTCAGCTTTAATATTTTTTCTGCTATTACTCTGTATAGTACAGTTAATTTTTATAGGGTATCAATGGTGAGCAGTTTACACTTAAAAAATACACTTTTCAAAAATGGATTTCTTAAAATTTTTCCATTTTGTGGCCTCCAATATCTCTGTTTGGGGACCAAATAAAAATCTGAAAATTTCACAGTTAATAGACCTTTATGATACCAAACTTCAGTATAAATTTCAATTTTGAAATTCTATTGGAAGTTATGGAAAAAAATTACAACCATCAGTCAAAAATACGTTTTTTAACATCTGCGATATCCGGTAGGCGAATAAACTAAAGTATACCTATTGCATTATGTAACACACCACATTACACTAGCTAATGATATTTGTTGAATGCTGTGGTAATTGTTTCAGCAGGCTAACAATTGCATCTGCAAGCCTATACAAGTCTGATTGTTGTCTTCCCCCTTACACCAAAAACTGTCTATTCACACTTATTTAGCTAGAAGTTCTTGAAGTGTGCAGTTGAAAAATCGTGTGTCAGTGTTCTGTTGGTGTTATTATTAATGAAGCATGTCATAAAAGTGTGTATGGAGTATGCTAAAGACATTACTTTATTCGAAGATTACAGTGAAGAAGAAAGAGTGTTGTTCTACTTATGAGTCGGCCCAGAGGTCAAATCAACATGATAGTACCACGAAATGAAATACTTAAAAAAATTTCATCAACTTTTTGATCAGTCTTGCATGGACCCTTTTGAGAAACATAAGACACCTATAACAAAAGGTCTGCGAGAAATAACATTTGATCATTATTCTAAAAATAAAATCTCATTTGGTAACCTCATACCAGGAAAATCATTGTGTCCAACATGTTATTCTAAGATATTTGTAATTTACAAGAGAAAGGACAGTGAAACCTCAGATACAAAATTTTCTGACTTTTCAGAAACCATTAAAAAAGTTGATACAGATTGTGAAATACTGGGTTTATCGTCTGCTACTAAAATTAGAAAACTAAGTCAAGATAAAAAAACCAAGTGCCTTGAATACAAAAATTGAGAAAGTGGCAGCTACAGACAAAAAGAATTTGGAAGTTTCATTTCAGGATACAATTTGTACTAAAACAGATGGAAGTTCTGAAACTTCACCAACTGAATATGATTATTTGATGGAAAAACTAAAAACTAAGTGCAGTACTTCAAACAAAGAGGATAAAATTAATATTATCAGTTTACTGCCGAATTCTTGGAGTCAAGCAAAAGTTAGTGATGAATTTAATGTGTCAGAATGTCTTGTTAAGTTAACAAGGCAATTGGTAAAAGAACAGGGAATTTTACCAGCATTACAAAAGAAAAGTGCATCTAATTTGGTAGATGAAAAAACAATCAATAAAGTTATTAAGTATTATGATGATGACAATAACAGCCATTTGATGTCTGGCAAAAAAGACTGTGTTCCTGTGAAAGAAAATGGTTCTAAGATTCAAGGACAAAAAAAAGTTAATACTATGCAATTTAAATGAGCTATTCACTGAATTAAAAAAAGAAAATACTGACATTACAATTTGAAGATCAAAGTTTTGCGAGTTGAGACCATGATGAATGCAGGGCTATCTGGCACCCACAATGTTTGCGTTTGTTTGTATCATCAGAACGTAAAGTTGATGATAGATGGGGCCAATCTTAGATATGAGTATGAAGACCTTTTTGGAACTTATGGTATGCAATATTGACATTTACAATCGTATGATCAAGGGAAAATGTGTAGATTGTCCAGGCAAACAAGCCTTACTTGACATTGTTGAAGAATCTGAAGAAGACAATTTGATGCTTTACCATATAAAATACAAACAATGAGTGACACAAGACAGAACTGAAATGGTGATAGTCATAAAATCATGAGAAGAGTTTTTTGAAGTGTTGGTGGCTAGCATTGAAAATCTGAAAATGCATCATTTTATTGCAAAAGCTCAAGTAAATATTTGAAAGACAAAAAGCAAACCTTGGCAGCTGATGAATGCTTAGTTCTTGCTGACATTTCGGGAAATTTTTCCTTTGTTGTTCAATATGAAGTACAAGGGCACCACTGGGTAAACAAACAGGCCACAGTTCATCCATTTGTATTCTATTATAAAGATGAAGATAAACTAATGAGCCACTGCTTTTGTGTCATAAGTGACTACCTTGAACACAACACTACAGCAGTGCACATTTTTCATCTAAAATTAACAAACTACATTAAACAGCAGCACCATTCCATAAAAAAAACTGATTTACTTTTTGGATGGGGAAGAAAGTCAATATAAAAACAAAAACAAAATTTATTAACATCTTTCATTTTGGGTTTGATGTAGAATGGCACTTTTTCACTTCATGCCATGGGAAGAATGCTTGTGATGGTGTCGGGGGTACAACAAAACGAGCTGTCACACAAGCAAGTCTGCAGCGGGCCGATGACAGTCATATCATAACACCTCAAGAAATGTTTTAATTCTGTAAAAAACATATCAAAGGAATTACCTATGTTTTTGTACAATGCGAGGAAATACAAGAAGTCTATGACAGTGTCTTAAAGGAAAGGTACAATGCTTGTCAGAAGATTAAAGGCACTCGATCTTTTCATTGTTTTGTACCCCATTCACAAAACTTGCTGAAGATCACATCAGCTTCGCCTGATAGTGGATTTCATCAGTGTGGAAAACGTGTACAATTGGTTCTTCAAAATAATGACATAGTGGCTCAAAATAAAGACGTAGTGGCTTGTGTTTATGATGAACAGTGATGGATTGGAGAAGTTGATAATATTGACTGTCAAAACCATAATGTGCATGTTGTATTTTATCACCCTCCAGGACCAAGGACATATTTTTAAAAAATTGAGAAGGATCAAGTTTGGATGTGACCTAAAAATCTACTAAAGAAGCTGTCTCCCATGGAATTTACAACTGTGACTGGGCGAACCTATAATCTAACACCCAAAGTGAGTGAACAAGTTTCGCAAATGTTCAATGAGTGATGTACTAAAAACAAATAACAGGAGAACAATATAATGAAATTAGTAGGCTTTTTTTCAATAAAAAGGTAAGTAATCATAGATATGATTAAATTATTTACTGTAACTGATACATTTGTTCCATAAGCCTAGATATCACAGATGTTAAAAAACGTATTTTTGACTCCTGTTTGTAATTTCTTTTCCGTAACGTCCAATTGAATCTCAAAGTTGAAATTTACACTGAAATTTGATATCATAAAGGTCTCTTAACTGTGAAATTTTCAGACTTTTATCTGGTCCCCCAACACAAATATTGCAGGCCACAAAATGGAAAAATTAAAAATAAGTCCATTATTTAAAATAGTGTATTATTTAAAGTGTAAGCTGCTCACCATTGATACACATTAAAAAGTAACTATACTATACAGTGTAATATCAGAAAAAAAATGTTAAAGCTGAGAAATTAATCTTTCTTTAAAAACTACTGTTCAAAAATTGAGTTTTTTTTTAATTTGTGGCTGATAACTTTGAACTATTAAAAATATATTAAAGAATACATTCAGCTAAGTGATAATGATGTTAATTTGTAGCCCAGAGTGTGTTAAACTCAATGCATTTCATCTCAAAGACTTAGAGCAATCCACTACTGCATAATTGTAAAAAATGTAGGTGCTTGCAAATATGATAAAACACATACAACCTGGAACAAATATGGCTACCATTTCAAAATAATAAACAATAAATTTATTAAATAAATACTTTTATGACTACTAAACATTGGGGAATTCACCCAGCAAATAGAAAATTTTTCTGAGATGGTCAAGCAGCCAATTATTTTTTTCTGAGACCACTTGGTACGGATTGACCCTGCTATGATTTCAACCCTGTTGGTTGCTACTCATTGATTGAAGGTAACATTGTCAGGCAGTTCCTCCTCAGATTTGTTAAACAGTTCAAGAGCAGTTTCTTTACCATTGCATTTATTGTACAAACTCATCATGCAGTCGTAATAATTAGTGTCACTGTTAATTAAATCGAGTAACTCTTTGTAGTTACTATAATTTAGTTTTGCACTCACAGTCATCAGTTTGACAGGAGACAGACAAAATATACCACTAAGGGTGAAGGTCACAAAATGTTGACCTTCCAATTCTGCATTCAGGGTGAGCATTTTTGATAGCTGCATAAAGTTCATTTAAATTTGACAGCATTAGTTGTTTCTCCTTCACAACTTTAGCTCCATTTATAACAACTCTTTACTATCTTTGCACATTGTACTGTTTTCATCATCTTATTTTTATATATATATATATATATATATATATATATATATATATATATATATATATATATATATATATATATATATAAAAAAAAAAACAAAGATGAGGTGACTTACCGAACAAAAGCGCTGGCAGGTCGATAGACACACAAACATACACACAAAATTCAAGCTTTCGCAACAAACTGTTGCCTCATCAGGAAAGAGGGAAGGAGAGGGGAAGACGAAAGGAAGTGGGTTTTAAGGGAGAGGGTAAGGAGTCATTCCAATCCCGGGAGCGGAAAGACTTACCTTAGGGGGAAAAAAGGACAGGTATACACTCGCACACACGCACATATCCATCCACACATACAGACACAAGCAGACATATTTAAAGACTTTAAATATGTCTTTAAATATGTCTGCTTGTGTCTGTATGTGTGGATGGATATGTGCGTGTGTGCGAGTGTATACCTGTCCTTTTTTCCCCCTAAGGTAAGTCTTTCCGCTCCCGGGATTGGAATGACTCCTTACCCTCTCCCTTAAAACCCACTTCCTTTCGTCTTCCCCTCTCCTTCCCTCTTTCCTGATGAGGCAACAGTTTGTTGCGAAAGCTTGAATTTTGTGTGTATGTTTGTGTTTGTTTGTGTGTCTATCGACCTGCCAGCGCTTTTGTTCGGTAAGTCACCTCATCTTTGTTTTTATATATAATTTTTCCCACGTGGAATGTTTCCTTCCACTATATTGAATATATATAAATATGTATATATAAAAAAAACTGCTCAATCTTTTTAATTGTTTCTTGACTTGCACCTACTCCTTTCTTCTTTCCTGAAACTTGTTGAGTGCCTTACTCATTCACTAATTTTCGGGTTAGTTTAACCGAATGATCAGAAATGATGAACTCGTTCATGATCTCATTGCTTTTTTCCTTGTGTAGGTGTCACTTAACACTTACTTTTTAATTTCTCAATTAAGCTCAAATATTTGGTGTTGTATGATTCTGAGGTAGGTTTTCTTGTTTTTTTAGAAGTACAGTTGGTATCTGCATCATTAAAGCATGATTTTTTAATTTTGTCTGAAATTCATTGTACCTTGCTTTCAATAGCAGCTTTTCTTTTTCTGCTACTCAGTTCTATTATTTTCAAAGCAGAAGATACCTCTAAATTAGAACAAGCAAAATCCAGTTTGCTAATACCTTTCTCATTAGGAGTAGGTTACATGATTCTGGTCCTGCATTCATGATGAATATTTTTGAGTAACAATTTGATCACAAGGATTTTCTTGGAATTACATTGAGATTCACTCAGGAAGCTGTTTTACTCACACTTACCAAGGATAAATGTTCAAATTTTATTTCCCTCAGACCTTTAATATCAGGTTTTTTATTATGATCTTTGAATGGATCAGACAATTTTTTATTCCAAAAATGTGATTGCACTTCGGAATGTGTTTCTTCTCATGATACTCACAGTCTGATGATACAGAAGGATCTGCCTGTAATTTAAACAAAGTTTGTCTCTCTTCATGAAAGTCATCAATATCTATTAAGGTTTAGAAACTGAACCATAAATTGTTTTGTGATACACTTCACTTACCATATGTCCAATAGAGCAATGTTCATCCATTTTATTGCATTTCAGAGAGTCTTTAAAATTCATTTACTATTAAATTTTAAAATTACACAGATGACAAAAGTATATAAAATATTCTACACTCTCAGTGAAGTATGTACATCCACTGTAACAGAGGTTTCTGAACAAACTGACTACAACAATGCCACACCCAGCAATTGTAGTGGGGGTACATACTTCATGTACAGACTTATCACTAACTACTGGGCTCCTCTGAAAACTTGTAACACTGTCCATTGAGCTCCTGTACACACTTGTCTTGAGGAGTAAACTCATGCACAAAATGTAGCCTTTTCAACAATAGTGAAATTTCACATGTTTATTATTTTACTTTCATCATTTTGAACTTTTAATAATGTGGTACGTAACTGAGAACAAACATAGATAAAATGTGCAATTTTTTTAACATGAACTACAGCAAAAGCTCTTATTGTTTAATATTTTATTATTAAAATAAATAAAACTAACTAATTGGATGATAGTGTTAACTAAATATAGGTTACAGCTAAATTGTATTACAATGGAACGATAAAACATTTAAACAGGCAACAACCATAAGATCAACTGTACCATAATGTGAATTATTCCATCATTTTCAAAAATTCGTGTCATTGTTCACAGTAAAACATGAATGTTGACATTTTTACAGTACTTTGCTATCATATAGGTGTAGAAAATGTGCAAAAATCAAATTTTTATATTCAATCCCACCAGAGAAAATTAGCCTCAAACTTTAGAAAAAAATGAAGATTTTTCAAATTTCAACAATTTATATAAGATATGAAGGAAAGATTTCTCAGTGTTCTTGCTGTCTGTGAGGCTAGTAGCTTATGATATCTAACTAGAGAAAAACATATGCTACATAAATCACTCCTTGGATGTTATTTTTGGGTCTAAAAAGCGAATTTTCTAAATTTTAAATATCAATGTTTGGAGGTCATTTCGACTAGGTATTTTTGAATGTAGGGTATTTTGGGTTATAAACAGTGTTGTAGAGGAGACTTTTCTAAAAATAATCATTTCGTTGTGACTCTTCAAGCTTTCCTGGCTGCTGATGTGTTGTAAATAGTCTTCAAGTGTTTGCTGCTGGATAATGTTTTGCAAATTTCATAATATTTCCACAGAGCAACTGTCTGACATCTTCAGGTGGTTCAATCTTGCTCATGGTTAGGTACATACCTAGCCACGAGCAAGGTTGAATCACCTGAAGAAGTCGGACAATTGTTCCAAGGAAATATTGTGAAATTTGCACAATGTGATCTGGCGGCAAACCTGTGAAGACTATTTACAACAATCATGTCAGTTGCAATGTTGTAACTTAACCCAATGCAGAGATATTCAAATTAATGATAATGTCTCCAAACTGAAAAACCATCAATTTCTTACAAATAAAAATGGCTGCCGTACAGTAATGGTGCAAAGTCATTTTTTTAAAACTGTTTGACTTCTCAATTAGAGAGTAGTCACATGCAAAAAAAATCAAAATATTTAAAAATGTTCAAGCAATCCTCATTGGATGACTTCATATGGACTGACTCTATTTTTTCCAGTGAAGGATTTGCAGAAACCATTGTGGTAGATAATTGACTGCAATTGATGTAGGCAGAATTTCACCACATGTGTAGAAAGAGTGGCATCTTTTTGGTCCATATGGCACTGTTCCATTTGATTTCAAACAGCATAAGGAAATGTTTTTCCATACCTTTAAAACCTAGATGGTGAAGCTGCACCATCATTATGGTCTCAAAGAGTTGCTTAGCTTGTTTCTTACTGCCTTCCATTCCACACCACAGAACAGGTCAAGCCCAGCAGCAAAAAAATTACACAGTTGAGGGGCGCAATGGTCCTTGCTCTCTGTAATCCATCCAACCACTCACAACCACACACTCCCTGCCATCCTATCAAGTATCACAGTTGGTTTGTGTACTTAAAATGAAGAAATGTGACAAATAATCATTGCTCAATTGTTAACAAATTGTCACCTTCCATCGAAGGTATTTTGGCCAGCAGGTGGATAACTTCTGAAACCTTGTGGGTGTCATCCTTAGACTGCTGTTTCACTTCATCTGAAATCTGTTCGGTCAGCAAAACAAATTACATTATATCCACCAACATCCTTAATTTTCATTCTTTGCAATGTCTATAGTGAACTTTTTTTAAATTTTCACTTTCATTCTTCTGTCCACCTTTCGCACAGATAACAGAGGTGGCACATCATGGCATGTAAGCAATGAGGCCTTAGTACATTGCTGGAGGTAGTTGGCACCAAATCTGCACACAAAAGTCACGCAATTCCCTTAAATTCTGGGTAGGGGGGACGATAAGCGCTGATACCACGTTGAACCGCATCCCAGATGTGCTCGACTGGGTCACATGGGCGAGTTGGGGAGCCAGCACATCAATTGGAAGTAACCACTTTGTTCCTTGAACCACTCCATCACACTGCTGGCCTTGTGACAATGCGCATTATCTTGTTGAAAAATGCTGCTGCAGTCAGGAAACATGTTCATCATGAAGTGGTGTACGTGGCCTGCAACCAATGTAAGAGACTCCTTGGCCATCATGGTGCCTTGCATGAGCTCCACTGGATGCATGGATGCCCACGTGAATGTTCCCTAGAGCATAGTGGAGCCACAGCCACCTTGTCTCTGTCCCACAGTTCAGGTGTCAAGAAGTTGTTCATGTGGAAAGTGGCAGATTCATGCCGTCCTGTCAGCATGATGAAGAAGGTATCAGAAATCATCAGACCATGCAACACTCTGCCACTGTGCCAATGTCCAGAGCTGATGATGATGTGCTCATTTCAGTCGTAGTTGCTGATGTTGTGTTGTTAACACTGGCACATGCATGGGTCATTGACTGCACAAGCCAATCTTTAGAAGTTTTCGTCACACTTTGTGTTCAGACACACTTGTACTCTGCCCAGCATTAAAGTCTGCTGTTAGTTCTGCCACAGTTCATCATGTGCACTGTTTTACCAGTCTGCCCAACCCCATGACTTCTGGATGTGGTTTCATCTTGGTTTTGTCACATGTTGAAGACACGTGCCACAGCACTCCTCAAACACCCAAAAAGTCATGCTATTTCAGAAATGCTTATGCTAAGTCTCCGGTCCATCACACTCTGCCCTCCGTCAAACTCAGATGGATCGCACACCTTCCCCATCCTACACACAGACAGCACACTCTTTGATACTACACACACTGTGCATGTGCCTGACTAGCAGTTATTCCTCACCAGGTGATGCTGCTAACACCTGGGTGGGTTTATATCAATAGTAGGTCAGTGGTCATAATGTAGATGGAAATGACTCTGATATCACAAACTTCAGCTTCTCATTGCTCCATTATTGCTTATGGCAAGTGCAGCCATAATTCTCTCATGCCACGAATATTGTCATTAGTTGACTTTAATTTTAAACTGTGATGGTGTTTGTAGAGCTCTAGACATTGTATTATTATTGAATATGTGATAGACTTACTTCTGAGTGTTAACAAACTGTTATTTTTTAAAGGTGAAATGAATGAATGGTATGATAAATTAAACAGAATGAATGACTCCATAAACCTGTGGTACGATGTACAATCAAAATGGCTGTATTTCTTGCCAGTATTTCTTTGCAAGGATCTTATAACACAAATGCCACAGGAGAATACTCTTTGGCAGGTATACTACTTTATTGAGCATGTAATAATAATTTTTGTAAAATCTTTTTTATTTGATGATGTATGCTGTGTTTTGGGTGCTTTTTTTCCAACTGAAATAAGAGTTCTGAAGTTCCTTACTTTCAACTCATTTGCATTCTTCTTTTTCATGTGCACACAATACTAATAGTTTCAAGATCAGCATATAATCTTTCTGAACTTTTAGTGTGCAATGAATACCATGTTGTTTTCTAATATTTTATTTCTTCTCCAGTTTTCTCTGCACAAATCATGTACTTCATACTTAAAAAAAACAACAACTAATTGGGAAAATGTTATGACTCGCTACCTGAATATTACAGAGGAGACTCACAAATTCAGTATCAGTAGTCCGTGGCAATTTGATGTCCCACTGCCTCAAACAGTTGATAGAGAGAACTCTTGAGTAGTGCTTCACAATTTTCTTATATGTTTAGGTTCCAAATCTGCAACATTAATAATTATTTCCAGTACATTATATAACAGCTCCACAGTGTTCAACATTGCACAAAAGTACTGTTGAAGCCATTATCTGAAATTCTTTAGATTGCTCTCCCAACCAAATTTTGATGTCCCTTACCCTAGGGGTGTATCTACTACTTTGTTGAAATGTTCTTGTTGTGAGAGTGTATAACGTTTAATAAAAGTCTTGATAGTCACCCGCAGGCATTCACAGTGATCATTAACTGACCCATGTAAGAATAGTAGTGAACCCAAGCCATGGCAGAACACGTGCCAGTCAGAGCAGGACATGAACCATTCATTTACAGAATCAACACAGTTTCTTGTCAACAGTTTGTGTCAGTGGTGTCATGTGGATTGCAATACAATTGAATGAAACAAATAGCATGATGTAACTGTGTTAGAGCTTGTATAATAGTACAATAAATGGCATCACAACCTTGAAGGACACCTTGCGCCCTTTACACAGGTCTTAACATAGGCACAATTGAGAGTCCTCTGCTTCCATGTCTGAAGAAAGTTACACTACTGGCCATTAAAATTGCTACACCACAAAGATGACATGCTTCAGACGCGAACTTAACCAACAGGAAGAAGATGCTGTGATATGCAAATGATTAGCTTTTCAGAGCATTCACACAAGGTTGACGCTGGTGGCGACACCAACAACATGCTGACATGAGGAAAGTTTCCAACCAATTTCTCATACACAAACAGCAGTTGACCGGCATTGCCCGGTGAAATGTTGTTGTGATGCCTTGTGTAAGGAGGAGAAATGCATACCATCACGTTTCCGACTTTGATAAAGGTCAGATTGTAGCCTATCGGGATTCAGTTTATCGTATCGCGACATTGCTGCTCACGTTGGTTGAGATCCAGTGACTGTTAGCAGAATATGTAATCGGCGGGTTCAGGAGAGTAATACAGAACGCTGTACTGGATCACAATGGCCTCGTATCACTAGTAGTCGAGATGACAGGTATCTTATCTGCATGGCTGTAACGGATCGTGCATCCATGTCTCGACCCCTGAGTCAACAGATGGGGACGTTTGCAAGACAACAACCATCTGCATGAAAAGTTCGTCATTGTCTGCAGCAGCATGGCCTATCAGCTCGGAGACCATGGCTGCGGTTACCCTTGACGCTGCATTACTGACAGGAGCGTCTGTGATGCTGTACTCAATGATGAACCTGTGTGCACGAATAGCAAAACGACATTTTTTTGGATGAATTCAGGTTCTGTTTACAGCATCATGATGGTCGCATTTGTGTTTGGCGACATTACGGTGAACGCACATTGGAAGCGTGTATTCGTCATCACCATACTGGCATATCACCCGGCATGATGGTATGGGGTGCCATTGGTTACATGTCTGGGTCACCTCTTGTTCGCATTGACAGCAGTTTGAACAGTGGACGGTACATTTCAGATGTGTTACGACCCATGGCTGTACCGTTCATTTGATACCTGCAAAACCCTACATTTCAGCAGGATAATGCACTACCTCATGTTGCAGGTCCTGTACGGGCCTTCCTGGATACAGAAAATGTTCGACTGCTGCCCTGGCTAGCACATTCTCCAGATCTCTCACCAATTGAACACGTCTGGACAATGGTGGCCGAGCAACTGGCTCGTCACAATACACCAGTCACTACTCTTGATGAACTGTGGTATTGTGTTGAAGCTGCATGGGCAGCTGTACCTGTACACACCATCCAAGCTGTGTTTGACTCAATGCCCAGGCCTATCAAGGCCATTATTATGGCCAGAGGTGGCTGTTCTGGGTACTGATTTCTCAGGATCTATGCAGCCAAATTGCGTGAAAATGTAATCACATGTCAGTTCTAGTATAATATATTTGTCCAATGAATACCCATTTATCATCTGCAATTCTTGTTGGTGTAGCAATTTTAATGGCCACTAGTGTAATTAGTTCCTCACTGCCCAACCAAATACACATATTATGCTCTGGCATTAAATTTTGACGTTACATTGAATATTGTTATCTGTGAACCACTTTGGATAGTTCCTGCATGTTATCGCTGGTAATGAACATGAAGAATGCATGGTCAGTCTTTGCACTGTTCATAGGAGGCTTTCAGCACATTACACACACACACACACACACACACACAGTGAATTTAGTTGTGTACAGTACTAAACAACATAGGGACGAAATTACCCTCCATGAGGCCCACTTTGTCAAATGTCTTTAACACTCGTTAAGGTTATGTATTGTTGGTGTAAATAGCTTGCACTACTTTATATTTCCCAAGTATGAAGTAACATTGGAGGCTGTTCTGTGTATACTGAAATAGTGATCCTCTCATGACCCCTGTCTCAGTCAGGTATGGATCCAAGGGAAGTCCCTAAATTTTTTTTGTTAAAAAGGTTTATTCTTTTATATTTTCTGACTTCCAAATTTCTCAGCTAATATCCAAAGAATGAAGTAGTATAAAAAATAAGAGTCTCTAAAATGGCAATCAATTATAGAAATTACAAGCTGTCTTTTAACATTTTTCAGTTCATTGTGGGGTGCCTCCCTAGCTATGATGGACTTGTGATTTGGCTGCCTGCAGGGTCCATTACAAACACAAAAGGCACACATTCAGAGTATAAATGTACCTGCTGTCAGCAACAAATTTGACTTGATTTTTAAGTCCACAGGCATAACTGGCATACCATGGGAGGTTTAGTAATGCTAGACAGAAAGGAAAAAGCTCTACAAGTATTTGGGAAAGGGAGGGGGTAGGTACAGAAAGTCGAACGTCACAAAAATAGGTGGAAACAATGAAAGAAATAGCATTCCACTCATTTATGCATTTGAATTTCAGTAGTCTGCAGATCAGTGTTCGCAGTTGCTGTACTAAATAAAATTCTGGTAATGGTGAGTGTACACTTTGATTTTACATTTTGTAAAATGTCATGTCAGTGTTGTGAGAGTTTATTGCTACCATAGTTCTTAACTCAATTGCATAACACATTAATTTCTCAAATTTTCAATCAAATGCCTCTCAAATGCTGCTTTTTGATGAATTCAGATTTCTTAGAAATTATGCTAACATAATGAAAAAAACACTAATGTAAAGAAATTATTTTTTGTTCCTCTTCTTGTTGTTTTAAAGCATTCCATACATTTTATCATAAATGAACAGTTCATTAAACAGTGGAAAATCCAGGATTTAATAACAGCAATATTATGGAAAGGACAAATTGCTATTCACTGTATAGAGGAGATGCTGAGATGCAGACAAGCACAACAAAACGACCACTATACATTTGAGATTTTGGTCAAAAGGCCTTCTTCTAAAGTAGAAAACACACACACATCTACACAAACACAATTCACATTCACATGACCTCTGTCTCTGACTTGCTGAGTCTGGACTGCATAGAGAAATGGGAGAAGCAATCTAGGGGTGGTGGGGATAAGAAAAGGGCCAGAGAGGGGAAGGGAAGGGTGAGGAATAGCCGGTTTGGGGTGCAGAAAGGTACAGTCTGCTTGTGAGTGCAAGTAGGAATGTGATGGGGTCAGGATAGGGCTGCTAGATGGATTGCTAGGTGACGGATAGTGACTAGAAAGGTTGAGGCCAAAGGGGTGGCAGGAGGGGGGGGGGGAGGTTATGGAACATAGAATATATTACAAGGAAAGTACCCACCTGTGCTATTCAGAAAAGCTGGACTTGGTAGGTAAGATCCAAATGGTGCAGGCTATGAAGCATTCATTGAACTGAAGCACATTGTGTAAGGCAGCGTGTTCAGCAACTTGTTGGTTGTCATACCCACTGTTACAATGTGGCTTATGGATTACTCCTTTCAGAAGTAGCCCTGCCTTTGATGGGAGAGGTGGTGCATGTGACAGGAATGGAGTTACTGGTGCTGGCAGGATATTTGGGACAGGTCTTGCATCTAGGCATGTTGCAGATATCAGCCATGATGCTTGCGGTTGGGAGCAGGGTTGGAGAAGGGGTGGATAAGGATATGCACGGGTTTGTTGGATGGTGGACACCACTGTGGGAGAGGTCAGAAGGATTCGTTATTTCAGGACATCACAAGAGGTAGTCAGAACCCTGGTGGAGAATGTGATTCACATGCTCCAGCCCTGAATGGTACTTCGTCTTGAGGGGAGTGCTCCTTTGTGGCTTGGCAATGGGAATGTAAGAGGTGATAAGTGACTGGAAAGACAATTAATGCAAGATATGTTTCTGTTCAAGATTGGGAAGGTAATTTCAATTTGTGATGGACTCAGTGAGATTTTCAGTATATTTGGAGACGGTCTGCTCATCACTACAAATGTGACTGTCATGTGTGCCTAGGCTGTGTGGAAGGGACTTCATGGTATGAAATGGGTGACACCTGTTGAAGTGGAGGTATTGCTGCTGCATGGTAGGTTTGATGTGGACATAGGTACTGGTGTAGCCGTCATTGAAGTGGACGTCAGCTTCAAGAAAGGTGGATTGTTGGATTGAGGAGACCATGTGAAGCGAATGTGGGAAAAGGTGTTGCGGTTCTGGAGGAATGTGAATGGGGTGTCCTTGCTCTCACTCCAGGTCTCTAAGATATCATCAGTGAACCTAAACCAGATGAGATGTTTGGGATTTGAGTGCTGTGGAAGGTTTCGACTAGGAGACTTATATGTAGGTTGATGTAGCATGGTGCCCAATGCTGTAGCATGAATATATTTGTAGGTGATGCATTTAAACTAGAAGTAAGTGTGGGTGAGGATATAGTTGGTAATGGTGACCAGGAAGGAGGTTGTAAGTTTGGAGTTAGTGTGCAATGTCGCTGTATGCTTATGCTACAGACATAATGCTCACTCACCTTGCAGTGATTTCTTCTTCTGCAGTCCAGTCCACACATTTCCCTGTTGATAACAAATGATGTTCCTCTACTGGATCAGCTGTAGTAGAACCTATCCAATTGGTGCAACAAATGTTTTTCAGTATCAAGTTATCTTAGCAATTGGTTAGAAAGTAGTTCGTGAATGAAAACTTCCATATATTGGCACTTGTTTGACACAAAAACATTGCCAAGCATGTGCTAATCTAAGGGGACACACCCCTGAATGGGCTGCATTTTTAGCATTATCTTCACCCTCATAGTGAAACTGATCTATAAATGACAGATAGCTCAAAATTCTTACAATTAAGCTCATTAGTCAAAGCATTTCCCAAAAAATCATTGAGATATTTTTTATATTTTGGTACTGACAGCAAAATTTATAATAGTATAAAAAATGGAACATTATTTCACTGTGGTACCATTTTCTTTGGAACCACTGACTGCACAGCTTGGAAAGAGCCAGAGTACAGACAACATTCACATAAGTGCTTTATGCCTCCAATTTCCTTCCCTGATGCTGATCTGTGAAAAAGACAAGTAATTTATTTTACTACAACAAAAATATTTAAAATGTAGCTCAAATATCACTGACATCATCATCATGTTATACATTTTTCAGGAAATAGTAGGCAAGGGAGGTAGAAGAGGTCACTCTAAATATCTGTACCAATTTTTGTGAGTTTAACTTCAGTCATTTAGGAGAAAAGTGTACCTGAATGATGAAAATTCAAGTTTTTGGTAAACGCAAAAGAAGAATTATGGATAATTAACTTACCACTATGCTTATTTAGAACATTCTAGCTGCATACTCCAGTTGTCCTCCTGTTTCCTTATCCTCCATACCCTTGGTCATCGTTCTTTTCTTTATCCTTGACTCCTTGATAGCAGCTTCTGCAGCTGTCTCTGCTTCGACTATCCACTGCTTATCAATAGCAGTTAAGAGCTGAAGCAATATACCTTCCCATCTGGATGTTCAATTTCTTCCTAACATTGATCCTTGAAATTGCACCATCTTTGAATGTTACTATTGCATCCATTACACCAATCTTCAGCACTCTCAGTCCAACAAATACAGTTTTGGGTATTCCCCCCCTTATACAGCTGTTGAAGATTTCATTTGCATTCTAAGAGAGACCAAGCATACATTTCCTAAGTAGATTTTTATTTGCCAGATCCCTATATATAGGCCTAATTGCCTTCATTACAGCTAGTGGTAAGGAATGCTTGTGGGTATATTGTATGCCTGCAGCATTGCTCAGCCAGTACTTGCACCACAAACCTTCCCCTTTTGGACAAACCATGCTGTGGGGTTTCATCTGTTGACACTCTGTGAAACCATGTTGCCCAATCAGTGCATCTCATGTTCTCTAAATCTCGTACATTTCTCCTTATTGATAGTCCATACTATTGAGTCAAAGAATCAATTTCACTTTTTGTAAGATGACCTGGACCACCTATGTGTTTTCCATCTGGCAATTTCTTTTCCACTGAAGTCTTTACATAATTTTCTCAGCCAAGCTCCCATTCTTTTTTGTTAATGCCCAACACATTCAAGCTTTTTTATCAGAGTATCCCCATATGGTCTGTCTTTAACAGCAGTAGTGTATCCTTTACAGTCTCCATTGCCAAGGTAGCCTACATACCTCACACCATGACTGACCTCTGATCTTCTAAAAATGTTTAGAACTCCTTTCGTTTCCACTTGGCCATCAACATTATTTACACAAATATGGTTGCCAATAAATTTACTTGAATAACACTTGCAGTGCTTTGTTAGACATTCATGATCTAGTATCTTACCAGTTTTACTAAATGTGGCAGTTACTATCCCATTCAGAGAAGTGTGACTCTCTTCTGCCAAGATCCATCAAATGATGCTACAATGTCTGTATTCTCAGACAAGGTTACTGCTTCTTCTGCTGCTCTTTTCATTGAATGTTCACTTACACCACATAAAGCATTATGTATTAATTTATTGTATCTATCAAACCTCAGTGGAGGTGGAGGCAAATCCATCACTGCACAAAAAGTCGGGCAGCTCTCCTTCCTCTTCCAATACATCGCATTGCATAAGCAAGCTGAATATTTACACAGTAATGTCGACTGTTAGTTACTGTCAGTGTCATGGTGTCACTGTGCATCTTACAGGAGTTACAGGCAATCACTAACCAATCTGAAAGACCCTGCGTTGCTGAAATGGCCTCAGAAACGTCAATATTATCTTCACAATTGCAGTACTTACATTTCACAGCACTCTTCAAAAGTCTTGACAGCATATTTAGGTTCACAATAACATTTCTGTCTTTATTGCTGCTTACAATACTACTAGGCTTGTTCTTATTACATTCAGAAAGTGTATGCTTACATCTAGAAGCACTACCTGTTGACAGTTTCTGCGGGCAACTTTTGAAGCAACTTACATGTATTATTCGGTCGTGTTTGGAACTGGTTGCTGCAAAACTTTAGCTTAGGACTAACGTTCTTTACTCTTGGAATTTGTAGGACAGGAAACACACACAGAAACAAAACAACACACAACAACTACAAAAATTCCGAAATCATTTATTCTCAGATTTTTGTTTACATTCGTGATCCGTAACTAACAACAGAAAAAAAACAAAAGAACAAAACAATGAATCACGTATTCTGACGCACTTCGAACTGACAGATGGGCATGACCCCTGTGCAACATTATGTTCAACTTCAACTTTAGAACGAATGATAATGCCCACAAACTATACATTTTTGAAATCAGCATGAAATGCTCTTTTCTATAGATCAAGAATTTTTTTTCAAATTTTTGGTCATTTTCATGAGCATGTCCTCTCACTATTAGTTTCAACACACACACCCAATCAGAGTCATTTGTAATAGTAAGTTTATGTTAACTAACCAAACCTATTACCAAAAGGTTTACCAAATGGATTATCTGTCATAGAATGGTCACTCAAACATTAGACAGTTTGACCACTATGAATGTTCACTTTGTGGTCACAGCTTCCATAACATGCCAGGTGGATTTTGGTTATTCAAAAGTCACAGATTACATATTAAAATGGGAATTTCATGTTTTCATTTTTCTCACACATTCACACCCACTTTGCGGCACTCCATGCTCAAGTTTTAATCATTATTCTCAGAATTGTCACACCTATTCAGAAAACTTTATATTTGCATCAGAACATGATCACGGCTGAGTTCTCAACTGCCTCTTTAGACTTCACAATACAATTCTTTAGCTCAAAAAATTCGCGTAAACATAATGACCTCTGATTGGCTGATACACATCATAGCCAATTTGATATTGCAGTTAACCTCTGCAATCTTGCATCTTTTAAATCTGCCAATCATAACTTAATAGGTTTTATTAGCAGTTTACTAAACGAACAAATTTAGAAAATCAGCAAATATCAAAATAACTCCCTGTTTAAATAACAGAATTATCGTAAATTGTTTCTTGTTTTCCCAGTTCTGTAAAATGGCTAGTTATACATCACAGAATTCTCTTGAGAGTATAATTCACTTTCTCTGTACAATCACGGTTCTCACACTAAAGTGTACTGAGTCAGCAGATGTAACAAGATTCATTTAAAATCTGTATTTCGATGTACACCACAATTCACATCAAACAAATTACCATTAATAGACTATGAAGTTGTAATAATTACAATAACTACAGTTTTGATTCCAAAATATGTTTAACTATTTGATAATTTCATAGTCCATAAGATGCTGACACCTTTTGACTACAGTCATAACTACTTCCAGCTAGCTATTGTATCAGAGTGCATCTGTCATGTGATATGTGATATACATGACTCATTGTCTGATGCTGTCTCCCCATCTCTTACATAACATAAGCATGATATGAAGTGCTTCACCTTACAGACCGTATGATTGTAAAAAATTTTTGCAAACAAATTTTTAATAATTACACATCACCACTATTTTCCAAAACATAGTAAATTTCCAAAAGCAAAATTATTAAACTAAAATACATACTCTGGACTTGATGGTTCTATAACTAACCTACTCTATTATTGTACAAAAACTCAATTTCCCTAACTCAATTTCCCTGACATTCTTTACAAAATCATAAACTATACAAATTCTTTTTCAAAGCAAAAAGTTAACTTTTGTTTTGAAAGCTGTTCAGATTATTTATAGCATTTAAGCCAAACACTGAATTTATATTTTCTTTTAATTACAAAATCTTTTCCCTTCACCCTAAGTTCTTCTACACATTACTCTCAGTACTGCATCCATGAGGTCCATTCCTACATTATACACAGCACTTCACTAGTGTCCTACATTTGGAATTGTTTTCCTTATATCATCACAGCACCTTATTTGTGTGACATCCATGACACTCCACCTTTGCTTAAAATACAATTCAGGCTGCAGTTACTTGGCAGTTTACCTGAAACCACAGTTTCATCTAAGATTACTGTTCTACACACTGTCTTTCTGAAAGATTAATATTAGTACCTATATTTTCCTTAAAATTTTTCTTTTTCTTAATATTTTTCAATTATAATATAACATAATATAATTGACTCTGCTCATTGAAAGTAAATTAACAGAGAATTTTTCTTGAAAACAGTACTTCCCACAGTGAGAAACATCTATGATTTTAGTAAAACAGGTTGCTAGTGAAAACATTTTCCAGATGTACTTAATTAACTCAGTAAATTTTACTTAACTAGGTTTTTTCAAAAAACTTAAAACTAGCACAGATCATTCTTTTACAGTGTTTTACAACATAATATAGTTACCACTATGCTTACCTGTTTCTCTTCATAGTTTATATACTGTCAAATGTATTGCAGGTAGTCCAAGATGCCTCTCAAAGTCATCACAATGAAATGTTTGACCTAATGCAGAAAGAGATTACATCTAAAATCACAAAATTATTTACAAAATTCTTCATATCACTTTCCTTCATTCTTTCTCTCTCATGTTTGCATTCAGTCACGATTGGAAAACTATTCAATATTCCCACTAAAACTCTATTTTATCATACTACTCAGTTTATTTAGGCACATCATAATAAAATGTTGTTCTACAGTCAGCACTTTATTCCATAACTAGTTAATTTACATATGCTACTTAGTTACCTGATAAACCACATCAGTTATCATTTACTTCACCATTCCATGACATCCTGTGTATTTTACAACAAAATAACACTCTCATCTCAGCAACAAATTACTTTATTATCTTGTTAATTATTTTCGTCTTTAATCATAGTGAGGAAGATTGACAATATGAAAGGAAAATGAAATGATATTGCCAATAACTCGAGTACCTGGTGATCTACACCTACTTCTACATACATACTCCACTAGCCACCAAGCGGTGTATGGCGGAGGGCACAATTCATGCCAAAGTCGTATTTCCTCCCCTCTCTTTCACTCGCAGATTGTATGAGGGAAAAATGGCTGTCTGACCACCTCAGTATGAGTTCTAATTTCCCTCATCTTTGAATGGTAATCATTGCGCGATTTGAAAGCTGGCGAACATCAGATTTCTGAATTAAGTGAGCAGCCCCTTCCATTTAGCGCGTATATCTGCAAGTGTATCCCAATTCAAACTTTCTATGAGATTTGTAATGATCTCTTGACTAAATGTACCAATCATGAATCTTGCAGCTCTTCTTTGGACCTTCTCAATCTCTTGAATCAGACCCAACTGATAAGGGTTCCATACAGATGAACAATACTCTAAGACTGGACAAACTAACATATTGTAAGCAATTTCCTTTGTTGAAGGAATGCATCACTTCAGGATTCTACCAATAAACCGCAATCTAGAGTTTGCCTTGCCCATTACTTGTGTAATCTGATCATTCCATTTGAGATCATTTTGAACAGTCACACCCAGATACTTAACGGATGTTATCACTTTCAAAGACTTGGCATTTATTTTGTACTCGTGCATTAATGGGGATTTTTGCTTTATTATACACAGTAGGTTACACTTACTAATATTGAGAGATAACTGCCAGTCATTACACAATGCATTTATTTTCTGCAAATCCTCATTGATTTGTTCTCAACTTTCGTGTGATACTACTTTCCTGTAGACTACAGCGTCATCGGCAAACAGTCTAATGCTGCTGTCAGTACCATCAACCAGATTGTTTATGTAAATCGTAAAAAGCAGCAGACCTATTATCCTGCCCTGGGGCACACCTGAAGTTATGTGTGTTTCCATTCAGGACGACATCAGCCTGGGAGCCGGTATCTAGAGCCTGTTGTATATCATGCACAAAGAGGGCCAGCTGTGTCTCACATGACTGCTGTTTCCTAAAACCGTTCTGGTTTCTGCAGATGAACTTCTCAGAGTCTAGATAGGTCATTATGTCTGAACACAAAATGTGTTTCATGATTCTACAACAAACGATGTCAGTGAAATTGGCCGGTAATTATGTGCATCTGATTTTCTACCCTTTTTATAGATTGCTACGACGTGGACCTTCTTCCAGTCCCATGGAACTTTCTGCTGTTCCATTGATCTCTGATAGATGATGGATGAGAATGGTGCTACATTTGTAGCATAGTCAACATATAATCTTAAGGGGAGACTGTCTGGGCCAGATGCCCTCCTGGTGTCTAAGGATCTTAACTGTTTTACAATCCCAGATACACTAAACACTATGTCAGCCATCCTTGTGTTTGTTCAATAATTAAAAGGGGGAATGGTGCTGCAGCACTCTACCATACACAAATTTTTGGAAGCTAGGTTTAGAATTTTGGCCTTCTGTTTATCATCATCCGTTACATTACCCATACTGTCAGCATGAGAAGGTATTGAATTATTTGTAGATTTATAGATTATATGTATGATCAAAATTTTGTTGTGTTATTTTTAGAATCTTCAGATAAAATATTGCTTTCAAATTAATTAAAAGAATCTCTCATTGACCTTTTGACAGCTGCTTTCATTTCGCATAGTTTCTGTTTGTCAGCAGGACAGTGACTACATTTAACATAACTGTGCAAAATTCTCTGCTTACTCAGCAACTTCCTAATACGTTTGTTGTACCAAAGTGGATCCTTTTCCCCCTCCTTTTGTTTGCTAGGCACATACTTCTCTAGCATGTGATGGACAATACCTTGTAAATTCTGACTAAAGATGCTCAATATCTTTGTGCCCCGCTGTGAACGCTTGGAGCTGACTATGAAGATATTCATTAATGACGCTTTTCTTTGCTTTGCCAAACAAAAAAACTCTACACTAAAAGATCAGGTATGTTTGTCGCCAAGATATCTAATAGTCAGCCATCTGACACTGCAAAGAGTGCAATATCCTCTGAGGTTTTTTACCTCCAGCTCCAGATGATATTAATTGTACTCTTCCAGATCTTTCTTTTTCCTACAGTACCTTATAGGAATATTTCCACTTTCCAAATCTGCCAGTTTCTTTTTCCTACAAAATGATGCACCAACTGTTCTCCCCTTTACTTCCAAAACAACAGAATCATCATTGAAATTCCACTTCCCATAGTATTTGTTAAGGAAATATATCTCTAATCAACAGGACAATGCTCAAATGGAAAATCATCTGTGATTCTACTGGATACCATTTATATTAATAGATAATGTAACTTTTTATTTAACTGTCTTCTTTGTTTTTCCAGTGGCTACAATTTTTTGGATACCCATGACAGATTTATTACCAGTTCCTCCTTGTTAGGTAAAGCATCTAACAATTTCTGACTAACAGCATGAAGGTCACTGTCACTGTCATCTAAACACTACACTTCTTCATCTTGTACCCTCAAACAAATTGTTGGCTGCCCTATCTGTACCCTAATATTATGTATTTCATCTTCTTCCAGTAAATTGTTTGCAGGTTCCCATCTATCAAACATTCTCTGCCTCTGGAGATTACATACATATTTGCAGGATTTTTCTCACTATTCACCCTCTTAGCATTTGTCAGTGTGTCTACTAACGACATCCCAAAACACTTCTCCACACCCACTTCCTCTCTTTTCACAGTAATTAATTTTTTAACTAATTTTTCATCATCTTCATCCTCCTGTAAAGTCTCATTAACTGACTGACCTCCATTATGATTATCACTTGACTACACTTCTCCCCTTGTGGCGTATAAATCTTCAATAATTACCTTCAGTATTTCCTCCATCCTTTTCTTGCCAAACTCCTGTAACCCTTTATTCTCCCCTTTTGCATGACAAGATCCCCCATTGGTTTCATTCTATACACTTTCCTGTATATAAGATGATTTGTCATTTTTCTTTACATCGTTTACCATATTCTCTGTACTGCAGTGTTTACTTTGCTCTTTCTTATTAAGAAACTCTTTCTTTAATTTCAAATTCTGCTGTTTGATTGTTACTTTATAAAAAGGGCATGGCTAGCAGGCTCAAATTACTGTTACCCATTTTGCAAATGCGAGCCACTACACAGGCAATATCTAGTTTATCATGCTCTGAGACTCTGGTTCATTCCCTACTCTTATCCTCACTTATTGCCTGTTACATACATCACACTGTTACATAATAGAGAATGCAACCTATACACAGATCTTTGCTCTCTATTAGTTGATCTATTTACCATAGTATGGTGCCACCTCCTGGCTCTTCTGTTCCCATTACCAGACAAGCCCATTTTGTTCATATTAATATTTTGACATGTTTTTAGGTTTCCCTATGGCCTAAAGTTCCTATTTACTTGCTTCTCTTCCCATAATAATTTCTTGACCATTTCCAAGTAATTAATAAGCTTGTTTATGTCATCCTTGGGAGCAGTAATTATTTTGTTATTCCAATTCATCCAGTTGCATAATTATTTGTTCTGGCTCTAATTTATTTGTCGCATATGACAAATTAGTAACCCACCATGTAGCAAATCTTTACACAGTTTTCCTGTCTGCAATTTAATTTTTCGCCTGCCCAGAAACTATTTTGCAACTCCATTTGCTTATGTTTATCCCAGTATTCTTTGATAAAGGCTACCTAAAATTTTTCTGTTGTTTCATATGGCTCAGTAGCAATAACACACCATGTTCTAGCTTCAACTAAGAATTTTGACATAATAAAACCATACTTTTGTCTATCAGTCCACAAGGTAGGCAAAACATTTTCAAAATCATTCCAGAACTCTTTTGGATGCACATTTCCAGAAGGATCAAAGCTTAAAAATTGTCTGTCTGTAAAATAAGATATGTCAGATGATTCCAGCATCAAACTACAACCCACAAATCGACCATGGCCTAATAGCCTGAAAGTTTCAAGTGACATCAGTACCAGCAGTGAAAGCTGACATTGTATGATACAACCCACATCAATAGTATCACTTCTAATCTTATGTTCTACTTTTGACAATCTGTTGTCATGCTAATGCACTTTAGTGTGTGCTGTCTCAGCTTGACTAGTTACGTGATCTGTAGTAGATTTTTCCATATGATGTCTACAATTTTTGTCTTTCAGCATTAATTTTACTGTCTAAATCTGTGTGGTCATTTTCACAAACAAATGCTACAGCAACAGTTTTTTGCTCAGTGTTATGTACATCCTCCTTAAACTCTGGCGGCCGGTGTGGCCGAGCAGTTCTAGGCGCTTCAGTCTGGAACCGTGTGACCACTACGATCGCAGCTTCGAATCCTGCCTCGGGCGTGGGTGTGTGTGATGTCCTTAGGTTAGTTAGGTTTAAGTAGTTCTGAGTTCTAGGGGACTGATGACCTCAGATGTTAAGCCCCATAGTGCTCAGAGCCATTTGAACCATTTGAACCTTAAACTCTTTGCTTGCTTCCAATAGCTACCTTTTTAATAACTTCTGTTAACTGACTTTCAACATTTTCTGAGATTTCTTACAATCATTCTCAACTTGAGAAATCCTTTTGTCAGCCTTATGTCAATCAAGTGCATATCTTCCTCCCACATATTCTTTAATTCAGCAGGATAGTTTTCCAATTTCACATTAACTTCAGATTTAAACTTTTTATGTTCATCAGCTGAACTATCAATACTACTAGACCACAGATTAAGCTTGCTAGTCTGTTGTTACAATTTTTATTTATATCTTCTTTTACTTCAGCAATATTTTTATTTATTACCATAAAATTGTTTCTCGTAGTGCCCACCAATATACCAAATGTTTCTTGCAAGCTTTCTGATTTATTTCCCTCCAATACAATTCCATGTTATGTTTGCTTTGCAGGCAACATATCATACTTGGTATCTTGTCAACCGTTTCTTGCTCATTTACTTTAAATTAACTAACATCAAATAAACTAGTACCACTAAAATCACTCTACCTATCACTGTCACAGTTTAAACTGCCTTCCATAGTTGAATTTGTTGAAACATTTTGTTTCAGTTCTACTCTCACAAATGGCATTAATTGAGTCACATCAGTAACTAAAACATCATAATTTACTAGATCACCTGTTCGTCTTTGTTCAGGAGTGCTTGTTTGGGTGCCACTCACGCTGAATTGTGCCCCATCCCCTTCTTACACACTTACAGACTTAACACTCTTTTCCATCCTTCCAAGTCTTTTAATATGAGCACACAACAAATAAATTAACTTATCTCCAGTTGTATGCTGCTGTTGGGGAATGTTGCCTCTGTGGGTCTGATCTCCCACTTCAGCTATACCAATTTCAGGGTCCTCCTTTGCCGCACATTTGTCAGCACTGCTCTGCTCTTCCAGCCATTCACTGCAACATTTGCCACTGCCTTGTCCAATTTCATGCCGTGTTCTTCATTGTTGTGATGCCATTTGCCATGCGTTTACCATTCAAAAGTTCCTGTCTCTTGGCATTGATCATTTTTTCACTTCCACATGCAGTGTCATATGCTATCGTTCACTCACTGTGTTAACTGCTATCTTTCTAAAGTGTTCCCAACTGTGGTTTTGACCTAGTACAGCTTTTAATTTCCCAGCCACAATGCACCACTTGCAATGTCAGTGTTTCTGTTTGCTCGTCCTACAGAAATAATGCCCCGTCCTATAGAAGTAATGTTCACTCACCTTGCAGTGATTTCTTCTTCTGCAGTCCAGTCCACACACCTTCCCTGTTAAAAATGAATGATGTTCCTCTGCTGGAAAAGCTGTAGCAGAACCAGTAGCATTATACAAATATGACAGATTCTGCAAATGTTTTCCAGTATCAAGCTACCTGAGCGATAGATTGAAAGATAGTTTGTGAGTGAAAACTTCAATGTATTAACATTTGTTACAAAAACACTGTCAACCCGATGCTAATCTTCAGTTCTAGTTTCAACACACACACACACATTCACAGTCATAATAGCCAAGTTATAGTAATTAAATGGACCCGTTGCCAAATGTATTACCAAATGGATTATCTTTCACTGAATGCTCGCCTAAGTATTACACGATTTTGATAACTACAGATGTTCAGTTTATGGTCACAGCTTGTGTAACATGCCACATGGATTTTGGTTATTGAAAAGTCACAGTTTACATACTGGTATTAAAACTGGAATTTGACATTTTTTATTTTCTCACACATTCACATCCACTTTGCAGCACTCCATGTTCGAGTTTTAATCTTTATTTTGCAAAATTATCACTTAATGTAAAGCTCCTTATATCCCCATCTGAACATGATGAAGGCTGAGATCTGAACTGCCTCTTTAGACTTCACAAATCAATTCTTTAGCCCACAAAATTTCCATGAATGTACTGGCCTCTGAATGACTGATAAACATCATAGCTAATCCAATATTAGCATTAAACTGTGCAATCCCAAGTCACTTACATCTGACCAATCACAACTTAATAGCTTCTATGAACAATTTATTAAATGAACTAATTGAGAAACTCTCATTAAATAACAGAATTATCGTAAATTGTTTCTTGTTTTCCCAGTTTCATAAACTGGCTAGTTGTACATCACAGAATTCTCCTAAGAGTATAACTCACTGTCTCTATACAATCACAGTTCTCACACTAATGTCTACTCAGTTAATAGACATAATAATATTCATTTAACATCTTACTTCCCATTCACATCATCAGTCACATTAACAAACAAATTAGTAGTAATTAACAGCAGATGTAATAATCACAGTAACTTCTATTTTGTTTCCAAAATATGTTTTAACTATTTGATAATTTCATAGTCCATAAGAAGCTGAAACCTTACGGCCACAGTTGTAACTACTTACAGCTAGCTATTGGATCAGAGCACATCTGTCATGCGATAACTGTGACTCATGGTCAGTAGCTGCTTGCCTGCTACCATCTCTTACTTAATACAGGTGCAATATGAAATACTTGACATCCAGTTGGGCATTGTGAAAGGTAAGGTGTAATAGCAGCAAGGCCATGGGCAATAGGGATGTTTGTGTAGAAGTAGGTGGCATCTACAGTGATAAGTAGGGCACCATTTAGTATAGGAACAGGAACTGTGGGGAGGCAGTGGAGGAAATGTTTGGTGGTTTTTATATAGGAGAGTAGGTTATGAATAATAGGCTGTAGGTGTTGGTCCATGAGAGTGAGGATTCTCTCTGTAAGGACAGAGTAACGGGCCACAATGAGGCGTCTTGGGAGGTTGGGTTTATGAACCATAGAAAGCATGTAGAAGGTAGGATTGAAGGAACGAGTGTTAGGAGTGAGTAGAGGGAGAGACTTAGGGGAGAGGTTCTATGAATGGCATAAAGAGCCTCCATTCAACTGTTATCCAACCCCATTGCCCCTAAATCACACCCTCTTAACATTCTAGAATTTCTAAACTTCAAACCATGCCTCACTATCATTCCCCATATTTATCAACATGGAAAAAACCTCATGCCCACAGAAATAACCACATCTACCACCTAAAAGCTGATCCAAACTTCATATCCTACCTGCCAAAGAAGGCTCCACCACTCTGGTGTTGAACCACAGGAATTACATGTTGGAGGGACTCCGCCTGCTGCCAGATTCATCCTCCTTCAAACCCTGCCACTCTGAACCCATTCCAGAAATCCAACAGGATCTCCAGTCTTCTCTGAAATCTTTACACCCATCCCAGAACCTCTCCCATGAGCCTGTCTCTCTCCTCACCCCTAAGACTCCTCGCACCCCTGCCATCTACGTGCTTGATAAACCCAACCACCTAGGATGCCCCATTGTGGCCAGTTACTGTACTCTGAGAGACTCTTTGTTCTCATAGACCACCTCCTTCTGTGTATTACCTGTATTCTACCTTGCTCTATAAAAGACACCAACTATTTCCTCCACCAGCTCTCCACAGTTCCTGTTCTTTTACCACACAGTACCATGCTAGTCACTATTGATGCCACTTTCCTCTACACCAGTAGCTCCCAACCTTTTCTTCTTGGGCTGGCCGGTGTGACCGAGCGGTTCTAGGTGCTTCAGTCCGGAACCGCGCGACCGCTACGGTCGCAGGTTCGAATCCTGCCTCGGGCATGGATGTGTGTGATGTCCTTAGGTTAGTTAGGTTTAAGTAGTTCTAAGTTCTAGGGGACTGATGACCTCATATGTTAAGTCCCATAGTTCTCAGAGCCATTTTTTTTCTTCTTGATAACCCCCTTTGCAACCAAAGAATATGTCATACCTCTCTACATTTATTTATTTTACTTATTTACATACTAATTTTTTTGTTTCTTTTGAAAACTATTTGACATTACTCTGCAATCCACACTCTAATAAAAGAGGATTATTAAATGTAGGTAGTACAAAACTATAGTATTTCAAAGGATACGGTGGTCAAAATTTCAAAATAGAAATTTCTTTGTGCCTAACCTAAATACCTAATGACATTGTTTTCACATGAAGAACTCTTCTCACACCTAACATTTTTTTATGTATTGAACATCACAAGAAAAATTCAGAACGTAAGTGAGATGATTGAAATTGTTTTCGCTTAAGCAGTGCCTAAATGCTTGGTTTCCAACTAATTGTTTGATTTATATTTTGGCTCAATTAACTTAGAGAGCCCCGTTAATTGTTCTGTTTTTCTTTCAGCGATTCAAGTAGAGTGTGGACATTCATTTTTAAATTCAAATTTCGAGAAAGTACTGTAAATCTCAAACTGTTTGTTTTAGAAACTTTTGCACTACTAGTTTGTTTACCTACAGTTTGTACATTAAAATAACATCAAAAGTACATTATTCTGTGACTAGGTTATTTAACAGACTCTAAAGTTAGATGAGTGTTGAGTTCTTGTTGTAAGCAGAAGTGATTAACTTTTTATGTTCTATCATTACACCTGATATTCTAATGTCTGGCCCTAACTTTTGCAGCTTGTAAATAACAAACATTTGTGTAGTGTAAATTGTGTTATATGCTTTGATTCTATAGTTAAGAATATAATCTGTGTTCCTGATAAATTTGCTATAGGATAGTTGGAGAGCGAGTGGTATTTGTAGACTGCAGTGGGGCAATGAGCGAGGATGTCAGCGAAGGGTCATCCATGCAACAGTAGGCTCTGCAGAAAAGACAAGAGAATCGCTGAGCAGGAGGTAAAGATTTGTGTCCTGACACCCCCAAAAACATATGTTTTTCATATTAGACATCATGAGAGAGCAGAATAGGGGACTCAGCGGAACTCACGGACTTCGAACATGGTCAGGTGATTGGGTGTTACTTGTGACATACGTCTGTATGTGAGATTTCCATACTCCTAAACATCCCTAGGTCCACTGTTTCCGATGTATGGTGAAGTGGAAACGTGAAGGGACATGTACAGCACAGAAGCGTACAGGCCAACCTCATCGGTTGACTGACAGAGACCACCGACAGTTGAAGAGGGTCATAATGTCTAATGGGCAGACATCCATGCTGACCATCAGACAGGAATTCCAAACTGCATCAGGATCCACTTGAAGTACTATTGACAGTTAGGCGGGAGGTGAAAAACCTGGATTTCGCGCTCAAGCGTCTGCTCACAAGCCACAAATCATGCCTGTAAATGACAAATGACACCTCGCTTGGTGTAAGGAGTGTAAACATTGGACGATTGAACAGTGGAAAAATGTTGTGTGGAGTGACAAATAATGGTACACAATGTGGCCTCCCTACGGCAGGGTGTGGGTATGGTGAATGTCTGGTGAACATCATCTGGGAGTGTGTGGAGTGCCAACAGTAAAATTCGGAGTTGGTGGTGTTGTGGTGTGGTCGTGTTTTTCAGAGAGGGCGCTTGCACCCCTTGTTGTTTTGTGTGGCACTATCACAGGACAGGCCTACATTGATGTTTTAAGCACCTTTTTGATTCCCACTGTTGAGAGCAATTCGGGGATGGCAATTGCATCATTCAACACGATCGAGCACCTGTTCATAATGCGTGACCTGTGGCGGAGTTATTGCACAACAATAACATCCCTGTAATGGACTGGCCTGCACAGAGTCCTGACTTGAATCCCATGGAACACCTTTGGGATGTTTTGGAATGTTGACTTTGTGCCAGGCCTCGCCGACCAACATTGATACCTGTCGTCAGTGCAGCCCTCTGTGAAGAATGAGCTGTCATTCCCCAAGAAACCTTCCAGCACCTGATTGAACATTTGCCTGTGAGAGTGGAAGCTGTCATCAAGGCTAAAGTTGGGCCAGCACCATATTGAATTACAGCATTACCAATGGAGGACACCACGAACTTGTAGGTCATTTTCAGCTAGGTGTCCAGATACTTTTGATTACATAGTATAGGTTGAAAGGGGGGAAAAAGATCATGGGAACTGGTAAAGATAATCAAGCAGTGGTTGAAGGGGGAACAGCTATTTGAATTTTTCATCTACATTTGAGCTTACAGTAGCAAATAAATTTGAGTTTTTACTTGAAATAGGAGGGGAAGAACCTTATCCAGGTGTGGATCACAGTAGAGAGCAGCAGACTTCTAACAAAGAAACCAAGTATAGATTGGTACCAAAAGAGAGTAGGAAGAAATGAGGCGTGCTGCTAGGTAGTAGCCATTGGAAGTGTGTAGGACAGGATAAATTAGGAACAGGGTACCAGGTCACAAGTATTGTGAAGCAAAGTGCGTTAGCTAGGGGCAGGGCATAGCAAATTTGTGCAAAGATTTTGAGAGTGAAGATCAAGTTATCATAGCAGGTGGAGCAGGGAACAGCCTGTCTCAATACAGAAATTCCAACATTAAGGGTGACCTGGCTGAAACAGGAGTACCAGCTACACACAAAACTGTGTTTTGTGGAGGTCGTAATGTGGCATGAACAGCCCTGGATCATCTGTGTTGTGAGCCGTATGAGCACTAAGTTGAGGAGCCAGCTGCTGACTGACTGAAATGAAATCTCATAGGAAGAGCTTGTTGCTACAATTGGAAGATGGGGATATACTATACACAGCTTACACCTGGATAGGGAAGGGAAACATAGGTTGGCTGAGCTCTTACAGAAAATGTATGGGTGGCGGGGGGTAGCACAATCACACAATGCAAAATTCCTGTAGTTGTTTTGAAAGAAATCAAAGTAACAGAAGAACCACACAAAATGCCTAAGAATATACAACAAATTTAAGGTTAGAAAAACATCAGAGGAATGAGTAATAAGGTAGAAGAGATTCTTCTCTGTTTGAAAAAGATACACAGTTACTTAGTTTCTTGTTCTTCCATGGATAATTTTGCAGGATAGATTGTAATGATGTGGAATGAGTCATTTTACATTTACATCGTAAATTAATTTGTACATATAGTTCACATTACAGTAACATAAATTCTTCTATGGAAGAGAAAGAGTTGCCAAGCAGAAAGTTTCTCAATTGCAAAATTTTAGTCGCACCATTGTGCACCCCATTTTGTGCTAAAGGCAACCACCTTGTGGGGTAATGAATGTTATTTTCCTTTTTGTTATTGTAATTCTGGACATTATTGTTCCTTTTTAACTGCATTGGTTTATATACAACAAACTTCATTGGGGAGTAACTATACAGCGAAACGAATAGATTTCTACTCACATACTGAGCAGCAAGCAGGTACGACGAAAAGGCTGATCACATAAGTTGTCAGCCAAAGGCTTCTTCAGATAGGAGGCAAAGTGCACATTTACATTCATACCATCATATGCACAAAACTCACACACAAATGAAAGCTGTATCTGGCTGTTCCAGCTAGAATCTTTTTGAAAGAGGGAGCAGATGTCTACAAGATGATTGTGGGTGTGCAACAAAAATTATTTTCATAGTACATTTTTGAGCAATAAAAATTTTCTTTCTTGATGATGAGTTGTCCCAGAATTTTGTTCCATGTGACATTACTGAATGAAAATATGCAAAATATGTCAATTTACTGACTTGTCTCTCTCCAAGTTTTGCAATGATTCTAAGTGCAAATGTGCCTGAACTAAGTTGTTTTAGGATTCCAAAATTTGCTTTTTCCAGTTTAAATTCTCATCAGTAAGGACATACTTTGGGTATCTGAGCACCACATAATCGCTGGATTAGAGCGTTACATATAAAAGGTGATGTTCAGTATCTTACTCTCACAGAAATAATGTGGGAAAAGGAGGAGTTGTTACATATTTTAAGACACAACACTTAGCTTTCAAACATGGTTGGATGAAACAGTAAGACTGAAACTGATGATGTTTTATTTGGTGAAGCTCAAAGCAAGAAAATAACTTTTTACCAAATAACAAATGTTCTCTCTAATCATAACACACATTTAGGTTAAATGTGATTGTGCCTTATAGTGCAGATACTCCTCAGTGGAAATCAGTTAGCATAATTAATGATTCCAGGATGATTTTCTTTTAAGAATAGTTTTCAAGAGATGATCTGGGATGAAACTTATGCTATGAACCAAATGCTAATACAAAATTTAATCTATTCCATGATAAATTCATAGAATTATTTGAAAATTGCTTTCGATATTAGATAATCAGAAAGGATGTTAAACAGTCATGTAAAAAACCGTGGATTACTCGAGGAATTAAAGTACCTTGTGAAAGAAAAAGGGAACTGTATCTGTTGGTAAGGACAAGTGGAGATCCTGCAGTAATTGCACACTACAAAAACTATTCAAAATTACTAAGACTAGTTACAAAAAAATCAAAGAACATGCACATAATGGCAGAGATCAGTAATTCAAACAATAGACTTAAGCATATGCAGAATGTTGTGAAACAAGAATCAGGACCATCAGCCATAGAACAGGGTAACATGACTGTTTAACTGAATGGAAGAGCTATAAATGGTAGTTGCAAGGAGCAAACATATTTGCTAATCATTTCTTAAATATAGTAGAAAGTTTAGGGACAAATAGCTCAAGAGAAAAATCACAAACGTACATTGAAAAAGCAGCCCTTATGAAATTCGGTCATTTGAATGTATTACCAATTTCTCAGTCTGAAATCAAGAAAATTATATATTCTCTCAAAAGTAAAAAGTCATCTATATTTGATAGTGTTTCCAATACAGTACTAAAAATTTGTTCCCATATAATAAATTCTGTCTTATCTGAAATATGTGTGCATCACTAACTCAAGGCATTTTTCCAGAGAGGCTGAAATATGCCATTGTCAAACCCCTCTTAAAGATTTCTCAAGATTTTTGAGAAGGTGATGTATTTTAGAATAGTATCTCACCTGAGCAACAATAATATCCTCAGAAAATCGCAGTTTGGATTTCAGAAGAGTTGTTCTACTGAGAATGTCATTTACATGTTCACTCACTTAATTTTACAAGCAATAAATAATAAAATACAGTTGATATTTTCTGTGACATGCCTAAGGCATTTGACTATGTGAATACAGCATTCTTGTAGATGAACTGAAGTTTTATGGGATTTATGGTATAGGCAACCAATGGATAATGCCATATCTAACCAAAAGAATGCAGAAAGTTGTACGTAGTAATTCGATCCATGTAGTTTGGGGACATCAATTTGACTGGGAAGAGATCACATATTGGGTTCCCCAAGGTTCAGTTATAGGCCCCCTATTGTTCCTCATATAGGTAAATGATCTTCCGTTTCATATACAATGGCCATAATTAATTCTTTTTGCAGACACTTTTTGATCAAAGAATGCATGCAGCAACAGAAGAAACGGTAAACAATGTTTTTAAAAGTATCATTGCCTGGTTTTCTGGGACAGGTTTCATCCTAAATATTAAAAAGACACAATATATTTAGTTCTGCACATCTAGGGGTACATCTATATCTACATCTACATCTACATACATTCTCCGCAAGCCACCTGACAGTGAGTGGCGGAGGGTACTTTGAGCACCTCTATCAATTCTCCCTTCTATTCCAGTCTCGTATTGTTCGTGGAAAGAAAGATGGTTGGTATGCCTCTGTGTGGGCTCTAATCTCTCTGGTTTTATCCTCATGGTCTCTTCACGAGATATACGTAGGAGGGAGCAATATATTGCTTGACTCCTTGGTGAAGGTATGTTCTCAAAACTTCAACAAAAGCCCGTACCAAGCTACTGAGCATCTCTCCTGCAGAGTCTTCCACTGGAGTTTATCTATCATCTCCACAATGCTTTCACGATCACTAAATGATCCTGTAATGAAGTGCGCTGCTCTCCGTTGGATCTTCTATATCTCTTCTATCAATCTTATCTGGTACAGATCCCACTCTTGTGAGCATTATTCAAGCAGTGGCCAAACAAGTGTACTGTAACCTACTTCCTTTGTTTTTGGATTGCATTTCCTTAGGATTCTTCCAATGAATCTCAGTCTGGCATCTGCTTTACCGATGATCATCTTTATATGATCATTCCATTTTAAATCACTCCTAATGCCTACTCACAGATAATTTATGGAATTAACTGCATTCAGTTGCTGACCTGCTATATTGTAGCTAAATGATAAAGGATCTTCCTTTCTATGTATTTGCAGCACATTACACTTGTCTACATTGAGATTCAATAACATTCCCTGCACCATGTGTCAATTCATTGCAGATCCTCCTGCTTTTCAGTACAATTTTCCACTATTACAACCTCTCGATATACTACAGCATCATCCTCAGTGAACTTCTGATGTTATCCACATGGTCATTTATGTATATTGTGAATAGCAATGGTCCTACGACACTCCCCTGTGGCACACCTGAAATCACTCTTACTTCAGAAGACTTCTCTCCATTGAGAATGTCATACTGCATTCTGTTATGTAGGAACTCTTCAATCCAATCACACAATTGGTCTGATAGTCCATATGCCCTTACTTTGTTCATTAAATGACTGTGGGGAACTGTATCGAATGCCTTGTGGAAGTCAAGAAACACGGCATCTACCTGGGAACCTGTGTCTATGGCCCTCTGAGTCTCGTGGACGAATAGTGCGAGCTGGGTTTCACACGATTGTCTTTTTTGAAACCCATACTGATTCTTACAGTGTAGATTTCTAGTCTCCAGAAAAGTCATTATACTTGAACATAATACGTGTTCCAAAATTCTACAACTGATTGACGTTAGAGATATAGGTCTACAGTTCTGCACATCTGTTCGATGTCCCTTCTTGAAAACGGGGATGACCTGTGCTCTTTTCCAATCTTTTGGAACGCTACGCTCTTCTAGAGAACTACGGTACACCGCTGCAAGAAGGGGCGCAAGTTCCTTGGCATATTCTGTGTAAATTCGAACTGGTATCCCATCAGGTCTAGTGGTCTTTCCTCTTTTGAGCAATTTTAATTGTTTTTCTATCCCTCTGTCATCTATTTTGATATCTACCATTTTATCATCTGTGCGACAATCTAGAGAAGGAACTACAGTGCAGTCTTCCTCTGTGAAACAGCTTTGGAAAAAGACATTTAGTATTTCGACCTTTAGTCTGTCATCCTCTGTTGCAGTACCATTTTGGTCACATAGTGTCTGGATATTTTGTTTTAATCCACCTACTGCTTTGACATAAGACCAAAATTTCTTAGGATTTTCTGCCAAGTCAGTACATAGAACTTTACTTTCAAATTCATTGAACGTCCCTCACATAGCCCTCCTCACACTACATTTCGCTTCGCGTAATTTTTGTTTGTCTGCAAGGCATTGGCTATGTTTATGTTTGCTGTGAAGTTCCCTTTGCTTCCGCAGCAGTTTTCTAACTCGGTTGTTGTACCACGGTGGCTCTTTTCCATCTCTTATGATCTTGCTTGGCACATACTCATCTAATGCACATTGTACAATGGTTTTGAACTTTTTCCACTGATCCTCAACACTATCTGTACTTGAGACAAAACTTTTGTGTTGAGCTGTCAAGTACTCTGAAATCTGCTTTTTGTCACTTTTGCTAAACAGAAAAATCTTCCTAACTTTTTTAATATTTCTATTTATGGCTTTAATCATCGATGCAGTAACCGCTTTATGATTGCTGATTCCCTGTTCTGCATTAACTGTTTCAAATAGTTCGGGTCTGTTTGTCACCAGAAGGTCTAATATGTTATTGCCACGAATCGGTTCTCTGTTTAACTGCTCAAGGTAGTTTTCAGATAATGCACTAAAAAAAATTTCACTGGATTCTTTGTTCCTGCCACCCGTTATAAACATTTGAGTCTCCCAGTCTATATCCGGCAAATTAAAATCTCCACCCAGAACTGTAACATGATCGGGAAATCTACTCGATATATTTTCCAAATTTTCCTTCAGGTGCTCTGCCACAACAGCTGCTGAGCCAGGGGGCCTATAGAGACATCCAATTACCATGTCTGAGACTGCTTTAACTGTGACCTTCTCCAAAATTATTTCACGTTTCTGCTCTCCATCAATTTCCTTCGATACTATTGCACTTTTTATCGCTATAAACATGCCTCCCCCTTTACTATCCAGCATGTCTCTGTGGTATACATTCCCATCTGAGTTTAGAATTTCATTACTATTTACATCTGGTTTCAGCCAGCTTTCTGTCTCTAGTACTATGTGGGCATTGTGACCGTTTATTAATGAGAGTAGTTCTGGGACCTTTCTATAGACGCTCCTGCAGTTTACTATTAAAACATTAATATTGTTACTCCCTGTTGCGTTTTGCCTACTACTACCTTGTCACGTCTCAGGAGGCATCTTGTCGGGCCTAGGGAGGGAATTCTCTAACCTAAAAAACCCATATGTGCACTCCACACGTACTCCGCTACCCTAGTAGCCATTTCCTGCATGTAGTGCATGCCTGACCTATTCTGGGGGAGCCTACATTTCTCCACCCGATAGTGGAGGTCGAGAATTTTGCACCCCAGATCTCCGCAGAATCGTCTGAGCCTTTGGTTTAAGCCTTCGACTCGGCTCCAAACCAGAGGACCATGATCGGTTCTGGGAACTATACTACAAATAGTTAGCTCAGATTCCACCCTGCGAGCAAGGCTTTCCACCTTCATCAACTCCGCCAACTGCCTGTATGAACTGTGATGACCTCTGAACCCAGACGGCAAGAGTCATTGATGCCAACATGAGCAACTATTTGCAGTCGGATGCACACAGTGCTCTCTATTGCCGCTGGCAGGGCCTCCTCCACATCTCAGATGAGATCCCCTGGCAAGCAGACCTTTCTGCTTTTTCCCTGAGGGGCTCCATCACCCTCCTAACATTGGAGCTCCCAATCACTAATAAACCCCTCCCCCCTTGTGCCTGCTCGGACCTTGCTGAAGGAGCAGCCACAAGTCCATTCACAGGCAGAGCGGGCGATGCCACATGGCCAGCATCCACATTGACACTCCACCTCCTGTGCTGCGAACGCCACTGAACCCGCCACTCCACTTAGAGAGAGGGTGGCCCAACCGCACCCAGTGCCCACGATGATAAGTGTAACACAGGGTGAGTCAATAATAAGTGATGTGGTTTTCACTCAATAATGCCACATGGAACCAGATTCTGGGGTAACTCATCATTAAGAAAGAAAGTTTTCCTTGCTCAAAAATGTGCTGTAAGAATAATTTGTGGTGCACACCCACAATCATCTTGTAGACATCTGCTTAAGGAGTTGGGCATTCTGAATACTGCTTCATGGTGTATTTATTCCCTCAAGAAGTTTGTCGTGAACAAACTTCAACAAACAAACATAAACTGCACTTCAAAAGCAACAGTGATGTCCATAATTACAATATGAGAAAGGAAAATAACATTCATTGCTACACGTGATGGTTGCCTTTAGCACAAAAAGGAATGCCCAATGGTGTAACCAAAATTTTAGATAACTTCTCCAGTGATATAACATGTCTGATAGACACCAAAATAAAATTTGTAAACAAACTGAGAAAGTCTCTCCTTGAGGACTCGGTCTATTCTGTAGAAGTATATATGCGTGTTCAGCATGTAGCCATATTGATGAATTAATTAGTAATGTGAATGTAAATGAATTGTTGTACATAATTAAAATATACCAGGCAAATTATCTGTGCATTACAGCATGTCTAAGATCAGTCTCCATTTTGAGGAGACTGTGGTGGTTTATTTTCAGGATGGCTAGTGTCAAGAATCCATTCTCACATAGGTATGGAGAAGAGAACTGGATGAGGGCCTGTAAGGCTTCATCTGCCGCTCCTTGATAAACACGACTGCAAATGGCCTAGAATTCTTCCAACATCATTTATTGAAACTGTTCTTTAGCAGTCAAATCACATTTCAGTTCAATTCCATCCTACTGAATTTTATCAGGAAGTACATGCATATCAGTTGTGAAGAGTGATCTTGCTGACATCCTTCCAAAGACAGTTGAAGAAAATAACGCTCGAAATCTTTTTGGAGCAGTTCTTGGTGCTCACTGCTGACGACTATCCATTCACTGACATCACACCATTGCCCATCTACAAGTTCATTTAATCAAGGGAATGATGAAAAGTTAGTAATGGGAACACCAGACGACTCTTTAATAGTTGTGTCTTTTCCAACCAGACCATTACAGTATTATTGCCATCCATTATTGTAGCTTGTAGTTTCGGACTCACATTATTCAGTGTTACAAAGAAGTCTGCAAAGTAAGCTAGGGAAAATATAAAGCTGTCATCAGACAATAAATGATAAACCTCAGTTTTCCCTTGGCTTAAAAGAAATAGTTCCTGATCTGATTTCAATTCAGACTGCCTGCTAAGCATATTGCCCTTCGAAAGCCACTATACTTGTGTGTGAAATATTAAGGGCTGTTGTTCAGCATTGAGAGAGATCTTTATAAAGGACTCAAAAAAACAAGTATTCACAGCACCTGACTTATATTCACAGCACTTGACTTAATTTTATTAACTATTCAGATAGCCACTTTCACTGCAGTGTTCGGTTTCTCAATACAGTTTTGGAAGCTGGGGCTTGTCTGTGGATCATATAGTAAGAACCAGTAAGATTAGGAATTGTTTTTCTTTAGAAATACTTCCCCACACTCTGTCAATAAAAAATACCCATAAACCTGTCCCAAGACAAAGCAGTTTCAATTGAAAATTCATTAAATTAATTGTTTCTAGGTTTTTATAAAACAGTAGTTCTTCCATTATTTTCTTCTCACCCACAAATCAACACTATACTATTAAGTGACACTGTTGACCTATATCATTATTTTCTTCTCATCCACAAATCAACACTATAATATTAAGTGACATTGTTGAGCTGTATGAAAAGAAATATCACACTGCAAAACAAGAAATGGAAACGTTTTCAGTCTTTAACTAACTGTTGTTTCACATTCAGGGCCATTTCTTAGATACTACACAGTGTAATGTTTTCTTAAAGAGATATCTTGTCCTCTTTTCACCATCTCTCTTCTCAAGAAACACTTCTGGTTCCTTTAAGAATGCAAAGTTAAGTGTCACCAATAATATGAGTTTTTTGTGTTGGAAATTTCATTTAGAATCAGAGCCTGTGCTAGAAAATTCAGCTTTGGCATCATTGCTATGGACACATTTTTATATGTGCTCTTTTGTACTCTAACGTTTTTGACGCCTATTTAATGCATGAAGTAGATGGACAAACTTCCCACTTCTTTTATACCATGTGACTTACTTGAGATTCGCTGCTGATCTTCTTTGCTGGCTAGCTGGCTGCTGCAAAACTCTCTTGACTTTGTCTCCATAGAACGATGGTAGGTACAGGAATATTTAAGCCTCTCTCTCTACTTGTGAAAAAAGTAGATACACAGACTGTACTTTTAGTTAACCAACGGTATATTTGAACTCCATTCAGAATAAAATTCTCATTTTCCACGTACATATAAGACTTCCAGCAAGTCACTCACTCTGTCCAATGTCAGAAACAAATTTAATTACATTTATAAATGAGTTGGCTTAATAACCATGACACTACTTCACATGAATCATAAAATATGTCTTGCTCTAACAAGGCTGGATGAAGAGTTCATGAGATTACTTTTTCAACTGTTCTTCTTTCACATAACAATAGTCAATGACACAACTGGCACAGAGCTGCATAAAAACTCCATGGTTCTTCCTCTAAAACATGTATGGATTGCCCGACAAGCACTTTTTGGTGCCGTTCGACGGCCGTGTCTACTTTCTTCCCACGACTGATTTTAAACCTGCACACTCAAACATGTGATGTGCAGTAGGTAGGATTTTACCATCCCACACTTGTAACTAGAATATCGTATGTTTGAGATGGTAGAAGGCTGAGAGGCTCTAGAATTTACACAGAAATTCTTGAATCTCTACGTATAAACCCCCCCCCCCCCCCCCAGATTTAACATGCAATATTTTATACATAATCATTATACAACCAGTATCACACATAATAACATTTTATACTTCGACAGTAAACATTTCTTTTCTTTCAATAACTGTGAGCAATCTCTCTCCGTCTCTTCGCTATTCATTCTTATTTTAGTGTTTCGACACTTGAGTTATCTATTTTCTATTTTTATTTTTTTGTACTACTTTCTTCCTAGTATGTATTATTTTAATTAGTTGTAGGTTGGAGGAACTCTGGGAGAAATAAAAGTGTTCTTTTGATACTCATTTGTTTCTACAAAACATAATAATGCTAGTCATTCATAGAATTTACAATCCCCAGAATAATTCCTATAAAATTTGTGACTTTTGTCATCATACTGTCCCCTTCTCCTAGAATTAGCACCTATTCCTTGCTTGGGGGTCGACCTTATGAGAGCACTTTCTCTTTCCATTCTGATAGGTACGCCCCTTATAAAATATCCCTATTTTTTAGGCCACAGGTCATCCTATCTCCATGTAGGTACTCCTGCCCTTTATACTTAGTGAATTCTGGGTACGCCCCGCTTATCCTTTCTGAGTAGGCCTCACAGTTCATTACCATAGTATACATTTCTATGTCTAACATAATTAAGTATTTTCTGGTAAAGATATAAATCTATCTTAAGCTTCACATTTATTCTTTAATACATCATTTACTCCCTAGAGTCCTCATCTACTTATCAACTTCTATACTTTCAATGGACATTATGTCAACATATACTATTCATGTCCCACTATCCTTCAATTCATTTGAGTATTTATTATACTGACTTCAAGTGATCATCATGATTAACATTCTCCCCTGCTTTTGTTTTCTCTCTTTGCTCATGCCTGTTTCTTAGTTTAGATACACCTTTTCTTATGTGGATTCATTGTAGAACCGACATAGCTTCCTATATACATGTGCATATTTCTAGATGTACCCACATTTTCCCCTACAGTACTACAAACTTGGTGGTTCGCACATCATGACAGGCTTTCTAGTCTGTAATTGTATGTTTGTCTTAGTGTATACTTACGTATGAGGATGTGTGTTCATGTAGTCTGATTCTTCAACCTTCTTATCTCAAGATAAGATGTAGGTTATTGGGAACCACAGAAATAGGAAAGGACTTCAATGATAGAAGTTTATGAATATGGAAAGAGGGAAAAGATAGACAGGTCCTCAAGATGAGAAGTAAGAAAGGAAAAAGTATATGTGGATGCTAGGATCGAAGAAGAGAAAGAAAATAGCCCCAAAGACAGGAAGCTCTTCCCACCCCCCCTTCCCCAGGATCCCTACCTCGCCACAGGAGGTTTGGTGTTAAATCATCTCCTACAGAACGAACTTTTACAACCTTCATTGTCGAAGTCCCCGAAGGAAATCCTAGCAACCCTGTGGAAATAGCAAGTGATGAAGAATAAGGCACATTTGTTTGTGAGGGTTGTTTGAAAGGTGTGCTGTGTGTTTTGTGTCAGTCATGATTTATCTGTTCATGTAAATCAGGCTTTTTATCTACAGTACCCACCTCTTTCAAAATTAATACAAACCCTGCCATCTATATCACATCTCGTAAAAGGTATAAAATACTCTATACAAAATAGAAACAAAATAGAAAAGCTATACATTTCAGTATCACAGTTGTTTGACTAGTCACATCATGTTATATTATCTATAAATATAATAATAATCTATTCAGTTTATTTTGTCTAGATATCACTTATTTTTGGTGATTTCTTAAGTTGTTCTCTATTTTACAGTCATATTCGGTTTTCTAAACAATAAGACTCCAGGATAGTTGTAGATTTTAGATGACAGAACAGTTTAAGATTTTAAAGGAATTCTGTGCAAGAAACTATTTGGAAAAAACATCAAAAACGACTTGGGATCCGAAGGTTGTCACTTTGTCTGTTAACTCAGAATGTTAATGTCCCTGGGGGATATACAATTTTACATCTTTTATATGGTATTTCCCCTACTCTGATCCAGTTGTGGGATCTACTTAAAAAAAATGTCTTAGGATGGATCACCATTTGCACCCAGTATAGTCCTTCATATTTTTGGAAAAACTTCTGGGTCTCTTTCTTCAGAGACGAGCTTTGAAGATGTTATTTTATAAGGACCAGGTCATTGACTTGTTACTGAGGTTCTACAGCTTTTTCGTTATGCTTACTTACTCTTTGTTGTGCTTCAACTAAATTCTTAAAAACCATTTCCTGATTCACTTCATAATTTACACTCAGTTGTTTAGGCCAATTAAAACATTTAATTAGAGGGTCTCTTGTAAAAGGTTTTCCTATAACTTTTACAGGTGTCAACCCAGTCAATAAATGGGGTAACTTACTTAGGATAAGTTCAAAGTCTTTAATTTTTTTTTTTTTTTTTTTTTTTTTTTTTTTTTTTTTTTTTGCCCATGATGTATGTTTTTTGCTGTAGTAAGTATGACATAATTTTACTATTTCCTTCATTACTCGTTCACATGGGTTTGATGATGGGTTATAATTGGATATTAACACTTGTTGAATACTGTCCCATGCTAGGAATTCTCTAAATTTGTTACTCACAAATTGCCATCCTTTATCCATAAGAAAGAGTTTTGGTTTACCTACTTCTAGGAAGTATTGACTATGTAGACTTCCCGGTGTATTAGTATATCAAATTATTGTCAGGTTTCCAGCTGTATCAAACTATCATCTGAGCACAATATTTCAGTAGTCCACCTGGCCGCCATCATCAGGTGAGAAAAGCTACGCTGCTCTCGCCGATAACTGATTCCACTCGCAAATGAGTGCACCTTTATATGCATCGGAAGTACAACAGCGCATGCGCTAGATACAGTGTGCATGCGCTCAATCATTCCTGCTGCCCCCTGGCACCAAAAAGAGTTGCAGCGCCTCCAGTGCTGAATAGTGTCAAAAACGATGTATCATTACAAATGATTATTCATAGCCGGCCAGTTCAGATGTTGTTGTTTCTTCATGTCTGATAAAACAGGATTCCACATTTTAATAGCTCTTATCCATTATCATGATTAAAGATATTATCTGCTAGTTGATTTTGACAGATTCTTTTAGAACACAATCCCAATACTGTGAAGCATTTGCAACTACTTGTGTCTTATTATATAGCATGTGTCCTGTGTCCCTCTGTGAGGCAATGCTCAGCCACAGCAGATTTTTCTGGTTGTAATAATCACGTATGGCAATGATGTTCTATACACCTGTCGTTGGCGGTACAAATAGTTTGCCCAATCTAAATTTTCCCACACTGACAAGGTATTTTGTAAATGCCAGACTTCCACAAACCTAAATCATCTTCGACAGATCCAGAAAGTGCTCGAATCTTAGCTGGCAGATGAAAAACACATCTGATCTTATATTTCTTTAAAAGTCTACCTATCTTGGTAGACACATTCCCAGCATACAGAATAAAAGCCACAGACCTAAAGCTGTCTCCAGAAGGGTCAGGTGGAGGTCCGAACACAAAAACACATTGAATTTGTCAGTCCATATAGCCATTATTATTGAACCCTTCCTTAAGATGTTGCAGCTCTTGTGGTAAATTTTCAGCATCCGAGACAGCATATGCTTGTTTAACAAAGGTCCGAAGGACTTCTGTATGTTGAAAAGGTGGATGGCAGCTGGTAGCATGTAAATACCTGTCGGTATGAGTCAGTTTTCTGTAAATCCTGTGTCCAAGACTTCCGTCTTCTTTTCTGTAAACTAGTACATCCAAAAAAGGTAACTTACTCTCCTTTTCAATTTCCATCGTGAATTTGATGTTCAGATGAAGACAATTAAAATGGTCCAATAACCGGTGCAAAGAGTCTATTCCATGTTACCATGCAGCAGGAATGATTGAGTGCGTGCGCACTGTATCTAGCGCATGCGCTGTTGTACTTCTGATGCATATAAAGGTGCAGTCATTTGCGAGTGGAATCAGTTATCAGCAAGAGTAGCGTAGCTTTTCTCACCTGATAATTACAGCCAGGTGGACTGCTGAAATATTGTGCACAGATGACAGTTTGATCCAGCTGGAAACCCAACAAGAATTTGATATCCTAGGAAGTATTGTTGTAAACACTGTACAACCGTTTGCATATTTGCTTTTTTGATAGGATATAGTTTAACATATTTTGACCAGCATTCTATGATAACCAAAATATATGATATTCCTCCCTTTCCTTGTGAAATTGGTCCAAAAAGTCTGCTGCTGTGAGGTCATGTAATGGCTTAGGAATAATAGGATACATTTTGTGTTTCACGTGAGTATTATTCTCTTTTCTTTCTGGCAAATTTCTCATGTTCTAATCAAAGATGCTATTCTATGCCCTAGCTTCTTCTACACTTTTTGATTCCGAAGTATCCGTATCCTTTATGAACATACCACACAAGTTCATCTTGTATTACCTTGGGAATGCATAAGCGCCAACACTGTGAGGTTACGCTGTCTCTCCAAAACAAGTTATGATCTGTAATTTTCCATTTTCCTAATTGATTAGGAGGTAATGAGTTCTGGATACACATAGGAAATATGTTTGTGAAATAGGGATCTTGATGAATATTTTCTGTTATTCTTTGAGCCATTCCCTTTACTTTGATGTTCGGATATTCTGCTGACATAAAATTAATGGCAAAAATAATGCCAGGTCCTTCTGTATGTTTCAATTCTTCCAACCCTATGGGTAGCCTAGACAAAGCTTCAGGTACAATACTTTTGGGACCTTTTACATATCGTATCTTAATATTATATTCCTGTAGAAAAAGCATCCATCGCATTAACCTACTGTGTAATAATTGCCTACTCATCAGAAAGGATGAAGCTTGATGATCTGTATAAACATGGATTTCTGATCCCCATACTAGTGTTTGAAATTTTTGAATACTCCATACAATCGCCAGTTGTTCCTTTTGAGCAGCTGTGTAATTTAGTTCCTGCTTATTTATACTATGGCTGGCATAAACTATGGTTCTGTGTTCTACATTATTTGGATCCCATTCTCTTTGGAACAGTTCAGCAGCAACCCCATAATCATATGCATCTGTCGACAATTTAAATGGTTTGCCCATAACTGGATGGTGTAATACGGGTGATTCAACAAGTGCTCTTTCAATGTTTTCAAACGCATCACTTGCACCTTGATCCCAAGTCCACGGTACTCCCTTTTTTAACAAACATAAAATTCTTGGGTCATTTAGCTTTTGCCCTTGCACATACCATCTAAGTACATGGCCACACCTATAAATCATTTAATTGTCTTTCATCCCTGGGGTGCGGATATTCTTTGATAGCTTTGATGTGTTCTGGGTCCAGTCTGATTCCCTGTAATCTTATAATATGCTTTAGACAGCTTCACCATAATACCTTTCTCTTTAAATTTTTTCATAGTCTTGCACAAGGTTAGACAATATTCCTCCCAAGTAGCTGATATTGTTAGGATATCGTCTATATATATTATCAAATCCTTCAATCTATCTCTCCCTAGTGCGTCATCTGATGCATGTATAAATACAGACTCAGAGATATTAAGTCCGAATGGCAATATATGGAAATGATATGATTTCTCATCAAACGAAAATGCTGTATACTTTTTGGATGTAATTTTATTTGCCAATATCCCACAGTCAAATTCATTGTGCTAAAGAACCTTGCCTTTTCAAATTTGGATAACAGTCCATCAATATTAATCAGTCGGTCTCTCTCTGTTTCTATATGTTGATTCAATGTACGAGCAACTAAAACTAATCATACCCCATCTGTAGCTTTCTTTACCACGACCAGGGGATCATTCATTACGCTGGACTTTGTTCTATAATATTATTATCAATCATTTTGTTGATTTCATCCCTAACTGCTACCTTCAGATTCACTGGTATTGGATACAGTTTACAAAATATTGGAGTGTCATCCTTGATTTTGAACTTACTGATATAGTCACTGATGTTACCAGGACAGTTGGAAAACATTACTTCATACTCCATTAAAATTTTATATAAATCCTGCTTTGTTGATCGGCTAATATGAGGGATTCATAAATTTTGTCTTGTATATCAGTTCTATGTGTTCCTTGATCTACATTATTGATCTTTGGTGACGATTGAGCTGTAGCTGTTAATCACAGACACTGTCACTCATTTGTTTGTTTTCCAATGTAAATATCTGTCATAAATGGCCCCCAACATCTACTGTCCCCTCTGCCAAAACAAAGAAGATTTTCTTCAAAGTTTGAGATGACTTTAAACTCTAATAACCAATCTAAACCAAACAATACATTTCTATTAATATTCTCAACTATTAATAGTGTTTGATGAAATAATATATTTCCAATATTGCGATTCACTTGAGTTGCATAGTTCACACGTTTACTTTTTGTTCCTGTTATACCGACTATGTATACTCCAGTCACTGGCAACAGTGGTAAGTGCTACTTATTCTGTATTGAGATAAAGAACGTGTTTGAGATGAATGATACCTCACTCCCTGAATCTATAAATATGATAAACTTGGATTTTCCACTGTTCCTGCTATTATAGGTTGTGGGTTATTAGTGGCTATGCTTGGTTCTTCAAGCATCAACCATTCCTTTGCGGGTATTTTGTGTGTAAAATTAACATACTTATATGGAACAAGGCCCCCTAATGTATATCCACAACATGGGCCCCGGCCGTGGATCCAGGTCGAACAATGATTTCCTCATTACTACTAATTACGGGTTGGTTACCACAGCAAGGTGCTACATTCCCATTTTGTATTTTGTTGTTACTCACCAATCATTCAAAGTGCCGCCGCGCAATTACGCACGTCCTCTACATGCGGCGCTGTCTGCTAGTTATGCAGCAGCCGCGCCACCTAAGCGGCCAGCCAGCCAGCGGCCGCTAAAACTGGACTCAGTGCTCATTCGAATGTTACTGTGCTCACATGTCTTGCTTTGTCAACTTGCTCAGTGATTTATATGTGTTGTGTCGTTTTGAAATATATGTGTTCAACTTGACGTTATAACAATTGGCGACGAGGTAGTGGATTTTTCCTTTTCATCGTTGACCCACAGGTTTCCATGGCTACTGTTAAGCAACTATTGCAAGGTCTCATTGAACAGCAAACACTTCTAACATCGGCAATTTGCGATTTCGTCATGACATCAAATGCGGGGCGTTTCTCATCATTGTCTATACCTCCTTTTCCTCCTTACGATGAGACAGCGGAAGACGAGTCTGATTACGAAAAACGCCTTTGACAGCACTTCTTGGCATTTCATGTCACGGATGAACAAACATGTAAGTCTCTGTTCGTTTCATGGATTTCACCTCAAATGTATTGCTTGTTATCGAAAATTGGCTCCTTTGAAAGATCCTGCGTCTTTGTCCTTTGCTGAAATGTGCTCACTTCTGTCTGTCTATTTTCAAAAGCAAATGCATGTGGTAGCCTCTCGTGTTGCCTTTTATTGTTGTCAAAAATAACCGCATCAATCCTATCGCACTTGGGCTGCTGAACTTCGTGGCCTAAGTCAAAAGTGTCAATTTGTTACTGACGTTCCCAAAGAATCCTATGCCGATTCCATGGTACGGGATGCTATTATCCAGTCGGCGCCTGACAAAGAAGATGAAGTCCTATCCATCGCGCAGTCTTTTGAAATTTCTCGCGCCACTGGGGCGCAAATAGAGGCATGGGGTGACGTTGGGGAAATACAACCTCTGTGCGCTGTTGACGACGCGTGTGGTGTGTCCCCGCAGGCCGACATGGCTGCAGTATGCTCCCACGCGCAGCCTCGGCCTAACCGTAAACAACCCTCTAAGAAACTGCAGCAAAATCCCCGGAAACTTCCGGCATGTCCGTGGTGTTTCACGAAACATTCACGGGAGGACTGTCCCAAACGTTGGGCCATACATCACAATTGCAAAAAGACGGGTCATGTGTCTGCTGTTTGCAAATCTGACCACATACATGATGTTCATGGCTGTGATGCTGATTCTGCTTCTGTGTTGTCTGTCAATTGCACTTCTTCCCTTTCAGGGAAGTTATTCCTCACTGTCCAAATCCTTGGTTGGGATGTTCGCATGCAGGTGGATACCGGTTCTGCTGCCACTATAATTACTTCTCGGACGTATCTTCAGTTGGGTTCTCCACTCCTATCACCTGTCACTCAGCAATTACAGACGTACAATAAACAGAAGATTTCTGTCTTGGGACAATTTAATGCTGAGGTATCTTACAAATCCATCGTTCGCACTGTTTCCATATTTGTGGTTGACCAGAGTATCGCAGAGAATCTTTATGGTTTCGATGCCTTTCGTGTTTTTGGGTTCTCCATAGATGACTCTGTCAATATCGCCTCTGATGCTGTTCCTTATGCTCAATTGCATTCCCTGTCGACAACATTTTCGTCCCTTTTTTCTCCTGGGTTAGGCCGCGCAAAAGACTTTGAAGCTCATATCACGCTCAAACCCACTGCTCGGCCTAAGTTTTTTTCAGGCTCGGCCCATTCCTGTGGCCCTTCGTGAATAGGTAAAATGGGAGCTGCATCGTCTCACTGCTTCAGGGGTCTTGCTTCCTGTCACTTCCAGTGAGTGATCCTCTTCTGTTGTTGTTGTTGCTAAGCCAAATGGTGATATTTGTCTCTGTTGCGATTTCAGAGCCACTGTAAATGTGCAATGCCTCATCGACACTTACCCTATGCCCTGACCTGAAGAATTGTTCACTAAACTTGCAGGAGGCCAGTATTTTTCTAAAATTGACCTGTCAGAAGCTTTTCATCAACTTCCTCTCAACGCTGCTTCCCGGCAGTTTCTGGTCATTAACACGCCTTTCGGCCTCTATCAATACCAACGATTGCTATTCGGTGTTGCCAGTGCCCATGCTCTCTTTCAGCGATTCTTGGAACAATTATTGCTCCCATCCCTTGGTGTATAAATTACATGGACGACATTGTTGTCACTGGCTCCGCCACTGAAGAACATCTTCAGAACCTCCACACACTTTTTCATGTCTTACAGACTGCCGGTCTTAAGTGTAATCTTCCAAAATCACAATTTTGTCAGGCGTCTATCATGTACTTGGGGTTTCAACTCTCTCGGGATGGTATTCGTCCACTTCAGCAAACTGTCGCTGCGATCGATGCCCTTCCTCGCCCTACATCTGTTAAGGAACTGCATACCTTCTTGGGGAAAACAGCATGCTATCACAGGTTTTGCTGTCTGCTGCATCGGTGGCTGAGCCGTTGCATCGCCTGTTGCATAAAAACTTGCCTTTTCACTGGTCCGCGTCATGCGATACGGCTTTCCAGAAATTGAAGACTATGCTGAAACAGGCCCCATGCCTAGCTACTTATCGACCTGGCCAACATCTTGTTCTTGCTACGGACGCCTCTCAATACGGGGTCGGTGCAGTCCTTGTGCACCGTTTTTCTGACGGCTCTGAACAACCCATTGCTTATGCCTCCAAAATGCTCACGGATACCCAACAAAAGTATTCTCAAATTGAAAAAGAAGCTTTGGCCATTATTTATGCTCTTCATAAGTTTGGTGTTTTTCTCTATGGATCCAAATTTCATCTTGTTATGGATCACAAACTGCTTGTTTCCTTGTTTCATCCATCATCGTCACTTCCCGACAAGGCTGCACACCGCCTCCAGCATTGGGCTCTTGACTTGTCTCGTTTCAATTATGAGATTCACTTCCGGCCGACGGCTCAACATGCGAATGCTGATGCACTGTCTCGCCTTCCCATGGGTCCTGATCTGGCATTCGAGAGGGACAAACTTTTGTGTTTCCACCTGGATGTTGCCAAGCAGCGGGTTGTGGGCAGATTCCCCATCACCGGGGACCGGCTGGCAGCTGCTACGGGTTCTGATCCTACCCTCTCCCGAGTTTTACGCTGTATTCAGAAGGGTTGGCCCGATTGTCTGTCTGCTAAGACTTCTGACCCATTGCGGAAATACTACTCTTTGCGCTACCGCCTCACTGCTAGGGATGGTGTTATCCTCCTTTCCACCGACAATGCTTTGCCGCGTGTTGTGGTACCTTCGTGTTTGCGTGCTTCGGTGTTGCACCTCTCCTTCACCAAGGGCACTGGGTGTCTGTTGCACGAAATCTCGGGCGTGCCGTCATGTGTACTGGCCTGGCATCGACTCTGAAATAGCACACACGATCGCTGTCTGCGGCCCTTGTGCGTCACAGACCGCCGCCCCGACGTCATCTTTGTCACCATGTGCTTCGCCTGAGACGCCCTGGGAGCGCATTTATGCTGACTTTGTGGGACCTTTTTTAGGTACTTATTGGCCCCTCGTAATTGACTCCTACTGTAACTTTCCTTTCATTGTCCGTTGCACGTCGCCTACCACCGCGGCAACCACAAGTGCTCTCGCCCGCATTTTTTCTTTTGAAGGCCTTCCCTCTACTCTTGTTACTGATAATGGTCCGCAATTTGCCTCTTCCGAATTTGCAGATTTTTGTGCTCGTCACAGCATTATGCATGTCACCGTTCCATCCGCAATCAAACGGTGAGGCTGAATGACTGGTCCGCTCATTTAAGGCTCAGATGCGGAAACTCCTGACTTCTTCTGCTGCTGATGATGTGATTCTCCAGTTTCTGGCTTCTTACCGTTTCACCCCCATGGGCAATGACAGCCCGGCTGAGCTCTTACGTGGCCGACAGCCCCGCACGCTACTTCATCTTCTGTGGCCTTCCACCTCACGGCCGCGAGTGCCTTTACTTGGCCGGTTCACCGCCGACGACCTTGTCTGGGTACGGGGATATGGCAGGCAGCCAAAATGGAGTCTGGGCCGGATCTTACGACACCATGGCCGACGCCTGTATGAAATCCAGACGGATACGGGTGTTGCAGTGCGTCATTCGGACCAGCTTCGGCCTCGCGTTCTGGCAACGCCTGTTCCGAATGCCGCTACACCACCTTTGGCTCTACCTGACGCTCGGGATCTTGGCATCTCTCATTACTCACAACGCAGCCCTCTCACCATCATCTCGGTGCCAGTACAAGAACGGATGCCGCCAGGAGAAGTGCCCATGCAGGAACCGGATGACCATCATCTGTTGGAGCCAACCTACTCGTCTCCTTCTCCTACGGACGCCGTCGCATGGCCCATGTCTCCTGTTATATCAAGTGGACTTGTTGCAACGGGCAGATTGGTGCATGGGGCCCCAGCAGATTCGACCCCTACATCTCCTGTCATCTCGACCCGTTGTCATCGGGGACACTTCCGTCCATACGGGAAGCCTCCTCCTCAAGACTTTACGGCCAGTCAAACAACGCCTATGGACATTAGCAATCTACAGGCCACCTCCATCAAGACCAGTGCAAAAATTTCAAAGGGGGGAAAAGTGTTGTGACTCACCGATCATTCAAAGTGCCGCCGTGCAATTACGCACGTCCTCTACATGCGGTGCTGTCTGCCAGCCACACAGCAGCTGCGCCACCTAAGCGGCCAGCCAGCCAGTGGCCACTAGACTTGGACTCAGTGCTCATTCGAATGTTGCCGTGTTCACATGTCTTGCTTTGTCAACTTGCTCAGTGATTTATATGTGTTGTGTCGTTTTGAAATATATGTGTTCAACTTGACATTATAACATATTTTTAGGTTGCTCAGTACAAATTCTTAAGGAGTTACTGGATTTAAATTTGAATGTAGATGTTTCTTTTGATAATTATCATTACGACTTTTCTGATTGTAGTGGTGTACTTTCGCTACATTTGTCTCATGCTTTTTAAAGTTATTCCCGATATTTCTTTTATAGTTTGAACTTTCACTTTGATGTAAAGTTTCATTGGGATCCTTATTTATCTCATTGAGTGCATCAATAAAAGATAACAACTCATCTATCATTTTCCAACTACTGCATAAGATGTCTTTTCCAACTACTGCATAAGATGTCTTTTCTGGCATAGGTGGGCAATCGTCTAATTAAAATACGTACCAACCCCTCTTCTTCTGTTGGCTTATCTAAATACTTTGCTAGTGTTAAATGCCAATTGAAATATTTCCTCTTATTACCCCAAATATAATTGTAATATTTTGGGTCCCACAGATCTGATATCAACTTTTCTTGGGCACTGACAGACCAGTATTTCTCTTTAAAATTTTTTTTTAAAGTCCTCCCAAGAGGAAAAATTCTCAGTATTTCCCATTCTCCATTCTGAGGCTTCCCCTAGAAGGTACCCACAGCAAATTCAATTTTCTTAGAATCTTCCCATTTTTTTGGTAATGCTTGTTTAAATCTTTTTAAGAAATATGTCAGCTGTACATCTCCGTCTGGCTTAAATTTAGGGAATTGTCTAGATATCCCTGAATTAGCCCCCCATTGTAAATCAGTCACAGCTTCACTAGTTAACACCACATTAGGTGACGTTACCCTTTTTTCTACTTCACCCTGAATAACCTTGAATTCTCTCCACAGGTTGCCTATACACTTCCTGGTATCACTAAGTTCGGAAGACAGAATAGGCGATATGTTGCTGGAGGTTATTCTCTCAGTAACTTTTCGATCTATAATTTCTTCAGATTGTTCCTCCAAACTACTTACATTTATGGTATCAGAGTTTGTTATTTTCTCTTTGAAATTTCCTTCTACATTATCTACTCATGTACTGACACCTGTAATTTGGAACTGAATAATCGGTATTAATTCATTATTATTATTTGCTCTCTCTTTCAAAGTATTCAATCCCTGCTTTATAGCATTAAGCTTAGCATTGCGCACATTTTCAGAAGATCCTAAATTTTCATTAATTTTGGATTCCACATTATTTCATCTGTCCTCAATGTTAAAATTCTAACCTTTTTGATAAATGTCGGAAATTGTCATTCTGTTTCTGCCTAAGGTCAGTAAACATTTGATTTACATGAATGGTCAAGGAAGTAGTCAATTCATTCTTTAAATCTATTTTTAAATTCTCTACTCTAATATTTAATGCATCAAATTCAGTCTTAAGAGCACCCATGCCTTGGCATGGATTACTAAATTCTTTGTTTTGTGAGTCTACTTTAGCATACTTTAGCATTTAGCAAACCTAGATCTGTCCCTTGACTATTTAGAATTTCACTCTGGGCATTTAGAGTTTCCCTCAGAGCATTCAAAACTTCACTCTGGGTACTTGAGAATGTACCAAGCCTAGTTCTTTACTTAGAGTTGTACTTTGAGCTTTGATTAAATTTACCAACTCAGCCCAGATAGGTGTTTCTTTGCTAACTCTCATAGCCATAGCTGGGTCTTGAGTTTCTCCAACTTGTTGTAAATTTTCCATACTTTTAAATGCTTTAGCTCTCTTAATCATTTAAATCTAACTTTAAATATGATAATTACACAAATAAAAGGTCACTCAACAGTATGAAAGTGAGTGGATGTAGAGGCAACGGTGAACACCAGCTGGTGCTGGTGGCGTTGGATGTAGGTTGGTTTCCGTGTCTGTGACCCCGCGATGTATGTGAGAGATGTATACTCCCCGCACTGGACCTTCTTGGTTGAAGTGTTCTATGTGTATTCCTTCTTAGACAAATGTGTTGAAATCTTCGTTGCTGTTTTATAGTTGTGAATTTTCCATGTCTTCATCATATTTCATTCAAATTTTGCTTCTTTGGATTCTTGAACATATTCCAATGTATCAGAGTAAATCCCTAATCGTGTTATGTGTGGTTGCTAGGGCAACACATAACAACTTATTCTCTAGTTTTTGACTTAAAATTTCCATTCTCTCGAGTTCTTTCACACAGGTCGCCACATTCTAAGATTTTTGATGTTGATTTAAAGCATGAAGTAGACATATAAACTTCCCACTTCTTTTATGCGAGGTGACTTACTTGAGATTCGCAGCCGATCTTCTTTGCTGGCCAGCTGGCTGCTGGAAAACTCTCTTGACTTCGTCTCCGTAGAATGATGCTAGATACGGGAATATTTAAGCCTCTCTCTCTACTTGTGAAATAAGTAGATACGCAAACATTACTTTTCGTTAACCAGCGGTATATTTGAACTTCATACAGAATAAAATTCTCATTTTCCACGTACATTTATGACTTCCAGCAAGTCACTCACTCTGTCCAATGTCAGAAACAAATTTAATTACATTTATAAAAGAGTTGGCTTAATAACCATGACACTACTTCACATGAATCATAAAATATGTCTTGCTCTAACAAGGCTGGATTAAGAGTTCATGAGATTACTTTTTCAACTGTTCTTCTTTCACATAACAATAGTCAATGACACAACTGGCACAGAGCTACACAAAAACTCCATGGTTCTTCCTCTAAAACATGTATGGATTGCCCGACAAGCACTTGTCGGTGCCGTTCGATGGCCGTGTCTACTTTCTTCCCACGACTGATTTTAAACCTGCACACTCAAACATGTGATGTGCAGTAGCTAGGATTTTACCATCCCACACTTGTAACTAGAATATCATATGTTTGAGGTGGTAGAAGGCTGAGTGGTTCTAGAATTTACACAGAAATTCTCGAATCACTACAGTACTATTTTTATTTTGAGTGTAAGTGTGTTACTTTCATTCTGTGAACTAACTAAATTTGTTATTTAGTTTCAAACCAGAACCACGTTTTCATTTAAAGCTCAAATGACAACATGTTATGGGTCCAGACCACCTAGTTTGCTGATATTATGGAAAACAATAGTTTATTTGAAGCAAGGAAAAACTAGGCATGTCTCTGTTGCATCAAGAAAAATTCAAGAGACAAATATAGAATGTTGACATCATGAGTTTCAGCACAGATAATTCATTGTCATTAATCAAAAAACTAAAAGGAAGAGAAAACTAAAAAACATGGCAGTTATTTACAGTACGAACGATTGTGGCAGTGCGTAATAGGTGAGATCAAAGACGAGCTTAAGATATGTATCGCAAGGGCTAAAATAATCTTATCAGTGGATCCTGCTATTTTTGTGCACCTACAGAACACCTGAACTGAGAAAGAAGCTTGCAATAGATTAAAACAAATTTATGAAGACTCAAGACTTTATTGAGGAATAGGATTGTTGAGTAACTAGAAGATTGGAGAACTGTTCATCCGTGGAAGAGTATATGTTGAGATTAATTACAATGTCAAACAAATTGAATGGTCTTAACTTTGAAGTACAAGATGAATGGGCGGGATGTATTCTGTAAGCTGGGCTGCCTAATTGGTACAATTGTGATTTGAGCTTTGAATCAAAATGCAGTTCTGGTTTGAAACTAAACAACAAACTGTTATTAGTTCACAGAATGAAAGCAACATTAGACTCAAAGAAACCATGAATGACGATGCCAAAGATGAATGTTCTAGTAGAGGCGCATTGACTCTAAATGAAATTTCCAATACCCCCACTAGAAGTGATGCCTCTCAGTACTTCAGCTTTGTAGTCCAAATCCATTGGATTAGTTGATGATGTCTTGTTCTTGACAGTATCTTTGTCATCATGTATGTGAGCATTCCTCTCATTGAAATCTGCTCCATTGTGATTTCTTCTGAATCAATTTTTTTCTCTGATGGTGTGAATGTGTTAGTGTGGTCTTTGTATCTGCTTGTCTTTGACGGATCAGCTGCACCTTTGTCGCCACAAAAAAATTTAATTGGGGCTTTTTTTGTGAAAGGGGATCTTTATCCTTGCACTTCCTGACATTCAGAAACTAATGCCATGTACTCTGCTTCTGTTGTCGAGCGAACTACTGTTGGTTGTTTTCTTCTGTTTCATGAAATTGCTGCACCTTGTGACGTAAACAAGAAACTGGTGGTGGATTTTCTATCTGCAGTGTCCCCAGCCCAGTCAGCATCAATGTATCCTATGCTGTCATGGCCCTCATCTTTAGAAAATTTTAGCTTGAAATCCTTAGTTCCCTGTAGATATTGTAGGATTCTTTTTACACCTTGACAGTGGGGTATTCCTGTGTTAGTATTAAACTGACTCACCACTCCAATTGAATATGCTATATCTGGTTTAGCACAGTTGAGTATACCAATGCTATCTATAGCTTCCCTGAATGGGTGGTGGTGGTGGTGGTCTTCATAGCACTTTTTAATCTCGGTGTCTTTTGGCTTGTTCCATGAGTGAATACTTGACTTTTGTCTATTGTTGTGTGTACCAGAGGCAATCATTCGTATTATATTCTTGTAAAATCTTATTTTCCATGCTTGTAATCTCTTGTTGCTCGGACTCTTAGACAATTGGATTCACCTCAGATGCCTTTTAGTTTAATGTATTCCTTTAATTTCTCTTTAAATGCAATTTTTTGTTGCAGATTGTTGTAAAAAATTTGCATGTTATGGACATAAACTGCTATAATGGATATATAGCTACCTTCATTTTTATGGTAAACATGAGTGTCAGCTGTGGATATACTGAAATTCAGACTTGTAGAGCATTGTCCAGTATAATGTTCCAACAGTAACTTCCTTGTTTAAGTCCATAGACTGCTTTCTTAAGTCTTTTAATGCCTTTGTGTTTAACTGTCTTTGTCATGTAGTCATCTGTGGGAATTGTAACATAAATTTCTTCATTCAAGTCACCATGTAAAAAAAGCTGTAACTATATTACAATGAGCAATTTCTGAGTCATAGTTCACAGCCAAACAAAATAAACATCTGAGTGAAATGAATCATATCACTGGCATATAAGTTTCTTCAGAGATCAAATTTTTGGTCTTGTGCCAGTCACTTAACTACCAGTCAAGCTTTATGATGGGTTATTTGTCCTTGTAAGTTTCTCTTTATCTTCAAGACCCACTTGACGTCAATAGCTTTTTTGCTTGGAGGCCAAAGTTGATGGTTCTGATTCTTGTGAATATTTAGTATGATAGGACACATATTCATCCATCTTTTACGGCCTGGTATTTGGGAAGATCTGAGTACTTTTTGAGGTGGTTCAGAATCTTCATATATTTCAGCAGAGTCTGATTCTTCTGAAATGCTATTACCTGATGTGGCTTCACATGAATAATGTTGTACCTCAACTGAGCCTGATTCTTCTGAAATGCTATTATTTTGAGTGCCGTCCCTTGAATTGTCTTGCACCTCAATTTCTTCTCTTCATTTGTGAATGGAATAAATACTTGATTTTGTTCCCACAAATGGTCAGGATCAGATATTCCTGGCTCATCATTACTCTTATAATCAGTTTCTTCTTTAAAAATTGTGTCTCTTGCTTTTATAATTTTTGATGTACAGGATTGAACAACTGGTATACTTTATTGTCTTCACAGTTTCTGACAAGTACACACTGAACACATTTTTGTCCCATTTTAGCCTATTGGCTTTAGGTATGTGAACATATCCCTTACTGCTAAATATTCTCAGATGTCAGAGATCAGGTTTCTTCTCTGAGAAAGCTTCCTCTGGCGTTATATTGTTCAAAGCTGTTTTTTGGTAATCCATTAATAAGATAAACCATGGGGGAGACTGCTTGTCCCTAAAATTTGATAGGTAATTTCATGTCAAATAACATACATCTTGCCTTCTCGATGATTGCTCTATTGTATCTTTCACCGACACCAATTTTTTCTAGAGTGTGGGGAACTATGGTTTGATATCCAACTCCCTCATCCCTTAAGAATTTCATCAATCTTTCATTTGCATAGTCCTTTCCATTATCAGTTCATAATATACAAAGTCTTTCACCTGTTGATATTCTACAGATTTCTTAAAATTGCGAATAATATAAGGTACTTGGGATTTATTACTGACAGTGTACAAAAAATTCTTTCTTGAAAAATCATTGATCAGAGTTAGGAGATATTTAGCTCCCACAATTGATATGGTTTGTACTGGACCACACAACTCTCAATGTACCAACTCCAAAACCCTTTTAGCTAGAAGTGGAATGCGAGAAGAAAAATCTGGTTTGCTTACCTTGTAGATAGTTAATGCATGGAGTGTTACTGGCTCCTTCCTATGTGATGCCAACAATGTGTGCCCACTTCAGTTCCTGTAAAAATGCTGTTGGAACAACAGAAAGCATTTTGTGTGTTACATTTTGACAGTGCAGGTCATTAATAATTGTCCAGTGTGATTTTTGTACTAGGTATGGTGTGGATCATCCTACAGCACAGAGAATTAGACAATGGCACAAACAATTCTGAGAAACAGGTTTCTGTGTAAATGCATATTGCTTGTCCATCCCTGAGTGTCTGACGCAGACATTGAACGCATCCGCCATAGTTTCACAAGGAGTCCTCAGAAATTCATTCACTGTGCAGCTCGACAACTCAACATGTCCCCAGTGTCCATATGGCATGTGTTGCATTGATGTTTACACATTAAACCATACAAAATTCAGGTACTGCAAGCTCTTTTGTGAAGGTGACAAACAATAACATATGGAGTTTTGTAATTTAGTTCTTGGCAAGATGACAGTTTTCTTCCACACTTAGTGTTTAGCAACGAGGTAACATTCCATTTATATGGAAAGGTGAACCATCATAATGTGAGAATATGGGGTGTGGAACAACTGTATGAAGTTGTACAACATGAAAGGGAGTCTCCAAAATTTAATGTGTTTTGTGCAGTTTCACAGTAAAAGATGTATGGACCATTTTTCTTTGCCGAGAACACTGTTGCAGGACGCACATATCTTGATGTGCATGATAACTTTCTTTTCGTACAGTTGGAGACTGATTTGATTGATATCATTTACCAACAGGATTGAACACCACCACACTGGCATCTGGAACTGTGGGAATTTTTAATTTAATGGATTACTGAATGGTGAATCAGTCGCACTGGACCAAATGATTCAGCCTTACATTACTGGAATCCAAGGTCACCGCACCTGACTGTATGTGATTAGTTCTTGTGTAGAATTTATAAAAGACTCTGTTTATGTGCCATTGTTACCAACAACAGTGAATGAATGGAGACATTGCATAACAGCAGCTGTGGAAGCTGTAATGCAAGGCATGCTTGCTGCAGTGTGTGAAAAGTTTGAATGCAGCATTGACATATGCCACATGTGTCACACCTATGAAAAGGTATGAAAAAAAAACTTTTTGAGCTCACCATTCATCAAAAAACAAAATTCATTGTATATGTTTATTAGCTTCAGAAGTGTAGATATGCCAAATGAAATGATTCTTTTCGATACACCCTGGGCCAATGCAAACTAAACATAATGGATTTAAAGAATTCCAGTATGTCAGTAATAGGTAAGTCCATTAAAAACAAATTACCATAGGAATGAAGAGTGGCACATGTAGCAGTTCAAGTTTTAATGGCACAGCTCTTCAAGCAAATAAAAAGAACAATCACAACCCACATTACAGTCCCAGAGGTCCAAGGTGTTACAATTGCAACAAATATGGACACATAGTGAAGAACTGTCACAGTCAAAACAAGGCAAGCAGAAAATATGCTGCGAAAGAAACTAGTTATAAGACATTCTTAATGATTTCACCATCAGCTAATGCTATATGCAAAGACTGGTATGTGGATTCTGGTGCAGCAGCATATATGTCAAAGCACACATGTGATTTGAATTTCACAGTGTCAGCACCTCAGTGCCCAGTTCACAAGTGGTTGTGGCTAATGATGAAAATTTAGCCATCAGAGGGACAGGATGCACACACATTGAAGCACAAGTAGGCAAAGAGACGACAAACATTAGGTGGAAGATGTGCTCTATGTCCCTCCATTGTGTACAGTTTTACTTTCTGACAGCAAAATAATGAAACAGAGTCATTCAGTCATTTTTGATCATAGAGGCTGTTGAAATTTGTGATGCAGAGAAGAAATAGATAGCCACAGCACCATTAATCAACAGAATTTATAAACGGGATCAACCAAGTGATCACAGTGTTGGAGCAAAGTGTGCATCCTTGTCTAATGATGCAAATATTTCGCACAGAAGATTGTTATATTTACACTCAGATGCGATTGAAGATTTATGAAAATGTTTGGTTAATGGCATCACATACAAAGGAGCCACTCCATACATTAAGTGCCTAGCAAGAGATGCAGATTTTCCTTTCCACATTCCACTTCCAGAGCTAAAAGGATTTTGGTGTTGGTACATTGAGATTTGTGTGGTACAATGCAGACCACATCAATTACAGGAGCTAAATGTTTCCTAACTCTGATTGATGATTCTTCAACAAAGTTTTTTTGTACACTGTCAGTAATAAATACCAAGTACCTGATATTATTCACAATTCTAAGGAATTTATAGAGAATTAGACAGGTGAAAGACTTTGTATATTACAAACTGATAATCTAAATGGATATGTAAATGAAAGATTGATGAAATTCTTAAGGAATGAGGGAGTTAGACATCAAACTACAACCCGGACAACTCCAGAACGAAATGGTGTAGCAGGAAGATACAACAGAACAATCATGGAGAAGGCAAGATATAAGTTATTCGACACAAAATTACATATGAAATTTTGGGGAGAAGCAGTCTCCACTAATGTTTATCTTATTATCCCTCCAACATCGTAGATTATTCAGCAGTAAGTCATATATTCACATACCAAAAGCCAGTAGGTGCAAATGGGACAAAAAATGAGTTCACTGCACACTTGCCAGCTATTGCGAAGACAACAAGGCATACTGATTGTTCAGTCCTGTTCATCAAAGAATTATAAAAGCTAGGGACGTAATTTTTAAAAAGTAAACAGATCAGAAGAGTAATGATGAGCGAGGAACATCTGATTCTGATCATTTGCAGGAACCGAACCAGATATTTATTCCATTCACAAATGAAGAGAAGAACATTGAGGTGCAAGATAATTCAAGGCACACCATGCCAAATAATAGCATTTCAGAAGCATCAGACTCAGTTGAAATAAATGAAGACTCAGAACCAGCTCAACAAGTATTCAGAAGATCTTCCTGAATACCAAGATCAAATAAGATGTATGAATACATGTCCTATCATACTAAAGATGTACAAGATCCAGACGTCATCAACTAATCCAAGGATTTGGACTATGGAACTAAAGTACTGAGAGGTGTCTCACCTAGTGGGGTGGGGGGTGTTGGAAATTTCGTTTAGAATCAGTGCCTCTGCTAGAACATTCATCTTTGGCGTTGTTGCTATGGACGCTTTTATATATGTGCTCTGTTTTGTTATTTTTCATTTTGTGTCAGTGTTACCTTCATTCTGTGAATTGCAATGAAGAGCCAAAGAAACTGGTACACCTGCCTAATATCTTGCAGGGCCCCCGCAAGCATGCAGAAGTGCCCCAACACAATGTGACATGGACTCGGCTAATGTCTGAAGTACTGCTGGAGGGAAATGACACCACGAATTCTGTAGGGCTGTCCATAAATCCATACGAGAACAAAGGGGAGGAGGTCTCTTCTGAACAGTATGTTGCAAGGCATCCCAGACATGCTCAATAATATTCATCTCTGGGGAGTTTGGTGGCCAACGGAAGAGTTTAAACTCAGAAGAGTGTTCCTGGAGCCATTCTGTAGCAATTCTGGACGTGCGGGGTGTCACATTGTCCTGCTGGACATTTCCCCAAGTCTGCCCGAATGCACAATGGACGTGAATGGATGTAGGTGATCAGATAGGATGCTTACATACATGGCACCTGCCAGAGTTGTATCTAGATGTGTCAGGGGTCCCATGTCACTCTGACTGCACACACCCCACACCATTACAGAGCCTCCTCCAGCTTGAACAGTCCCCTGCTGCCATGCAGAGTCCATGGATTCATGAGGTTGCCTCCATACCCGTATACGTCCATCTGCTCGATATGACGTGAGACTCTTCCGACCAGGCAACATGTTTCCAGTCATCAACAGTCCAAAGTCAGTGTTGACGGTTGCACTTCTGTTACATTGAACAGTTCTCTTCAGTCATTGTTAGTCCCATTTGTGCAGGATCTTTTTCCAGCTGCAACAATGTCACAGATTTGATGTTTTACCTGATTCTTGATATTCATGGTATACTCGTGAAATGGCGCTACGGGAAAATCCCCAATTCATGACTACCTCAGAGATGCTGTGTCCCATCGCTCATGCACTGACTATAACACCACAGTCAACCACACTTAAATCTTGATAACCTGCCATTGTAGCTGCAGTAACCAATCTGACAACTGCGCCAGACATTTGTTGTCTTACATAGGCACTGCCAACCACTTTGCCATGTTCTGCCTGTTTACATATCTCTGTATTTGAATACCTATACCAGTTTCTTTGCTGCTTCAGTGTAGTACAAGTTTGTTATTTAGATTCAAACTGGTATTGCATTTTCATTTAAAGCTCAAACCACAACTTTTTTTGCTATTGAAAGGAAAATTTCATGTGGTGCTTCAATAACTTGTTTTCCTGCTGAAAAATACCTGTAGAGTTTCATACAGTTTAAAAAATTTCCTATTCCAACAAAAATCTCTGTTGGTTTATTGTTCAATGCTGGTTGAGCTGTTGTTAGATGATGGTCCTGAAGCAAAGACTGCAATGAGTTATTACTGAGAACATTGTGTGACACAACACACTACAGCAGGTTGACATTGTCTTTCTCATTAAAAATGTGAATCCATACATACTTCTACAGAACACAACAGGTGTAATATTCAGATAAGACTGCAGAGCACAGGGAGAAGATTGTGTTGTGTTGGCAGTCGCTTGCTGAGATGTGATAAAGCTGATGATGCCAACTTTACTAAACTTGGACTCGATAACTATAATAACAATATACAATGTTTGACATGTCTTACTGTGTGTTTCTGTTTTCTTCTTACTCTTCTGAGCTGTCTGTATATCTCCCCATTTAAATCTCCCCCACCCCCCACCCCTGAGTTATGATCCCTAGGTGGGGAACCACTGCATTACGCTAACATCCACAAGACCCAAGGCCTTGCTGCTATTCAACACTATGTTTCCCAGTGCCCCACTGACTCCAAACCTACAACCTACTCCTGGTCACCATAATGAACTATATCCTCATCCACAATCACGTCTCTTTTAAAGGCATCACCTACAAATATATCCACAGTACAGCAATGGAAATCCCCAAGGCACCATCCTATGCCAGTTTGTTCATGGACCATCTAGAGGAATCCTTCCTAACCACCCAGAATCTCAAACACTTCACCTGGCTGAGATTCTTTGATGACGTCTTTGTGAACTGGATTGAGGCTAAGAACACACTTTCTGCATTCCTCCAGAACCTCAACACCTTCTGCCCCATTCAATTTGCCTGGTCCTTCTCAACCAAACAAGCCACCTTCCTCAATATTCACCTCCACATTTGGGATGGCTGCATCAGTATCTCCACCAAATGACACCTACCAACCACCAGCAGTTCATCCACAACAGCTGCTGCCTGTTCCATATCAAGAAGTGCCTTCCAAGCAGCCTAGCTACCTGTGGAAGATGCATCTGAATTGATGAACAGTGCCTCTACTAATATACCAATGTTCTCACTGAGGCCTTTACAGACTGAAATTATCCTCCCAATCTTGAACAGAAATAGATCTCTAGTGCCTACAACGGAGCACTCTCTTCACGATTAACTACCACCCAAGACCTGAGCAACTGAGTCACATTCTCCTCCTGGATTCTGACTACCTCTCATTGTACTTGAAATGAGTAATATTCTATACACTATCCTTCCCCACACCCACCACCTCAGCCCTCACTGAACCTACGCAGTATCCTTGTCCATCTTACTCCAATCCTGACACCAACAACTTGCCTCATGGCTCACATCCCTGCAATAGACCTAGATACAAGTGTCCCAGACATCCTCCTACCACCATCTACTCCATTCCAGTCACAGGTACCATCTATCCCATCAAAGGCTGGTGGGGCACCTGTAAAAGCAGTCATGTAATCTGCAAACTAAGATGTAATCACTATGCTGCTTTCTATTATGCGGGCATGACAACCAACAAGCTGTCTGTGTGTATGAGTGGCCACTGACAAACTGTGACCAGGAGGTAGCTGGAGCACTCAGTTGCTGAACATCCTGCCCAACACAATGCGCATCAGTTCAATGACTGCTTCACAGACTGCGCCATCTGGATCCTACCTACCAATACCAACTTTTGTTAATTGTGCAGGCGGGAACTCTCCTTGGAATGTATTCTATAAGTACATTTTGTAACCCTCCTGGCCCCATCCTTTCCTAGTTCCTACCCTTCACCTAACTATCCCCTTCCCAACTCCCATTCCAGCACTACGCAGTTTTCTATTCCACCAGCATGTTCACTAGTTCTTTTCCCCCCTCTGCCCCTGGTCTCCACCCCAACCCCATGTCAAACTTTCTGAGTGCACACAGCAGCACAGTCCAAGTCCATCATGTCCCTACATGCTCCACAAGCAGCGCTACACCTTCCTGCATCCCTACCCTGCTATCCCTCCCCCTCCCGGTCCATACTTCATCCTTAACCGCTCCAACCAAAGATTGCTTCTTGTATCAAACACAGCTGCTGTATGCAGACAAGCCTCAACTGCCAGAGACAGTTATTATTTGTGTGTGAGTTGTGTTTATGTGAATTTGGTTTGTCTTCTGTGTTGGAAGAAGGCCGTTCAACAGAAAAATCAATTGTGTTGCAGTCTTTTTGTTGTGTGTGCCTTCAACTCAACATTTCCTCTATATGGCGAAAACTTTATTATTATTATTATTATTATTATTAATACTGAAATGTATCTGTGATACCTGTACCAGAGGTACCTCAATCACTGTCCTCTCCTGTGGATCCTGTCTCATCTGCAGACTGCAAGTGGTGTGTCAATGGTAAATTAAGGTATTCTGTACAGGTTGGTGGGGACTCAGGATGTTGTACTGATCCACCTAAACAACAAGTTGGAGGTGTCATCTTTCACTGAAACTGAAACTGATCCAGTGGGACTCACTTCACCCGTTGTGGAGAAACCTGTTTTGTCCGGTGTCGAGGAGGCATTAATTATCAGCAGTTCAAATATATGGCAAATGATAGTATCCCATAGGAAAACAGCAACAAGGGACAGTAAAGGACACCAGATGCCCTCAGTGTGTATGCCTGGGGGCCCCATTCAGCATGTTGAAGAGGCTTTTCCAGCAGCCATTGAGCAAATAGGGTGCAACAAAATGCAGATTGTGGTGCACATTGGAACAAGTAATGCCTGTCATCTGAGCTCTGAAGTCATTCTTGGGTCATTCCAGTGACTGGCAGAGACCAGCCTTGCACGTGGAGTTTCAACAAAGCTCATAATTTGCAGCATTGTTGCCAGAACTGATCATGGTCCTTTAGGTTCTGAGTTGAGTGGAAGGACTGAACCAGAGACTTCAAAAGTGCTGTGAAAAGCTTGGCTGCAACTTCTTGGACTTGTGCCATGGGGTTGAGAACTGTAGGGTCTCACTAAATAGGTCAGATGTGCACTACACATCAGAGGCTGCTACTCAGGTAGCTGACTGTGTGTGGGGTGCACATGAGAATGTTTTTAGGTTATTCTTAGGTTAGGTAACTCTCAATCCAATTCAGATAATGAAATCTGTAGGAAACCCAGAAGTATCAGTGTAAGATCAAAAGAAATGCCTCCCACAGATGAGAGCCTTAAAATCCTCATGGTAAACTGCTGAAGCATTTGCAAATACTAGGCACAGAAAGCTGATTGAAACCTGAAATTGATAGCAGTTAGAGTCTTGGGGAAAATTTAAGTGTATATCAAAAGGATTAGCAAACGTGTAATGGGTGGTATATTTGTCGCAGTAGACAAGAAACTCAAATCCACCAAGATACAAACTGAAGCTGCATGTGAGATTCTTTGGGCATGACTCAGTATAAGGGGTGGGCATAAGTGGTAACTGGATCCTTCTACTGCTCACCAGACTCATCTTCTGATGTAACCAAAAATTTTAGAGAAACCTCATTTCACTTGTACATAAGTTCCCCAATCATTCTGTAATCATTAGTGGGGACTTTAATCATCCAACAATTAATTGGGAAAATATCAGTTTTGTTAGTGGTTCACCTGATAAGACATCCTATGAAACTTTACTAAATCCTTCTGTGAAAACTACCTAGAACAGATAGTTATGTTGCTGGAGAACTGCAGAATACTTGTGGACTACTTCAAAGAAATACATAACTGTCATCCACCAAGAGAAGAATTCCATTTTGATAATGTAATCTGAATACAACTAGACTCAAAGCCACACACAACAGAGGAAATCAGAGAAATCATAAAAAACTTAAAAATAACAAATCATCAGGATTAGACAATACAGTTGCTCTAGTGACAACATTATTCTATGTCTAATAGAGATTATTAATGAACTTTGGACAACAAACAACTTACCATCAGAATGGACAACATCGTTAATACATCCACTACACAGAAAAGGAAAGAAAACTGACCATAATAATTATAGAGGGATATCCTCTTTCCAGAAACATATCAGATCTTGTCCACGGCAAGCTGAAGGAATGCTCAAAAATTAAAGGAACTTCAACAAATACAACACCACTATTAAAATTTATGAAGGAATGTCAAAACCTTTTGAGGTAAATCAGGAGTAAGACAGAGAGATAGTTTATCACCCCTAATTATTTTAATGCACATTAAAGAAGGTAGTGGGAGAATTAAGGAAATCCATCAATCCATTTGAGTGAGGCAGGGTTGTGAAGCGGAAGCATTAAAGGTGCAAGAAAACTAATTAATGAGTTGACATTGTAGGCAGTCTAAGAAATTAACAGGTAGTGACCACCAGACACTAAGAATATTAAATGATCTCAGGGAGATCTCTTTGTGAACTATTGCAAGAGTCATCTACTTCATTTCAGTAACATAAGTTAATGACTGAATTGTGTATTAGTAAACTATGGGACAGTTGTTGCAGTTGTGTTGCTGCCCAGAAGCTAGTGATCACAAAAATAAATGTAAAAAGTTACTTAGAATGTTGCAGATTGTGCCAATATAGGTCTGTGGTACAACAGAAGGATTTATGGATGGATGTGTCATGCTATACTCCTAATAAATGATATTTGTGTGATTGTGTCATAGTGACAAATATATTTTGGTGGAGAAGTTCTCATGGTCTGGGGCTGTTTTTGCTGTTTAGGACTTCTGTTATAAGTTTTGCTTGAAGAGAGTGTCAGCACAGTATTATGCTTCCCTTACTTTGTCAGTGGTGTGGAATGAACCTTTCCTAGATCTGCATGATTTCTTGTTCCAGGCCATAAACCAAAGACCATGTAATTGTGCTGTGAAGTAGTCTTGTGGATTTCTGAATTGGCCTGTTCAAAGACTGACCAAAATTTCATTGAACGTGCTCAAGATGAAATAGGGCTTTGGTGATGTGGCAGATCATGCATCCAGAAATGAGGCAACAACAATGCATCTGAAAATATGGAAATGAATTGTGCCTTCACTGTACCATAAACTAATTAAAAGCCTTTCTTGAAGAATAAATTCTCCAATAATATTAAAACAAGGGCCTCCATCCTATTATTTACTGCTCAGCATTGTGAACTGGGTACTTGGCTGGGGTGGCAGCATTGTGCTGTTTACACACAAACCCGGAGGGGAGACAGTAACAGCATATACTCCAGCACCCTTACCTAGAGCACATTACAGGCTACTCATCTGTATGCACAAGTGAATGAAGTGCCTATCTAGACATTACATATAATATATCACATTCTTGCTACTCACAATGCGTCATTTTGAGTATCCATAAAACTGGCTTCCTTGGTGGTGCCACTATTTTCCATGGCTGTGTCAATTGGTTCGTCATCTGCTGTTCAAGTCACGAACAATGCCATGTCTTCTTTTGACTCTGTGCTGACTGATTTTATTATATTTTCACTTTTGCCATTCGTCGAACGATCTCTTTTCCAGTAGACATCACACACATTTTGGCCATTGCCACAACAACAGCACAAAATTGACTGCATGATCTAGTATTTAGTATTGTTGGCTAGCAACATAGATGCCCTGGTTTCACTTCCCAGTGACCATCTAATATTTTTCTTTGGTGAAAATGTCTGGGAGGAGGTCCACTCAACTGAAAAGCAGCTTGACTATAAAAGCAATAAAATTAATGCTCAGTTCAGTGAAATAGTGTTACCTTGAAAACCTTGTATCAGGCCAGGTGGTAGTAGGAAAGGTGCTAGACATGTGTACGGATCGTATTCTTGTAAGATTAAGGACCGTTTCTATACAATGTAGATCTAATGGTGGCTAACAGTTGGAATAGAACCAGTTTCTTGAAAAATTTGATAAGTGAAAAAAAGAGGGGTAGAATGGTGTGCCTTAAAAATACCAAAAGTTCAGCTTTCTATGTATCTATGTATTTTAAAATTTTTTGTCCATTTCCACATGAAAGTTCACCATTTTCTTGTTATCGTCAAATAGAGGAAGTGTATATGAAATGAAGCTCTGCATTCTCAGTAATAAAATGTCATCTGGCAATGTTTCATGGCAGCACTCTTCACATGCTGTCATTTTGCACAGTTATTTACAGTGTAGTATGTGTGAATTGATAGTTGCCTAAATAAGCCAGTGGCTACTTTAATTCTGATGCTTCTTTTTGCAGTCAGCACACAATGACCTTTTCATTCTGGCACCTTTTAAAGTGAAATTCCATAGATGGAACAGCCTTTTTGAGAGTTTCATTGCTAGTCTGGAAAAACAGTTCTCTACAACAAAAAGCATGAAATTTTTACAAAGACAATATCACATTTTATTGTTCATAACTTCAAAGAAATTGCTGTGTAGTAACACCTTTATCTACACTATAAATGAAATAGTATAACGAAAAGGATAGTTGCTACTCACCATATAGTGGAGATGCTGAGTCACAGAAATGAACAACAAAAAAGCTGTCACACAAAGCTTTCACAGGGCCTTTGCCAGAATTAGAGAACATACACACACTCATGCAAACACTCCAGCTGCAAGAGACAGTGTTTATGTGTGCATGAGTTGCATTTGTGTGAGTGGTGCAGTTGTGTATGTTGTTTAATTTGGGCAAAGACCTTGTGGCCAAAAGCTAATTGTGTGACCGTCCTTGCAAAGTATGCCTCATGCAATCTTATTCCAGTTTTTGCTCTTCAAATAGCTTGTAAGTGTATGTCCTTCTGTTCAAAAAAATGGCTCTGAGCACTATGGGACTCAACATCTTAGGTCATAAGTCCCCTAGAACGTAGAACTACTTAAACCTAACTAACCTAAGGACATCACACACACCCATGCCTGAGGCAGGATTCTAACCTGCAACCGTAGCAGTCCCACGGTTCCGGACTGCAGCGCCAGAACTGCACGGCCACCGCGGCCGGCTGTCCTTCTGTTGTCTCACATTTATTGACACATATGTTGTCACTATTATATGTGTATTTGTATGTGTATGAGTACTTACAGAGATAAATAGTTACTAAATTTGAATTATTTTTTTTCAGAAAGTGGATAACATGTACAAAATTGTATTAACAGTGGCACAAAGGGAGCCACAAGTTACAGCATCAGCAGATATAACCAGTGTTTTTGAAACATTAGACCATTGTCTTCCCATTCTTGATGACCTGCTGAAGGGAGTCAATGAGTTTTTTGAGAGGAGAAGAATTTTGTTTCCAAGGCAACTATATCAATTTCTTATGTAGTTCATATTTTTGGCCTTACATTTTATTTTGCTGTGTCACTTCTAAAGAACAAAATATTCTAGAAAACAGTTTATGTCTTTCTATTGATTATATTTGAAAGAAGTGAATCATAAATTGTACTATTTGTTGTGGATTTAAAGACAAAAATATAAACAAAAGTACGTTAGTCAATTTCATGGTAATTTATCTCCACCACTGTAATTAAATCTATTTCTGTCAAGTAAATAACACAACTCACCATTCCACATTAGGTAAAATATTCTTTGTTTGGATTTCCTGATCACATTTTTATAACTAGTTCCCATTGAGGAAAGCCAACAGCCAATGATAGCCAACAGTAAATCAGGGTCAGTTGCGAGCAAGCACTGAATATAGGAAATTTGTTCCCAAATCAGCAGTTATCTGATGAACTGTAATATGCAAAATGTTTTATACAATATTCCTCTTTGATATGTTATTGTAATAATTGTTGAGTCAGAGGTCTCTGATCTGTCAGAATCAGTCAATGTTGTACTAATGTGTCATATAAGGTTGGTGCATTATCATTTAATTGAACATTCTTACTAGTTGGTTTTATAAACAGCAGCAGGACTTATCTAGTCCCATATCATATTCATCACTAATGTTGATACAGAAAATGAACTGCAAAATGCTGTTAATTCCTGGTAACGCCATATTGATGTCTAGAGCAGCAGTAAGACTACTGTATTTACTCGAATCTAAGCCGCACTTTTTTCCGGTTTTTGTAATCCAAAAAACCGCCTGCGGCTTAGAATCGAGTGCAAAGTAAGCGGAAGTTCTGAAAAATGTTGGTAGGTGCCGCCACAACTAACTTCTGCCATCGAATATATGTAGCGCTACAACAGGCATGTCTTGCAGGCACGAAGATAAATACTGGCGCCAAAACCTCTTCGTCAGTAAATAAATTAAAAAAAAAAGGTGGAAAACGAGCTTTTTTTTCCACTCCGATTTTCAACCACTGCACTTTCATACATTATCCAACGTAGTAAATATAAATTTCGTATTGTTCATCTTCTAGCAGCATTTCAATGTACTATGAAAATCCGACTGGCAAGACTGTTTGGAGTGTTTGTCAATATGGGAAACTTAATGTCCTGAATTTTTTCCTACCTGTGAGAACAGATGGTTGCTACTAGGAACTTTTATGAATTGTGAATCACATGCAGTATTCTCTTCACCATAAGAATAATACGAATATAAACATTTTGCCATGTATTCTTTCGTGTTTGCTGCTGTCTCATTTAAATCCTGTCTGCCTAATAAACTACTAAACTAGAGCGAGAGCACAGCAAACGCGGAAGAATACACAAATCATGTCATGTTTATATTCGTATTATTCTTAGGCCTAATAGTGATACAGTCAGAAATGAAGCACGGCAATTGACTAGATTTTTAAATCTAAGATGACTCTAATTTCTGTGCAGAATATAATGTACTAAAGAGGCGTCTGCAAAGATTTTCAAATGAAGAAAAATGTTCGCTAAACTCTCATTCAGAACATCTTCCATCATATGCAGTCTATTATTTGGTTCTTGTTGATCATTATCAAAGAAAGCAGCAGTGTAAGTAACCGCGCACAAGAGCAAGCCATTATCATAATGCGACAAACAATGCATGACACAGTACAGTAATGCATTTTCAGCTTAGAGTGACATAAACACATAACGACACTTATCAGATCAAAGAAAAATAAGCAATCAATTCAAACCAGACGAAGCACGTGAAAAAGGAAGCATAGCAATGGCTTCCTGGTAAAGCTTATCTGCTAAGCTTACGACTCGAACCAAACTACTGTAGCTGTATCGTCATTCGTTCGACCTCAATTGTGTCTCGTATCATAATGGACCAACTTAGATTCGATTTGGAGGTGCGGCCTAAAACTTTTATCTCCCCTTGAATTTCGAGTCTCAAATTTCAGGTGCGGCTTAGAATCGGGAAAATTTTTTTTCCTTGATTTCGAGTCTCATTTTTCAGGTGCGGCTTAGATTCGAGTGCGGCTTAGATTCGAGTAAGTACGGTAGATTTTGTGCTCAAACTACTGGGATATCTTGATTTCTAGGTTATGCAGCTTTAAAATTTCTTTGTCTCAAAGAGTACCATTACTCTTTACATAGTTTTCTAAATATGTCATATCAATACTCTGTAGACAGATACTCTTTATGTGCAGGATGTATATTCCTAATTCAATGTTCTTTCAACATGTAATAGTTCATTATGGTGCAACCAGTACCAGAGGGGTTGAGACCTATTCTTCCAGTTGTTAGGTTATGCTACTTTAAAATTTCTGTGGCTCAGAAAGTACCATTACTTTTGACATAGTTTTCTAAATATGTCACATCACTATATCATGGACTGATACGCTTTTTGTGCAGGACTTACATTCCTGATTCAGTGTTCTTCCTTCATATAGCAGTACATTGTACAGCTTCTAACAGAGGGAGGAGGTCCTGTGCTTCCTACTGTCAGGATTGCGCAGCTACTCTCCCACCCAGGTATTGCGGGTTCGATGGAGGATGGAGAGTTCTGGAACCAGTCAACAAAATGCCAAACAGCTGAGCTCTCTGTCTGATGGCAGTGGCCCTTACAGGTTCACTGGTTCTGGCAGCAGCATTATTGAATTGCTGCTCCGGTGGCCACAAATGCCACAAATTTGACATTCGCGTGGTAGGCTGAAAATGAATGAAGGCTGTCCAGCTGATGCCGGAGGATCCAGCAGCATGCAGGCTGTCTGGTTATGGCTGCCAGCTCGAACATGCTTGGTGGCTGGGGTGTGTATAGATAGCACTGTTTGGCTGCTGCAGGTGTAGCAACATGTAGTAAAGTTGATCCAACATTGACTCAACACCACCCTGACAGTCAAATTGCTGGAAGGCTCCTGTGTTATGGGCAATCAGCTGCTTTGGAGATGTCAGCTATGGAGTAACACCCTGTGGCAGGCATTGAAAGTATGACTTGCTTTATTGTTGCAACATTCACAAGGACCACAAGAGATGGCAGAACTTGATAGGTTTTTTTTATGGTTCTGAATGCAATTTATGGATATTTTAACTCTTTCACAGATTAGTGATGCCCAGCACACAATTATTGACCATGCTAAATAACATTGTACAGCACAGTGACTGCTCATTTATAAATTGTATAGACCTTCCACAAATTTTTATGTGGTGTTGAGCTAGGGTAGAGAGTGTAGCTTCCTTACAATGTTGGAGAATTGGGTAAGCATGGCTAGGTAAGGGTTTGGCACACCTGGAATTCTTGAGCTGGTCAGCACTGCTGCTTAAACTATCAGCTGCTTTAGCAGGCATCATTAGATATAATTAAAAACCATTAACTTCCAGGTTTGCAGTGCACTTGTGGGATGCATGTTGTTAAGGCTAAACAGTCATTAGCAGTCAACCTCTATGGCATATGTTGAACCCCTGTAGCTTTAGAATTGCCCTGATAACCATAGTTGTGTGTATTGACCTCTATTATGCTAGTGGCTCACAGGCCTTCTATGGAGCCTATAAATTCTGCCACAAACGATCACAATGATATAAGTGATCTCTTGTAGAGTGTTCACCCCAGTCGAAGATACGAGTGCAAGATTCCAGCCTTTCTATGAAATCTTCTGTAATAAGTCAGAGTAAATGTAAATAAGAGGACTCAGTGGTGTGTTGTGATACACAGATGAAGCAAATTATGAATTTGTCTCCTTTTTGTATACTGAATGCTTTAGAAGGCATAATAAGTGATTTGAAAGTAGTACAAAGATTATGGAAAGAAATGTATTTTTTATGATTGTGAGAGAAGAAGAGCTTGTGATTTTAAGATGTTCTATTTTTATGTCAAGAAAGCTTTGGAAAATACAGTTCAAAGAATATGATGATTTAAAATCTGTGAGTTCAGGAAGCTTGGAGAATACTGTATATGGACTGAGTTACACAAAACACATCACTGTAGCTGTAGAGAAGTATCATATTGATGTATAATGCTCCAACATACTATTGAGTTATGCCGAGAATGGGAAAATTACAGTGTTGCTGAGTTGTACTAGTAGTACAAGATCTTCCTGTAGATGCATTCAAATGAATAACGCATGACTGGTTTGTACCTACCCATTCTGTGAGTTGCAGAAATTCATTAATTGTCATATAACATTGTAATATCAGTAGGTGGCTGTAGGTTGTAAATATTATCTAGTGTACTATGAGACGAGTATATGTAAAACCTGGTGCCTCTATTTTGTTATTTAACTGTCCTGTAGTAGCTTAACATATAAAGACTAGTTTTATTTGCTTGGTATTGTACCCATACACATTAAATGTAAGAGGTATGGCCCAATTCTAGTGTCATGTAAAGACCATGCTATGTACTACACATATACAGGATGCACACAAACAGGGAGAGAATATGGCTTCATGCCAGGTTGTGTTAATTGTTCAGGACTCTATCCAGCTTGGAACAAAGAAACGGAGAAGAAAATCCATAAAATTGCGGTAACAAAGGAGGTATTATATGGTACTACTAAATATAAATTCAAAGCTTATAAATTGGCAATTCAATGTATTTACACAGAAATCAGCAGCAGAAACCTCGAAAGCCATATGATCATTGTCCTCTTGTCCTAACAGAAGAATAAGATGAAGAGCAAATTCCAGATGATGTTCACTTTAAAGACTGCTTGGGGCAACCATCTACCTCTAACCAAACCTTCAAAATAACTGAGTTATCTCATCTTAGTAGAAAGGAAAAGTACAAGGCAAAACAAAATTTCGCTAATAAGATTGCTCACATAATCCACTGAGATCTACATTGATACAGTTTTCATGTGTCAGAAGTAAAACACTGACAATACATCCCTAGTTCCAGTACAAGAAAAGAATTGACTTGTGTGTATACCTAACCATAGATCATCAAGATTAACAGCTATGAAGCCATTTGGCATAAATTATGCTATAACTGCTACTAGTAGTACAAGATATTTCTGTAGATGCATTCAAATGAATAACACATGACTAGTTTTTGCCTACCCATTCTGTGAGTGGCAGAAATTCATTATTGTCATAGAACATTGTAATATCAGTAGCTGAGTGTAGGTTGTAAATATTATCTAGTGTACTACGTGTTCGACATAACACATTTATAACCTATGTCCTGGGTAGTGAATGTGTTGTCAAGCAAAACATAACAGCTGCATGAATATTAGGGACACTGAATATGCTAGACTCATATATAGAGCAGAAAGCACAGTGAGAGTTGCAAAACTAAATGCAACAGTGGAATGTACAGTGTATTCCTGCCTTCAGTGTGTGTGTGTGTGTGTGTGGGGGGGATTGCTACATTTATTTGAAAAGGGCATTAAGAAGAAGAGCAGATCATCTAAAGTCTGCAGAATCAGAGAAACAAAACTGAAGAAAAAAAAAGAATCTGTAAAACTTTGGAAAGTCCTAATAATAAACTTAGCCACCACTAATTATGGAAAAAGAATAGAAAACAGAACTCAGCTGATAGCTGATCTACTCTTAAATTTAGAACAGGAAAAAGTTATTGATATTTATGTGACAAAAATGTTGCCAGGCATGAAGAAGAAACTAGTTTATTAAAGATGGTTGTGTAATGTAAATGGAGAGAAAAAAATCTACTCACCAAGCAGGAGCAGGAGAACACACATACGAAAGGATTTAACTTTCACAAGCTTTCAGAGCTAGTGGCTCCTCCTTCTGTTGGAAGAGTTGAAGGGAAAGGAATTGGAGTGAAAGAAAAGGACTGGGGAGGTTTAGGGAAAGGGGTACAGTTCAGAAAAGTCACCCAGAACCCTGGGTCAGGGAAGACTTATCAGACGGGATGAGAAGGAAAGTCCTTCCTTCTCGTCCCATCCAGTAAGTCTCCCTAATCCTTGGAATCTAGGTGACATTTCTGAACTGTACCCCTTTCCCTAAACCTCTCCAGTCCTTTTCCTTCACTCCTCTTCCTTCCTTTCAACTCTTATGCCAGAAGAAGGAGCCACTGTCTCCAATAGCTTATAAAAGTTAAATCCTTCTGTATGTGTGTTCCCCTGCAGCTGCTTGGTGAGTAAATTTTTTTATCTGTCCATTTACATTATATTATCAGTAAAAGATGGTTGTGTGTAGCACTACATACAATACTGTATAAAGATTATTTCATGCTAAGTTGTTCGGATTCTTTCATTTGAGACATGTGCAAAATTTGTACATCTGACTTGTCAGTGTGAAGAAATTCAATGATGAAATGACTAGTTTCTCAAAGAAACATGTTTATTGGTATTGTATTTCCTGCAAAGGTACTTCTGTGATTACACAGCTTTTTAATTAGCATTTTGATCTATGGGTAAACTGGCAAATATAGGAAATACTACATTTATATCAACAAAAATAATCAATTTTTAAAAATATAAGTAATTGGTGAAATAAAAAGTCTACTCACCAAGCAGTGGCAGGAGAACTCACATATAAAATGTATTACAGTTTGCTAGCTTTTGCAGTAAATGGCTCCTTCTTCTCACAGAAGGGTTGAAGGGAAGCAAGGGGGCTGAATGAAAAGTACTGGTGAGGTTTGGGAAAAGGGGTAGAGTTCAGAAAATTCACCCTGAACTACAGGTTGGGGGAGACTTGCTGAACAGGATAAGAAGGATGCAAGAAAGACATAAAGAGTTGTTTTCATGTATAATGAATTAGGAATGAGACATGGGCAGAAAAGGTCAAACAAGTGAGAAAGGCATAATGTTGATTTTATCATTTAACCACTGCTTACACAATTTATTCAATATGGACATGGGAGATATCGATGAGATGATGTGCAGCACCGCATTTGGACTGTTGGCCAAAATTGGATGTACTTTCTTCCAGTCTAAATTAGTTCCTCGTTAGTGCATTAATGTACTACCAAGTTTCACTGCCATACAATAATTACGTCCTACACTGGACATCAATGAGTAGCTGCAGTTTAATTGTAAGTAACTGGTACGCCAGTATACTCAGATCACAAGCAGACCCATCGTAACATGAACAGTCTGAAGAATAGCCTGTCTAATGCACAGTTAACTTCAGTACTACATTTGGCCTTTGAAAGGAACACATGGCTGGCAGACAGAAATGAGAGTGAGTCTGTGGCTATTTGACCTTCAGTGAGGTTGCTTGTGAGCCCATGTGATATGCTGGCTGGAGATGCTGCTCATAACAACCCTGAGAGGTGATAATGTAATATGTAATGGGGCATATCAATAGGATGGCATCACCTGTTGATAGGTCTTGCAGGATTACAAGTACAGTAATATTTACACCTGGATGTGATTCTACCATTATTCACTTAGATAGAAGAAAATGGCTATGATCTTGGAGGTTGGAACTATGTAACTAACAAAATCTGTGGTTCTGGTGTAATTTAAGGTCTGAAATTTGTTTGTGTTCTTCCTAAACAGTATTAGAGTATGAACTGCCTAGTTAAAAATAAGTGATTTTTTTCTTATTCCTTATGATGACTTTGGCCATGGGAGTGTGCGTTTGTGTGTGTGTGATTGTGTCATGAATGTGTGTACTATTGCTAGAAAAAGAGTTAGTGCTCAAAAGCTAGTGTGAATGCTGTTTTCTGTTATGTCTTCCTCTACTCCATGCATCAATCGACTGTAGGTGAGTGGTTGCCTCACTTGTATTTTATGTATTGCTCCATTTGCTATGGTAAAGAAATTCATATGCATTTATTTTGTTGCAGGTTATTTTTCTTATCAAATGATGAGTTGGTGGAACTGATTTCTGAATCAAATGACTGGGAGGTGGTTGAACGTTATATAAACAGGCTTTTCTGTGGATTGAAGACATTGATTTTTGATAAACATTTGAACATTGAAGCTATGCAGAGTGCAGAAGGCGAGACTGTAAAATTAATAGAAATCATACCAACAACCAGTGCTGGAAGTAATGTTGACATTTGGCTTACAGCTGTAAGTTTGCACAACATAATATTATAGAACAGGGTGGATGAAATTAAACATATCATAAAAAGTAATTTGGTGGAAATCTGCATACAGCCATCATAAGATACTATAAATGAATTGCAAAAATATACCATGAGAAACAAAGAAAATACATAGCATATCAATGATGTGACTCATACCAAATGCTCTCAAATCAGGAGAGTACTATCAATGTCATAGATTAGCAATAAATACCAATAAAGCAACCTGAACTGAAAACACAAACAAAATGTCTAGTGGATGGCATTAATCAGATGACTACCTGTACTTGCCCACTCTCTATGCATATTGTATTCTTTCTAATGTAAAAATACAACATGCTAACTGTAAAGCTTTAGTGAAGGTCCAGTACAAAATATAAGAAACAGAATAATAAAAAAAATGCAAACAATTCCTTGCATATTTTCTACAGTACATGAAAATATATGAAAAACAATTGCATTGTATGGTCATGAGTAAAAAGAAATAAAATCATAAAACTAAGACATAATGCATCTATACATTTTTATCCTTATCAGTATTATATGAGGAATTGATGGGACTGTTTTGACATGAGAGTATGCAACGACTGCTGTCTTTAGTTTATATGGTGATGCTAGCAATTGTTTTCTTGGCTTTCAGTTTATGCTATTTCATTCTTTTACATTAACTGATGATTGTTGTGTCTGTATACATCTGCAACTACAACCATAATACACAGACTGCTGTGAAGAACATGTCAGACGCTAATTCCCATTGGATCTCATATTAGTGATTGTTCCCTTTCCATTGTCATGTTGAGCAAAGGAAGAATGACTGTGCAAATACTGCTATAATTATTCTAATCTTGTCTTTTCAGTCCCCACTGACATTACAGTAGGGAACTGTAATATATTCCCAGAGTCCTGTATTAATACTTTTTCTTTAAATTTTGCACTTCAGCGGTAGTGGGATGGTCGATGTCCATCTTGAAGCATATGGCAGTTCAGGTTTTCCAGAATTACTCTTCTTCCTTTTATACATTTGGTTCCCTCTGTTATTCCTATCTGGTATGGAATCCAAATATTTTGTAGTCCATCTCTTTTGTAGATTGACTTCATTTCACTAGTATCCTACCAGTGAACCGAAGAGTGCCACAACCTTACCCACAATTGAGTCTATGTTGTCTTTCCGTTTCATATCCCCATAAACAGTTACAACCATGTGTTCATATAAGTTGACACATTCCAATTGTGACTCATTGATGTGGTGGTCATAGTGAAAAAGTACCACTTGATTGTAAACGTGTCACCACAGAATGAAAATGTACCATGACAACAACAGCTATCAAGACTTTTGTGGCTTTGTTTACCAATAAAATGTTACTAAACCATCTTTTCTTTGGTATTGTGCCAATAATAAATTGTAGTTAGCAGCATTCTTCACCAGCAATCCTTAATGTCCAAGGAGTTCAACAAGATTCAGCATGAATAAAATAACATTAATAATTTATCAAGTGGACTTCTTCGTATTATGGTATTTTGTCAGATACAATAATGTAATACTCCCACCGTCATAACTATAAAGTTATTGGCCAGGAAGAAAAACAGAGTTTTCGTAGTCTGATGACATAATAAATTCCTGCGGGGTGCAGTCCTTCAGTTGTTAAACTAGTTCTTCAATTGTAAAACTGTGGCCAAAATATTAACTTCCACCGGTGTCAAGTGGTAGATGGCCTTGAAAGCCCTCCTTAAGTTGCCAGTTGAACGAGGACTGACCAGTAACAGTAGCAGCTCCAAGCCAGCGTGCAATTGCTTACGGTTGACTAAAGCATAAAACATGGATTTGTCACAATAGAAACTTCCTAAGCATTTATTTCACCACTCCAGATTGACTCAAGCACCAGACGACATTGCAAAACTCTCGGAAGATGTTACACACATATACTGATAGAAAAAAAAGAAAGAAATCATTCACAATTCTATGGAAGAAAATTAACATAAAATAAATGTGCCTCAGCTGTAAGATAATAATTAATGTGAGAGACTTATCCTAATCTGAAAAAGCAGTAAAAAGTAATGAAAGGACTCCAAACTCATTCATTTTGCAGTGTTGTGATGGTATGAGACGTGAATTTCTTTCCGATGTCATCTTAAGACTGTGTTTGGCAGGTCAAATCCAGAAGATAGCTTAATTGCTCAATGTTCTCCATTACCTAATTCCTTTTTGAATGGGAGTTCAGAAAGAAGTGGCAATCTTAATCATAGTGTTTGACTCATGACATAGATTAGAGTCTCATCGATTTCTTTTGGTGGTGCAAAGTCAATTAAATTCAAAAAAATTCACAAGTGACAGTAGTATGAGTATGAATCATTGCTACACAGCTGTTTGTAATTGAAATGTCCCTCTGCAATCATAGTCACTGATAAACTAGAGTGACATCCTAAGATTTTGTCATTTAAGATGTAAATGTTAACTGTCTGCCATATGTTTTCATTTTTCATCCTGAGCCTCTTTGGCACCCCCTTTCCTCTCTCCCATAAACCAATAGAAGAAATCATATATGGAGATTTTGACTCTACATTTATCCTTGATAATGAGGACCACATAGAAATGTGTCAACAAGGATCTTCGTCACCCCTCCTCCTCACAACATGTGGTTCAAACTGGTGTCCATACATTGCAATACACCATCAACAATGACTTACGACTAAACTACATGCTAACTTTGTTGTTTCCAATGGAATAGCATCACAGGCTTGCTCAATTTGCTCTCTAAGATCACCCAGTGTGTGTGGTCTCGCAGCATTAACTGTGTTCTTGAGGGTACCCCGCAGAAAGAAGTCTAGAGGAGTTAAATCTGTAGATTGAGCAGGATACTCTACACTCACTCAGTGTCCTATCCACCTGCCAGGGAATGTACGATTGAGAAATGCCCTCACATCCAGGTGAAAGTAAGGTTGTGCCCCATCCTGTTGAAAGTAATAATCTTCATTTCCAAACACAATGCTAAGACCAGGAGTTATCATTTCCAACGTTTCCAAGTACGAGTGTCCTGTGACAGTGTTGTCAAAGAAGTACGGCCCGATTAACCCACTGGAAGACAGAGCACACCAAACCAGTACTCCTGGTAGATTAATGTGCCTTTGCTTGGTTACGTATGGATTCTCCCTGGCCCGGTACATGCAATTATGGCAGTTAATTGTTCCATCAAGTTTAAACGTTGGTTCATCTGACCAAAGAATTTGATCTTGGAAATGTTGCACTTCTTCACATCTATTAATGAAGCACTCACAAAATTTGCTTTGCCTATCAGGATCATCCTCGTTTAGAGCATGGAAAAGTCTTGGATTGTAAGGCTTAAAGTTCTGAGACCACAAAATTCTATGAACACTTCTTCTGCAGATCCCCGTCTCATGAGATCATTGCCTAACAGATTTCTCAGGGATCATGTGTATGCCTGGATTACTGAATCAACACTCTCATTGTCTGTTGAACTTCTCTTTCATCTGCTATGTCCCTTCTTCATATTGTGCACCCTTCCTTCGACTTCAAACTTATCTCTGATTCTTGTAATTGTTACTCTTGTCAGTGGTGGTGTTCCAAATTCAACTCTCCAATGTCGCTGTACCACACTCACATTCTCTGTTCTGCAATAACACTTTAGCACCCATTTCTGTTGTTCAAATGATAATGTCATGTTTGCTGACAATCCTGGAACAAAAGAAAGCATTGTTATGTTTTTCACCGTCTTCTAAATTATTACCCATATAAATTGCATTTCTGTCTCCTTTAATTAAAGAGAGATTCTGTTTTAAAGAATGTATTCATTATTTTGGAACACCCTGTATGTTTAAGGGTATTGGGGTGAGGCAGCAGCATTGTGTCACTCCCCTTCCAAATGTGCTTTCCTCTGTCATCTCATTCCCAATCTGTACTTGTATTTTCTCTTTTAGGTAAAGGTTTTTAATCAGGCTTCTATCCCTCCAGTGGATACAATTCTTCCTTAGAATGTCCATTAATTTATTCCACTGCACTCTATCACAGGCCTTCTACATGTCAATGAAAACAGTATAAACTTCTATTCCTCTTTCAATGTATCTGTTGCATACAATTTTAAACAGCCCAATTGCTTCTCTCCATCTTCTAAATACATACTTTCCTCTGCAGTACTTTTTTCTGGTCTTCCATGAAGTCTTCTATTTATCATCCTTAATAAAACTTTTGCTGCATGAGGAATCAAAATTAGAGTTGTAAAATCCTCACATTTCTTGGCATTGCTTTACTTCTCAATTGGTATTATTACTGCCAACAAAAAGTCATCTTGCCATTTATCTTTTCCTTATATCTTATTACATAGGTATGATAATTCTTTCACATCACTACTCCCAAGGTGCTTAATCAACTCTTCTGGTAATTCATCAGTTCTTTGTCTTGCTTAAAGCTTTTTCTACTTAATCTTCCAAAAACCAGCATCCCTTGTTTTCTTGTATAATTCTCATCTCTTCTTATAATTCAGTAACTTATGGTTTTTGATCAGCCTCATATAGGCACCCTACATATCCTTGCCAGCTTCCCAACTCATACTCTGCTTTATGAACCATAGTACCATCACTTCTTTCTATTTCCAACCTTTCCCTTCTTGTCTTTTCTTCACAGACTAGGTCAGCAGCTAATCTATAAATAATTTCATATTTTCCTTCCTTTTCTAATTTTTCTTTCTCTTTACATCTGTCTTTCATCCATGTCCTCCTTGTCTGGTCTGTTCCTTCTTTAATTCATTATTCAGCTTTCTGTATGTTCTTTTTCCTTCCTCAGTTCCTACTGACTTTCATTTCCTTCTTCTTTCCATCTTATCCACCACTGTCTTTGTTGACCATAATTTCCTTAGTTTTTTGAAGTTCCTTATTCCTACAATTTCTTCTGTGGATTCCTTAAGGTTTTGTCTCATCCTCTTCCATTCCTCATTCGCACTCTCTTCATTTGGCCGTCTCTCCCAATTGGCTTAAATGCTCTGGCATTCTTTAGGTAGATTTTGTACCTATTCCGATTTATGATATGTATAATCACTTTGGTATCTGTCGTCATTCAACCTAGATATCCTTGTATTTCTTTGTCTTCTGTGGTCTTCAAACAATGTTTCCAATCACAAGAGAATTTTCTTTGCAGAAATTAATGAGCCTTTCACTCCTGTTGTTTCTATTATCCAATTCAAAGTTTTGCTCTTCTTTTCCCTCTGCTACCACTGCATACAATGATGCAGGCATTTCTTGTTTTGTTATCCATAATTTCTTCAATGTTTTCATGATATTCCTCAACTTCTCATCAGCGTGTTGACTTGGTGGCATGTGTAGCTGAATTAAAGTGTCATTCTTTGTCTCACCTCTTTAATCTCGTCATCAGTCTTTCGGTATGTTTTTCATCAGCCACTTTCCTATCACAATTGCTATGCCATAGTGGCCACTTTTCTTCCTGCCTCAGTAAAACAATTTGAACTCTCCACTATCCGACACTCCTTTTCTCTGCCCTCTCACTTCACACATATATAATACATTCAGTCTATTCTTTATCATTTCCTGTTTGGCACTTTACAATTTGAGAGCCTACAATAGTGTGAGCACATTCCAAGTGCCAGTCCTTGACTTCCCCTCCTTCTTCCTACTTATTTCCTCTTTTCTTCTTCTATATCAACATCTACATTACATCTGCATAGATACTCCACAAGCCAGTATACGGTGCATGGTGAAGGGTACCTTGCACCACTATTTGTCATTTCCTTTCCTGTTCCACTTGCAAATAGAGCAACAGAAAAACAACTGTCTGTATGGCTCCATATGAGCCCTAATTTCTCATATCTTACCTACATAGTCCTTACGCACAATGTATGATGGCAGCAGTTGAATCATTTGGCAGTCAGCCTCAAATGCCAGTTCTCTAAATTTTCTCAATTGTGTTTCTTAAAAAGAATGTTGCCTTCCCTCCAGGAATTCCCATTTTAGTTGCCGAAGCATCTTCATAACACTTAGGTGTTGTTCGAATGTACTGGTAACTAATCTAACAGCCCGCCTCTAAATTTCTTTGATGTCTTCTTTCTATTGACCTGGTATGGATCCTAAACACTCAAGCACTACTCAAGTATAGGTCACACCAGTGTCCTATATGTGGTCTCCTTCACAGATGAACCACTCATTCCTAAAATTCTCCCAACAAATCAAAGTTCCCTACAACAGTTCTCATATGCTTGTTCCACCTCATGTCGCTTTGCCCAGATATTTGAATGACTTGAGTGTGTTGAGCAGGACACTAGTAATACTGTCTTTGAACACTACAGGTTTGATCTCCCAACTCATCTGCATTAACTTACATTTTTCCACATTTAGGGCTAGCTGCCATTCATCACACCAACTGGAAATTTTGTCTAAGTTGTCTTGTATCTTCCAACAGTCTCTCAACCGTACTCCACAGCATCATCAGCAAACAATCACAGATTGCTGCCCATCCTGTCAGCCAAATAATATGTGTATAAAGAGAACAACAGCAGTTCTATAACACTCCCTTGGGCACTCCTGATTATACCCCTGTCTCTGATGAACACCCCCCATCAAGGACAACATACTGGGTTCTATATTCAAGAAGTCTTCAAGCCACTCACATATCTGTGAACTTATTCCAGATGCTCATACCTTCATTAACAGCCTGCAATGAGGTACTGTGTGAAGTGCTTTCCAGAAATCTAGAAATATTGAATCTGCCTGTTGCCTGTTCATCCATAGTTCTCAGTATATCAAGTGAGAAAAGGACAAGCTAAGTTTCACACGAGCGATGCATTCTAAAACCATGCTGACTTGTGCACATAAGCTTCTCAGTGCCAAGAAAGTTTATTATATTTGAACTGAAAATGTGTTCAAGGATTCTGCAGCAAACAGAAGAAGATTTTGCAGATCTGTTTTTTTACCTTTATTATATACTGGAGTCACCTGAGCTTTTTCCAGTCACTTGGGAATGTGCATTGGGCAAGGGATTCACTATACGAGGTGTGGCTAGAAAAAAACCGGACTAGTACTGGTGAAACAATAAAACGAATGCAATAAGGCTGAAAGTCGCGTGGCCTGTCACGTGACTCTCGCTCCGCCTACTGCTCGAGTTTCATCTGCCTCCTGCACTCAGTCTGCCCGTGGCGTCTGTTTTAAGTAGTTGACGTTTTGTCTGTGCGTTGGAAAATGTTGAGTGTACAGAAAGAACAGCGTGTTAACATCAAATTTTGTTTCAAACTAGGAAAATCTGCAAATGAAACGTTTGTAATGTTACAACAAGTGTACGGCGATGATTGTTTATCGCGAACACAAGTGTTTGAGTGGTTTAAACGATTTAAAGATGGCCACGAAGACACCAGTGATGACACTCACACTGGCAGACCATTGTCAGCAAAAACTGATGCAAACATTGAAAAAATCGGTAAACTTGTTCCTTGTCAACTCCTGTTAACTCAGACACTGCTCTGATTGTTAAACGGCGATCTTGTCGAACAAGTTTACCGATTTTTTCAATGTTTGCATCCTTCCCTCTTTCCTGATGAGGCAACAGTTTGTTGCGAAAGTTAGAATTTTGTGTGTATGTTGTGTTTGTTTGTGTGTCTTTCGACCTGCCAGTGCTTTCATTTGGTAAGTCACATCATCTTTGTTTTTTGATAAATGAAGAAACAGATAGATATGGCAGTTTTAGGTAAAATTTTAAGTAACGATATCACTTTTCCATGATCTGATTCTGATGATCTAAAGCCTATATGGTGCCCCAGGCTATACTCAAGATATTTGCAAAAAGACTGTGAAAATTCATCCAGCAGTTTTGGAGAAGTGTGTTCAAACTGACAAACAAACAGACAGACACAACAGTTTTACAGATTCTTACTACATGTAATCTGAATGAGTGTGCCCAAGTCATGCTTTGAGAAGCACCCTCAAAATAAAATGTCTCATAAACCATTGTGACCTGAACTTTCCTCCATTGAGTGTGTGTTAAATGCCTCACTAGTCAGTGCAATTAGCACCCTGGATTATTTGTAAAGAAAACTGTTTCTTGACATACCACACTATGGGCTTCCAGTCAACTGCTGTCTTGTTTCTGTGTTGTTTGGCTACTGAAGACAATGCAACTTTATGTCTTGCTGTGAGCAATAGCCATTTGCTAGGTACCTTTCTCCAAATATCCATTGTATGCAGTTCCCTCGAGACTCTTCATTTGGAAACTGTTTGAAATAACCTACATTCACTGACAGAAATTTGTGTTGCATTTGAAACCTGTAATCATTAATAATGTGAAATAACTTACTTGGATGTAGGTTGAAGTTTCAGTGTGGCATGAACAGAATTGAAGACTCATAATCTGAAATTGCTTATTTTAGTAGTCAAGCAGTTCAATGACTAACACAACATGCTTGACTTAAATTGTTCATGAGTTTATATTTATTCACATCATCAGACTTTTTTATTGGAGTGATGACCAGTCTCCATCTGGTAAATTTTGCAAAACTCTCCAACTAATTTTCATTCAAAACAATGTCATTAAACAACTAAGTAAAGCACTCTTACTTCTGGACATTATAAACAACAGTAGTATGTAGTGATTGCTCATCTGCACAGTCCATTCTTGTTGTCTATACTTATTTCACTTTTATATAACATTAGTTTGCAATCTACTGAATTCACTCTCAATAAGATAATCATAATAAGCCATTAACAGAGGTTCAGTAATTAGTGATAGCAAGCCTAATTATCTTTTGTATCACAGTTCATCAAAGTAATACAACACATGAGTCCTATTCACTATAGAATAGTTAATAAGTTACTAGCCACAGACGAGCTGTAATAAACATTACTGCTAGTAATGAGTCATTGTTTCCATTAAAATAAATACCACAAAATTGTAAAAGTGGTCATGATTGTAAGCACACTTTCACAGATCTGTTAGATTGATTATAATGGTATGTGGACTCTCAGTAGATGTTACTGAGTGTGCTGCTGGCATGAACACATGGTACATATATCTTACTGTAAACATAATAATCAATTATTGACAATATAATGTAAATTGATAGATAAAAAATCTACTCACCAAGTGGTGGCAGGGGAACATACACACAAATGGGTTTAACATCTACAAGCTTTCAGAGCCAGTGGCTCTTCCTTCTGGTAGAAGAGTTGAAGAGGAAGGAAGAGTGATGAAGGAAAAGGACTGGAGAGGTTTAGGGAAAAGGGGTACAGTTCAGAAATGTCACCTAGAATCCCAGGGCCAGAGAGACTTACTCTGTGGGATGATAAGCAAAGATTTATTGTCGGGGACTGCACTGGACAAGATTTGAAACCCTGAGAGCTTAAAAGTGGAAGACAGGATAATATGCAACACAGAGATTACTACTAAAAAACTGTGCACAAGTTAATAAGAGTGAGGAGCTAAGTCCATTGTATGTAACAGAGGTGAGAGAGGGGATGGTGAAAAATAGACAGGTTGGAAAATGAAAGATGTAGAAAACTAAAATGGAGTGAAGAAAAGAATAGTACTGAGACGGAAAAAATTAACGTAAATTAAGGCCAGGTGGGTGGCGAGAACCAAGGACGTGTTGTAGTCCTAGTGTACAGCAGTAAACCACCACTCTGACTTCAGCCTTTACTGGACATAATTACCCCAACAGTCTAGTTCAAAAAGCAGATTTCCCAGCCATCACATCCAATTGTCGTGCTGCTGAGCCCTCCAAAAAAACAAATTCGGAGCACACCACTTGTTACCCAGTATTATCCTGGTCTTGAATGTATTAATCAGCTACTTCAACTAGGCCATGTCTTCCTAAAATCATGCCCTGAAATGAGAGCCATTCTATCTGAGATTTTGCTCACCACACCTAGAATAGCTTTTGTCGTCCTCCCAATCTCTTGCAATATCTTTTTCAGATGCAATGCTCCTTCTGTACCCATCTCCCTACCTTATGGCTACTACCCTTGCAACTGTCCCCACTGCAAGACTTGGCCCTATGCTCCTTCCTACCACCACCTATTCCAGCCCTGTAACTGGCAAAACAGGGATAGCCACCTGTGAAATGACACATGTCATATTGTTCGGCCTTTTACATCAGCATGGCAGTTATCAATCAGGGTGGATGGACAGATGCAGAGGGTGTATACAGGCAACACACCATATCCTGTTGCAGAACATGCTGTACAACATGACAGATATGACCTTGGTTCCTGTTTCACCATATGCATTAACGGATTCTTTCCTCAGACACCAGTTTCTCAGAACCCAGCGGGTGGGAACTAGCACTACAACATGTCCTTGGTTCTCACTACCTACCTGGCCTGAATTTAATTTTAGCCATCTCAGTACTACTCCTTACTTTGCTCCATTTTAGTTTTCTACATCTTTCATTTCCTGACCTGTCTATTTTTTACTGTCCCCTCTCCCACCTCTGTTACATACAGTGGACTTAGCTTTTCACTCTTAATTACTTGTGAACAATGTTTTAGTAGTAATCTCTGTCTTCTACATTATCCTGCCTTCCACTTTTAAGCTCTCAGGGTTTCAAATCTTGTCCCTTACAGTCCCCAACAATCAGTCTTTCCTTCTTGTCACATCTACTAAGTCTCCACAGACCTGGGATTCTAGGTGACATTTCTGAACTGTAACCCTTTGCCTAGACCTATCCAGGTGTTTTCCGTCACCCCTCTTCCTTCCCCTTCAACTCTTCTACCAGAAGAAAGAACCACTGGCTCCGAAAGCTTGTAAATGCTCAACCCATTTGTGTGTGTGTGTTCCCCTATCGCCACTTGGTGAGGATTTTTATCTGCCCACTTACATTATAGATCTTATTGTGTCAGAAGCTACCCACTGACTGATGCATAGGTCTTATTCTTGTGATTTCTGGGCACAGACTGAAATTTTTTGGGAAAGGAGGGTTACTTATAAACTTTTGTAATGATATTTTTTGATCTTGGAAATAACATTGCATTCCATATTGGGAATGAAGCTGAATAATGTTGACTTACCATGATATTTTTTGACAACCATTCATCCATCTTCAGTTGAGTGCTTTGAACTGGGGATTGCTAGTTCACGTCACTATCTTTATACCAAAAATTGGTGCAAAAATGCAGGTGCAAAGGCAGCTGCTATGTGCGTGACCCCTTGTCAAGTCTCACACCCTCTTTGAATATTGTTCCACCTATAGCACACAGCCACATGTGTAATGTGATACTGCTTATGCATTCATGGAGTTAAAATTCAGATGTCAGAGTTTTGACTTAGAAGTGTCATTGCTCATAAAATGTTTTCTTTTGGAAGAAATTAAATAAACCACCAGATCCCATGCCTTATGCAGTTCAAAGCCACTATGACAATTAATAGGATCTCATACCAAATGTATTTCCACTGATCCCTTAATAAATAAATCCCAGAATGATCTCATCGAGATCAAGATTTCTGTGGCAGAATAATCCATAGAATGTCCTGTGGAGAAATAATGCTCAGCTATGGGTGACTTACTGGACTGCAAAAGGCGAGTGTGGTAATATGTTCAGTGCATATTTCATGTAGTGTGCATGTGTCTGACCAACCTAGGCTTTGTCAAACTGGCAAGAGATTCTGTAGATTACAGTCTTCTGCAGTCCAAGATCATCCTTTGCTGAACTGAGAAGAGCGCAAGTCTATGTAGGTGGGTACAAGATTACTTTGACATGACGTTTCCTTAAGATTCTTCCTAATTTCGACGATATATTGCCTATGTATGGGAGGAAAGCCCTGATGGGATACAATGCTACAATGGACTAGAGTATTGTGGATGTTGGGTGGGTGATGGAACACCACATTAGGAGGAAATGGAAGTATCTTGGTTAGGATGTCCCTCATTTTAGGCTATGATAATAGGCAATCAAAGCCCTGGAAAAGGATGTGGTTCAGTTGTTCCAGGCCAGGCTGGTACTGGGTGATGAAGGGGACACACTTTTGTGGCTGGTACTCTGGCGATTTCTGGCGACTAGAGGGAGCAGTGTGGTGCTGATCTGCCAGGCTCACACTCCCACTTTATTATTGAGCTTACGTGGAGTTGTTTTGCCGATCTTCTTTTCAGGATAGCCGGCTGCGATTGTGTGCCCAACTTCTTCTCCGAAGATAAGATGCTGTTTGGGAGGAATTTTTTATACTCTTAAAATAACTCCATACACTCAGGATACTTTTAAACCAATCTCGCTATATTTTCACTTCCACAAACAAGACACCATATAAATGATTCATTTTTTGTAAGCCCAACAATGGCCGGTCCGACAGATACTCTTACGTACTTTATAACAAATACAATCTAGAAAGCTCTAGCAAATCCACCATCCGGACCTCATGAAAGTAAGTGAATAAGTAAGTGTCTTTTCTTTTCTTTAACAACATTCATCTGTTCTCAATAATGACTGACGTAGCTTCGTCACGGAGTCTGGTGCATTAGCTCCTTGTGCTGGGCATGTAACTTCTGAAGCGAGCGCTGCGACTACCTGCTCTCGCTGATCGACCATCCGATACACGCCAGTCCTGCACACACATAATTGTGGCGCAGTAGACACAGTTTCACTTTCACCCACTCATCTTTAAAATAATGCGTGTTTGAGATGGTGGAAATATGGGTGTCTCTAGAATTTACCCCAAAATTCTTGAGGCACTACATATCCCTCCCCTTAGCTCAAACACCCAATATTTTATACATGTTTATAATGTACATCAATATCTTATTCATATAACATTAATTTATAGTTCAATCAGTTTTCATGACATTTCTTTTAACAATTGTGTACTTAATCTATAGCTCTCCTTTTTTTCCACTTTACTACAATTATAAAACTTGAGCCTTTTGATCAATATTGGAGTCAGCTCTTTCAAAATCTAAAATTTGTGAGGACATGAATGTTTTTGTTTTCTGTTCCCTTTTCCAATCGTAAATCCAAGTGTGCATGACCTATGGATATTCTGTTGTTTGCTCTTACTTTGCTTACTGCTTTTTCTAAGTATGTATTTATACCTTACTTATTACAATCTGGAGGAACTCTGGGTAAATAAAGGTGCTCTTTTTGAGCCTTGTAACTTCACACAACAAATAACAATGCAAGTGGAAAAGAGAATTCAAGCATACCAGAATAATCTCTACAATATGTGTGACTTTTGTCACGATACTGCCCTTTTCCTTTTAGGCGCAGTACACATACCTTACATACGAGTTGATACCATAAATGCACTCCCTCCTTCCATTTTGATAGATATGCCCCTGTAAACAAATTCCTAATACGCTCTGGTACAGGTCAATCCCCTTCGGGGGGCCCTGCCCTTTTTGGGTCTGTCTGCCTCCCCTTTTCCATCCAATCAATGCTGGGTGTGTCCTCCTTCTCCTTCCTGTGTCGGCTTCTCAATACTTTCTTTAACCCCTTAGAGTCCTCTCTTACTCTTCCAGTCCTAAGATTCCAATAGACACCACACTTGGAGGGAAACATTCCACGTGGGAAAAATATATCTAAAAACAAAGATGATGTGACTTACCAAACGAAAGCACTGGCGGGTTGATAGACACACAAACATACACACAAAATTCAAGCTTTCGCAACCAATGGTTGCTTCATCAGGAAAGAGGGAAGGAGAGGGAAAGACGAAAGGATGTGGGTTTTAAGGGAGAGGGACATTTTCCTGCTTATGACTGTGTATGTGCGGATGGATATGTGTGTGTGTGCGAGTGTATATCTGTCCTTTTTTCCCCCTAAGGTAAGTCTTTCCGCTCCCGGGATTGGAATGACTCCTTACCCTCTCCCTTTCGTTTGGTAAGTCACATCATCTTTGTTTTTAGATATATTTTTCCCACGTGGAATGTTTCCCTCTGTTATATTCACATCTTTGTTTATATATATATTAAAAAAACACCACACTTGGTAGCATATATAGATACATCCCCGTACATACCTGTACGTGTTGTGGAACTGTCACCTCACATAACCATGTGTGCATACCCATCATTATATGCACAATTTTCACCCTCCAACACATGATGGTTCTCACACACATTGTCTTTTCTGTTTGTGTCTTTGTATTTCATTGTGTGTATGCATGTGGGTAGTTGTGTAGCCTGATTCTTCGGCCTGCTTATTTAAAATAAGATGAAGGTTATAGAAAATCACAGAAATTGTGGACTTCAGCATTAGAAGTGTATGCATATGGAAAGAGGGAAAGATAGACTGGTACTCAGATAAGAAGTAAAAAAGAAAGAGATAGAAATTGTTGTTAAGATCAAAGAAGTGAAAGAAGATAGCCCCAGAGACAGGAAACCCTTCCCACCCCCCTACTTTGTCGGCACTTGAGTGAGAAGCCGGAGGAGGTATGATGTTAAACATCTCCTGCAGAACAGACATTTTCACCTTCACGTTTGAAGTCCCCGAAGAAAGATCTTAGCAACTCCTATGGAACAGCAAATGGTGAAGAATCAGTCACACTTGTATGCGAGAGTTGTCTGAAAGGTGGGGTGTGTTAGCCATGTTTGTGCGTACAATACACACCACTTTCAAAATTTATGTAAACCCTCCCCATTCACTTCACATCCACAAAGGGTATAAAATATTCAGTAGTAAGTATAAAATCCCCTCCCCCCTCCCCACCCCCATGAACCATGGGCCTTGCCGTTGGTGGGGAGGCTTGCGTGCCTCAGCGATACAGATAGCCATACCATAGGTGCAACCACAACGGAGGGGTATCTGTTGAGAGGCCAGACAAACATGTGGGGCAGCAGGCTTTTCAGTTGTTGCAGGGGCAACAGTCTGGATGATTGACTCATCTGGCCCTGTAAAACTAACCAAAACGGCCTTGCTTTGCTGGTACTGTGAATGGCTGAAAGCGAGGAGAAACTACAGCCGTAATTTTTCCCGAGAGCATGCATCTTTACTGTATGGTTAAATGATGATGGCATCCTCTTGGGTAAAATATTTCAGAGGTAAAATAGTCCCCCATTCGGATCTCCGGGCGGGGACTACTCAGGAGGACATCGTTATCAGGAGAAAGAAAACTGGCACTTTGCGGATCAGAGTGTGGAATGTCAGATCCCTTAATCGGGCTGGTAGGTTAGAAAACTTAAAAAGGGAAATGGATAGGTAAAAGTTAGATATAGTGGGAATTAGTGAAGTTCGGTGGCAGGAGGAACATGACTTTTGGTCAGGTGAGTACAGGCTTATAAATACAAAATCAAATAGGGGTAATGCAGGAGTAGGTTTAATAATGAATAAAAAAATAGGAGTGCGGGTAAGTTACTACAAACAGCATAGTGAATGCATTATTGTGGCGAAGATAGACACGAAGCCCACGCCTACTACAGTAGTACAAGTTTATATGCCAACTAGCTCTGTAGATGGCGAAGAAATTGAAGGAATGTATGATGAAATAAAAGAAATTATTCAGATAGTGAAGGGAGACGAAAATTTAATAGCCAAGGGTGACTGGAATTCGTCAGTAGGAAAAGGGAGAGAAGGAAATGTAGTAGGTGTATATGGATTGGGGGTAAGAAATGAAAGAGGAAGTCGCCTGGTAGAATTTTGCACAGAGCTCAATTTAATCATAGCTAACACATGGTTCAAGAATCATAAAAGAAGGTTGTATACATGGAAGAAGCCTGGAGATACTGACAGGTTTCAGACAGATTTTATAATGGTAAGACTGACATTTAGGAACCAGGTTTTAAATTGTAAGACATTTCCAGGGGCAGATGTGGACTCTCACCACAATCTGTTGGTTATGAACCGTAGATTCAAACTGAAAACACTGCAAAAAGGTGGGAATTTAAGGAGATGGGAACTGGATAAAATGAAAGAACCAGAGGTTGTAGAGAGCTTCAGGGAGAGCATTAGGGAATGATTGACAGGAATGGGGGAAAGAAATACAGTAGAAGAAGAATGGGTAGCTCTGAGGGATGAAGTAGTGAAGGCAGCAGAGGATCAAGTAGGTAAAAATACGAGGGCTAGTAGAAATCCTTGGGTAACAGAAAAAATATTGAATTTAACTGATGAAAGGAGAAAATATAAAAATGCAGTAAATGAAGCAGGCAAAAAGGAATAAAAACGTCTCAAAAATAAGATCCACAGGAAGTGCAAAATGGCTAAGCAGAGATGGCCAGAGGACAAATGTAAGGATGTAGAGGCTTATCTCACTAGGGGTAAGATAGATACTGCCTACAGATAAATTAAAGAGACCTTTGGAGAAAAGAGAACCACTTGTATGATTATCAAGAGCTCAGGTGGAAAGCCAGTTCTAAGGGAAAGCAGAAAGGTGTAAGGAGTATATAGAGGGTCTATACAAGGGCGATGTACTTGAGGACAATATTATGGAAATGGAAGAGGATGTAGATGAAGATGAAATGGGAGATATGATACTGCTTGAAGAGTGTGACAGAGCACTGAAAGACCTGAGTCGAAACAAGGCCCCGGGAGTAGACAACATTCCATCAGAACTACTGACTGCCTTGAGAGAGCCAGTCCTGACAAAACTCTACCATCTGGTAAGCAAGATGTATGAGACAGGCGAAATTCCCTCGGATTTCAAGAAGAATAAAATAATTCCAATCCCAAAGAAAGCAGGTGCTGACAAATGTGAAAATTACGGAACTATCAGTTTAATAAGTCACGGCTGCAAAATTCTAACGTGAATTCTTTACAGACGAGTGGAAAAACTAGTAGATGCTGACCTTGGGGAAGATCAGTTTGGATTCCATAGAAATATCAGAACTTGTGAGGCAATACTGACCCTATGACTTATCTTAGAAGCTAGATTAAGGAAAGGCAAACCTACGTTTCTAGTATTTGTAGACTTAGAGAAAGCTTTTGACAATGTTGACTGGAATACTCTCTTTCAAATTCTGAAGGTGGCATGGGTAAAATACAGGGAGTGAAAGGTTATTTACAATTTGTACAGAAACCAGATGGCAGTTATAAGAGTCGAGGGACATGAAAGGGAAGCAGTGGTTGGGAAGGGAGTGAGACGGGGTTGTAGCCTCTCCCCGATGTTATTCAATCTGTATTTTGAGCAAGCAGTAAAGGAAAGAAAAGAAAATTTCGGATTAGGAATTAAAATCCATGGAGAAGAAATAAAAACTTTGAGGTTCGCCCATGACATTGTAATTGTGTCAGAGACAGCAAAGGGCTTGGAAGAGCAGTTGAACAGAATGGATAATGTCTTGAAAGGAGGATATAAGATGAATATCAACAAAAGCAAAACAAGGATATTGGAATGTAGTTGAATTAAGTCGGGTGATGCTGAAGGAATTAGATTAGGAAATGAGACACTTAACGTAGTGAAGGAATTTTGCTATTTGGGGAGCGAAATAACTGATGATGGTCGAAGAAGAGAGGATATAAAATGCGAACTGGCAATGGCAAGGAAAATGTTTCTGAAGAAGAGAAATTTGTTAACATTGAGTGTAGATTTAATTGTCAGAAAGTCGTTTCTGAAAGTATTTGTATGGAGTGTAGCCATGTATGGAAATGAAACATGGACAATAAATAGTTTGGACAAGAGGAGAATAGAAGCTTTTGAAATGTGATGCTACAGAAGAATGCTGAAGATTAGATGGGTAGATCACATAACTAATGAGGAGGTATTGAATAGGATTGGGGAGAAGAGTGGCACAATTTGACTAGAAGAAGGGATCAGTTGGTAGGACATGTTCTGAGGCATCAAGGGATCACCAATTTAGTATTGGAGGGCAGCGTGGAGGGTAAAAATCATAGAGGGAGACCAAGAGATGAATACACTAAGCAGATTCAGAAGGATGTAGGTTGCAGTAGGTACTAGAAGATGAAGAAGCTTGCACAAGATAGAGTAGCATGGAGAGCTGCATCAAACCAGTCTCAGGACTGAAGACCACAACAACAAGTAGAAAATATGTATCATATCATCACAAATATATAAATATCATTATAATAGAGGGAAACATTCCACGTGGGAAAAATTATATATAAAAACAAAGATGAGGTGACTTACCGAACGAAAGTGCTGGCAGGTCGATAGACACACAAACAAACACAAACATACACACAAAATTCAAGCTTTCGCAACAAACTGTTGCCTCATCAGGAAAGAGGGAAGGAGAGGGGAAGACGAAAGGAAGTGTGTTGTAAGGGAGAGGGTAAGGAGTCATTCCAATCCCGGGAGCGGAAAGACTTACCTTAGGGGGAAAAAAGGACAGGTATACACTCGCACACACGCACATATCCATCCACACATACAGACACAAGCAGACAAATTTAAATATGTCTGCGGAAAGACTTACCTTAGGGGGAAAAAAGGACAGGTATACACTCGCACACACGCACATATCCATCCACACATACAGACACAAGCAGACAAATTTAAATATGTCTGCTTGTGTCTGTATGTGTGGATGGATATGTGTGTGTGTGCGAGTGTATACCTGTCCTTTTTTTCCCCTAAGGTAAGTCTTTCCGCTCCCGGGATTGGAATGACTCCTTACCCTCTCCCTTAAAACCCACTTCCTTTCGTCTTCCCCTCTCCTTCCCTCTTTCCTGATGAGGCAACAGTTTGTTGCGAAAGCTTGAATTTTGTGTGTATGTTTGTGTTTGTTTGTGTGTCTATCGACCTGCCAGCGCTTTCGTTCGGTAAGTCACCTCATCTTTGTTTTTATATACAAATATATAAATATTCATATTATATCATATCCTTAAATATTTTAGGCCCGAATCAAACCTAACTGTACGTTGGTTGGCTAGGCAAAAATATGACATAAGTATACACAGATGGCGGGAGAGACTGGCTGGTTAGGCAATAATTTGACCTAACAATCTGGGGAGCCCGCGTCGGCTGCTGTTGACACTAAAATCGAGACCATAGGACAAGTCACGAAGTCCAGCAATGGCACCCCTGAAATAACTGAGAAGGATGTCATAAAATGTTCCAGCAGGTATATATTTTTTTATCCGTTGACATCCATGAATACCTCTGCACAGTGGTTAGTATGGAAAACTGGTAAAGAGATTATGATCAAAGACTACTTTTGGCAAAAATAAAACCTAACTATGATCGGATTCGAGATCCTTGATGGCTTACACCTCAAAAAACTATCCAATTTCCTGGTTTCCCACCTCCGGAAAGGCAACTCACTCACCCTCCACGAGCATTCCAGCAAACCTCAACCTCCTCTCATTGCACACAAACCCAGTGTCTCCCATCTACTGAATCTCCCACTTCCAGCTCCACTCCCCCCAAAACCTCAAAATTCTAATCAACACAATCTGGAACCACGACACCCAAATTCAGTAGTTAACCTTTCATCCAAATCTCTCTCCCAATCCGAAACCTCTGTCCTATCCAAAGGCCTCACCTTCAGCCCTACTCCCAGATTCAACCAAACAGCCCTTGTCAAAGATTTATTGTCCTTCACCTGTACTCTCTGCTGGAAATATCACTTTGCGACGAAGAAAAATAACCCTGATCCTACTCCTAATGATCCAACTCCCCAAGACACTATCCAAATTGAACCCTCCCTGGAACAGTTCCGTCCTCCATCACAGCAGGACCCACCTCCTCTTCCTCAAAATCACCCTCTCCTAACCTTCCAGGAATATCTCACTTCCAACCTTGCCTCTCAAGCCTTCTTGAAAAACCTTAATCCTATTCCCAACATCACCACAGCTGAAGCCCAGGCTATCCATGATCTGAAGGCTGACCGGTCCATTGTCATTCTTCCGGCGGACAAGGGTTCCACGACCGTGGTACTTGATCGTCGGGAGTATGTGGCTGAGGGACTATGTCAGCTTTCAGACAAAACTACATACAAAGTTTGTCAAGGTAATCCCATTCCTGATGTCCAGGCAGAGCTTCAAGGAAACCTCCGAACCTTAGGCCCCCTACAAAACCTTTCACCTGACTCCATCAACCTCCTGACCCCACTGACACCACGCACCCCTACCTTCTACCTACTTCCTAAAATTCACAAACCCAAACATCCCGGCCATCCCATTGTAGCTGGTTACCAAGCCCCCACAGAACGTATCTCTGCCTACGTAGATCAACGCCTTCAACCCATTACATGCAGTCTCCCATCCTTCATCAAAGACACCAACCACTTTCTCGAATGCCTGAAATCCTTACCCAATCTGTTACCCCCGGAAGCCATCCTTGTAACCATTGATGCCACTTCCTTATACACAACTATCCTGCACGTCCAGGGCCTCGCTGCGATGGAGCACTTCCTTTCACGCCGATCACCTGCCACCCTACCTAAAACCTTTTTTCTCATTACCTTAGCCACCTTCATCCTAACTCACAACTTCTTCACTTTCGAAGGACAGATATACCAACAATTAAAGTGAACAGCCATGGGTAGCAGGATGGCCCCCTCGTACACCAACCTATTTATGGGTCACTTAGAGGAAGCCTTCTTGGTTACCCAGGCCTGCCAACCCAAAGTTTGGTACAGATTTATTGATGACATCTTCATGATCTGGACTCACAGTGAAGAGCAACTCCAGAATTTCCTCTCCAACCTCAACACCTTTGTTTCCATCAGATTCACCTGGTCCTACTCCAAATCCCATGCTACTTTCCTCAACGTTGACCTTCATCTGTCCAGTGGCCAGCTTCACACATCCGTCCACATCAAACCCACCAACAAGAAACAGTACCTCCATTATGACAGCTGCCACCCATTCCATATCAAACAGCCCCTTCCCTACAGCCTAGGTCTTCATGGCAAACGAATCTGCTCCAGTCCTGAATCCCTGAACCATTACACCAACAACCTGAAAACAGCTTTCGCATCCCGCAACTACCCTCCTGACCTGGTACAGAAGCAAAAAACCAGAACCACTTCCTCATCCCCCCAATCCCAGAACCTCCCACAGAAGAATCCCAAAAGTGCCCCACTTCTGACAGGATACTTTCCGGGACTGGATCAGACTCTGAATGTGGCTCTCCAGCAGGGATACGACTTCCTCAAGTCCTGCCCCGAAATGAGATCCATCCTTCACAAAATCCTCCCCACTCCACCAAGAGTGTCTTTCCGCCGTCCACCTAACCTTTGTAACCTCTTGGTTCATCCCTATGAAATCCCCAAACCACCTTCCCTACCCTCTGGATCCTACCCTTGTAACTGCCCCCGGTGTAAAACCTGTCCCATGCACCCTCCTACCACCACCTACTCCAGTCCTGTAACTTGGAAGGTGTACACGATCAAAGGCAGAGCCATGTGTGACAGCACCCACGTGATTTACCAACTGACCTATCTACACTCTGAAGCTTTCTATGTGGGAGTGACCAGCAACAAACTGTCCATTTGCATGAACGGACACAGGCAGATAGCGTTTGTTGGTAATGAGGATCACCCTGTGGCTAAACATGTCTTGGTGCCAGCACATCTTGGCACAGTGTTACACCATCCGGGTTATCTGGATACTTCCCACTGACACCAACCTATCAGAACTCCGGAGATGGCAACTTGCCCTTCAGTATATCCTCCCTTCCTGTTACCCACCAGGCCTCAACCTCCACTAATTTCAAGTTGCTGCCTCTCATACCTCACCTGTCATTCAAAAACATCTTTGCCTCTGTACTTCCGCCTCAACTGACATCTCTACCCAAACTCTTTGCCTTTACATATGTCTGCTGGTGTCTGTTATGTGCGGATGGATATGTGTGTGTGTGCGAGTGTATACCTGTCCCTTTTTCCCCCCAAGATAAGTCTTTCTGCTCCTGGGATTGGAATGACTCCTTACCCTCTCCCTTAAAACCCACATCCTTTCATCTTTCCCTCTCCTTCCCTCTTTCCTGATGAAACAACCGTGTGTTGCGAAAGCTTGAAATTTTTGTGTGTGTTTGTGTTTGTTATTGTTTCTATCAACGTACCAACACTTCCGTTTGGTGTGTGTGAGTTGTAAACTGTGGTTGGTCTTATCCATGCGTAATTCGGTTACTAAGCACATACTTCTACGGAGTGGAATTTTAATCACTTCAACCTTTGCCTGTAATTCCTATATGTCCATCATGTTGGAACTAAATCACATTCATTCACCGTCTTAAGTAAGACTCTTGTATGGTCCTCGCTGCCTGAAACCTCTCCTAGACTTCTTGATCATGGCTATGATAACATTGTGACTACTCCCTTTATCTATACTGACAATGTTGACAAGTTAGGCCTATCTTTAACTAAAGGCCTTGGATAAAAATATGTAAACACCAGGAGAAATCCATGCTTCAACATAAACGCTGATGCTTGCCGAGCCTGCAGGTTGCGCCGATATTTGAACATGAACAGTATCTGTGTGTTGTCCTTAATATGTTGCAAGTGTCTGTCATTATCAAAACATTGTTCTGTACAGTTGTGAATGCATTAAATCAGACCTCTGTGATTTCAAACATGAGCAAATGGTTAGTGCTCGTGGGGTGGGAGCTTCTGTAACCAAGATAGCCAAAGTGTTTGGTGTTTTGAGAAGCACTATTTCAAATATTTATATCACATACAGGGAAAGAAGAAAAAAATCATCATCCGCTAAGTCACAATGTGAGTGAAAGTGAGTGTTGAGTGATAGGGACTGATAATCATTGGAGAGGATTGTGATGAAAAATAGGAGGACTACCACTGCAGAAGTCATTGCAGAACTGAATGAAGGACCTGCAAACCATGCCAGCACCAAAACAACATGAAAGGCGCTTCATAAATGGGAATTGCAGGATGAGCTGGAACTCAGAAACCACTCATCTTTGATGCACATGCCCTTAACAGGAAAATGTGAAGCCAAAGCCATAAAACATGGGCTGTGGGGTAATCGAAGACTGTCAGATGAGTCTTGTTTCACACTATTGCCAATAGCTGGCCAAATTTGCACTTCAAGAGTCAAGAATGGTGGGAGTTCAGTGATGATTTGGGTAGCTGTATCTCAGTATTCCATAGGCCTCATGATTTCTCTTCAAGATCGCAACACTGCCAAATATGATGTAATCATTTTGGCTGATCAGGTCACAAGGGTAAATTGTTGCATCTCCCCTGGCCACCACAGTCCCCAGATCTCAATGTTGTCGAACCTTTGTGGTCTCATTTGGAGAGAATGGTGCATGATAACTACCCATCTCCATCATTATTACCTGAACGTATCACCTTTTTACAGGAAAAATGGTGTAAGGACCTGTATTTATTGATTCTGAGGTGACTGGACACGTGTTTTGAATACTGACAGTTTTCCTACACTGTATTAGGCATGGTAATGTGTTGGGTTTTCGGTTTTTCCATATTTTTGTCCACCCCCTGTTAAGGATAATCTTAGGAGAATGTGTTCAGAACTTCTTCACAAGACAGACTGTCCATGATGCCTGCACTGAATCTGTAGATGGCCCAGTCAATACTCAATAGAAAAAGTCACCTCCAAGTAATATTGCGTTACAAGGGTGCTTCTACACTACTGAGTGAAGGCTTTCTTTGATAGATTCAACTGTTATATTGGAATCAGATGGACGGTAAAAAAATCTAATGACTGATTTGAGTGAACATAGTGTGGTTAGTCACATCCACCTAACTTTGCAGTCAGACTTTATTTCAAACTTGCCAGATGTAATTAATATCTCAAATCTTTGCCACAAGGATCACTTCCTGTGGAAGACCCAGGTGCAACACCTGCCCTATCCATCCATCCAACACTTCCTATTCCAGTCCTGTCACAGGGTTATCCTACCCTATCAGGGGACGGGCCATCTGTGAAAGCAGCCATGCTGCAATCATTGTACAGCTTTTTATATTGATGTGACTACTAAGCAGCTGTCCATCAGGATGAATGAACACCTCTATGGGGGACGCTTCGGGATGAAATTTGGATACTAAAATGTGTTTGATTTGGTTGGAATCTACAAACTCTTTCTATTTACATCCCACAAAATATGAGGCATTATCTGTTAACATGACTTCTGGTTTTCCTACTCTTGCAAAATAATCCTCTTTAATTCATCTTATAATTGAACTGGCTGTAACTTTCTGTATAGCATACAGTTTCACATATTTTTATGAAAATATCATACAGGCCTACTATATATTTTACTCCCCCTTTACCTCTGGGATAGGGTCCCGCCACATCTAATGATACCTTTTCTAGAGGTTTCTTAATCACAATGGGATGTAGATCTGTCTGTTTGGAGATGTTAGAATGTTTTACTTTCTGGCAACCAGTACACTGTCTTACCACCTGTAGTACTCTTGGTCTAAGGGGAAACAACAATATTTAGCTATTTAATCAGTGCATTTTGCAATGCCATAATGGGCCCAACCATTGTGTGTGTAAAGGATAAAATCATCCACATATTCCTCTGGCAAACACATGTGCCATTGTTCTAGTTTGGGAGGGTTCCTATTGAACAGCACACCTTTGTGAATAGCAAAAAAACTCTTTAATTTTTCATCTCCGTTATGTGTAAGTTTTGCTCTTACCTTATTCCAACGTGTGTCTTGCTGCTGTAATTGCTCCAAAAGTTTACACATGTGGACGCAGTATGGCCAGAGTCTTTTGTCCTCCATCAGCGTAGCTCTTATTTCACCTTACTGCTCTAAAAGGTCGCTGAATTAATCCTTGTGGTAGTTAAGAAAGAGCATCAGCTATTGCATTTTGATTTCCTTTTGTGTATACTATTTCAAAGTCGAATTCTTGAAGATACATACACCATCTGGCTATCAGTCAGTGTAGCAACTTACAATTTAACAAAAATGACAGGGACTGATGGTCGCAATACACTGTTGTGTGTTTACCCAAAAGGAAATATTGAAACTTTTTAAAGGACCAAATTACAGTTGAACCCTCTAACTCCATGACTGAATATGAATGTTCAGCTTCAGATAAGGTGTGACTGGTGAAGCTAATTACTTTAGGGATGAGATTTCCTTCTTCTTCTACCACTTGAAAAAGGCATGCACCCAGACCGTGAGAAGACACGTCGGTGCATAAACAAAAAACTTTTTTCATGCCTGGTTGGAGATAAAATATTAGCATTAATTAAGGCTCGCTTAATGTTTTCGAAATTGGTTTGACATTGCTTGTCCCATACCCAAGGGTATGAAAAGGTCTGTTTTTCCAGAGAAGATTGAGTAAAGCATCACTGTTCACAGTGATGAATTCAGGGGGTGGCCCGGGGGGGGAAAGTACACCCCCCCCCCCAGAAATTGGAAACTGCCCCCCCCCCTTCCACCCCCCCCCCCCCCCCCTGAGAAATTCATATCTATAGTTGTGGTGAAACATAAAATTATCAACTGGTCTGTTAAGTTGTACTGTTGTGACAAAATTTAAACTACGCCAGCTGCTGTTGCTAACGAAGTTTGGAGTCAACTATGGAGAAGTCGTGGTGACATGTAGTTTTTACAAGCAAAATGAATGTGTAACACAATAGGTGGCGGCTGGGTCCCTATAGTTTGGTTTTGTTACTTATCAGTTTGGTTTGGAACACTTAGCATCAATTGTTCTGTTTTTATTATTATTGTTATTGCCAACACCAACAAATTAGCAGTTGCTGTATAATAAGTGTGTGGTAAAGTTAAGCATTGAAAGGTGTGCTGGCAACGCCGATTGTGGAAAAGTCAGCCTTTCCTCTCTCATGTCTTCCCTCAGCGCACCTCCAATTGGCCTAACATGTAAGCCCACCCTTGCTGTGAACTTTATTCTTACCCGCCACTTGTATCTATCCTTTATTTGCCCTTAGAATAAACCTGATGTCGCAAAACACGTTCCTGGGTATTGCTACGGAAATGGAAGTAGCATGTGACATTATAAAAGATTGTTTTAATTTTTTATTGCATTACTGGGAATATTTCCAAGATTTAATTGCAATATAGATTTTTCCTAATCAATGAGTCCAAAGCTCAAACCAAATATCTGTGTACACATGATAATGATTTTTGCAGTGTCAATGGGGATATACAATTTTTGCCTAAAGAAGCAGTACATACCACCATGAGTAGGACGTTTGGCAACATTGCTCTACAAGTATAATCTAAGCTTTCATTGTTGTATAAAAACTCAATGCATTGTTGAAACTGTTGTAAGGTTGTAACAGTCAGTTGACAGGTTACTATGGAAGTGTGATGTGATTATGTAGTGTACTACGTGCAGTCTTCATCAGTTTATAACATAAAAAGAAGTGATAGTGCCGAAATACAATGTCAAAACAATAAACTTTAATTTCTTTCTTTTCTACTAAAAGACAGTGTGTGGTAAAAGACAAAGACGAGTGTGAGTATACTGAAAGAAGTGCTAGTGATTGTGATGATGAATTGTGTAGGTCTACCATGTCTTCAGTTTCCCTTCCACAGTTAGCAAACGATAAATGTGCTAATTCTGGGGGACTGATGACCACAGATGTTAAGTCCCATAGTGCTCAGAGCCATTTTGCTAATTCTGGCCCATCCGTAAATTGCAGTTCTAAACAAAGTATTGAACGCAAGATTAAGTATCAGCAAAAATGGGAGTGTAAGTACAATTGGTTGTACTTCGATCACAAGCAGGGTGGGACTTTCTGCAAATTGTGTGAAACACATTTAAAAAATATCGAAGCTCTACAGGAGTAGTGTTCATTTCTGTACCTTTAACTAAATTTAGAAAAGCTACCGGAAGCACGGGAAAACTAGGAAAGCATGCCAACTCAGAAAAACGTGCAAGAGCCATTGCACTTGAAAATTGTAGGTTACAGGGATTAAGCACTCCAATTCATACACAGATATTTAAACAAAACGAAACTGAAAAAGCTTTAAACCGCCAAGCATTGTCATCGTTAATTCGAAGTCTGTATTTCCTTAGTAAGAAAGAAATACTCCACACAACAAAATATGAACCTCTAATTCATAAGGTGGTACTGAAAAGCAACATTAATCTTGAAAAGTGGTTAAAATTTCAGAGCAATAGGTCCACATATCTTAGTAAGTATACTGCGTCAGAACTGTTGACTTGTTTGGGAAAGTCTTTAGACTTTCGAGATGAAACACTTCTCCATGACAAATATTTTTCATTAATGGCAGACGAATCTACAAATGTTTCCAACCAAAGTGAACTGTCTTTAGTAGTTCGATATGTTGCACCGTCTCAATCGTTTGAAATGAAGGAAAGGTTTTTATGTCTTGTTGAGTTGAAAAGCACTTCAGCTGAATCCATATTTACAGCAATTGATACTGAACTAAAGAAAAGAAAACTTTCTTATGATAGATTATTTTCTTATTCTTTTGACAGTGCTGCTAATTTTAGTGGTTCTATCTCAGGAGACCGCACTTGGTTGTCAGAGAGGAAGGGCCATAAGCTGCCATACATTCACTGTAGAGCACATGTTTTGTCAATTGCTGCCACCAACTGTAGGAATAAGCACCCCATTATAAAATGCACCTTACATGTTGTTAAAGACATTTACAAACTTTTTCATGGTACTTCCAAATGAGAAAATGTTTTGCATGAAATTCAGTGTGCTTTAGAGAAACCTGTTTTAAAAATACACAAGCTGTTGACATCTGATGGTTAAGTACCTATCACACAGTTCATGCTATTTTACTAACCTACAAGTCCATTATAATGGCATGTGAACATATACACAAGGATGGCATGGATTTAACAAGTTTAGCTGGAGGAATCTTGTTAGAAATGATGAATTCCAATTTCATTGTAGGTTTAGTGATTTTAGACGATATGTTAAATGCAGTCTCAAACTTATGTAAAGTTTTGCAGAGACAATCAGTTAAAATTTCGCAAATCCCTCTACTTGTTTCTGGAACTCTGGAACATTTAAGACACATCAAGTGTCTTTGTGACTGTGATGGACATTAAAAAACTGCAGGAGGACACAACAGAAGTTAAAGGTGTGCTATTCACGAGTGTAGAGGAGTAGATTCAAGCTATGAAAAGTGCAAGGAAATTTGTTAAAAGTATGATTGATGAAATTGAGCAATGGTTTGATGAGAAGACAATAAAAGTGATAGAACTAAGTGCATATTTGGAAAGTTTTAAAAAATTTCTAGAGTTTAGCAATAATTATTGTAAAGAACTGTGCTTGATTTAGGGACTTACAAAAGTTGACGCTGTTATTGCAGACTTGCATTCTTTTAGGTACGTTGTTAGTAATAAATTAGACGATATGTCTTCTGATGTTGCTTCTTTCATTCTGAGAGCTGACATCAGCTACAAAGCACTACGGACAATCACTGAATGTGTACTGTGCATTCCCATTTCGACTTGCAGTTTGGAAAGGTCATTTAGTACAACGAACAGGGTGATGACAAAATTAAGGAATAGGATGGGTCAGGAAATGCTCCAAGCTTGCGCGAAGATTTCAACTGAAGGGAACGATGAGCCAACAGAAGGAGTTATTGAAGACGTCATCAAGAGATATGCTGTAAAAGAGCCTCAACATATTAGTTTGATGTAAATGTGAGTTTTTTTGCATGCAATAAAATTATTTTATTATTTAATATAATTAATAAGTGCTGCTACATCTTTAGAACACTATCACTTAAATTATAAGCCTATAACTTTGTTGTCCCCCCCCCCCCTCCCCCCCGCACTGTCAAGCTATATCCCCCCCCCCCCAGGGGAAAGTGGCTGTATTCATCACTGACTGTTCATAAGTTGGTTGGGGATGAATTTCCTGAAAAATGACACTAGACCTAAGTATACCTTTAATTATTTCTTGTTTGGCGGAACAGGGCATTTCCTAATGGCATCAAGTTTTTTAGGATCTGGCAATATGCCTTCCGTAGAGATTATTATGTCCTAAAAATTTTACCTTATCTCCTCCGAAATTACATTTCTGTTACATTGCTGTTACTCCATATTCGGAAAATGGCTCAATACTTGTTCAATTAATTTTAAATGTTCTATCCAAGTGGGTGTAGCAACTAAAAGGTTGTCCACTATACTGTTACCTTTCTCAAAAGTTTGGCCCCTAGTACTCTGTCAAGTGCAGAGATAAATACCTGCACTTACATTCAGTCCAAATGGTAATACTTGAAATTCGAAGCTCCAACCCCACATACAAAAGTGGTACACTTCCGACTTTCTTCATGTAGTTTTACTTGCCAATATGAAGACTGGAGGTCGATTATAGTAAGAAATTTAGCATTGTGCAATTTCATAAGCTGTTCCTCTAAATTATCTGGACATGTTTGGACTGGTACAATAATCTTATTAATGTTATGTGTGCCAAAGACCAAGCACACGTTGCCATCTGGCTTACTCACAGCCAAGATAGGACTACAATTAGGGGAAAATGATGTTTGTACTATGTTCCATCCAAGCATTCTGTAATCTCTTTTCTTACTGCTTCCCTCTTTGTCCGTGATATAGAGTATGAGGTAGAACAAAAAGTTTCGTGAGAATACACTTCCATTTTGTATATGAAATCCTTAATAACAGCTGGTTGGTTTTCAAATACATGTACATAAGCAAGTATCAGTTCCCTAAGTTCCACTTGCTGTTCTTCAGAAAAGGACTTTGATTCACTCACTTTTGTGCTTATTGTGTCAATGTTTATTTCTTCTGCTGATGACTGTTCATTATTGTATGTGTTGACAAACATAACTATGGGATTTACCAATTGAACTTCAAAATCATGAGTGACTTCAGTTTTACATTTATTAGAACTTCCCCTGATTAGGTCTCTTACAAATAATTGGTTATTTACAGTGAAATGACATTGGTCTTTTCTACAAAAAATGAGTTGCGTGAGCAAACATGTTTCAATTAAGCTTTATTCCTATAAACTCCTGTAGCATATTAATAAACTGTCAGAACTGTATGCTTAAATCATTTTACCAATCAGATCACTAAATCATTTTAGCAATCAAATCACTGATAATTTATTTTACTAATAAACTACATCATGTCAGAAATTCCCATAATAAAATCATATGCGAGAAAATGTCATCACCGAATAATTGACCCTATCAGTCTGCTGGCCTGAAGGAAAATTACAGGTACCAAACTAAACATTTTACTTGCTCCCTCCATTTTACACATAGTATATAGAAAGATTAAGCCTCAGTTGTTCTTCTATCAAGTTACAGAACAACATTTTTCAGCCATAACTTTGTGACACCAAAAACATATCAAACTGAATACAGTTGTCTTCAAAATGATTGTGTGCTTAATAGACCAAACACAATGAAATGAAATGAAACAACCATCTCCTTTGATATTGAATAACCACTGGTACCTTACATAGATAACTCCTCTCCTTCCTCATAATTCTTTCACAATAAAATAACTTCTCCTTGTGCAAATTATATAATACCCTCCTCAGTATTATCTCAGAAACGTCAGAGCACATGAGAATTTATAATCTTCTACACTCAACTGCAACAAAAATCTTATAAAGAAATTATTCATTTTTTCCTCATAATTTATTCAAGACTGGTAAACAGTTCAAGAATTTATTCAAGACTGGTAAACAATTTATGTCTTGCCCCTATTATCAGTAACAGTGAACCATTTACTTATAAAGAGGGCATTTCTTTAAATTATATATGAGTTGTACAAAGATTAGTTATGAAATTTATACCTCAGAAATAACATATTTGCATTTTTTCTGTTGTGGACAAGTGAGTTATTGATTTATAGGTTACAACAGCTCCAAAATTTGTGATGTCAGAGAAAATTCAAATTTCAGGCTTGTTGTTGATTGCCATTAACTACAATATAAGTTACTTCGACTTCATCTTCAGGTGAGCGATTGAAGACTGAAGAAGGCTTCCCCCATCCCACGGTATGTTAGCACACTGTGTGTATTCTTTGCATGCATTAAGGTAATGATGGCTGACTGACCACGCCACCTTTGGGCAGTGTTGTTGGTGGTGGATTTGCAGAACTAGGGTTTGTCTCACTGTGCTGATCAATGTGCTGTGTCTTCTTTGTCCTTAGTAAATCATGGAAATGATGGGACTCCATGCATTATTCAACTGATAACTGCTGTAACAGTTTGTCACATTTTCTGTCATGCACATTTCCTTGGATTCTTTAATTATAGAGTCCCAAAATGGCATCATTTTGACAAAAATTACTGTTTTATCACACTCTGTTGAATGTCTGCTGCAGATACAATGTTAAGCAATAGCAGAGTTGGTTGTTTGCACAAGGGCAGTGCAGCATTGATGTTTAGTGCAGTCTGCATGGTCTGGCCTCTGTAAGCCATACCGCACTAGCAAGGAATTTTGTGGATTCTAGCCGTCTGCAATGACAGATTGTACTTCACTGATCCCCTGAAGTATGTAAATTTGATGCTGAGTGGAAAACCACTTTAGCTTGAAATTTCTGGAGGGTTTTGGCGATTGTGAATGAAATATTGCCAAGAAAGGAAGAAGGAAGAAAAGCAATGGATTTAGTTCTCCATTTGTGTGGCCATAGTGTCCGTAGTTGCTTTATAATTCTAAAGGGTATTTTTGTTCTGTTGTTTCAACTACAAATATGTGTAATTTTTTTCATCAGATGTATTTCACTTTATTGGTGCTCCTTCATATGATTTATGTAAACATTCTGCTGCCTTGTTGACCATTAGTGGGTAAACGCTCACATCATATTCATAACTTGACTGATTTTATGAATAGATTGGGAGCTGTTTGTCTAAGCAATTCAGACTGTTTAGTTAGTTTTGATGTAGTATCCCTCTGCAGAGTCCTTGGGCAATTTTTTTCCCTCATCAATTTCATCTTCAACCAAGAATGTTTTGAACAACCTGACGGGGTCATCATGGATAGCCCTCTTTCTCCACTGGTGGCAAACTTTTTTTTTTTTTTTTTTTTTTTTTTTTTTTTTTTTTTTTTTTTTTTTTTTTTTTTTTTTTTTTTTTTTGCTGGCTTTGAAGAGAGAGTGCTGGAATCAGCAACCCTTAAACCAACTGTATTTTATACACTGATCAGCCAAAACATTATGACCACTGACCTACTATCAATATAAACCCATCCAGACAATAGCAGTGTCATCTGTCAAGGAATCACTGCTGGTCAGACACACACATGGTAGTACTGTCTGTATGTAGAATGGGGAAGATGTGTGATCTATATGAGTTTGACCAATCAGAGTTTGACTGAGGGCAAATTATGACAGCTCAGAAGCTCAGCACAAACATTTCAGAAACTGCACAACTTGTCGGGTGTTCTAGGAGTGCAGTGGTGAGTGTCTTCAACACATGATGAAACCAGCGTGAAATCATGTCCAGATGTCGTGGGGTTGGGCAGCCAACCGTCAAACACATGCCAGACATCATAGGCTGGGCAGAGTAATAAAACAGGAAACATGTGAATAATGATGGAACTAACATCAGACTTTAATGCTGGCCGGAGTACAAGTGAATCAGAGCACACAGTGCACCAAAAACTCCTAACAAGTAACCTCTGCAGTCAACCATCCGTGCTTGTGCCAAAGTTAAGATCACAACCTTGGCAACTGTGACTGAAATGGGCACATGACCATTGGCATAGAATGTTGGCTTAGTGTTGGAGCATTACATGGTCTGATGAATCCTGATACCTTCATCATCATGCCAATGTGAGGGTGCAAATCTGTCATCTTCCAGGGGAACAGTTCCTTGACATCTATACTGTGGGACAGAGACAAGGTGGTAGTGGCTCCATTAAGCTCTTGGAAACATTCACGTGGGTGTATACGGGTCCAGTGGAGCTTGTGCAAGGTGACCATGATGGCTGAGGGGTACTATACACTGGTTGCAGTCCACCACATCATGGCCGCTTCATGACGATCATGTTTCCCGATGACAGTGGCATTTATCAACAATATAATGCACTATGCCACAAGGCCAGGAGTGTGATGGAGTGATTCAAGTAACACAGTGGTAAGACCCAATAGATCTGCTGGCCCCCAGCTCACCAGATCTGAACCTGATTGAACACATATTGGATATGACTGAATGAGGTATCAGAGCTCATCACTCCTCTCCTGACCTGCCAAGGCCTCATTGCTTCCATGCCATGATGAGCTGCTGCTGTTTTCCATGCCAAAGGTGGACTTACTGGCTATTAGGTAGGTGGTCACAACATTCTGGCTGATCAGTATAGGTGGCAGTCCTATAATTTGCTCTCATGGAGGAAATAAATTAACTGAGTTTGACATCTCAACTCCATAAGAGCATTCAGTTCACTATGGAAATAGGAAGATAGTTGTCTATCTTTCCTGATTCTTTCTGTTAGACAGAAGAATTATGGCTCTTTGTGGCATTCAGTTGATTGTGGACCCACTAATACGGACTTTTATTTGCAGTCATCAAGTTATCACCAATAGTTGCAAATCATGAGTGTGCTCAAAATACTTGGAAACAGTGTACATTGTCTCAGGCCTGATTTGTTTGCCTAAAGGACTCGCCAATCAGAAGGCAGTGTTCAGAGAATATGGATGTTCCAGACAGCAGATTAAAAGGGCACAGTATTTTAAAGGCGTAAACCAAGAAGTGTATAAAGAAGATAGCACTTGAGCTAAATTCCTAGGTTTTCTTCTGTTTGTTGGCAGTACTTCATTCAAGATAGCCAGAATCCTCCATAAATTTCAAGCTAAAGTGATTTTTCCATGCAGCTTTTAATATTCCACACTTCATGGATTCAGTGAAGTGTGATTTGTCATTGCAGAAGGCCAGAATCTACAAATTACCTGGCCATGCATGCTGTGGAAGAAAACTGCACTGAACATCATTTCTGCATTCACCCTATACAAACAATGAAATCTGTTATTGCTCATATCATATCTACACTGGACATTCCATGAAGTACATTAAAACATTAATTTTGGCCTGAGCAACATCATTTTCAGACTCTATTATTAAACAGTTAATGGAAATATACATGGCAGAAAATCTAATGAACAATTCATGGAAATACACTTGGTGGAAAATCTAATGAACCGCAATAGTGACTACCAGTTGGGTAGTGATTGGAACCCCAGTATTTCCATGATTTGTTCCAGATGTAGGACACAGAGTACACTGATGGCCATGATGGTGACAACCCTGAGGACTGCTGAGTTCAGAATTCACCACTGGGGCCAATGTCTGGAGGTAAAGGGGTCGTCTTCCACTGCTGTATTAATGCATGTGCAGAATACTCGTGTCATGCTAGTAAACTGCATGACAGAGAAATATTCTTCAGTTTTCAATGGTGCACCAGAAGGTGAATGTGAAGGTGAAATATAATGAAGACCAGCTGCAAGCCTGAAACTTCTGTGAATATTCAGTGTGGTTGGAAGATTTTAAAATTCACATTATGTCATGTCATATGGCACCTATGACACTGCTTAAATTAATTGAAATTGACAGTAAGAAGGCTGGACTGCTTGTACCAGTTATACACTAATGGGATCCTGGCATTGTGAGCTCCCACAGTGTTGCCGCTGTTGCTGCCCAAAGCATGGAACCTACTAAAAAAATAGAGAAAGAATTTATTTTCAGCTGTATTCACTTCCCATAGTTATAAAATTATGAGAAAGAAAGACTGGTCAGTACTTGGCTTCTGAGCAAAGTTCTGTGTTGACAACAGACACCCTCTCCTATCTTTCACAGACATTGGTCCAGCAAAGAGTGAAAAGTTTGAGAAATATATAAAGCAGAAGCATAGCATCTGTGTAAAATTGTAAGATTGATTTTATGTTATTTTGTTATGGACTACTCAAATAACTTGACACCATTTCCATTTCACAGCTGCAGACACAAATGGTGAAGACAATGAAACAATTGATAAAGGACAATATTGATCCTCCTGATAAATTATCACCACAGGAATTACTTAATAGTGCTCCAGGGCAGATTGCCCTTGTTGTTAGCAGGCTAATGTGGACCAGTAAAGTACATACTTGCCTGGAGGCACATCGTAAACTCCAAGAGCACTTGATAGCAATGCAGGTGTGTATTAATTAATGTCTGGGGTGTTTTTACTGTAATGTGTTTTGTGTATGAGAAATTCACTAAAGGTGCATAACAATGTTTCATTCTGACAGTGTATTAATTCTGTAAATATTAGCAGTTCCAGTCTACTGTAATATATTTGCCTATTTTTGAAGTCTCCTGACAAATGATTAGGATAGTAATTATTGTATTCAAAGGTTGTAATTTTTTTTATATCATTCTTTCTGGACATGCTCCAAACCTACAAGAATCATCTCATTTTTGGGCCTATGAAATGAAAACTGAATCTAATGTAATCTAATCTAAGTCAGTTATGTGGTGTTCATTCAATGTAGTTTTCTACTTTTTAATTGTAGCATTTACGTATTTAGCCAAAATCGCTAAAGGCAGTGACAAAACATTACATAACCTTTGAAAAAAAAAATCTACTCACCAAGCGACTGCACGGGAACACACCACAAAAGGATTTAACATTTACAAGCTTTTGGAGCCAGTGGCTTCTTCTTCTGGCAGAAGAGTTGAAGAGGAAGGATGTGGGGTGAAGGTAAAGGGCTGGTGAGGTTTAGGGAAAGCGGCGCAATTCAGAAAAGTGACCCAGAACCCCGGGTTGGGACAGATTTACCAGATGGTATGAGAAGGAAAGACTAATTGTTTGGGACAGCACTGGATGATATTTGAAGACCTGAGAGCTTAAAGGTGGAAGACAGGGTAATAGGCAAAACAGAGATTACTACTAAAACATTGTGCACGAGTTAATAAGAGCGAAAAGCAAGATGCATTGTATGTAACAGTGGTGGGAGGGGAATGGCACAAAATAGACAGGTCAGAAAATGAATGCTGTAGAAAACTAAAATGGAGAGAAGAAAGAAGTAGTTACTGTGAATAAATGCTGAGACAGAAGGAATTAATATAAATTAAGGCCAGGTGGGTGATGAGAACCAGGGACATGTTGTAGTGCTAGTTCCCACACACGGAGTTCTGAGAAACTGGTGTCTGGGGGAAGAATCCAGATGGTGGATATACTGAAACAGGCACCAAGATCATGACAGTCATATTGTACAGCACGCTCTGCAACAATATATTGTGTGTTGCTGTATGCACCCTCTGCCTGTGCCCATTCAACCTGACTGATAACTGGGTGGTAGTCATGCCAATGTAAAAGGATGAACAGTGTTTACACAGGGAGTATATGCAGACAAGGGAGAAAAATTCCTGGGTTTTTCGCAAATTTCCCAGTTAAAAATACAGTTTCTCCTGGGTGAAAACACTTTTTCTGTGTTAGGTGACAGTATTTTTTCCCTCGGATCTGTAAAATGTATCATTTCTTTGAATGGTTATGGTTGTATACACAGAATAGAGTTTTCCAGCATTATAGAAAATGAAACTAAGGGAGAAAAACATATTTTGGGGAGATCTTTGATGTGCAGCAACATTTACACTGCATACTTTCGTTACAAAAGTGTAAATTTGAATTCCTTCAAAAAGTGCATGTTACTTTCTGAAGCATTGAAATCGAGATTGCGTTGCACTTTTGTAAGCCAGTCATAGCTCATATGTGATCTGGCCAGCCAATAACAGTGGATGTTCAGAACATAGGACATGTGATGTAGTCAGCCAATACCAAAATCACCACTAACATACAAACAGGAAAAGTTAATGACTTAAATTACTTTTCATAGTGTTGCTACAAGAAAAGCAAAGCTTTCACATATAATATTGGTCTCTAAGGTTAGTACGCTGCAAGAGAAGCTAATCTTTCATGCAAGAGAAGCTAATCTTTCACATATAATGTTTATCTTTTTTGTGCGTATTAGACTTTAAGATATATCACACAAATGTGCCAGCAAAATTTTTAATAACAACATAAATGTCTGATCTTCTGGGCTCATCATCAACAAGTTGATTTTTAAATGAGAATCAAATGCTCTGTGATTTAAGAAATTCATCATACATTCTCACAAACAACTCAACATGCGTAAAAGGAAATGTACTTTGAAAGTAATGCTTTTCAAAACATCATTCACAATATTTTCGTGCAACCTGTTAGAAACAGGTTTGTTTCTGCAGTTGCCAGAGAATGCCAGACAGGTGCCATCACACTTGCACAGCTACAATCATGTAGAAGGCCCATATGTTCGTACATGTAAAACATTAAAAGATCTTACATTATATCATAAAAGAAACAAGACATCAGGGGATACTCAAAGATCATCAGAATTTTGTGAACCATACTAAAATGTGCACACTTGAAGTGCACATTTGTATGTCCAGATTCCAAGTGAAGTAGGCCTCAAACTGATATTAAGCTATTCAGTGTGGTTTTCGGGATCTAAATTTTCTTGCAGTACCAGTACTGTATTATCTCATATTTGTTTCTTTATTATGGTATAATGCCATACATCCTAGAAGATGAAATCATGCGCTTGAAATGCAGCAAACAGTTGAAACTAGCCAGTAGTGTGGAATTAAACACTTTGTTCCAAATACACTGACTGCCTCAGCAGCAAGATTAATAAAATTCAAAGTTCTTTAGCAAACCGACAAAAATAACTTCATTGTTCTGCAAGGTGATTAATGCTTGACTGTCAGAAAGGTGGGAATAAAATAAAATCTGAAACTAATAATATATATTAGCCTTCTGAAAATATGTGAATATATTTTCATTCACTTGATAGCTCTTGGCCACAGAAATCCATTTTGTTTTCATTTGACGTGAGAGCAGTAAACAAAGAGAAAACAGCAAAATCACTAAATGTGAACATGGGTCACTTGAAGACTACCCACTTCCCCCCTATAACTCAGGCTGCTCTGTGCATCAGCCCCAGATCTACGGTATTTCTGAACTGGGGCAATACTAGATATTGCCAAATTCTTATTCTTGAAGGAAAAACCTTGTATCACAAAGCTCTTTGCATCCAGCACATGTTGGCCTATCGATTATTCATATGATTTTGAAATGCATCCCTGTTGGTTTTTTAACATTTTTGCACACATTCTAAGTTGATATCTGAATGAATTATAAGTTGACTTGTGAATGCATGCATAGTGTGCATGATGACTCTGTCAGGGGAATCCTCGTCACATCTACAAATAAACTTTCCTGGAGACAAAATGGGCTATATGAGTGGAGCGGAGTAATGCTGAACGGATGAATGCCAATCACTGTCTGACTTTGTGTTTGATTGGGTTTGCAAATGATCTGTGTTAATAATAATTACTGGTGGAATCCATAGATTCAGTCTACCAGAGTGGAGATAAATGATTAACAGGAATAACAAAAGATTATGTATTATCTTCTCTGTGTATCCAAGAAAATGAAATTTTGACAAAAAATGTTTGGCCAGATTGCTGTACTAGTAAGGGCCAGTTGCACAGTTCCCAGTTAGCAGCCACTTGAGTTGTATTCTGGAGGTGGTGCAGAAAACACGTTGTGCGAACATGTAACAACACGTAACCAGAGAATAATCGCGGGATAACTAAACTGGTAATTCTGGCAGGTGTAGTGTAGTGAACTGGTGAAGAAGTTTTGACAATGGGAAGAATAGTTACAGAATTAGTGATGACAAGATTGTTAAAATGAGGAAGGAGGAGAAATGGAGACATCACCCAAATTATGGAAGAATATGACAATTCCAAATTTATAAAAAAATTTTGTACTACTACGTTTCAATCTCATGCTTGAGAAACTGGAGCGTTTGTATGAAATGTGACTCTTTTTCCTAATGTAAAGCTTTCTGCTTGTAGCAGGCCTACAAGGCATTTGCTATTGGTACTTCGAGAATTATATTCTGTCGCGTTATAAAAATGACCATTTGTGCCAAAAAAGTCTCATTTTTTGGTGTGTGTTACAATTTCTGCAATATTAGAATGGCCAGTTTCATTTTATCTACCAGACAGTGACAAAATAGACATAATCAGCTCTAGAAACCACTCCAATCTTGGGTCCTATTTGTACTAACAGCTTTTTCAGTATTACACAATGATTTTTCATGTAGCAAAATGTCTGACAAACTTTGATGAGGTAATAGATTCTTTCACACAAAGGAAAGCACACCATGTAAAGCTGTAGCGAAATTTGAGAGAAAAAAATGCTAGGGGCTAAGGATTGAAGAAATTTGTACAGTCTTGCTCGTCTCTTGTTCTTAATGGTTTTATGTATCCTTATTTAATTTTATGTCATGCAGAACAGCAAATTATTAGCTAATAGGCAATAAGGAGTGAAAGTTTTCTGAAGAGTTCTTGTTCTCCCAATTACAAATAATCCCATCCAGTATTAATTGCTGTGGGGCAAGATGTCAAACCAGCTGACATGGAACAGGAGAGGCACCACAGGACATTTTAATTTCCACTGTCCTGAATGTAGTTTGCTGGCATCCATTACAAAATATACATGTTTCAGTTCCACAGAGCAAAATACAGTGACATGCAATAGAACAATGCTATGTGAAGAGGCATGGCACTGCACTTTGGCACATATAATGTGTCTTAACATTTCCTTGAACACATACACTATGTGATCAAAAGTATCTAGACACTGGCTGAAAATGACTTACAAGTTTGTGGCACCCTCCATCGGTAATGCTGGAATTCAGTATGGTGGTGGCCCAACATTAGCCTTGATGACAGCTTCCACTCTCACAGGTATATGTTCAATCAGGTGCTGGAAGGTTTCTTGAGGAATGGCAGCACATTCTTCATGGAACAATGCACTGACAAAAGGTATCGATGTCGGTCGGTGAGGCCTGGCATGAAGTCAGCATTCCAAAACATCCCAAAGATGCTCTGTAGGGTTCAGGTCAGAACTCTGTGTAGACCAGTCCATTACAGAGATGTTACTGTCATGTAACCAGTCTGCCACAGGCCATGCATTATGAACATGTGCTCGATCCTGTTGAAAGATGCAATCGCCTTCCTTGAATGCTCTCTAACAGTGGGAAGCAAGAAGGTGCTTAAAACATCAGTGTAGGCCTGTGCTGTGATACTGTCATGCAAAACAACAAGGGGTGCAAGCCCCCTCCATGAGAAACATGACCACACCATAACACCACTACTTCCAAATTTTACTGTTGGCACCATACATGCTGGCAGATGACGTTCACCAGGCATTCGCCATAGCCACACCCTGCCATCAGATCACCACATTGTGTACTGATTTGTCACTCCACACATTATTTTTCCACTGTTCAATTGTCCAATGTTTTCACTCCTTATGCCAGGCAAGGCTCTGTTTAGCATTTACTGGCATGATTTGTGACTTATGAGCAGCATGTGGACATAAGTATGTAACTGGCCTTTGGTGAGGATGAGATCAGCATCACAGAAAGTGGCTTGGGATTTAGAATAGGACCATTTGAAATTTAATTAGGAGATGGTATTTAGAGATTGCAGGAATTTTAACAGATCAGCATGACTCTGAGTCCATACAGCAAAGATGTCATCAATGTATCTAAACCAAACCAGGGGCTGAAGGCTTACAGATCCCAGGAAAGCCCCCTCCAAGTGACCAATGAAAGGTTGGCATAGGAAGGAGCCGTCCTGGTTCCCATCAAACCTACTAACAAAGCACAGTACTTACTTGCACGTAATGGACAATACCTTTAGATTCCAACCAAAGATGCTCAATAACTTCATGTCCCGCAGTGAACTCTTCTTTCTCAGCAACTTCCTAGTATGTTTGTTGTACCAAGGTGGATCCTTTCCCTCCCCTATATTTTTGCTAGGCACATATTTCTCTAGCTCATGGTGGGCAAAACCTTTAAATTCTGACCAAACATGCTCAATAGCTTTGTGTCCCACAGTGAAGGCTTGGAGCTGACTATGAAGATATTTATTAATGACACTTTTATTTGCTTTTCCAAACAAGAAAACTCTATGCTGTGTATTTGGTTTTTCTGCAACTTCCACTGACATGGAAACCACAATGACATTATGGTTGCTAATACCTTCTTCTAGATTAACTTCCTCAAAAAGATCAGGTCTGTTTGTCGTCAAGATATCTAAGATGTTCCCATCTCGAGTTGGTTTTCTAACCAATTACTCAAGGTTGTATGTTGAGAGCGCTTCTAGAATAACTTCACATGAGTCTTTGCTTCTGCCCCCTGTGATAAACGTGTAATTTTCCCAGTCAATGGCCACCAGATTAAAATCTTGACATATAACTAACGGATAATTTGGATATTTATTTCCCATGTGCTCAAGACTTTCCCTGAAACATTCTGCGATGTTTGACGCAGGTGCTGGTTGTCTATAAAAACATCCTTATACAATGGTCACTTCTTGTCTGATTGACAGCTTTATCCAGACCCAGTATCAACCTCAACTGCATTTAAACAGCTTCTAATGTTTTTCGGATGACAAGAGACAGTGTGGTATTGGGTTGCAAGGCACACACATCACTCAATTCAGTTACCTTGCACATTGTGTGTAGCCGATCCTCTTCTCTGGGTAGTCTGCTACTTCGATCTCCCAAAAGCTTCTTCTCCGAAGACTATGGCTGGTTAAAGGGATTTATTAAAATACTTCTCTATCCTTGAAATAATTTTGGTACTTGAAAAATACTTTTCAGTTCAATCACTATATATTTTCAACTTTCACAGACAATAACTTCTGCAAGCTAACTTATTCTTTAAACATTAGACTCATTTGCACATACTCAAATAGCATACATGTATCTTGCTTCGTTCACAGTCAAGACCTGAAGTAATTCAAAAGTCTGTAGTTACAAGCAAGACCAATACATGAATGAACCTAGAAATCTATATTCAATTGTTCATTAGTCTTTTTACAATCAACAGAGACACTAAAGAGCACAGAATACTACATAAAGTTTCCATGTTCTTCTTGACCTGTGCACGGAGACTCTGTGGACTGTACAGCAGGCACTTGTCTGTGGTAACTGGTGTGTGTGTGGTAAGCAATGCGCAGTAGGGCGTCTTCATTTCTCCCACTAACCTCTAAAACATCAGGTGTTTGAAACAGTGGAAGGCCTAGTGGTTCTAGAATTTACTCCGAAATTCTTGAAGCACTAGAAGCTTTTAACTGCAATGAACACAAAACCTCCAATAGCATCAGTCCTATCCTTCCTAAACATTGTCCAAATTCAAGTTCAAAATATCACTGCTGTTTATGTCTGGTTTCAACCAGCTTTCAGTACCTGATACAATATTGGCATTACTACTGTTTATTTTGGAGAGTAACTCAGAGATCTTGTTACAGACGCTTCGAGATTTAGCATATTTAAATCCTTTGGAATGACCTGTTTAGGTGAACTAACAATTTTTACAGTTGGCAAACCCACATCAGTGTCATGAACTGGTAATTTCTCAGGTCAATGGTTTGTTTCCCATGGGGAGGAACCTAATCTAAAAAACCCTGATATGCATGCCATAACAACTGGGCTACCCATGCAGCTGCTTCCTGTGGGTAGTGCACTCCTGATCTATCGAGGGGCGTCTTACAACCTTCCTCCCCGTAGTGTAGGTCGAGGAATCTACAACCATTTTCCTCACAGGGTTGACGTAGCCTCTGGTTTAGATTCTCCACTCGACTCCAAACCATCGGACCCTGGTCTACCCTGGGTATAATACCAAAGAAGGAATTATATCAAAATGTTAGAAGTAGTCACAATCAAGCTATAGTAGCCCATTACAAACAGTATTGTAAGGTGCTTAAATATGTTATTAGGAAGGCAAAGAGTATGTGGTGCGCAAATAGAATAGTTAAATCACAGGATAAAATTAAAACCATATGGTCAGTTGTGCAGGAAGTGTCTGGTCAACAGCGCAAGGTTCATGATATAAAGTCAGTTCATAGCAAAAATATTTCTGTTACTGATGAATCAGATATATGTACAGTATTTAACAGTTATTTTCTGAGAATTGCTGGTGAATTAAATAAAAATTTAGTTTCTACAGGGAATCATAAAACTTTCTTGGTAAATGCATTTCTGAGATTGATGTCTGAAATACTCCTCTGTGATACAGACTAGGGGGAGATTGAGTCAATAATTAAATCACTGAAGACCAAGGACTCTCATGGATATGATGGAGTGCCTAGCAGAATAAAAGTACTGTGCTACACATGTTAGCCCTGTATTTAACCATATTTGTAATTTTTCCTTTAGAAATGGTCAGTTTCCGGAATGATTAAAGTACTCAGTAGTAAAGCCACTTTATAAAAAGGGAGAAAGTGATAATGTAGACAATTTTAGACCTATTTCTGTGTCATCACTGTTTGCCAAAGTTATTGAAAAAGCTGTATATGTAAGGATAATTGATCATTTTGTTTCACATGATTTGCTATCAAATGTACAGTTCAGCTTTAGAGGTCATTTAACAACTGAAAATGCTATATTCTCTTTTCTCTGTGAGGTACTTGATGGCTTAAACAAAAGGTTTCAAATGCTAGGCATATATTTTGATTTACCTAAGGCATTTGTTTGTGTTGACCACAAAATACTGCTCCAGATGTTTGACCATTACGGAATACGGGGAGTAGCTCACAATTAGTTCATCCTTACTTTAGCAACAGACAGCAAAATGTCATTATTCACAGTGTTGAGAATGGCTGTGATGTGTGGTCTGAGTGGGGTATAGTCAAGTGGGGGGGGGGGGGGGGGGTGCCCTAGGGATCATCATTGGGGCCACTCCTGTTCCTTATTTATATAAATGATATGCCCTCTAGTATTACGGGTAACTCTAAAATATTTCTGTTTGCTGATGACACTAGCTTGGTAGTGAAGGATGTTGTGTGCAACATTGGTCCCTTTTCAAATAGAGCAATTCATGACTTGTAGAAAATAAACTAACACTAAATCACAGTATGACTCAGTTTTTACAGTTTCTAACACCCAATTCAACAAAACCTAACATTTTAATTTCACAGAATGGGCATATGATTAGTGAAACAGAACAGTTCAAATTTATAGGTGTTCAATTAGACAGTAAACTGTCATGGAAAGCTCATGTTCAGGATCTTGTTCAAAGTCTTAATGCTGCCATTTTTACTATTCGAACGGTATCACAAGTGAGTGATCGTCGCCACAAAAATTAGTCTACTTTGCTTATTTTCATTTGCTTATGTCATATGATATTATATTTTGGGGTAACTCTTCCCAATCTAAAAGGATATTTTTGTCTCAGAAACAGGCGGTTGGGGCAATAAGTGGTGTAAGTTCATGAATTCCTTGTCGACTCCTGTTCACGAGTGTGGGTATTTTGACATTGGCCTCTCAATATATGTATTCCTTACTGTCATTTCTTGTTAACAATATTAGCTTATTCCCAAGAATAAGCAGCTTTCACTTAGTTAAAACCTGGCAAAAATCAAACCTGCATTTGAATTGGACTTCCTTAACTCTTCTGCAGGAGGGTGTGCAGTACACTGCTGCATCTATTTTCAATAAGCTACTGCTCGAATGCAAAAATCTTAGCAGTAATCCATGCGCTTTCAAATTGAAACTGAAGAGCTAACTCATGGGTCATTCCTATTCTGTCGAGGAGTTCCTTGAAAAATTAAGCTGATTCTTGTAGTATTGTTACTTGAACTTACGGATTGAGATTGTTTGGGTTCATAAATATTTTGTTTTTATCTGTTCTTTTATGTTGTAATTTCATGTACTGACATGTTCCATGACCTTGGACTTTTTGCTCCTCAAATTGGTCCTATGGAACTTGTAAATAAAAATAAATATATAACAAGGCACATGTCTCTATGAACTGCCTGAATGACACTGAATTACTCTGATGGCTAGCAGTAACCCAAGTTCTGCTCTGACAGAACACATATGGGAGCAGCTCAGATGTCAACTTCATGCTAGTACCCAGGGTACCAAGGAGAAGTTATAACAGTTGTGGGCCACATTGCCTCAGGACGGGATCCAATAGTTTTATGTCATCCTTCTCAACCAAATCAGTACTTTTCCAGCCCAGAGGGGTTCAACATCATGGGTTCATACAGACAAGTTCTTTGTAAATTTGACTCAATATTTAATCTCTGCAATAACGATACATAAACTCTCCACCAGTGAAATTTCAATTCTTTTCCTCCTGCCCATATGGGTGCTTCACTTTTTTTGTCAGGCAGTTTATTTTTCGTTCTTAGTACACTCTTCGATGAACAAAAAGGGAAAATAAATGCTTTGCTGGACACAGATCTCACAATAACCATGTTTTTTGGATGAACCTGTGTTCTTATGGTTTGTGGATGCAACACCTCAACTATAAAATGTTCTTGTATGTTGTCATTCCAAATTCATGTTTTAGATTCATATATAATTTTCTACTCTTTTTGTTCTAGGGTCAAATGGATATATTGACAGTTGCTGTGACTGAAAATCTTACGAGTCTCAAAATGCTGAATCTTCATTGTCTAATCATTCAGACATTACAGCAAAGAGATATAATTCAGCAGCTCCTGGATATAGGTGTTACATCAGATTCAGACTTCCTATGGATAGCACAAATAAGGTTGGTGTGCCATTGTTCACCAGTTTGATTTACAATTGTAATAATTGTTTGTATAACAGAGTTCAACTGAACATTTTGATGTAAGTAAATTTGCATACAAGGAACAAATAGTAAAAGTATGAGAGGTAGTTACACTTAATGGTCATAGGACATCATGGATGTGTAATGTTACACTAAACATGTAATATATAACATGTGAACTCAAATTTCAAAACCACTAGACATTCACTTCAGAATAAAGTCTTTAAATTACTAGAAGAGAGTGATCCATTCTCCCTTATTAAATACATTAAGTCCCTGTTGTTTCATCTAACACACATAACCTGGATCTATTTTCACCTTTCTTGAAAGTCATACATAATTAATACATTATTTTAAAGCTAATATTCATTCTTTACCCATTCAAAAAGGCTACTGTAATTCTCTTGTCAGTGGTAGTGTTACTACATGCTGGACCTGATGCTTGCTTCCTGGACCCCACATGTAACTGTAAGCTGTGCCTATTCCAACAACACTGAGGTAAGCTAACATAAATAATAGCCAGTCTGACCTCACAATATTGTTGTCAAACGCTGCCTAAACTGAGGATGCCTCCATGCCAGCCGTTAACCCACTGTGTGCCATCCATTCTCATCTTCAGCTAGTTACTGCCTCTGCTAGCTGTTGTATGGACTGCGCCTAGTCCTGATGGTCACAGAGCCTAAAATGGTGCCTTCCAGCTGGCGACTAGTGCAAGCTGACATCAACCAACTCTGGGGTGCCTCCAAAGCATCCACCTGACTCCAATATTTAAACAATTAAGTATTATGAGTTTTAACCAATGCCAATACAGGAAATCGTGGGAACAACTGAAATAGTGCATCACTTCACTACAATTTGCATTTATTGTAATACTTGATAACAGATCAATGAAATGTCGCATGTCACACTTGACAGATAGTAGCACTAAAACAATAATAAACACCTGGTTCAGTTTTCTGGACTTTAGTTAAAGTTAAACAGGGGAACATCCTTGAAGTTCTCCCATAAATACAAATATGTGTGTATGCACGCAAAAGAACTGGTTATGAAACAGTCACTTACAACATCAAGACAGGCACACTCCATATAAAAAGATAATAATTATCAAGTTTACACATTGACTAGAACGTTAAAATGAATAACAGGAAAGTACATCATCCAAATCACCTTACGGTGACAGTTAACCTCCAATAAGTTCCTTTCTTTATGATATGATATTAACTACAGCTCAAGAGTAATAAAAAATTTAATATATATATATATATATATAATGGAAGGAAACATTCCACGTGGGAAAAATTGTATATAAAAACAAAGATGAGGTGACTTACCGAACAAAAGCGCTGGCAGGTTGATAGACACACAAACAAACACAAACATACACACAAAATTCAAGCTTTCGCAACAAACTGTTGCCTCATCAGGAAAGAGGGAAGGAGAGGGGAAGACGAAAGGAAGTGGGTTTTAAGGGAGAGGGTAAGGAGTCATTCCAATCCCGGGAGCGGAAAGACTTACCTTAGGGGGAAAAAAGGACAGGTATACACTCGCACACACGCACATATCCATCCACACATACAGACACAAGCAGACATATTTAAAGGCAAAGAGTTTGGGCAGAGATGTCAGTCGAGGCAGAAGTGTAAAGGCGAAGAAGTTGTTGAAAGACAGGTGAGGTATGAGTGGCGGCAACTTGAAATTAGCGGAGATTGAGGCCTGGCGGATGACGAGAAGAGAGGATATACTGAAGGGCAAGTTCCCATCTCCGGAGTTCGGATAGGTTGGTGTTGGTGGGAAGTATCCAGATAACCCGGACGGTGTAACACTGTGCCAAGATGTGCTGGCTGTGCACCAAGGCATGTTTAGCCACTCACCTTCCCTACCCTCTGGCTCCTATCCTTGTAACCGCCCCCGATGCAAAACCTGTCCCATGCACCCTCCCACCACCACCTACTCCAGTCCTGTAACCCGGAAGGTGTACACGATCAGAGGCAGAGCCACGTGTGAAAGCACCCACGTGATTTACCAACTGACCTGCCTACACTGTGATGCATTCTATGTGGGAATGACCAGCAACAAACTGTCCATTCGCATGAATGGACACAGGCAGACAGTGTTTGTTGGTAATGAGGATCACCCTGTGGCTAAACATGCCTTGGTGCACAGCCAGCACATCTTGGCACAGTGTTACACCGTCCGGGTTATCTGGATACTTCCCACCAACACCAACCTATCCGAACTCCGGAGATGGGAACTTGCCCTTCAGTATATCCTCTCTTCTCGTCATCCGCCAGGCCTCAATCTCCGCTAATTTCAAGTTGCCGCCACTCATACCTCACCTGTCTTTCAACAACTTCTTTGCCTTTACACTTCTGCCTCGACTGACATCTCTGCCCAAACTCTTTGCCTTTAAATATGTCTGCTTGTGTCTGTATGTGTGGATGGATATGTGCGTGTGTGCGAGTGTATACCTGTCCTTTTTTCCCCCTAAGGTAAGTCTTTCCGCTCCCGGGATTGGAATGACTCCTTACCCTCTCCCTTAAAACCCACTTCCTTTCGTCTTCCCCTCTCCTTCCCTCTTTCCTGATGAGGCAACAGTTTGTTGCGAAAGCTTGAATTTTGTGTGTATGTTTGTGTTTGTTTGTGTGTCTATCAACCTGCCAGCGCTTTTGTTCGGTAAGTCACCTCATCTTTGTTTTTTTTTATATATATATATATATATATATATATATATATATATATATATATATATATATATATATATATATATATATATATATATATATATAAAAAAATAGAGGGAAACATTCCACGTGGGAAAAATATATCTAAAAAGAAAGATGATGAAACTTACCAAACAAAAGCGCTGGCAGGTCGATAGACACACAAGCAAACACAAACATACACACAAAATTCTAGCTTTCGCAACCAATGGTTGCCTCGTCAGGAAAGAGGGAAGGAGAAGGAAAGACAAAAGGATATGGGTTTTAAGGGAGAGGGTAAGGAGTCATTCCAATCCCGGGAGCGGAAAGACTTACCTTAGGGGGAAAAAAGGACAGGTATACACTCGCACACACACACATATCCATCCACACATACACAGACACAAGCAGACATTTGTAAAGGCCTTTACAAATGTCTGCTTGTGTCTGTGTATGTGTGGATGGATATGTGTGTGTGTGCGAGTGTATACCTGTCCTTTTTTCCCCCTAAGGTAAGTCTTTCCGCTCCCGGGATTGGAATGACTCCTTACCCTCTCCCTTAAAACCCATATCCTTTTGTCTTTCCTTCTCCTTCCCTCTTTCCTGACGAGGCAACCATTGGTTGCGAAAGCTAGAATTTTGTGTGTATGTTTGTGTTTGCTTGTGTGTCTATCGACCTGCCAGCGCTTTTGTTTGTTATGAGAGAGAGAGAGAGAGAGAGAGAGAGAGGGAGAGAGAGAGAGAGAGAGAGAGAGAGAGAGAGAGAGAGAGAGAGAGGGAAACATTCCACGTGGGAAAAATATATCTAAAAACAAAGATGATGTGACTTACCAAATGAAAGTGCTGGCAGGTCGATAGACACACAAACAAACACAAACATACACACAAAATTCAAGCTTTCGCAACCAACGGTTCCTTCATCAGGAAAGAGGGAACGTGAGGGAAAGATGAAAGGATGTGGGTGTTAAGGGAGAGGGTAAGGAGTCATTCCAATCCCGGGAGCGGAAAGACTTACCTTAGGGGGAAAAAAGGACAGGTATACACTCGCACACACACACACATATCCATCCGCACATACACAGACACAAGCTTGTGTCTGTGTATGTGCGGATGGATATGTGTGTGTGTGCGAGCGTATACCTGTCCTTTTCTCCCCCTATGGTAAGTCTTTCCACTCCCGGGATTGGAATGACTCCTTACCCTATGTGCTAGCTGTGCACCAAGGCATGTTTAGCCACAGGGTGATCCTCATTACCAACAAACACTGTCTGCCTGTGTCCATTCATACAGACAGTTTGTTGCTGGTCATTCCCACATAGAAAGCTTCACAGTGTAGGCAGGTCAGTTGGTAAATCACGTGGGTGCTTTCACACGTGGCTCTGCCTTTGATCGTGTACACCTTCTGTGTTACAGGACTGGAGTAGGTGGTGGTGTGATGGTGTATGGGACAGGTTTTACACCAGGAGAGGTTACAAGGGTAGGAGCCAGAGGGTAGGGAAGGTGGTTTGGGGATTTCATAGGGATGAACCAAGAGGTTACAAAGGTTAGGTGTACAGCAGAAAGACACTCTTGGTGGAGCGGGGAGGATTTCATGAAGGATGGATCTCATTTCAGGGCAGGATTTGAGGAAGTCGTATCCCTGCTGGAGAGCCACATTCAGAGTCTGATCCAGTCCCGGAAAGTATCCTGTCACAAGTGTCTCATCGAACCCCTGCACTCGCCAATAATATTGGACTCTAAATGCTGACGAACCCTTGGTGAAAGTTTACGCTTAATGATCAAGTCTCTTAATTCACCTGAGGTAGCTTGTACACGCAAGGCCTCAGAAAGAATTACACTAAGAAGCCCCTTACATAACGGATACAACAGACATTACACAAGCACTTGGGGAAACTGCAGGGCAATAGTATGTATTTCAAGGCTAACAGTAAGCCACAAAACTGTTTGAACTTGACTTAAGTCATCAATCATTAACTCTGAAATCCCTTGCAATAAATTCATAATAGGATTGGGCAATTTTGCAAATACCTCCGATCCCTGACCCTTAAACACGTGACTACTAAAACCCTGATTATTGTTACCCAGGAAAGCCAAACTCTTGTCATCTTCATCATGAACATCTTCCAATCCTAATACACTGGCCTTAACCTGCAGTTCCTTTACTCTTTGGGTAACTTGGCTAACCGATCCCTGCTGTTCTTCATTCATAGTCAATAATTGTAAGTCCTGTAAATGAGAGTGCCAATAGTACAACTGGGCCTGCAACCGTCCCCTCTGTCTTGAGGTAACATGAGTTCCATGAAGAAAATTAATATTCTGATTTAATTCGTAGACAGCACTGCTAATGACATGTAGGGCATTTGCTGACCTGCTCAATCAGTTCACTGGAAATGACTACTGGATTGTTCAGTGCACCACGCAACCTAATGAAAAGTCCGCCACCATACCCTGCATATGCTGCTGACAAATGAGCAATTCGTAGACTAACTTATCCTTCTTTAAGAAGGTCAGACCAGGACAATCACGTTGCCCCATCACAACACATGTCAAATTTACAAGTGACATATGAAATTGAAACTCTGTACAGTAAATGCAAGACAGTGAAGCAAATCTAAACCTCCCCCCTTAACTAGGAATGGAAGCAACCACGCTCTGCTACCATTGGGACACACACACCTCCTTCCAATGTTTAAACAATTAAATATTATAAGTTTAGATTAACCAATGCAGAGATAGGAAATCATGGGAACCACTGAAATAGCACATCACTTCACTGCAATTTGTATTTATTGTAAAACTTGATAACAGACCAAGAGAATGTCACATTACACTTGACAGATAATAGCACTAGAACAATAATAAACACCTGATTCAGTTTTCTGCACTTTAGTTAAAGTTCAACAGGGGAACACACTTTAAGTTCTCCCACAAATGTAAATATGTGTGTAGGCACATTAAAGTACTGGTTATGAAACAGTCGCATATAACATCGAGGCAGGCACACTCCATGTAAAGAGAAAATAATTAGCAAGCTTACACATTGACTAGAACAGTAAAATGAATAACAGGAAAGTGCACCATCCACAACACCTTACGGCAACAGTTAACCTCCAATAAGTTCCTTTCTTTATGATATGACATTAAGTTCAGTTCAATAGTAATAAAAAAATTTAGATTCCACCCATATATCTATAAATATATATATCTAAAAACAAAGATGATGTGACTTACCAAACGAAAGTGCTTGCGGGTCGATAGACACACAAACAAACACAAACATACACACAAAATTCAAGCTTTCACAACAAGCGGTTGCTTCATCAGGAAAGAGGGAAGGAGAGGGAAAGACGAAAGGATGTGGGTTTTAAGGGAGAGGGTAAGGAGTCATTCCAATCCCGGGAGCGGAAAGACTTACCTTATGGGGAAAAAGGACAGGTATACACTCGCACACACACACACACATATCCATCAGCACATACACAGACACAAGCACACATTTGTAAAGGCAAAGAGTTTGGACATCTCTGCCCAAACTCTTTGTCTTAAAAATGTCTGCTTGTGTCTGTGTATCTGCGGATGGATATGTGTGTGTGTGCGAATGTATACCTGTCCTTTTTTTTCCCCCCTAAGGTAAGTCTTTCCACTCCCGGGATTGGAATGACTCCTTACCCTCTCCCTTAAAACCCACATCCTTTCGTCTTTCCCTCTCCTTCGCTCTTTCCTGATGAAGCAACCACTTGTTGCGAAAGCTTGAATTTTGTGTGTATGTCTGTGTTTGTTTGTGTGTCTATCGACCTGCCAGCACTTTCGTTTGGTAAGTCACATCATCTTTGTTTTTAGATATATTTTTCCCACGTGGAATGTTTCCCTCCTTTTATATTCATATCTATAAATATATATATCTAAAAACAAAGATGATGTGACTTACCAAATGAAAGTGTTGGCAGGTCGACAGACACACAAACAGACACAAACATACACACAAAATTCAAGCTTTCGCAACAAACTGTTGCCTCATCAGGGAAGAGGGAAGGAGAGGGAAAGACGAAAGGATGTGGGTTTTAAGGGAGAGGGTAAGGAGTCATTCCAATCCCGGGAGCGGAAAGACTTACCTTAGGGGGAAAAAAGGACGGGTATACACTCGCACACACACACATATCCATCCACACATATACAGACACAAGCAGATATATTTAAAGACAACTGGGAAAGGTCTTTAAATATGTCTGCAACAGTTTGTTGCGAAAGCTTGAATTTTGTGTGTATGTTTGTGTCTGTTTGTGTGTCTGTCGACCTGCCAACACTTTCATTTGGTAAGTTACATCATCTTTGTTTTTAGATATATTTTTCCTACGTGGAATGTTTCCCTCTATTATAACCAATCCATAAATATATATACGCACATAAGCACAGTTAAAAACTGGTGGAAAAAACAATAAATTGGAAACTGACAAATCTATACTGAAAGGAGCCACGCTCCATCTAAACCCCCCAAAAATGGCAACTTAATGGCTAGAATAACAAATTAAGAGTAACATGCTTATAGATTGACTAGAATAAAGGAAAAAATAACACGTACATGACTTCTGATGGCCAACTAACTGTGTTGGGCTATTGATTAGTGATTAATTTAAAATAGCCACAACATACGCTAACCAGGTTAGCAGCGTATTTAAAGACAAGTGTCAAACAAGAACCTTGGTCAGAAGATAATCAAAACTAGCAGGATTCCCTTACACAGCAGATGTGCCAACACATCTATTCATACCCCAGAATCAACTAGTGCAACATAAATCATTGACACATTTCAGATTCTACTTAGCCATTTAACACATGTCGTGAGAAGGAAAAGGAAGAATCCAGCTAATTAATTGAAAGTCACTACTTGGATCCAGTATTAGACGATGTGCTAGAAATCAACAGACAAAGGTGAGAGTCAAGTTTACACTCGCAAACAGCACACCCAGAACATGAGCATAAGGTGATCATTAAATAAACTGCTCCTTGTTCAGTCATTTACACACCAATGAAAGAAATAATCTTCGCCAAATTACTGTACATGCTGGAAGGCCCAGTTGCTTGCAAATAACACAAAATAATGCTCAAAATGTCTTACTTTAAGTCCGATGACATCTGTAGGATAAGAGTTTCAATGGACAACCAGGCCTCAACCCCTTTGATCCATCTGCAACCAAGACAGTAAAATTGGTTGCTATCATGGCCTTAATGATGCAACATACCTGACACTTTCATGCCAAACATCAACAAAACAGCATGGCCTCCTGTACACTCCTAGACGTCCACAATTAGAGTTCCTACTGCAGACTGACATGGTCTCACAAACACAGCATTCAGCCTGCCTCAGCAATGCCACAGCATCCCCTGGCTAGGGTTAGGGAACAACAGAGCACGAAGGGCGAATTTCAAAAGGAACACACTCCAGACAAGGAGGAAAAGCAAAGAACCAACCGTGACATTTCATCACAGTTCAGCCTCGATGCCAGCCTTTACCCCAATTTTTGCCATCCTTTCTCATCTTCAGCTAGTTACTGCCTATGCTAGCTGTTGTATGGACTGTGCCTAGTCCTGATTCTGACAGAGCCTGAACTGGTGCCTTCCACCTTTTCCAACTTTCATGGAATACGGTTGCATTTATGAGCAAAATACTTCAGTACAAAATTAAGGTCTTATGTAGTGTTTTCATGGGATTAACAAATCAGCTTCAAAACTGTGTTTAGAAATATGTTCTGGCTGTATAATATTGGGAATTCCATTTCTGATTTCAGGTGTCAGTGTTATTGTTTTAGAAAGATCGAGAGATGATACGTAATAAAGGTTTAATTAACATTTATTGATTAAATGTTTATTGTTAGTATCTTATGTAACATTATGTACATAAGATAGGCTGGTTATCTTCTTGCACCTCACTATTGAAACTTCTTGAGCATTGGGATCTTGGTCTGTTGTAATGCCGCTACTATCAGGTGCAAGTGTTTCAGTGTCTTCTTCTTGCATTGCAGTAGCGGTGCAGGGTAAATCAGATCTGGAGGTCAGAGTTTAAGGTGAAATTTGTGAGGGTTAACAAGGGTATAAACGGGAGCGAGTGCAGAGGGAATACAAGAGAAACTTATATTGGAAATTGTGCTTTAGATGCATGCAGTGGAACTTACTGTGGCATAGTGCCCCTTGTACTCAGTCCACATCTGTAAAGTGATTCAGTGTAGACGATATGGGTATTATGCCAGGGAATGTGATGAGTGCACATTGTTAGCAGTCAGGCAGAGGCACTGAGTTGTATCAAGAGTTGTTATGATAGTCATAAGATGAAGTGTGACTGTGTTTATCCTACTGTGTTTATGCTAGTGTGTTAGATAAAAGGCTTTACAGTGAGTGAATCATAGGCATGGGTTGTTACCACTTAGAAGCAGTTCAGTCTTTATTAGATTAAGTAGCTTAGATGAGAGCAGATAATACAGGTTGTGAAGATTGTTAGTTGCTTTGAAGGAGGACAGAGCCTTGTCCAGTTTAATGGTACTCATTTTAGATGTTGCTACAATTATCCTAGTTGATACTTTTTCAGGAAAACCAGGAGAGGATGTCGTAACAGGAGACGATGTCATAGCCTTTGTGGATAACCTGTTGACACCCTCAAAGCTGGGTTTTTGGACAGACAGACATTTGTTGCAGATGGCCAAATTATGTTTAACAGGGGACACAAAAACTTGTGTAATGCACCATGAGCACCTGAAAAAGGCTCAGACATTGATATGATAAAGAGAGGTTCTGCACAACAATATAGAAGGCAGAATAGCTGTAGGTACTATTGCAAGTTTTTAAATGCAGTCAGAGAAATTCCATTAAATGTTTCATGGATGGAACAAAACATGCTCAATGTCAATACCTATGCGTTAATATGCAGTGACAATTCACTTCTGCAGGAAGCAGATCAGAAGGTACTGGAGGCATTTTTATGGTGGTTGCTACCTGATGTGTCAAGAAAAGCATGCATGGATTTTCCAGGGAACTTAGCTGGAGCTGCAGACACAGATGGCTATAGAAGAAATAGATGGGTTAACTCAACTCTGTGATAGAAATATGTTTTTGGCTGGCAAAAAGTGTTATCGTTGTGGTTGTTAGTACCACATATGTTGAAGTTGTTATCAACCACAGAATAGAAAATATAGTCAAGTTGGACATTGAGACTGTGACTATAGACAAAGTAAAGACAAGAAGAACAAGTAAAATGGGATTAACAAGCCATTAAATGGCAATGGGAGGCCCAGGTCTGCCAGGCAGTGCTCCCAGTAAATTTTAACACTACAGAAATGTATGCAGAGGTGAATTTTGCTTGATTGGCATAGTGGGCAGTAGCAAACACAATTTTTTATTGAGCACAGATGTGCACATGTCTGTGGCAATTTTGAAAAGTTACGGTTAAACCATGCATGGTATATATTATGTGGAGTAGGGGATAATGAATTGCTTTCACTGAATTCAGTAACATTAAATTACAGATGGGAGCAAAATATTTCTGGCAGTGTATGGACGTTTTTCTCCTTGTATTTGATAGTCCGTGCACAATCCTAGTGTTAGATTTCCTAATAATCATCATGCTAAAATTTACCTAGGAAAACTTGTAGTAGAACTTGGTGGAACATTGTTCCATCTGGGGAAAGCATTGTCAGTGACATACTGCTGCAAGTCGGGATGAAAGCTGACCAATTAAGCTGCATGCAAGAGCATTAAGGACCTGGCCCCTTGATGAAGCACCACATGGTACAGAGAAATTGCTATGGATGAGTGTAAGATCAGAGCTACCTTTAAACGTGTTGTGGGTGATTGAAGATGGAAGGAAGGAACTTTAGGGTTTAACATCCCATTGACATCAGGACCATTAGAGATGGGTGTGAGATTGAGACACTGGGAGAAAATGATGAGTTAGATAAGGCATCGTGTTTTGTGTGCAAGAGTATTGTACACATACAGGAGATAGATGGTGAGCATGTATTGCCCATTCCTCTTCGCTGTATTTAAGTAATGTTTATGTAATGAATGTATTAACAGAAGTCAGCAAACACTAATGATGTTTACATAGCTCTAGATACTTGACTAGTATATGATGGTACATCAGAAAAAAAAGAAGAAGAAGAAGGGGAAAAAAAGCAGAGGTGGAGAGTGGGGGTAAGGAAGGAGAGTGGAGAGAGAATGGGTTGTGGGATACTGCCTTGATTGTTAATCTTCCTTTACAGTAAAATTATGTAAATAGACAGTCCTTCAGTGGTGGAGGGAGGAGGTCATTACAAAAATATTAATGAAGTTAATTATTTAATGGGACTAATGTATAAACATTCTTAGGTTCTGAACATATTGTTTTAATCATGAATTATGCTTGTTAGCAGAAACATTGTAAGATGCCTGGGGGATAAAACAACAAAAATGACTGGTATTTCTCATTTAATGACTGAGTTATGAAAGGTTGCCAGAAAAAGAAAGAAAAACCATTTAAGTATGCATATTAGCAGTAAGCCTAGAACTTAGCAGAATATGTATAGTGCAAGTTGCTTTTGTCAGTCCATTAAGAGGTCGCACACATTGGGAAACCACTAATTTTAGACTGTGATGAATAATTGAACCTAACGGTTTGATTAGAGCAATAGAATCTCTCTCTTCCATGGTTCATGGTCTGTAGTAATGTATGTTACTGTGTGTACCCTAGTCTTGGTGAAGTTATAGGTCAGGATGGCCACTTGCTCTGGTAACTGATTGGAGAATCTAGTAAGCCTCACATATGTTTTACACTTAAGTTAAGAACTAGTGTTTGTATTCTTCTACATGTTAAATGCAAACATGTGAAGAAGCTATAAAAGCGTATCAGTAAGGCAACCCAGAGATTCATTTCCTTATCATTGACATATCTACCTCCTTAGCCTAATGTCCAAGTCATTCTGTAATGTCTCCAACTACAGAGACCTGAAAAACCTGAGCTTGATGCTGCCACCTTTTCACTCCTGTCTGCAACTGCTCAGGTACCAAGAAACGGAGAATGTAAAATTGCACACCATCTGTGATCTGAGTATGAACTTCTAAATAAGTATGTTGTGACCCACATCAGATTATGCCACTTGGAATACTGCACAAGGTAATGCAAACTTAGAACCAGGGCTATATATTTAACGACTGCATGCCTAAACCCAATGTACCTGGTTACCTCATGGCGGGTGTCCTCTTGTTACTCTCACTGCCAGCTAAAAGTGCAATTCCGTTATGTTTATCATTTTATAGATTCCAAAAAATGACAAGATCCAAGTATGTTCTGATTATCAAATACTTTAAATTTTGGGCTGCAGTGTTCACAAATAATACATCATATCAACAGTGTACTCATTTATTGACACTTCGCCATTGCAGGCAAAATAAACCAAAGTCTACTATCAACAGGTTCATCACTCAGTTCAAATGTATGGAGCATGAACACATGAAATCCACTGTTTAAACAGGCTGTTACAAGTTTAGATGAGTGACGCTGATCAAACAATTGGAATTAATGATTTCTAGTGCCAAAACAGATTATTTTCATGAGCAATACATGACCAATCACAATGTGGTTGTAGATTCGGCAGTATGAAATTCAAACAGAAAGTATCTATGGTCTCAATATTTGATCAACAAATCAATTATATATCTACCTCTCCCCCCCCCCTGCCCCTGCCATCCCAACACAGCTGAGTGCTGTTCTCAAGACATGACAGACTATTTTGGAATTCTCATTCTCAAATAAATTGTCAATACTGATATGAAATACACAACTTCGGTGACAAGAATTTTAATTATTTTGACAAATTTACTGTAAATTGCTTCCTGTAGCTACAGCTCATGCATCACAGAAGCTAAGCCATGACTCATCTATAATTTCACATTGCACTTGCCAGAGGGATAACTTGTCGATATCAGCATGCAGGATAGGCAGTGACAGTACAATATGCTTACAAAATGCAACCTTAATTTGATTAAAATATATACAAATCTGTACAGGAAAGGGAAATGATGTAAACTACAACCAAGTTGACCTTGAATCCTAATATACTGAGAGTTACTAATATTAAATGCTTTTTTGAAAAGGGATGAAGATTGTTTTGAAATAGGATTGACATAGATATGAGTTAGCTACACGCATGGCTCTCTCAGTTATAGGGGTGGCATGTGTATTGGAAAGGGAAAAAAAGGAGGATGTATAATTTGATCACAACTACTTTTGCAAAGTACAATTTGGTCACAAGTACTGTTGCAGTTCCTGTAATTCAGATTATTCAGTGAGCAATGCATTATCATGAATGCATATATGTGTGTATTCATTATGTTTATTAACTTTTACTAATATGCTATTTTTCCTTTGGAGTCTCTTGTGTAGTAAAAACAGTAACACATGACACGTGACGTGTTGGATGTATTGTAATTACAAAACATCAAACTGAAGAGGGATCACTATGGAAGACATCCACAAGCTTTCCTTAACAACTACAATAAATAAATGAACTTTAAGAAACTACCATGCAGTGACATTTATTTTAACCTTCTGTGCTTAATCCAACATTAGGTTCGTGTGTTTGTGTTGCACAATTAGGTGCATGAATGTTAATGAAATGGACTTTTTTTCGTGACCGCTGGACTAGTTCCAAGCATGTTACACAAATGTCTTTTTATAAACACTCTCCACACATCCGTCTCTTACATTTCAAGCAGTATTTCTTTGTAGGACACTAGAAGTGGATTAGTTGCACACATATATTTAAAATGTCAAATATATCACCTTGGGTCATTTCCTTGTGGTCCTAGAAACATCTCTTTATTTTTGTTTATTTTTTTTACACAAGTAAGCTACCAGATCAATTCCAATTTTTTGCCATTAAAGAGACATTTGGAGAAAAGAGAGCCACTTGTATGAATATCAAGAGCTTAGATGGAAACCCAGTTCTAAGCAAAGAAGGAAAGCAGAAAGGTGGAAGGAGTATATAGAGGTTCTATACAAGGGTGATGTACTTGAGGACAATATTATGGAAAGGGAAGAGGATGTAGATGAAGATGAAATGGAAGATACGATACTGCGTGAAGAGTTTGACAGAGCACTGAAAGACTTGAGTCGAAACAAGGCCTCGGGAGTAGACAACATTCCATTAGAACTACTGACGGCCTTGGGAGAGCCAGTCCTGACAAAACTCTACCGTCTGGTGAGCAAGATGTATGGTACAGGCGAAATACCCTCAGACTTCAAGAAGAATATAATAATTCCAATCCCAAAGAAAGCAGGTGTTGACAGATGTGAAAATTACCAAACTATCAGTTTAATAAGTCACAGCTACAAAATACTAACACAAATTCTTTACAGACAAATGGAAAAATTGGTAGAAGCTGACCTCGGAGAAGATCAGTTTCGATTCCATAGAAATATTGGAACACGTGAGGCAATACTGACCGTACGTATTACCTTAGAAGAAAGATTAAGGAAAGGCAAACCTACGTTTCTAGCATTTGTAGACTTAGAGAAATCTTCTGACAATGTTGACTGGAATACTCTCTTTCAAATTCTGAAGGTGGCAGGGTAAAATTCAGGGGGCGAAAGGCTATTTACAATTCGTACAGAAACCAGATGGCAGTTATAATAGTCAAGGGGCATGAAAGGGAAGCAGTAGTTGGGAAGGGAGTGAGACAGGGTTATAGCCTATCCCTGATATTCAGTCTGTATATTGAGTAAGCAGTAAAGGAAGCAAAAGAAAAATTCGGAGTAGGTATTAAAATCCATGGAGAAGAAATAAAAACTTTGAGGTTCGCCAATGACACCGTAATTCTGTCAGGGACAGTAAAGGACATGGAAGAGAAGTTGAACGGAATGGACAGTGTCTTGAAAGGAGGATATAAGATGAACATCAACAAAAGCAAAACGAGAATAATGGAATGTAGTCGAATTAAGTCGGGTGATGCTGAGGGAATTAGATTAGGAAATGAGACACTTAAAGTAGTAAAGGAGTTTTGCTATTTGGGAAGCAAAATAACTGATGATGGTTGAAGTAGAGAGGATATAAAATATAGACTGGCAATGGCAAGGAAAGCATTTCTGAAGAAGAGAAATTTGTTAACATCGAGTATAGATTTAAGTGTCAGGAAGTCGTTTCTGAATGTATTTGTATTGAGTGTAGCCATGTATGGAAATGAAACATGAACGATAAATAGTTTGGACAAGAAGAGAATAGAAGCTTTCGAAATGTGGTGCTACAGAAGAATGCTGAAGATTAGATGGGTAGATCACAGAACTAATGAGGAGGTATTGAACAGAATTGAGGAGAAGAGGAGTTTGTGGCACAACTTGACAAGAAGAAGGGACCGGTTGGTAGGACATGTTCTGAGGCATCAAGGAATCACAAATTTAGCATTGCAGGGCAAAAATTGTAGAGGGAGGCCAATAGATGAATACACTAAGGAGATTCAGAAGGATGTAGGATGCAGTAAGTGCTGGGAGATGATGAAACTTGCACAGAATAGGGTAGCATGGAGAGCTGCATCAAACCAGTCTCAAGACTGAAGACCACAACAACAACAACATCTTATTTTAGATCAATTCCATAGTAAAATGTAGATGAACAAGATGCAGCCATATTACTAACTTCAGAGGAGCTGGATCTACTTTCCACATCAATCACCCCTTCTACCAATTCAGTGTTATGTTCAGTTTGCGGCGGGGTGGTTATATAATGAAGAAGAAGTGCGGTTGCGGAGTTCTCACACGAAATGTGCATATACAAATGTTGGTTAAAAAAATGTTATTGCAAATTTTGGCTCTCACGTAAGTCTCAGGGGATGATTTCCACACTTGGTGCATTAGTACACTTCCACACCCACGCATTTGTTACAGTTTTTTAATTAATTATTCACCCAGACATAAGTACAGGTTCTACTAGGGAACAAAAAATAGGAGATTATTATAGCAAAAATCTCTTTTTCATGACACAGTTCAATCACTATTTATTGGCGTTGTCCTTTTCTTTCACACAATGAAATTAGCACTGGTGAGACAGTTTACAGGTTTACTTTAATAATAATTTGACTCAGAGCTCCCAATAGCAGTAATGTAGGCTGCTATAATCTAAAGTTATTCAATCAATTCGAACAGAACCACAAGTCCCACTGTCATCTTTGTTCTAACAGTTTTGGCGCGAAATCACAGATCACCACATGTTCACTTACGACGATGTGCACCTCGTAAATCATACTCACACAAATAATCATAGCAGTTCTAGTTCACCAAATATATGCTTGCACACTTTCACTATTAAACAATACTCATTGTCTCAATAAATCGGTGCAAAAAATTCTTACTCAAATGGCCACATGGGCCACCCTCACAGGGGGCTTGCTCGCCACCCACCCTCCGAAATTACTGACCAATGACAATTTTTTTTTTTTTTTTCATCTATCATTCCTTTCCCAGATGGGGGAAGGCAGGCATATGGAGAGCCTATTGCTCTTTGGTGCCTTAGCTTAGCTTATGTTGTTCTGTTGGGACAACATTTATTTGTTGGGCTCGGGAAATTTTCTCTTTAGGTTCCTGTTAATTCCTTTGTTTTCTGCTGAGAGGAAGTGACGACCCTGGCATTTACCCAAGTGCTAAGGGAAACCTCTTGAAAACCTTAGCAATGGTCCTTGTGTTTGCTGTTGTTGTCTTCTGCCTTTGTTCTTCTACTTACTATATGTGTTAATCTTCTATGAGGTGGCTGATTAGGTTCGCTCTGTTGTTGTTGTCATTGCTCTCATCATTGTAAGCAATGCATTCTTTTATTGTTTTAGGTGTTAAAGCATATTTGTGTTCTGGAAAGTTAAATTTTGTTGGTGTATAGTTGAGTAGTTTAGTCGTTAGTGTTCTGTTGGTTTCTCTGGTTTTTTTTTTTTTTTTTTTTTTTGCCGTAAGTTGGATCCATCTGTCTTTTATTGGGGGGACCTTCGTGCTTTGATAGACTGTGTTATTGTCTGTTCTCCTATCTAGTCTTTCTGCAATGCGAAGGATTTTCCTTTCTAGAGCTTGTAGTTTCTGTGTGTTATTTTTGTTTGTCATCCAAACTGGGGCGGCGTACTCGAGGACTGGACGTATAAACGCTTTATAAGTGTGGATTAGACTGTCATTGTTGGCACCATTTACTCTGCCCCTTATAAGTTTGATGAGATTACATCTGTTGTTTGCTTTATGGGTAATTTTACGAGTGTGCGGAATCCATGACATCATGTAATCAAGGGCCGTTCCTAGGTATGTAGCTGTGTCTTGTGGTTTGATGGTCTCTCCCCCTAGGCTTATTTTGAGTTTTTGTTGTTGTTGTTCTCTCTGTCTTGAGAATTGTTTGTGGTTGAACAGTACCAGCTGTGTTTTTTGGGTGTTTGGTTTTATTCGCCATTTTTTGAGCCATGTTTCTAATTGCGTGATGCAGTTGTTGTTCTTCCAATTGATCTCCTCTATTGTTTGTGCTTGGCACCTGTATCATCAGTGTAGAGGGCCAGCTCTTCATTCCAACTTGTTGGGTGCGGTATATCTGAAGTATATAGACTGTATAGGAGAGGTGACAGAATTGCTATTATCACCACAAAAAACCTGACCCAAAAAATTCAGACATTGAAAGGCATGGTTCTGAATATCAACATGCATTAACTTGTGACAAGTACTGCTGGGGGACAACTGTCACCCACGCACTTAATTGAGGGTTAAGAAGTGAATATGAATGATTGACCAGTCTCTTAATCCATGTCTTCATGTGAGGATCTTGATCCATATTGTGTGTTCTTTGGTAATGAAGAGTAATATTTTTATTTTTTATTTTTTCATGTTCCACTGTCTGTTCATTAGCCCAAAAATTGAAGAGAAAGAGAACAACACTGATGCTAAAGTTCTGCAGTTGAGCTCCTAATTTGTGTTGGTGTTTTCTAAAAGTTCACTAAAGGAGTCCAGACCTGGTGGCAATTCCCACTGCACTTCCTCTGTTTATATGTTTGTTAGACTTGCAGTGATTACTTCTTAGTCAGATGTTAATATGGTGGTAGTTTTTTCCATTACATGTACTGTTATCTGTGTGCTTAACTTACACACATCCTATTTATAAATAGATTGCTAATTACTTCATTTTTCATAGTAAAATTATTATGAACTTCACTAACTATGTAATTCATGTGTACATAGCACTATCGGAACTTATGCTGTAATATTATGTCAAGTCATTGTCAAAACTAAAATGTTGATGATTATTTCTGTTAAATATAGGTACTACTGGCAAAACGATGTTACAATTAACTGCTTGGCTGCCGTTATAAAATATTGTTATGAGTATCTGGGAAATTCCTCTCGTCTTGTGGTTACTCCTTTGACAGAGAGAAGTTACAGAGCATTACTTATTGGTTATACACAACACTTATTTGGTGCAACAATAGGAGCAACGGGTACTGGAAAGACTGAAATAATAAGAAACCTAGCAAAAGAAATAGCAGTACATCACATAGTATTTAACTGTACTGGATCTTTGGATGCTGCATCAGTGACAAAAGTAAGTATTCTGAAAGTCCCATGGCCATTTTTACTTTTATATTCTATTAATATTTAACCATCTGATTGGTGGACTGATAGCAGGATCACATAAACATTACAGTTGTTGTTAACAATAACTGCAAGCATTACCAAATGTGATAATGGTTAAATTTCTTGTTTTAAATTATGTGTACATTTTTAACGAAAGGAGATCTTGAAATAAAAATAGTCTTAACAAATGAGTTTCACTATAAATTTAGGGTGAGTTTGGTTTCTTGCTTCTATCACTCATGGTCACAAAACTTTATAGCCAAAATTTTAACAGTATTCAAAAATCACTCTATAGCATTCATTATAAGCTTGCACTTGCAAATGAGAAATTTCATTTAGAGCCACAGAAGTGCAGCCTGTTATTAATGCAATGCAGTTGTACAACTTTTAGTACATTTGAAGTCATCATAATATAAACTTTTGTTGAAGATTTAATCATTATAAAACATTCTTGTGACTTTTGCTGCACCTCTCGTATACGTTGACTGTGCTACATGAAGTCACTTGCCAGACACCCTTCATCAACATAAACCATATTACTGTCCAGTGGTGACAGTATCGAAACTCATACTAGCTGTGTGGCAGTTTAGAGGGAACCGCCTTGGCCCAACATAAGAATCCAAAGTACACGTGCAGGATACAAAATAAAAAAAATTGTAAGTAACTCTTTTTTTTGTGTAGTGCCAGTTGCAGATAGCTTTATCCTGGAGCACTTATAAGAAAATTGGCATGAATAAAAGTTTTTTAGGTAAGAATGGAAGCTGTAGGCAATTAACAATCCTATTCTTAAGTTGAAATCCCTAATAAACATTATGTTTCTTTCTTTTTTTCTTTTTATTTGTTCCTGTAGCTCATAAAATACAAATACATTTTTTGATTATCACAAAGTGAATAAGGAAATGAGTAGTCTTGGATAGAATATCCCATGTGATTGTACCTTTTCATATTGATTGAAACTGTTAGACCTAAGTATTTTTATAAGGTGACTGACTCCAATTGTTACTGATTGATAATGTAGTGATAGGATACTACATCATTTTCTTTTTGTGAAGTGCACACTTTTACATTTCTGAAAATTTAAAGCAAGTTGCCAGTCCTTGCAGCACTTTTAAATCTTTTCAAGATCTACCTGAAAATTTGTGCAGCTCTTTATCAGACAATGCTTTGTTATAATCACATCATCTGCAGAATGTCTGAGATTACTACTATTAATATACAACATGAACAGCAGGGATCACTAGATATTTTCCTGGGTGTCACCCGACATTACTTCTGCACCTGATAATAACTCTTCATCAAAGATAACATGCTGCATCCTTCCAAGAAATCTTCAACCTAGTCATAAATTTAACTTGATACTTCATATGATCATACTTTCATTAATACATGGAGGTGTGGTACTAATTGTGAGTCAAATATATTTTGGAAGTCGAGAATACAGTATCTACCACACTGCCTCGATTCACGAGTTTCAGAATATCTTGTGATAAAAGTATGAGCTGGGTTTTACATAATCAGTGTACTTAGAACACATTTGGCATGGAGGAAATCATTCTTTACAAAATGTCTGATTACACTTAGCTCAGAATATGTTCTAAGATTCTGCAACAAATGGATGCCAAAGATATTGGACGGTAGTTCTGTGAGTCAGTTCTGTATCCTTCCTGTAGGCAGTTGTGATCTTTACTTTCCTTGAACTATTAGGCTGACTTTTTGTTCAAGAAATCTATGGTGTACTATTATTAATAGAGTGGTTAACTCAGTGCAGTTTGATATGGAATGTGATGTGCATTTCACAAGGCCCAAGTGCTGAATTCAGTTTTAGTCATTTCAACAGTTTGTTAACACTACTAACACTAATATTTATATCACTTATCTTTGCAGTGATGAGAGGTTTCGATTTAGCTACTACTTCTGGATAAGTCTTTGTAAAGGAAAATCTGAAATTGGAATTCAGCGTATTTACTTTTGCTTTATTACTCTCAACTTCAGTTCCTGTCTCATCCATGAGTGTCTGGACGCTGCCTGCCTGCCTGCCTGTCTGTCTGTCTGTCTGTCTGTTAGTACCACTAACAGCATTTACATCTGACAAGAATTTCTTTTGACCAATTGCAAACTAAGAGGCATTTTTCAAGACCTAAAAGCTGGACCCCCTGACTTGGTAAAGGTTTATTGATATTTATGTGATCTGGACTCATACTAGAAATGAACTCATCCTCTTGATGCAACAACTTTCCCATCTCAAATTCGCAAGTCCTTTTGTCTAGCAAAAGTTACCTATCATGATGTTGGTCTCTACCTCATTGAAGTTTATGTTAGTTCAACAGTTACTATAAAACCAACCAATAAACAAAAATAACTACACTCTGATAGCTGGCAGCACTTCTATGATAAACATTCCCTTCCTTACAGCCTAGGTAGCCACAGAAAAAGTATCCATCCCATCAGTGAATTCATCAACACCTACACCAAAAAACTCTTGCACAGAAATTTATTTGCTGTGTGTTGTTTTTTAAAAGACCAAATGTTCACCATTGACTGTACATTCATTAGAATGTCCATTATTGCAATTTCGATCTTTAGGTCATTTTCAAGCAGTTAACAGGTGCAGAAATTACAGCATTAGTCAGGATTTAAAGAATGAAAGTGATGTGAGCCTCCGTAGCTTGTGACAGACTTTGTCACATACACTACCATTATGTGACAGATAGGATAACAATGCATGAAACTAAACACATGCTTACTGGATGTTCAGCAAGCATGATTTTAATTTCCTGTATGTTTATCTTATCTGTTACATAGAGATGGTGTATGTGACAAGGCTGTGTTTTCAGCACCTGTTAACTACTTGAAAATGACCAAAAGGGCAAAATTGCAGTAGTGGCCTTGTAATTAATGTACAGTGAATGGCAAACATGAAGTCTTTTAAAAAACTGCCCCCTACTTTCCTGTTCTGCAATCCATTATATCCCTGATCTTCTTCTTTACATTACTCTGTCATGTGCAGTATCGATAATGATTATACACTGATCAGCCAGAACATTATGACCACTGATCTACAGTCGATATATACTCATCTAGGCAATAGCAGTGCCATGTGGTGAGGGATGACTGCTAGTCAGACACATGCACAGTGCATGTAGTATCAATGAAAGTGTTGTCCATGTATAAAATGGGGAAGGTGCACGATCTATCTGAGTTTGGCTGAGGGCAGATTGTAATGGCCTGAAGGCTTGGCGCGAGCTCTTCAGAAACTGTGTGATGTGTTGGGTCTTTAAGGAGTGCTGTGGTGAGTGTCATCAACATGTGGCAAACCCAAGGTGAAGCCACATCCAGTTGTCACAGGGTTGGATGGCCACCCCTCAATATAGATATCGGACATTGTAGGCTAGGCAGATTGGTAAAACAGGACAGGTGGCGAGCTGTGACAGAACTAACATCAGACTTTAATGCTATACAGAGTACATGTGTGTCTGAACACACAGTGCACTGAACTCTCCTAACGGTGGGACTCCGCAGCTGATAACCTATTCATGTGCCGATGTTAACACCACCACATCGGCAACTACAACTGAAATTAGCATGTGGCCATCAGTGCTGGACATTGGTGCAGTGGCAGAGGCATTGCATGGTTTGATTAATCTCAATACCTTCTTAATCAAGTTGATGGGAGTGCGTGAATCTGTCATCTTCCAGGGGAACAGCTCCTTGACACCTGTACTGCGGGACAGAGACAATTTGGTGGCAGCACCATTATACTCTGGGGAACATTCATGTGGATGTGGGTCCAGAGGAGCTTGTGCAAGGAACCATGATGGCCAAGGATTATTGTACACTGGTTGCAGACCTTGTGCATCCCTTCATGATGACCATGTTTCTTGGTGGCAGTGACATTTTTCAGCAAGATAATGGGCCATTTCAGAAGACAAGGAGTGTGATGGAGGGGTTTGAGGAACACAGTGGCGAGTTGCAGTTGATGTGCTGGCCCCCTAACTTGTCAGTTCTGAACCCAACTGAACACAGATGGGGTATCAAAGAATGTGGCTTCAGAGCTCATTGACCCCTCACAGGAGTTTATGGAAATCAGGTGACTTGTTTGTGCAGATGTGGTGCCAACTCCCTCCAGCGACTTACCAAGGCCTCATTACTTCCATGCCGTAACACGTAGCTATTGTTATCTGTGCCAGAGGTGGTCATACCTGTTATTAGGTGCATGGTCATAATGTTCTGGCTGATCAATGAATACATAGGGTATCTGTAATTCATCAGTCTTGTTTTAAGCAATGGAAAATCCACAATGTAAAAATAATGGTCTTATGAAAAGGATAGATTGCTACTCACCATATCAGGATATCCTGAGATTCAGACAGGCACAATGAATTGGCTGCTTTACTTTTTAGCTTTCAGCAAAAGGCCTCCTTATGAAGTAGAAAACACACACACATTCATTCACACAAGCAAAACTCACTCACACATGAACACTATGGCTGGACTGAGTCATTACTGCACCTGATGGGAGCAGCAATCAGGTGGTGCAGATGAGGTGGCATGAGGAGGGGGGAGGGGGGGTATAGCAGGGTGGGGTGTGGGAAGGTGTAGTATTGCTAGTGGGAATGGGAGTGTGCAGGGACATGGTAGGGCAGCTATGTACAGTCAGATAGCTTTCTTTTGGGAGGGGTGGGGGCGTGGAAAAGAAGAGAAGTAGAGAAGGGGAAAAGCGTTAGTGGGTAAATTGGTGAAATAGCAAGCTGTGTTGTGCTAGAGGGAGACCAGAGAAGAAGACAGGTAAGTGGAGGGCAGGGTTTAGCAAAGGTTGTGGCTTGGAGGGGGGGGGGGGGGGAGGTAAAAAAGCATCACACTTGCACGATTCAGCTGGTGTCAGTAGGAAGGATCCAGAAGGAGCACACTGATTACAGCGTAGTTTGAAGACAAGATGACTGCTCTTGTGGGATAGAAAATGCCTATGACTGGACTGGAGTATGTGGTGGTGAGAGGATGTATGGGACAGTTCTTAGATCCAGGTGTATTGCAAGGATATGACTCATATATTCATATATACAGTGGAATACCACTGTAGGAGTCATGGGAAGGATATTCCTCATTTCAGGGCATGATGACAGGTAGTCAAAACCCTGTTGGAAAGTGTGATTCTGTTGTCCCAGTACTGAGTCATGAGGGAAGTGCTCCTGTATAACCAGACAGTGGGTATGTGGGAGGTGATAGATGACTGGAGAGGCAAGGCATGTGAGATCTGTTTATGTACAAATTTGGGAGGATAGTTTTGGTCTGTGAAGGGCTCAGTACATACAGAGAGGGACTGCTTCTAACTGCAGATGTGATGATCATGGGTGGCTACTCTGTATCAAAGGAACTTCTTGATGTGGAATGGGTGGCAGCTATTGACGTGGAGGTATTGTCCTGGAGTGGAGAGTATCCTGCCCACTATCCCTCCCATCCCTCCCACATGGTACTCCACTGCCCACCAAACCTACAAAATGTCCTTGTACATCCTTACAGTCCAGTCACAGGCCTCTCCTATCCCATCAGAGGTGGGAGCATCTGTGAAAGTAGTTATGTGTTGTACAAACTAAGCTGCAGCCACTGTACTGCTTTCCACATGGGCATGACAACTAACAGCTGTCTGTCCACATGACTGGCCGCTGACAAACTGTGCCCAAAATGCAGCTGGATGAACTTGCTGCTGAACATGCTACCCAACAGATTCAGTGACTACTTTGCAGCTTGGTCATTTGGATCCTTCTTACCAATGATAGCTTTTATGAACTGCATAGATGGGAGTTCTCACAGTGGCCAGAGAGTGGTCGTGTATGTGTTTGTTGTACTTGTGTGAATGTGGGTTTTCTATTTCAGAAAAAGACCTTTCAGTCAAAAGATAAAATTTATGGCAGCCTTTTTGTTGATCATTTCTGTGATTCAGTCTTTTATTATTTGTATTTATTTAGTTTAGATTTATTTATCAATTGCCCCATGTCATCTTGCAAATCTGATGCTAGTGTTGTTTTAATCTTTCTCAAATTTCCTCTATTGCCTTAATCTCACTCAACAAATCAGCTTTCACTTTCACAGTTTTCATTAATTTGTATGACAGTTCATCTATTAGTTTCACAGCTATTTGTACTTATAGTATTATACGAGGGTTGGAACTTCAATAGTGGCAACTATTTATTCACAACCGATACAAAAGAGTTACATGTTTGCACCTGTAATTGTCCTTCAAAGTAATCACTAGCGTTGTGTAGAACCCATTGCCAGCAATGTTGAAGGCATAGTATACTGTTAGCAGAGCCTGTTCTGTTGATGGTGCGAATGGAGCGGTCTACTGCCTAAAGAATCTCTGGAACAGTTCTGAAGTGAATGCCACGAAGTGATTCCTTTACCTTTGGAATCAAATCAAAGTCACAAGGACTTAAGTCTGGGTAGTATTGTGGATGGTACAGTACTTTCCAGTCCCATCGACCAAAAAGAGTAGCCACAGCTTGCGCGGTATGTGCCCACGCATTGTCGTGCAAAATGATGGGTGGGTTGCGCAGAAAGTATCGCCGCTTCTTTTGCAAAGCTGGTTGCAGATGATGCTCCAAAAATGCACAGTAATAATGTGCATTGATGGTCTGACATGGAGGAATGTAATGTGTTAGGATAACACCATCACAGTTATAGATGAGAATCACCATAACTTTCACCATGCAGGGGCTCTGATGCCCTTTTGACTTTCGCGGCGACCCATAATGATGCCATTCGTTGGATTGGTGTTTCAATTTTGGTTTGTATGATGTGGCCCATGTCTCATCCAGTGTTACGATATGGTGTAAGAAAGCCTCTCCTTTGTGCTCATAGCACTCCAAGTGCGTCTTAGCAGCGTCATAACGCATCCATTTCTACATTTCCATCAAGCCATGTGGAACCCTTTGTAATGCAATTTTTTGCATGTCCAGGCCTTCCTTCAGAATGTGAAGGACAGTCGTATGCGCTAATCCGGTTTCGTGGGTGAGCTCACAAATCGTATGGCGTTGATCACTGTCCACTAATTTGGCAACAGCATGCACTTCTTCTTCAGAGATGCTAGGATGACCTGCCTGATTCATGTCTGCCACAGTGTGCCGACCTTAGTTGAAGGCTTTTACCCAACATGCCACTGTTCTGTATGACAATGCTGATTCCCCACATGCCTCTTGAAGTCCTTGATGACACTGTCATCCTGTATCGCCTTTGGCACATTCAATCTTGATCCAACTCTGTTCTTCCTGTTTCAAAAACATAGTGACACAATTACGTTAGACCGCTTGCTCACAAGTGACTGTAATTCCCTCAATTGTGAACACGCTGGTGATGTGGAACGGGTGAGTTCATTTGCTCAGAGATTAGGTAGGTATGTCAACAACGTGTGGTATCAGCGACAATAGTACATTCAATTGCATAGTGCCTCCACATTTGTGATGCCACTATTTAAGTTCAAACTAATGTATAAATGTTCCTCTCCCCATCCTCCCCAATAATTTGTGTAAATAATTTTCTTCACCTTAAATTTTTGTTGGTAATAATATCCTAAATGCTTTACCCAAATTTAATACAGACCAAAGAGAGTTGTGCAGAAGGGTTTGAGTGATGCTACCAAGCACAGGATCTACATAGTAAGGCTGTACTCTGCTCCTTGACAATAAGCCTACCCTAAGCATGTATGGACAAATGGATATGAGCGGTATCTGTTACATGGGAAGCTATGTGTTTCTAGAATGTTCTAGAAGCTTCATGGCATATGTAAACACTCCATAAAACAATAAATGTTTGATGTGGCATAGCGATAGGGAAATCCCAGTTGGAGATCTGTTGGCTGAGGTACTGAGGCATTGAATTATGTCATGAAGTTTAATTAACTTTCAATTTAATTAACATTGCTTTATTCCTATAGTAAGCCATGAAATGTAGAAAAATGACTTAGTATGTTGCTCGGCACCAAAGCATCCAAGTTATTGAACACCTAAAGTGAGCTGATATTCGAGTTCTGTCCCACTCAGGTTAGTGGCAGTTAGAAACTGAGCATCATACCAGTAACTGTGGTAGTTATTTTTAAGCCTGTTTGCTCCAAGCACCATTGAGGAGACACAACATGTTATCTTGGATGGAGAGTCATCAACAGATGTAGGTGTAAATTCACATGTGGTACAGAGAAGTGTGTTGGCACCTATGTTGTTCATGTTGTGTATTTATGACCTGGCTGACAATATCAATAGTAATCCCAGATGTTTTGCAGTTGATGCAGCTAACTATAACAAAGTGGTGTCTGAGAAAAGCTGTCTAAATATTCAGTCCTTTTTTGATAATGCAGGGTGCGTCAAAAAAATGTATACACACTTTGAAGCATCATAGAAAATTTATTTCCCATTCTACAAAGTTAAATTTCTGGAAATGGAAAGCTTAAAGTCCAATTGGAAAAATAAATGTGCTTTGCAAATGTGATTAATGTTCAAACTGGTGGCCTTCAGCATCAACACATTTCTGAGTACGAGTCACCACTGATTCTGTACATTGTACCAAAGTGTCCAATGAGATTTCTGTGCACACCACCTGAATCTCATTCCAAAGTGTGTCCAGGTTACGTGGTTTACGTTTGTACACCTCATCTCTTTTACTGTGCCCCATAAGAAGAAATCCAGTGGCGTGAGGTCTGGAGAGCATGCAGGAAACTCCATTGGTCCCCTGTGTCCTATCCACTGGTCAGGCACATTGTGATCCAGGTATGCTCGTACGTCACTATGATAGTGTGGCGGGGTGCCATCTTGTTGGAAATAAAACTCATCATTACCATATAATGCATGAATGGCAAGGCATATGGAGTCAGCAAGCACTGTTAGGTACGTTTCTCCAGTAACAGTACCTTTAAAGCGGAAAGGCCCAATGAGTCCCCTTGCAGACAAACCACACCACACATTTACACCAGGCAAATTCACAGCCTTTTCAACTGTAATGTGAGGATTATCTTCAGCCCAGTACACACAATTGTGCCTATTGACAGTTCCATTGAGTTTGAATTAAACTTCATCTGACCAAATTATGCTACCCATAAGTCCCGGTTCACGTCTCACCATCTCCTGAACCCATTCAGAAAATTCTAACCTTCGATCTGGATTGTCGTCACTTAGCTGTTGCACCAGCCTTGGAATGTACACATTTAACTTGCCTTTCTTCAGAATGTGTAGCACACTACTAGTACTTACATTACTCTCAAATGCCGCTTGCTTGGAGATTTTTGAGGCAAACGCTGAAACAGTTACAAGACCGCAGTTGTGGAATCATCACTTATACCTGCACAAGGTCACCCTGATCGACCTTTATGCACATCACACACTATTCCATGAATTTCAAATTTGTCTCGTAGACGTGTAATTGTTAACCTTGAAGGTGGTTCTGTACCATACTCACTTCTCCACTGTCTTCGAACCGCAGCTACATTCTCAAACTTCCAGTACCACTTATCTGCTTCCGCGCTTCAAAGCTCAAATGCACGTCCGCCATGTTGCAGTTACTTGCTTTCCACTGCTGCCACCTGTTGAAGAAACATAACATTGCTTTCTTACAGATATTTAACCTTGTAGAATGGGAAATAAATTGTATATGACAGTTCAAATTGTGTATACATTTTTTTTGACACACCCTGTATTTCAAAGGGATGCTAATATCGGAAATGTGCTTTTATGTTCAGTATTGCAAAAATGTGTACTTTACAGGACACAAATATGGATTACACAATAAGTACAATGTCAATGTGTCCCAATTGTAACTGATCAACTCAGGGGAGGTGGGAGTCAGATATGAATGTGTAGATACATTGCCCCTCACTCATTCGCTTCACAGATGGCATGGTTTGTCACCGGAATGCTTCTGAACAGAGGCTACTTCCATAACTGATTGCCAGAAGCATCCAGTCTGACCAAAGCATTAGACATTCTATCCCACTTATTCCAGTGTGTTTTCCTAGGCATTTTTATTGTAATTTCATCTGAAAGACAGACTAGCAAAAATAATGTAGTTACAGTGACAAGAGCTACTAGCAAAACGAAATACTGCACCTTGGGCAAAACCAAATCAAAGCAACTGCATTTGGTTGTCACCATCATAACACCAAAAGCCTCGTGAACAAGCAGGATGTACTACTCAAATCTACACAGGAAAATAAAAGACTGAAAGGATCGATTGAATATTAATGTTCAGAGATGGATTGTTTACCACAGTAAAATATCCTGCAATGATTAAAGGGCAGAACAACTCAAACTGCATCACCAGAGTTCCCCAAGGCCACTCCAAAGAACAATAAGTCCCAAAGACCATTTACTCTGCACTTCACAGGTGGCAGTTACTGTGGTGGTTGATTTACGTTCAGCCATAGATAGCTTTTTGGGGAAAAAAAAATGAAGTGGCTGAGATGTGCTGTTGGAGGACTGCATCTATTGAGAGTGAGACCATATGCTAATGCTGATTTAAGGTCTTTGTAAGCTCCCACCATGGTGCCAGATGACTGTACCTAGTGATTGCCTAAAGTTTGTTTCCTGGCCAATGTGTCAGTCAGAGAGGCTTGAATTACTATGACCATTGACTGGCTATGATGGTAGAAACTGATAGTTCCTAAAAACAGGCGTAATTCACAAAATGACACTGGCAGAGGTAGATCATGAATGCAGTCAACCCACTCCTGAGGGGAGCATATACCTTCGATGGAGACGGTGTACCCCAGAAAAGTGACAGCAGTGCATCAAAGTGGTGACTTGTTATAATTGATCTCGACTGAGTTATGTGTCAATAGGTCCTGTATAGTGGCCAGGTGGAGTCCGTGTTCTCCATCAGAAGAGGAAAAAATGAGTATGTCCTCGAGGTATGCGTAACAATATGTGCAGTTAACAAAAGTGAGTCTATAAAATGTTGCCAAGTTTGGGCCGTGTTTATGAGACCATAAGGCATGTAACAAAATTCGTACAGGCCGAAGGGTGTGATCAATGCTGTCTTTGGTATGTTACACGGTTCCATGGGTATCTGTAAATATTCCTTGCGGCAGTCTAAGAAATTGAAGATATGTGCTCCACTAAGTACTTGCATGAAGTCAAGTATATAGGGTATAGGATAATAGCCTTATAAACTCTGTGCATTGAGACAGTTGATAGTTGCTGCAGAGGTGCATGGTGCCATCCTTTTCAGGAACTAAATGTGTGGGTGAAGACCAGTTACTGTCTGATGGATGGACAGTACCTGCCTGCAGAAGTTCCTCCACTGCGGCCTTACCGAGGCGTAGTTTATGTGGTGGCAGTTGGTGCGCTTTGTAACGTACTGGTGGCCCGTCTGTTGTGACAGTTTTCTTTGTCATTCCATTCATGATAGCGTTCAGCTAGGCTGGCAAATTCGCTTGGGGGCTATTGTGAAAGAGAATCAGTAGCACAAAAGAGTCACTAACCTGATGTGCTGGGGGGAGCTGTCCGCATTGTTGGTGACAAAGTTCCATGAGGTGTGTCTCCAATGTCAGGGGTTGGTGGTGTCAAAGTTCCACATGATGTGATGTGGGTGATGGGGGGTGGCAGTGTTGGCAGGCATTGTACGAGGCATCATGCCTCAGCAAGGGCTTGTGTAGCTGATGATATGGTGCTGTTCAGTTCAGCATTGCAAGCGCGGAGATAATTGACTGCAGAGCACTCAGACTGAAGCTGGGCGATGGAAATTGTGAGGATGTCTGCCAATGAAGAGCATTTGATGAGAGCCATGTCAAAATTATCTGGAAGCTGAGAGGGAGGGGGAGCCGAGGAGGCAACTGAACACACAATGTGAGTTGATGAGGTGTGGTGCAATAATGTGGCCAACTGTAAGTCTGGAGACAGACCTATGTGAAAGAGGAAGTCAATGCTTAATACTGGGTCTTCTATGTCAGCCATGTAGAAGGACCAAGTGGAACATTTGCCAGGTATGGGTTCAATAGTTAATTCAGCAACACCGTTGACACAAAGTGGCAATTTATTTGCTGCTCAAAGAAACAGGTGTTGTGTCCTTTACAATAAATGAGGGAGGTATGACACTATTGTGTGCTCTGGTGTCGATGAGAAAATACCAGTGCAAACCTAAGTCCAAGGTGCACAGACGTCCTTGTGAGGTGGGGGATCTGACATGATGCAATGTCTTTGGGTGCCCTTCCATGTACCCGCAAGCTGTGGCACCCACTGCGGCCCCTCGTGCGGCATTTGGGAATGCGCAAAGTGGGCAGCAGTTGCAAGCGGCATCCCTGTAAGTGGAGTGGAACCAGCATATGCGTGAGTCAGCTGTACTTGTCCCGCCAGCCGAAGCATCAGGTGAGGGGAAGGTGAGGTGGGCAGGCGCTAGCGGTTCACTAAACACACAGAATGAGTCCTGTCATTCGCAATGCTGTGTATGTCCAACATTTTGTCCACAAAGGTAAACCACATCACTGGGTTGTCCAGTTGTAATGGCAGCAGCTTCAGAAAATGACCAGGGACCAGTGCTTGCGGGGTTGTAGGAAAGGTATGAAGTGTACAGGAATCCTGCACAGTGTTCACTGACATGAACTGTGCCTCAGTGACAGGTGATGTGGTGTGTCGAATGTCCGGTAGCTGTGCAGGCGAGACGTGATATCCAGTCCTTGTAGGTGGGAAATCTGTACGGGCGCACAACAAGCACGGCACAGTAGGCACAGAAGGATCAATGGCTGATGCAGACAAAATCTCGAGCACAGGCGTTAAAGCATGATTGAGCACCAAGGACAGGGTGGAACTGTGGCAGGTGAATCGCCTGAGGTGTGCACAGGGTGGCAGGGCGGATAGGCCTATACATGGCCTATACATGGCATAGATGATGCAAGTGTCCCATTGACTGGCACAGAGGGAGACACATTAACTGATGGGCTGCTCTGAGGAGGGGGTGGGCATGCGTGTGGACCATAAAACTGGGCAGCCGGATGGTCTCCTGTTTTAGGGGCCAGAAAGATAGTACAGTCTTCTTTATATGGCAGTTTACTGGAACACAACCTCTTTGCTGCAACTATCAGAGTAAATGTAAAGTAGAGACCAGTATTATTATCTGACAGCATGATAATAGTTCATTACTTATTGACATTGATGATTAATTTGTCTGTGAGTAATTCAACTAATTGTTGATACTCCCCATGCTAACAGCACATGAACTTTAGCTTCACTGTGATGTGACAGTGGCACAGGTTTGCAAAACTAATTTCCACCACTAACCTAAACAGTGATGCTATATTAGTATATAATTTAGAGCAATGTGTTCAGAAGTCATTCTGAGCTATGTTAAAGAGTAATCACTTCATAATAACCTATTTCATGTAATTGGCTCTTTATAATTTAAAAATGAAGTTATACTCAGAGTGGTACTGTACATAACTGGAAATGCTAATTTACAATATTCTTTGATGAGCAGCAGTTCTTCTCCATTTCAAAAAGAGGGAATTACTGCCTCTTTTTTCCCATTAACTGACATCTACCCTTACTCAACTCTATAATGATGAACTTATGGTTTATTATTCTCATTAAAATTACATCCCCTAAAAAGTATGTGAACCCAACCAGAAAACTGAAAAAATTACCACAACACACATGTCAGTTTTTGTATCTTCTTCATCTATCACTTTGTCTATTGTAGTGAAGCAAACATCAGAAATTGTTAGGGGATTGGTGAAACTTAATACAAGGTTGATTCTCACAGCAGATAAACTCTGCACCGTAGCCTTTTTCATTCACTTATAGTGATACTATCATTGATAACTATTCTCTGCACCAGAATTTCTCTAATCAAGACCACCAGTATATAGTTATTTAACTGTTTAGGGCACTTCATTGCATGTTGGCTCTTTCCTAGAGGTCAATAGTCATTAGACTAAAAAAACGAAGTAGGTATCAACATAAATCTGCCATTTATGAGTCAGCTACAACCCACTAGGAATCGTTACCATGCTGCTGTTCTCTTAGTCCTATCTCCTTAAGTTACTCAAAAGAAAACATATAGTATACTCATATACATATCGTGTATCTCAGTTGTGATTAAACAAACTCAAACATTTCTGATCTCCCTCTGTGCCATGAATAGGTCTCCAGAACACACTTCCATTTTCAATTTATTAGTATATTATTTATTTATTTAGCCTGATTTGATTAGGCCCATCAGGCCCTCTCTTACATCGGACTAAGGTTTAACACTTACAGTATCCTTTTTGATATCATAGTTAACTAAGAAATAACAATTTTAATCTGACAAATAGTGTTAAAATGATTTGGGTGTTGTTAGAGACAATGTGAATAAATAGTAATGTTTATAAACTGATATTAGCAGTACTTCCACTACTGCTGCTGTTGCTACTAATAATGATGATGATAATAATAATAATTATACTATGTCAATGCCAATAATAATAATAATAATAATGATAGGGGCAGATATAAAAAGCTAAGAATACTAGGAAATGAGGAAGATATGCTTGGAAAGAGGAGTTAAGAGAGGTAATGAGTGTGTACAGAGACAATGGTAATCATTACTGTTGCTTCAGTAGGTATGTCATTTACTGTTTCTGAAGGTGGAGTTGTTATTCAGTTCTAGTATGTTGTTGTTGTTGTGGTCTTCAGTCTGGAGACTGGTTTGATGCAGTTGTCCATGTTACTCTATCCTGTGCAAGCTTCTTCATCTTCGAGTAACTACTGTAACCTACATCCTTCTGAATCTGTTTAGTGTATTCATGTTTTAGTCTCCCTCTACAATTTTTACAGTCTGCGCTTCCATCCATTAATAAATTGATGATTCCTTGATGCTTTAGAACGTGTCCTACCAACTAATCCCTTCTTCTAGTCAAGTTGTGCCACAAATACCTCTTCTCCTTAATTCTATTCAGTACCCCTTCATTAGTCACATGATCTACCCATCTAATCTTCAACATTCTTCTGTAGCATCACATTTCAAAAGCTTCTATTCTCTTCTTGTCCAAACTGTTTATTGTCCATGTTTCCCTTCCATACATGGCTACACTCCATACAAATACTTTCAGAAAAGATTTCCTGACACTTAAATCTATACTCAATGTTAATGAATTTCTCTTCTTCAGAAACACTTTTCTTGCCATTGCCAGTCTACATTTTATATCCTCTCTACTTCGGCCATCATTAGTTATTTTGCTCCCCAAATAGCAAAACTCATCTACTACTTTAAGTGACTCATTTCCTAATTTAATTCCCTCAGCATCACCTGATTCGACCGTGTTCCATCATCTCTGAATGTCATCTGCATCAACCAGGATAGCTGTGAATATGAAGATGAAATGTGATCAAAGAGTGGAACACCACACATATAACGAACACAGGTATTCATATCCAGTGCCAGGTGCCATGAGCTTTCCTGAGAAAGACCTTGGAGGATTACATCACACTAATCAGTGATTGAAAGTATAAGTGCTTGTAGGAGTTTTTTTCAGTTCAAGAGGGAAGATTCTTTTATATTTTTCTAGGGCTTGGAGAATTGCTCATGCCTTTTTGCACATTGCAGTTATGTGCTCAGTCCAATTTAGATTTTCATCTATTATTACTCCTACAGTCTTTGCCGAAGGACACTTGCTGATATTGGTTCCATTTAGAATTAAACATTATAGGATTTCCCAAATTTTCAGGCTAGTTGGCCTAGAATGACCAAATAGTACTGCTTCAGTTTTGGATGGGTTGAGCCGTAACCCTATATTCTGTTCCCATTTTGATAATGCACACAGGTTGTTGTTGATAGTTGTCTGCAGGTGTACTGATTTTGGACTTAGATACAACTGAAGGTCATCAAAGTATGATGGTTGGGAATTAAATGGTGCCACCTATTTATTCACCACTGATACAAAAGAGTTACATATTTGCACCTTTTACTGTCCTTCAGAGTAGTCACCAGTTTTGTTTAGAACCCTTTGCCAGCAATGTGGAAGACGTAGTATACCGTTAGCATAGCCTATTCTGTTGATGGTGCGAATGGAGCAGTCTACTGCCTATCGAATCTCTGGAACAGTTCTGAAGCCAATGCTATGAAGTGGTCCTTCATCTTCAGAATCAAATCAAAGTTACAAAAACTTAAGTCCGGGGAGTATGGTAAATGAATGCCGTGTGGCTAGGGCCTCCCGTCGTGTAGACCATTCACCTGTTGCAAGTCTTTTGAGTTGACACCTCTTCAGCGACTTGCGTGTCGATGGGGATGAAATGATGGTGATAAGGACAACACAACACCCAGTCCCTGAGCAGAGAAAATCTCCGACCCAGCCGGGAATCGAAACCGGGCCGTTGGGTATGACATTTCGTTGCACTTATCATTCAGCTACCAGGGACAGATAGGGAGTATGGTGGATGGTACAGTACTTCCCAGCCCCATCAACTGAACAGAGCAGCCACAACTTGTGCTGTGTGCATCCATGCATTATCATGCAGAATGATGGGTGGGTTGTGCAAAAAGTGTCGCCGCTTCTTTCGCAAAGCTGGTCGCATGTGATGCTCCAAAAACAAACAGTGACACTGCACATTGACAGTCTGCTGAGGAGGAATGTAATGTGTTAGGATAACACCATCACAGTCATACGTGAGACCATAACTTTCACCATACTGGGACTCTTGACGCACTTTCAACTTTTGCAGCGATCCATAATGAGGCCACTCATTGGATTGGCGTTTCAGTTTTAGTTCATACGATGTGGCCCATGTGTCATTCATTGTTACGATATGGCATAAGAAAGCCTCTCCTTTGCACTCATAGCGCTCCATGTGCATCTGAGCAGTGTTGTAACGCATCCATTTCTGCAATTCCATCAAGTCATGCGGAACCCATCGTGATGCAATTTTTTGCATGCCCAGGCATTCCTTCAGGAAGCAAAGCACAGTTGTATGTGTTAATCTGGTTCTGTGGGAGAGCTTATGAATCGTATGGCATCAATCGCTGTCAACTAATGCGGCAACAGCATGCACTTCTTCTTTAGAGATGCTAGGATGACCTGCCCAATGCATGTCTGCCACAATTTTCCCAACCTTTGTTTAAGTCTTTTACCTGATGTGCCACTGTTATGTGCGGCAATGCTGATTCCCCGCATGCCTCTTGAAGACCTTGATGATACTGCCGTGCTGTATGACCTCTGGCACATTCAATCTTGATCCAACTCTGTTGTTCCTTTTTCAAAAACGTAGTGACACCGTTACGTTAGACCGCTCGCTCACGAGTGACTGTGGTTCCTTTGATTGTGTGCATGCCAGTGACGTGGGATGGGCAAGTCCATTTGCTTGGAGGTAAGGTAGGTATGTTGACAATATGTGCTATCAGTGACAATAGTAGATTCCATTGCATAGTGTCTCCACAGCAGTGTTGCCACTGTTTAAGTTCCAACCTATGTACATGTGGTATTTGCAATAGGACAAAACAGATGACACATTGTGAGGTACAATGGAAATGCTGAACCCAGGGGATACCTGATACTACTTACCTTCACTGTGACTTTATGGTGTCAGAAATGACACATTGCTGGTGACACATCAGGTATGAGCAAAATCATAGCATTTCTATTGGCAACAAATTTAGGCTCCAATGTTTCGCAAATAAGATGTCGGAGTTGACAGTCCGGAAGGCTTTGTTTGAATCTAAGCAGCATCTATGGCAAGCTCCAGCTCTTCTATTACCTTCATTAAACCTAATATTGTGCTACAATATTTACAGAAACATGACTGGTATTAGCCTAGTGGTTTGTAGGTATGTAGTTTGTTGGCCGGTTGTGGGCTGTGTTTTATATGTCCTTGGATAGTGCAAGAAGAATGCAAATGAATCAGCAATCGAAAGATGCTGTGGCAATGTCCCTATTAGGTAGTGATTTAACTAGTCATTGTTTCCAGGCATTGGGGTAAACACTTGGAGTTAAAGACTTGGTTGAAGGTGTTTCTTAGAGTGGGCAGTAGTGGGGTCAATGGGGTCAATAATAAGCTTCGTCATTTTGACTGTGACCTCGACATTTCCAGTAGATGCTGATCTGATATACACAATGGCTCTTTTGAAAGTATTGCAAGTAACATGATTTAGATAGAATTTTTTGTAGTTATAGTCATTTACCCTCATCGAGTAATCAACAAGCCTCTGTTTCGTTTGTGGCCCAGTTGTGGTTGTAGGTGATGTGGCATAGTGATTCAGTCCTTTAGCTGGGACTTTGGATTCAGCTCATCTTTTACTTTGCCTATACCAAAACCACACAGGCTTTGGCCTATTTCAGTTGTCGGCTGATGTATGGGCAGGCCTGAGTTTAGTGTTTCTCATAGCTTGACTGACCTGTAAGCAATTTGATTTTCAGGCATAAGACATAGTTTGTATGACCTGTGTGCAGCATCTCTGAGATTCATGAGCTGTTTTAGTAATTCAGTTAGACAAGGTGCAGGTTTACTTCTTAATTTTCTGGCTTTTAAGGGAGCATATTTGTCATGTAGTTGAGCAGTTTTGTCAGTAAATCCTTGAAGTTTTTCATTTATGTCTCAGAAGGGAATAGAAGATGTACCCCAACCATTTTTTGCACCTCAGTTTTAAGTTCAGATAAATTAATAAGAAGGTATGTGTTAAAATATGTTTTGCTATGCACAGTCTTAAATCTTGAGTACTGAGTATATCCATTCTTCTGGTTATAGGGTCAGATAGTACCGTTACTTTGGTGTGTCTCATTTTATTTCCAAAAAGGGTCCATTATACAATGGACAGATCTTGCATATTGCCTTTTCAGTCTTTGAACTTTTCTATTGGTTCTTAGCACTGTAGGAAACCACCCATTTATGCCATTCCTTCAAAGCTTACTGTCATATGTGTAACTGATGCATCTTCAGGAGTAATACATACCAAAATGGGCCAAGCCTCAAGATTTATTTTTCATATTTACTTTAGTTTTTTGATAGATTACAAATTTTAAAATAATGATGACAGAATGTATAAGTATGCTCCCAAGAAAAAAGTGTGAGTAAGTTATTGAGAATTTCTTCCTCTTGAGTGTTCAAAATTTCTTCCTCACTCAATATATGTGACAGATTTGTAACAGAATTACAGAAAACTGTGAAACCTGATGATCATATGCAGAAAATTATGTCACTGCAACCATTTTGGTTCAGCCATTCACAACAACAGCTCTTATGTTCACTAATTTTCTTTCCAAAATAAGTATAGGAATTGATAGCAAGTAGCAGGTCTAGTCAATGGGCAGATTGCGAAATGTCCAGATGTTGTTCTCATATGAACTGAATCAAGTTTTCAAGCAATAGATGGCTTGTGTGTTGAGAAAATAGTGCCTCAGCCTGTACTTGGGCAAGGTCTCTATAACACAAAGTTACAGCCCAAGCTGTGCTAAGGCTAGGTCTGCCTTTAATTGCACAAGAGTGGTTTCCCCCAAGTCATTATTCTCTTTTCTACTTGTCTGTGTAGCAATTCATTGATGTTATTTGCCCCTGGGTCAAGGAGGAGGGAATAATACACAGGTGGCAGGATTGTGTACTCTTACCCTCCCACACATCACCATTAAAGTTCTCATTCTTTGCACAAATTTTGAAAACTTTGAGAGGAGTAAGAATGAAACTCCTTTATAATTAACGCTAAGCTACACATGAATTGAAGTAAACAGCATTAGTGCATAAATAAACATGATAGTACATGAATGATTAGTCAGTACACATCGTGCCCTTGAAATAAGAGTTCCTTTGCAATTAGTCCATGATTATACAAGTAACATTTCCTCATAAATCCTTGAACCAGTAAATTAGTATTTCCTTCCTTCCCTCCCATGCAAAGGAGGCAGTGCCAAATGTAGTTAGGCCAACAATGGGTAATGTTTTAATCCTATTTTAAATCCTATTTTAAATGTTTTTCTCACTTCTCTACCTAAAGAAGAAATGAGCTCCCATAACTGATAAAAGCCTATCTGTAAAATGAAGTATAAATATGTCACATGCATGTGTTGTACCATAATGTAATTAATTTGTATATGTGAAGTGAACAAAGATAAGTTAAAACTACAAAAAAAAAAACTGTAGTAACAGAAATCAGTTAATGAAAAATGAAAAGTTTTAAAACTTAAGAAATGTATGTTCATAGTATAAGTGATGGATGGAATGTCAGACATAGGCATAAGCTATCCTGTTATATGTTATTGTAACTCAATAATCGTATGAATTTTCATTGGAAACCAAACTCCATGTAAAGGAGTGAATTTTAATGACAAACAATTTGTACAATGTTTTGGATGGCAATGTGAGTCTTTCAACATTGTGGACAGTAAGTGTTGTGCCATTAACATAGGTGTGCAATGAAGTAATCTCTGAGTATTGTGTCTCACCACACCTGATACATTAATAAGTGATCTATAGTTGTTCGAGCCAGTACTTACCTTGTTGATGGATGCTGTTGGCTAGGGTTCTCTTCGCTAAAAATGCAAGTACAACAGATAATAGTGGAGATGTTCTGCCACAGTGTCAGATTTTGAACAACAAGCGCACACACACTGCACTCAGAATGAAGACAAATGCCACGGCAATTTTTTAATATTCAATGGTGAAAGTGTGACTCTCAATGTGAAATGACGAAATGAGTGCACGCACATACAATGGTAGCAACTAGCATGTTGACCATTAGTGACTTGTGCTTAGCCTCAAACCTACTAGTGTGCAGGCAAAAAACCTGGCAGTGAGGCCAAAGCAAACTGAACATTTTTGTCAGCGCATTAATTTCGAATATGTAAATTCGAATATGTAATGCACTATCATATTATGTAAGTAACCTTTTAATTTCCTATAGAACTTGAACATACATAGGATAAGCTGACATATCCATTCCCTTAAATAAAAGAGAAGCTGACAAATAAAGGGTATCAACCCCTATTGGCAAATGTAAATATAAGTTATATACCTGCAAAAACACTGTACATCTCCATACTATGTCAACCTAAAGTGTGGGGGAAATTGTATAGGTACATAATGAAAGACCCCCCCATATGGTAAACTTAAAATTTATTTAAAATGAAACAGTAATAATGACAGAATCAAAGACCAAATGTTGGCAAAGACAAAAATTATGAATGTGCAATAAGGTGCATACAAATGAACAAAAACAACATTCACTTTTTCATACATGATTTTTGTTTCACTATCTCGTATGTAAAATGATGGTTAAGATGTATTGCTCAGAGTATGATGTGCTTTGAGTGTTTTGTTTTATATGTGATTTTTAATAAGAGTAGACTTAATAACAATGTTAAGTATTTTCACTGAAGTGAAGTGAAGCCAAGTTGGGGTGAATTCCTTCATGTTTTATATCATCTTGAGAAGCACTGTGTTCCGTGGAGTTTGCTGCCACCATCTATATTTGAAATGTAGGAAAGGAAGGCCACGGACATATTTTCACGTGATTACCAAGAATCAGAAGCTTTCAGAGGATGACAAATATAATTAAAATATATATAGTGATGGACACAGAAGAAAGCAAAGAGGAACAATGCAAGGTGAAGTGAATGAATAATAGCACAATTTCATACACACAGAACATTTAATAATAATGGAATTGCATTGTCCTTTAATTTTTCCATTTTAATGATGTATGTATCCATTTTTTATTATTGTAATACAGGTAGCAGATGGATGTAATAGAAGTATCTGATACATAACATATTATAGAGAACATACAAAAAATATCCACTATAAAAATCATAATCTATACATATATCAGGAAATGGCATTCAGGTTTTCATATCTGTGGAACATAATGTCACAACAGAAATAATACAACTACAACATTACATCACTAAACTATAGAGATAATTATAGAAAGAATGTAAATTACTGGAATTTATAAATTTAAAGTTAAGATCTATACAATCAAACCTTCAAAAGAGAAGAGAAAAATTTCAGAGCCTAAGTGTACAATGAGTGAGCCGACTCAAGAAACTCACAATGATGGGCGCAGACCAGATGAATATACTCAATCATGAGTAGGCATATTGTACAAAATCAATCAGCCACATCAACCAGAGTACCTACAGATGTGTTGACTCATAAAAGAACAAAATAATGGAAAAATGAATCCAAACTACACCAGGTACAAACCAGCAAAAAATGCTTTGACACAACAAAATGAATAAAGTTCGTAATCCTATCAGTAAGTTCAATCATATGCAAAGGCTAACTGTGAAAAGCATCTACCTTCAATCAGTGGTTGTACGCTCTCCTTGAGTACACACTCTCCCAGTTGCGATGACCAGGGGTACCCAAAACAGAGTCCACAACTCAAGATCCAATCAGATACAATACTGCAATACTCAGAATAAATTCAGGTAAAGATAGTCATAAATTAGCTTTGAATGATGATACAAGCCAGTAGCTTGAGAACCAAAATCAGAGTATGAAAGCAGACATGTATACATCTTATTATATTGTCCGTATTAGTAAATTCCTTCCACAGTAACTTAACATACACAAAGAGCCAGAAAATTCATTTACAGCTGATAAAAAAAAAATACGTTCTGAGTTGAAGTTACATAGTGATTGGAGAGTCAATCCGTCCCCCCCCCCCCCCCAAAACAAAAAGAGACCCAAAAAAATGCATTTATGGTGAATAACACTGTCTTTAGCAGTTTTGGATAACAATTAACTAATATCAGTTACAATACACATTCCATTTCAGCTTCCTCCTTAGAGTTATAGAGTTATCATCACATTCTCCAACAGTTAGGTAACTTCCTGTCTAGCATTCACATCATATCCTGAAATGTTGTTTTTTGTATAAATATGTTGTTCAATACCTCCTTCACATCACACTTGATATGTTCTCCTTGGATATTTTCCATAGTCAGTTATGTGGGATTTATGTCAGGTGCAATTAAAAATTGTTCACATATGAAACATTAATAAACAGAGTAAAATGCAATAAAAATGGACTAATAGGGTAATACACACAGAAATGCTCAGATATTATTACTAATTTCTACAGTCCAAATTACGAATATTTTCCCATTTTAAAATTGCAAAAGGATCTACTCATTTAGTCTCATGGCATATATGTATTAAATTCTAAAGAACAAATCTATTGCAGAGCATAATTAAATAATGTATCATAGATTTCAACCCACTCAACAGATAAGACAAAACTTTAAAAATCACAACATCTTACGTACTAAATTCCATACAAACAAAATGAAGTTATATAGTCTTATGAGTCTATAGTTAGATTTAAGTTCAGTCAATGGATAAAATAGAACTCTAAAAATCACATCATCTTACACACTAAATTCATGGCAATGGAAAAAAGAACAAACAAACAAAAATCAGATACTTATGGATCATGTATATCAAAACTTTGGCTTTCACCAACACAAGATCTCGTAATTCAAATTTAGAAAATCTACCTTTACAATCATGTCTCTACTTCCTCCTATCCCCCTGTTTTTTCATCATCTGCCTCAATCAATAGATAAAACTACATGATCTTACACATTAAATTCATGGCAAATAAAACACAATCACATAGTGTTATAAATCTACAAACGTAGTGAATATTTCCTTATAAACTAGGTGTCATTATGCATCCATGTTCATATATCTTGACCTCTATACTAAATGTTAACAGTACTTGACATTTAACATATTTGCTTTGCTTAGCAGTAGCTCCTCTTATATTTACATGTGCAATGGAGATTTCCACAAAATTCTTACTATACCAGATCTCATCTCTAAATTGTTCAGATATACAACAAATCAGGTTACCTGCATCAATCAAACAGTTGCCTTCCCACTGATCAATCTTAATCTTAATGTAAAGACATCGAAAATCTGAATTATCATCTCTGTTATTAGACACTTCGTGTAAAAGATCACTTTCAATTTCATCAAATTCTATGTATACACTCCTTTTGCAGAGTTTCATCAACTTTATTGGTATCATAACATTACTTTGGTTACACATGCTGTCAGGTAAATATTGAAGACACTGAATGGAGTCCATAGCACAATAAACATCATGCATTACAGAAGCAACACAAAATACCTTACTGTCAAAAGTACAATTTCTACTTAGATCTTCTTTCACTTCATTCCGCCAATTTGGATACAGATTTTGACTAACGACAGCTAAATTATTCCAGAATTACCATCAATTTGGTCCCAAACAAATTTCAAAAAATTTTCACCTTTATTCTCTCGGCTTACAGGTAACTCACATTTACTGTTTGAATCATTACTCTGCATGCCATTATTGAAAAATTGCTTTGACTGGACTGGTATTCCATGACTCTCACTTACATCACCACAAACATCACTTACCTTACCTGTATTCGCAAATAACTCTGAAACTTCATTATTCTTAAACTCCACAAAAACCTAATACTCACCATCACCACCACCACCACCACCACCATCATCATCATCATCATCATCACCACCATCACAATATTCTTCCAAAACTACTTCACCAATAGCATCATTAACAATACAAGTCTCATTACCATCAAAGTCACACACATCACCTACATTCATTTGCAATAAGCTACCAGTCTCAGACTTACCAACCTCAGTCATTTCACAGTTCTAATTCAATCTACATAAAAAGAAAATACTACCTAATTCAGATCCAATACAGTTGTTACCTGTTTTACGTATATCAACAACGCTGTTTTTTGATCAAGAGAAGAAATCATTAGTACACACTATGCCCAAATTCTCATTACTCTCACATTCTGGTCTATTATTAGTATCTACATCATTATAATTAAACATAGTATTCCAATTCTTTTCATCAAAACATAAATGAGAAATCTGACGTTCCATTGTTCAACTTCAGATACCTGTGCTACATTGTTAGTACTATTATTATTGTCTAAATGTACGTGTAAATTGGGGGGGTCCTGTACTTCTTGCGTCTCCTCGCCCCAAAACTGTGGACAACCGTTTTCCCAATAGTTGCCTCTATGATTGTTTCTCCTATTATATTTCCCATGGTTATCCCCAATATTCCTGTTCTGTTGAGATTCAAAATTTCTGTCTCTATTACCATTTTGACCCTGATTAAGTTACCAGTATTTCTGTTTCTGTAGTTGTTACCATTTTGGTCTCTCATCATTTCAGTTATTATGTACATGTTTCTTTCTGCTGTCCTATCCAGCCTGTCAACTCCAACACCTGAGCAATTACCAACTGTGGTTACAGGTAACTACAATAACATACACTCCTGGAAATTGAAATAAGAACACCGTGAATTCATTGTCCCAGGAAGGGGAAACTTTATTGACACATTCCTGGGGTCAGATACATCACATGATCACACTGACAGAACCACAGGCACATACACACAGGCAACAGAGCATGCACAATGTCGGCACTAGTACAGTGTATATCCACCTTTCGCAGCAATGCAGGCTGCTATTCTCCCATGGAGACGATCGTAGAGATGCTGGATGTAGTCCTGTGGAACGGCTTGCCATGCCATTTCCACCTGACGCCTCAGTTGGACCAGCGTTCGTGCTGGACGTGCAGACCGCGTGAGACGACGCTTCATCCAGTCCCAAACATGCTCAATGGGGGACAGATCCGGAGATCTTGCTGGCCAGGGTAGTTGACTTACACCTTCTAGAGCACGTTGGGTGGCACGGGATACATGCGGGCGTGCATTGTCCTGTTGGAACAGCAAGTTCCCTTGCCGGTCTAGGAATGGTAGAACGATGGGTTCGATGACGGTTTGGATGTACCGTGCACTATTCAGTGTCCCCTCGACGATCACCAGTGGTGTACGGCCAGTGTAGGAGATCGCTCCCCACACCATGATGACGGGTGTTGGCCTTGTGTGCCTCGGTCGTATGCAGTCCTGATTGTGGCGCTCACCTGCACGGCGCCAAACACGCATACGACCATCATTGGCGCCAAGGCAGAAGCGACTCTCATCGCTGAAGACGACACGTCTCCATTCGTCCCTCCATTCACGCCTGTCGCGACACCACTGGAGGCGGGCTGCACGATGTTGGGGCGTGAGCCGAAGACGGCCTAACGGTGTGCGGGACCGTAGCCCAGCTTCATGGAGACGGTTGCGAATGGTCCTCGCCGATACCCCAGGAGCAACAGTGTCCCTAATTTGCTGGGAAGTGGCGGTGCGGTCCCCTACGGCACTGCGTAGGATCCTACGGTCTTGGCATGCATCCGTGCGTCGCTGCGGTCCGGTCCCTGGTCGACGGGCACGTGCACCTTCCACCGACCACTGGCGACAACATTGATGTACTGTGGAGACCTCACGCCCCACGTGTTGAGCAATTCGGCGGTACGTCCACCCGGCCTCCCGCATGCCCACTATACGCCCTCGCTCAAAGTCCGTCAACTGCACATACGGTTCACGTCCACGCTGTCGCGGCATGCTACCAGTGTTAAAGACTGCAATGGAGCTCCGTATGCCATGGCAAACTGGCTGACACTGACGGCGGCGGTGCACAAATGCTGCGCAGCTAGCGCCATTCGACGGCCAACACCGCGGTCCCTGGTGTGTCCGCTGTGCCGTGCGTGTGATCATTGCTTGTACAGCCCTCTCGCAGTGTCCGGAGCAAGTATGGTGGGTCTGACACACCGGTGTCAATGTGTTCTTTTTTCCATTTCCAGGAGTGTAAATACAACAGAAAATTACTCGTGTTCTATCAACTATTTTTGCTGACGAAGGTTTGATGAGATATCGACAGTTTCCTACATCTGGTGGCAGAAGTTTCGAATTCCATGTTCTACCTTTTGGACTGAACATTGGCACAGGCATGTTTATATCTGCATTCGACAAGGTCTTAGGACCAGAATTATTTAGCAAAGTCACTATTTATGTAGACAACATGCTAATAGCCACCTCGGTTAGAGCATATCAGGCTGATTGAACAGGTAGTTCAATGATTTGCAGAATACAGAGTAACAGCCAATTTTAAAAAAAAGTCTAGTTTTGGCAAGGAACAAGTCAAATTTTTACGACAAATTATGTCAGAACAAGGTACCTAACCTGATCTGAAAAAAACTTGATGTACCCAATTGTCCAGCTCCAAGGCATCAAAAACAAATAAAAGCTTATTTAGGACTAGCATCCTTTTTTCATAAATTTGTACCACAGAAACTGATGAACAGTGATGCATTACTCAACTTGCTACGAAAAAATAGGCCTTGGCTATGGGATGATAACTGTCAGGAGGACATTAATAACATTAAGTAGACATTAGTCAATGCAAACATTCTTAGCCACCCTGACATGTCCAAGGATTTTTGTCTATGCACAGATGTCTCATCACAGGGGTTGGGGGCATGCTTGTTCCAGATGCGAGAAGAAGAAGGTAAAGCACTACCCAAGGTCATCAATTTTGCTAGTCAAACATTATCAGAAGCAAGAAGATCTTACTCTGTGTCGGAATTGAAATGTTTAGCTGTAATATGGGCATTTAAAAAGTTTGGATATTTTTTGTGGTGTAAGAATACCAAAGTTTACTGTGACCATCAGTCACTGTAATTTCTTTTAACATGAAAACTATTGCACTGTAGATTAGCTAGATGGTCTGTATATTTACAAGAATTCAATTTCCACATCATTTCTGTTAAAGGAAGTCAAATGTTATTCCAAATGTCGTATCTAGGTTACCACTAGGTTTAGTGGTATTCATTGAACAGAACAAGATGCAGAAATAAAAACATTATTAATGCAAGGTACAGCACAACAGTCTGATTACCATACGTTTTGTAAGCAAATCAAAATTATACAACAGCAAGAGCACAGTTGAAATCAAGTCATGCAACATTTTAAGCAAAATGAAGGTGGAAAGATATGTAAATGGTATTAGGAGTACAAGGGCATTTTATTTCATAGGAAACATGAAAAACCTGATCAATGGCATGTGTGTGTATTCCTGAAGATTATATTGATGAATTTATAAGACTCACACATGAAATATTGAGACATTATGGAGTAGCAAATGTACTGAAAAAATTGCAACACTTTGTACATATATCAATAGGTCCCTTAGTTCTTAGACAGTAGATGTATTTAAGTTAGGTACTTGTACATATCGCCTCTGCCAGTCTGTTGTGGATGTGCACAGGTCAATGCCTCCTCTCCTACTACTGTCGTCAGTGCATATTGCTGAGCATGCGGAGCTGAGCCATAAGTTAATTCTGTTTATACTTTCGTGGTGTAATACTTCTTATTCCTGTTCATTTTATACTTACGTGTATAAATCAAAAGAATTACTTATACCTTTACAAAAAAAATGATGTTAGAGGAAGGTGACTCGTTATAATTGTAAGTGGGGTTGGACTAGGGATGGACAAGGATATTTTGTAGGTTGGGTGTGCAGCGGACACTAACTTTAGATGATGTGGGTATGATTTTGCGTACAACATCACTCATATTAGCACAGGATGGGATATAATCCGAGTCCTGGTGAAAGATTTTCAAGGCCAGAGTGATACTGGGCGATTAGAGGAATGCTGGTTGGTGGATGTTTAACAGGGTTATTGGTGTCAGAGGAGGGGATAGTGTGGGAGATCGATTTATGGATGAGCTGGATAGAATATTGCCTATAAGCAAAGGCTCTGGTAAGGTTATCAGTATATGTAGACAACTCCTGATTTCCATTGCAGATGGTGCATCCATTGGTGGTGAAGCTGTCAGGAAGAGACCCTTTGACATAACATGGATGACAGCTCTCAAAGTGGGGTTGGTGGGTGGTGCATTGAATATGTACAGATGTTCTTATGGAACCATCTGAGAGGTTATGATCAACGTCCATGAAGGTGGCTTTTTGAGTTCAGAATGATTGAGTGAAAGAGATTTGGGAGTAGGTATTAACGTTATGAAGGAAGAAGCGAAAGTTGTGCCTGTCATGAGCCCAGATCATGAAAATGTTATCAATGAATGTGAACAAGACAAGAATTTTAGGTGTTGGTTGGATGGGAAAGATTCCTTCAAATGAACCAGAAATAAGTTGAGTTAGGCTGGTGCCATACAAGTACTCAGGGTAGTACCTTGGATCTGTTTATAGATCTCGCATTTGAAAGTGAAATAACTGTGAATCAGTGTGTAGTTGGGTAGGAATATTAGGAGATCTGTAATGGATTTGTATTAGTAGGTCATTGGAAAAGGTAGTGTTCCATAGCCACAAGGCCATGAGAATGGGGGACATTGGTGTATAATGACATCACATTCACTGTAACCAACAAGGTGTATAGTGGTCATGGAACAAGAACAATGGAAAGGTGGCGAAGGAAGAGTGCAGTGTCTTGAATGTAGGACTGGAGTTCTGCACAATAGTTTGGAGCCGTTGGTCAACAAATCCAGACGTTCATTCAGTGGGAGCATTGTACCCACTCACAATGGGATGACCAGAGCTGGTACATGTTGGGCAGGGTTTATTGGAGTTTGGGGTGTAGATAACAGGCAGGAGTGTGAAGGATTGCTGTTGTGAGGCAGTGATGGGATGGCAAGGCACGGCAACTCGAGTGCACCGAGAATTCCTCGAGCCTCTAGTTCTCCAGCAATTCTCGAGAAGCTCATGAGAAACAGCTTGGCGGTGTGTGCTGCTGCATGCCGCTGTTGTTTTATTAATTGAATACCACCGCTAGACAAACACACTCGCTGCTTGCTGTGCTCGTAACTAGTATGTCTCAGGTTTCATTTGACTAAAGTTGTTTTTCAAATCAATATGGACGTTCAAAAACGAACATCATGGTACTGGCAATACTTTACGGAGGGTGGAGATAATGTTACTTGCAACATTTGTTGTTAAAACCACCATAATGTATCAAAAAATACAATGGGCATGATTAGACATCTTAAACTGCACAATTTATCGAGCAATAAAACAGTGATATCCGTGGATACAGAGGCTCATTCTTCCAATAGTGCGAGGCAGACAAAATATCCAGGTACATATGGTACAAAAGGTGAATTCAATGCAAAAGTTCAGATAGTGTCCGAAGCGGTCTGCCATGCTTAAAAAAACATTGATTTTTTCTTAATCATACTCCGATAACATACAACATACCACAAAATCAAACCTATACTATCCCAGCTTTTGCACGATTTGATATGTAATTTTATTGGACTAGTTGTCGAGCATAATGTATCCCCTTGCAGGAGCCCTAATCTAAATCTTACGTTTCTCTTCATAGAGGGAAGTAAATGGCAACAACAGCTAGATGAAGCACTATAGTTCAATTCTTTTATCTTGGCGGTTCGCGCATGCCCGCCCAGACGTGGGAGATTGCTGCGTTGCCAGTTGCATGCACCAAGAGAAGCAGTGCCATAGTATAGTTCGCAAACCTATGTTTAGGGGGGAGCATGCAGTTTATGAAGTAAAGCCACCATGGCCGCATCAACCCTTTCGCTGCTACAGAGACGTGCTCCCCACATTCTGCGCTGTGCGCGATTTTGTCATCACTGCTTTGCTCGCCTGTGCAAACACATGGTGTTTCGACTGCTTTGACACACTTTATCATTCAATTTCACAGAAACTATTTGGCTCAAAAATATGATTTTTACACATCTTCTTGACTGATACCTTCCCCCCATAAATGACTTAATTTTGTTTCGATGTTCAATGCAGTTATTGTGCAGCATTAGATGTAGTAAACCATTGCATGAAAGTTTGAAGAGTTTGCAGAGGTAAAAGTCCATAGCGTGTACTTTCTGTATGGTCGATTTTAGTTGCCACTAGAAATTTAAAAAAATTACATTCAAATGAATAAAATTAATGAAGTAAGAGACTTCAATATTATTTTTAAATAAAGAAAATATTAGGCACCAAAGAAGGTTTGAACTCTGAACCTTTCGCTTAGCAGCCATACACTATAACCATTACGCTAACACAGCTCATCATTTATTAGAACTCATGGAGGTCTTCAAAATATAATGCAAAACACCGACAAACACTGTTGGTATGACTATGAATTACTCATGTTTTGTCGAAGTACAATAGGAAATGAACAATTACCGCTGTTCTTTATTGCGAAAAAGTGGTTAGTGAGAATGATACAAACACCTTTCCTTGCTATCGCCTGAATTAGGAGGCTTATTGCTTGTTTGGTTTAATTAATTAATAGAATATGAAACAGTTGGTATAAAGAATGCTTTTTCCAAACTTTCTATAAAAGAAAGTCTGCTATCAAGATATTGCTTTTGTTCAATTACTTTATTTGTGACTGAATGTTTCTAAAACTGAAGACACTTGTCTGTGCTCTGCACTGTAGTCGAGCTCTGGCAACGTCGTTCTCTGTTCGTTGGCTGACTGTGTTTTGTGATGTCAGATGTGCAGAACGAACCTAAACTCAGCCGCCGTCGTAAATGACGCTGACTTCAGTGGCCATGATAACAGATGATTTTCAACCGCTTTCAGTCATCGAGGACACTGGTTTTCCATGTTTTGTTTCACTGTCGGACCCACAATACTCGATACCAAATCGAAAAAAGTTGCGCCTCGTGATGGAGGACGATTACCATAAACAGAAAGAGGCTGTAAACTTGGCCATGGAACACTCTACTTTTGTTTCTTTAATGACCGATATTTGGACCTCACTCAATAGTGAGGCATATATTGCTGTAACTGGTCATTTAATTAACAATAATTGGTGCCTGAAAGCTTTAGCTCTCGAGACATTCCATTTCCCGGAAAAGCATACAGCGCTAAATATTAGTGAGGCATTAGATAACGTGATTTCAAAATGGAACATTGAAAACAAAGTTGTAAGCATCACAACTGACAATGCCAGTAACATGACAGCAGCCGTACAACTTATTGACAGTGGCAACATTTATATGCAACATGTGCCTTGTTTAGCACACACCATCAATTTAGTTGTGAAAAGTTCTTTGAACAGCAACAGTGAGCTCTGCATAATGTGGGAAAAGGCCAGAGAAATTGTTAGCCTTTTTAAAACATGTTGCAATGCTAATGAAAAACTCCATGAGATCCAGGATCTAATGAAAAAACCTGTTCATAAATTGATTCAGGAAACTGAAACCCAATGGAACAATATGTTTTATATGCTACAACGTCTAGTGCAGCAAAAGAAATGCAGTGCAGCCTGTTTATCATTTTAATATTCAGGTGTAGAGAACCTCACAGCTGACGAGTGGCGAATTTTGAACTAATGTTTAAGTTTACTGGAGTCATTTGAAGTGGTAACAAGTGAAATTTCAACTGAAAACTATACCTCTCTTTCGAAGGCTATTCCAATAATCAGACAGCTAATCCTAACCATATGCAATGGGAAGTGGGCTACCACGACAGCACAAGAGCTAGAGCAACATCTGCACAACTCACTAATATCCTGGCTACAATTAATAGAAACAAACAAAGTACATGCCTTTGCCACAGGTCTTGACCCAAGATTCTAAACGTTACCATTTACGAATCTCATTCATTCAAAACATGCCGTTGCAAGCCTAATTGCAGAGTGCACAAACGTGGTAGAGACCGTACAATCTAATCATTTGCCTGCTAATGACACTAGCCATGAGTACCATTTCATACAAAATGCAAGGAGTTCCTTATGGGCTTCTTTCGATGAAGAGGTTTCCAGTAAAAATCTAATGAAAAGCAGTTGTGATAGCATAGACCTGAAGGTACAACAATATTTGGAAGAACCGTACCTATAACGCACAGATAATCCTTTACACTATTGGAAAAAAAATGAAAACAATTACCCAGGTCTAGCTGTCGTGGCAAAAAAATGTCTTGTAATACCTGCAACTTCTGTTCCCAGTGAAAGAATATTTTCGAAAACAGGACTACTTACAAACAAACAAAGAAGCAGACTAAAAGGCCAATTGGTTAATAAGATCATATTTCTAAACAAAAATTGACGGCAGTGCAGCAATGGGATGTAAAAATGCCTTCTGCTGAACAATTTTTGTTTCCCTTCTTTCTTCAGTAAGGTCTAGATTGGTTTTTATGTTATGTACAGCTGTGTGTTCTAGAGAAATCTTGTTGGATTTACTAGTGATCAATTTAGGAAAGGAAGGTGAGCGCACATTGGAAGTGAAGAATTCTTATAAGGTAACCAGTGGATGTCTGTGGAAGGGGGAAGGGGAGGAGGTTCACCGTTGTTGGGGTGTTGGGACAGTTTAACACATTTTTTTTTTGGGGGGGGAGGGAGGATTTGATTGGCAGCTGCAGTGGGATATGTGGGAAAGAACTGTTTCCACTGCATAGAAAGGTAAAGGAAAGAAGGCCCTTTGCAAGTTAAGTATTGTTGAATTTAGGTTTTTGGCTAGAGGGGAAGCCTTTTGAAAGTGCTGAGACTTCTGCAGGGGTCAGAGTTTTGGCAGACATGTTGCCATCTGTGTTATGGACCCTTCTCTCTTCAGTCAACACCACTCCATCCCCATCTCCAGATCATCTGCTTCCTTCTGCCTGCACCACAAGCCGCCCCCCCCCCCCCCCCCCCCCATGGAGGCACTCTCTCTCCTCCTCCCTCTCTCTCCCTCCTTCTCTCTCTCCCTCCCTTGCTCCCCCTTGTCTCTCTCTCTCACCCTCCCTCTCTCTCCCTTCCTCCCTCCCTCCCTCCCTCCCTCTCTCCCCCTTTTTTCCACCCCTCCCCCTTACCATCTCCCCTGTTTCTCTCTGTCTCCCTCTTGATCACCTCCTTCCTCTCCCTTTTTCCCTTCTCTCTCCCATCCTCTTCCTTTCTCTGTCCTTTATATGCTCTATGCTCTGAATCCCTTTTCTGTTATTCGGCAGCTGTGCTGAGTCATCTGCAGAAGATCTACCCCCCTCCTTGCCCCAAGCATCCGTCCCGACCCTGTACCTTTTCCCCACCTCCATCTGTCCAGGCAGTTGTTGTCAATAATCGATAGTCAATAATCACCTTTGCCGCAACCACAAATCCACAAATGTGTCTGTTTGGGTGTCTGTGTGGTTGTATGTTTGTATGTGTGTGCTCTTGGAAAAAAAAAGGTTGCCTCTCCTTATTTAAGTATTTTTCCATTCTGGAGGTTCTATGATTATGTGTTATCAAGCTGAATTGAGGTCTCCAGCAGCAGCATGTTGTCACAGGAGGACATCAAATGTAATAGCACCAATACCCACAGAATTGTTTCAACAACCTTAACCAGTAATTACTTTATTTCAGTAGTTTATTATTGAATTGTAGCACACTTTCTCATTTATGCCCAACTTTGAGTGTACCCTGTACCTTCACATATGCTGGCCCCATAAATGAGTAAGTGTGAGAACGATTTATCTACTTAAGTAATCAATAAGCTGATGCAAGACCACAGCCACTTAGTCACCTAGTTCATACCACATCATGACATAACTTATTGAACATTAAGTATACGTAAAATCTTGTCAGTCAATAACCTGGAATAAAGGTCCTACAAGGCTAATTAAAATAACTCAGACTCTCACTTTGGGAATACTTCGAATATAACAAGAATCTATTGGAAAGGAGCTTTTCTTCAGTGCTAATACCATACACTGGTGAGCAAAAAGGATGAAAGTAACTTACACGTGATGTGTCATCGTCAAGTAACATAGCTTGGTGAAACTTGGACCATGCATAACAAGAAATGCTACAGTACACTACACTACATACAGAAGGTAACAGAAAGAAATAAGCAATCTGATGAACATAAATGAGACTTATTTTTAAAGATAATAATTACAGTAAAATCATTGTGATGGTCCCCTGGACATTACAAAAGGTAAGACATGGTACTTGATAGGGTTTTTGTTCACCATGGATGGAAATGCTCTGAAATGTGCTCCCAGGCTGGCCATGATGTTGATAAGTTCATATTGTAGAGCATTTCATTCCCCCACCAGCACTGTTGTCACCTGATAGGATCATTGGTGCATGTGGACATGCTGCAAATACATTTCCCCAATGCATCCCATACATGTTCAGTGGGATTTAAGTTGGGGTAATGGGCAGGCAAGTCCAGTTGCTGAGGATCCTCTCATTCCAATAGCTCCTCAACCTGCACAGTTTGATGTGGCCATCAATTTTATGTGGCCACCAATCAGTGTCAAATCACGAAAAGGTTTAAAACCAATAGGCCAGAAACTAAGATTCAAGCTGGGAAACAAACTCAAATTACGAAATGGTTCAAGCCAAAAAGAAATGAAGCACAAATTTTGCAAGCTCCAAAAATACTGGAAGACAAACAAGCTGCTGTACGTGTGTCATCCAGAACAAGGAAAGCTCCAGAGAGGAACAGTGATTTTTTATGCCTGGCACCAGGGAAATCACTTCAGCACCATCCAGATCCAGTGCCATCAAGAATGTAACTATGGATGTAAGTACACAATATCAAAGTGACAAAGAAATGTACAAGCCCACTGAGCAAGCTGATCAGCTGCTACAGATGAATCCAGACCTACTCTTTTGTGAGGATGGCTCATTATTAAATATTAGATCTTTAGAAAATAAAACTGATGATCTTAGTAGTAACTATATAATGCATTGTAATATAAATGGTTTAAGTGCTGAATACTCATGTGACAGAAGCTCTAAGTTAGATGAGCTACAAGTTTTTTATCTGAATTTCTAAATGTTAATGTAATTTGTTTAAATGAACACCGGCTTAGTAGTGAGACCATAAAAATCTTAAATAAAATTGAAAACTTCAAGGTAGCTACCAGCTTTGGTAGGATAAATAAGTCATGAGGAGGTTCATGCACACTCATTCATTCTGATTTAGATTACCATGTAAGATGTGACTTCAGTTGTTTTAATGAAGAATGTTGAGGGTTGCTGTGTTGAGTTAAAGGACTTAAATGTTGTTATAATATCAATTTATAGAATCCCAGGGAAGGTGACAACATGAGCATTTCCTACGTAAATTTCAGAGTTTGTTAGACTACCTCAGTAAAGAAGAGAGGAACAAAATTGTAGTTGCTGCTGATTTCAACATCAATGTGTTGAATGAAACATGTGAGGTATTAAAATTTACAGACTTAATAAAAAATATGACTTCAAATTAAATTTTTCTGAATCTACAAGAGAAAATGCTCTGTCAGCTACATGAATTGACAATATTTTAACAAATTACATATTTGAAGATGGATATAAATTTTGTCTATATCTAGGAATTTCTTACATTCAGAATTCTTCATTGAGCTACCCAGAGCAGGCAGAGAAGTCCCATGTAAAAAAGCTTATGTAAAAAGGATCTTCACCCAAGAAACTTTGACTCTGTTCCATGATAAGCTGAAGGAGACAAAATGGCACTTTGATAAAAATATTTCATGCACAGCAAATTTTGAAGCATTTCTAAGGGATTTTCTAAGTGTTTTCAATGAAATGTTTCCACAAAAAACTTATTTTAATAAAATGACAAAATTAAAATGGATCACTAAAGGTATAAAAATCCCCAGTGCTAAGAAAAGGCAGCTACATAAGGAACTAAGGCATAATAAAAAAATTGAATTTATTGAATATGTTAAACGATACAAAAGTACATTTAAGAAAGTTGTGAAAGCAGCAAAGCAAATGACAAATAATAAATTAATCTTAAAACATGAGAATAAATCAAAGGCAGTGTGGTCAGTTGTAAAACATGAATTAGGTATCAAAGCCTCTAGACATGGTGTTAGTACAATTAAGCTTGAAGACGAGATTATTGTAAGTCCGGCTCAAATTTCAGAATGCTTCAATGAGTTCTTCATTAATGTAGTGAAACCAGAGGTTAATGTTACAGATTATGAGAACAATGTATGTTCCTTTGGACTAAATCTTAATTCTGAATGCCTCACAAAATTCAAAACAGTTTTAACAATAGATGTAGAAAAAATTATATTAAAACTAAAAAACAAAAATTCTGCAGGTTGGAATGGAGTACCACCAAAAGTTCTTAAATGTGTGTGTAAAATAATAGGATACCCACTATCTAAAATAATAAACCAATCCTTTGAACAAGGAAGCTTCCCAGAGGTGCTGAAGTATGCAGAAGTAAAACCGTTGCTCAAAAAAGGGCCAAGAGAGGATATGGAGAATTATCATCCCATATCTCTCTCCTTCAAGTCCTATCAAAAATATTTGAAAATGCTGCTGCTATGCAGATTCGAAATTTTATGGAGAAATATGATATTATTATGGAAATCCAATTTGGTTTCCAGCGTGTCAAAAGTACTACTGATGCAATTAACAAGTTTATCGACAAGATCAGCAAATCATAAGACAACCATAATAAAGTTACAGGAATCTTTTGCGATCTCACAAAAGCCTTTGACTTTGTAAATCATGCACTGCTCATCTATAAGCTTGACAAGTATGGGATCAAGGGTAATGTTCTAAATTGAGTTACTTCATTCTTATCAAATAGGAAACAAAGAGTGATTGTCTCATAAAATGCAGCAAAGCAAATTACTATTCAAAATGGAAAACAGTGGCCCAAGGTGTCCCTCAAGGCTCGATTCTAGGGCCTATTTTGGTTTTGTTCTATGTTAATGATTTACCAAACAATATAAATGCTCCATCGATTTTATTTGCAGATGACACATCTGTATTAATCGAAATCCAGGAGCCAGAAAACATCCCTCTTTACATAATAAACACAATGAACAAACTAGAAACATGGTTTCAACTGAATGGATTAAGACTGAACATCCACAAAACCCACATGGTCCAGTTCAGAATAAAACAGTCAAAGCCCCAAGAAATGAAAATAGCTCATAAAAATCAGGATATAAAAGAAGTAGATTCTGTGAAGTTTTTAGGGTTAAACCTAGATAAAAATTTAAATTGGAATAAACATGTTGACTACCTGTTAAACAAATTATGTAGCTTTGCATTTGCTATGCAAATATTAGCTGATGCAACACATGTGAATCCAAGAAAATTGCCTACCACAGATACTTTCAATCAATTGTAAGGTATGGTATTATTTTTTGGGGAAATTCAAGCAATATATTGTGCATACTAAAATTACAGAAAAGAATAATAAGGAACATGTGTACTGCCCGTCCAAGGACATCATGTCGCCCACTATTTGAAAAACAACAGTTATTAACAGTTCCCTCCTTATACATCTATGATATTATCATCTCTCTGCATAGCAATTTAGAGTTATTCGAGAAAAACTGTTTCAATCACTCTTATAACACAAGAAACAAAGACAATTTTGTGCTTCCCACTCATCGCTTAAACCTATATGCGCAGTCTCCTGAGTATATGGCAATGAAAATTCAAGCTAAAAGGAAAGAATGTTCTGAGTATGGACCTAGAGACACTGAAAACAAAGTTATATGATATACTTTTCAAACCCTGCTACTACACTGTTGAGTAGTTCGTGAAGGATGAACTGAACATTTGAGCAGGATAAATTTACATATAGTCTTGTGTGTATATGTAGCTGTCCTTCACAAAAGGGAGGAAAGAAAAATAAAAGTTTATATTAATGTTAAAATTCTTTGTAACAATTAGGCCTAAGTTGTGTTATCCATTTTTTTGACGTGTCTCCTGTACACTAATCATATGATTAGAAATTGTATGTTATGAGATGAATAAAACACTATTCACTAATCACTATTGTCATCCATAAAAATGAACTCAGGATTTATTGCACCCTTTGAAAAGACAGACTTGGGGAAGGAGTACAGCGTAGTAACAATACTGATCAGTGTGTGTACTGTGTTCCAAGGTATGGAGGTCAGTACCTTCATGCAACTTTATGCTTCCTCACAACATGATGCCTGGACCACAGAAACGATAATGTTCAATAGTGTTCCTGGGTACACTATGTTTTCCCCCCCTCTCACTATGTGAGGGTACATAAAAAATCGTTACTCAGACAGGATTTACTCATATCCAAGAACAGCATATGACTTCACTCCTCATTAGTCCAGTCACTATAGTCTGGGTACCATTGCAGTCAGTGCTGCTGATGTATTGGTGTCGGTACAACACAATGTGCTGGTCATCAGACAGAATGTGATTGTCACACACTTTTGCTGTTGCTGTGCCACTGTCCAGGTGAGATTCTGTGCCTTGTAGTCTTGTTGACTGTGGCTGCAATTGGACTCACTATTTGATGTGAAGCCTTTATTGCCTGTTGCACAAAGTAGTGGACACCTGCCACTGTAGTTGACTGTGGTTGACAAAATCCTCTCCTTTGCACTGAAGTGCCTGTGGTTCAAAGTACTCCCTACGCACAGGAAACAATGCTGTGAGCAATAGCAAACCCCAGGCTACGCTTGTCACACTTCATCCTTCTTCCAGCTTCCCAATATTTCTTTTCTATGTGATGTCATCCAGACATTGTGTCTGGACCATGTTGCAATGAGGAATACCACCACAGTGCTCTGTAACCTACCTGCTGATTGTCACACACTTTTTTAGCCTGTATCTTCTCCTGCCTTATGTTGCAGGGTGAGCCCCATTTGGTGCTATCGTCATGGTGACCTCACACCATGTGAGATCCAATTTCTGGTGCACAACTTGAAGAATTCTGGCAACAACCTCTCCCATCCTCTTTTATTTCCAAGAAGTTATGTTACTTTACCTGTCTCATCTGCAAGTATACAGAGAGGTGTATATACACTTATATTGTAGTCTACAGTCCAGAGACTATTTTGATGCAACTCTCCATGCTTCTCTCTCCTGTGCAAGCCTCTTCATCTCCGAATGAATACCGCAACCTGCATCCTTCTGAATCTGCATAGTGCTCTACGATTTTTGCCCTCCACGCTTCCCACCAATACTAAATTGGTGATTCCTTGATGCCTCAGAATGTGTCCTACCAACCGATCCCTTCATCTAGTCAAGTTGTCCCATGAATCCCTCTTCTCCCCAATTCTATTCAGTACCTCCTCATTAGTTACATGATCTACCCAATAATTTTCATCATTCTTCTGTAGCACCACATTTCAAAAGCTTCTATTCTCTTCTTGTCTAAGTCTACAAATGCTATAAACATAGGCTTGCCTTTCCTTAAGCTATCTTCTATGAGAAGTTGTAGGGTCAGTATTGCCTCGCATCTTCGTACATTTCTCCAGTATCCAAACTGATCTTCAATGACGTCCACTTGTACCAGTTTTTCTATTCTTCTGTAACGGATTTGTGTTAGTATTTTGCAGCCGTGACTTATGATAGTTCAGTAATTTTCACACCTGTCAGCACCTGCTTTCTTTGGAATTGAAATTGTTACTTTCTTATTGAAGTCTGCGGGGATTTCACCTGTCTCAAACATCTTGCTTGCCAGATGGAAGAGTTTTGTCATGACTGGCTCTCCCAAGCTATCAGCATTAATAATGGAATACTGTCTTCTGCTGGGGCCTTGTTTCAACTTAGGTCTTTCACTGCTTTGTCAAATTCTTCATACAGTATCATATCTCCCTTCTCCTCTTCCTCTCTCTCCTCTTCCATTTCCATAATATTTCCCTCAAGTACATCTCCCTTGTAAGATCCTCTAGATACTCCATCCATTTTTCTGCTTTGTCTTCTTTGCTTAGGACTGGTTTTCCATCTGAGCTCTTGATATTCATACAGATCGTTCTCTTTTCTCCAAAAGTTTACTTAATTGTCCTGTAGTATCTATCTTACTCCTAGCGACATAGCTTCTACATCCTCAAATTTGTCCTCTAGCCATTTCTGCATAGCCATTTTGCACTTCCTGTCGATCTCATTTTTCAGACATTTGTATTCACCTTCACCTGCTTTATTTATTGCGTTTTTGTATTTTCTTCTTTCATTGATTAAATTCAATATCTCTTGTGTTACCCAAGGATTTCTACTAGGCCTCATCTTTTTACCTACATGATCCTCTGCTACCTTCACTATTTGATCTCTCAAAGCTAACCATTCTTCTTCTACTGTATTCCTTTCTCCTGTTCTTGTCAATTGTCCCCTCCCTCTGTAACCCTCTACAACCTCTGGTTCTTTCAGTTTATCTAGGTCCCCTCCTTAAATTCCTTCCTTTTTGCAGTTTCTTCAATTTTAATCTGCACTTCATAACCAATAAATTGAGGTCAGAGGCCACATCTGCCCCTAGAAATGTCTTACAACTTATAATCTGGTTCCTAAATCTGTGTCTTACAATTATACAATCAATCTGAAACCTTTCAGTGTTTCCAGGTCTCTTCCATATACAAACTTTTTTCATTATTCTTAAACCAAGTGTTAGCTGTGATTAAATTATGCTCTGTGCAAAATTCTAGCAGGCAGCTTCCTCTTTCATTCCTTTCCCTCAGACCACTACTTTTCCTTCTCTTCCTTTTCCTACTATCGAATTCCAGTCCCACATGACAATCAATTTTTCAGCTCCATTAGCTATCTGAAAAATTTCTTTTATCTCCTCAATCTCTGTGGAGTTAGTTGGCATATAAACTTGTACTACTGTGATGGGTGTGGGCTTCATGTCTATCTTGGCTACAATAATGCATTCACTATGCTGTTGTAACTCATCTGCATTCCTAATTTTTTAATCATTATTAAACCTACTGTTGCATTATGCTTAATTGAGTTTGTATTTATAACCCTGTATTCACCTGAGTAGAAGCCCTGTTTCTCCTGCCAATGAACTTCACTTTTTCCCACTATATCTGTTATCCCATTTATATATATCAAAAGGTCCTAATACCAAGGAGGAGTTGTGTGAGATGACCAGAGATTAGCATGTGTGTTTCTATGTCTGAAAGATGATATCTATTCAAATTTAGATGGAGCTGAATAAGAGTGGCACTAGTAGTGCCTCTGTGAGGATGCAAATCAGGTTTGCTTTAAATATGCGCTGCATTGGTCGTGAGTGTTAGTTACCTTTGAGACTGGGCATAGTGAGTTTATGGTAGTCAATGTGATGAAGACACCTTAATCAACAGCTCACTGTGTTTGAACGAGGTCATGAAATAGGGCTACGAGAAACTGATTCCTTCTGCAATAGTGCAGGTAGACATGGCAGGATTGTACCCACTGTACATGAGTGTTGGCAGCAGAAGTCGCACAAGGTACTTTCGCAAGAAGACCAGGCTTCAGATGGACACATGGCACTACCAAGAGGGATAACTGTCATATTAGACTTATGGATGTGATATATCATGTTGCTTCTGTAGCAGCAATTGTAGCAGCAGGGGCACCACAATGACACAACAAATCAGTTACTTCAATGACAGCTCCAAGTCAGAAACCCTGTAGCATGCAGTTCACTGATCCCAAACCATCACCATTTGTGACTTCACTGTTGTGCTGCCATTCATGAACAGCATTCAATGGGGTGTTTTGCAAAAGCATAACACTTTCCCACATACTGCTGAAGTAATTCAAAATTCTCCACAGTGTATTGACATGTTGCCTTCGCCTTCTCAAGCAGCAGATCTGTCTCCAGTTAAGAACATATGGGACATCATTGGACAACAGCTCCAGCTTCATCCACAAACAGCATTAATCATCCTTGTATTATGATTAGTTGCAACAGGCATTGAACTCCATCCCATAAACTGACATCCACCACCTGTATGACACTATACGTGTATGTCTGCATGCTTATATGCAACCTTCTGGCAATTACACCAATTATTAAGGTATCAGCATTTCACATTTGGATTGGCTTTCCTTGAACTTGTGAACTTGCAATGTCAAATCATTTAATGTTACCTAGACAAATGTATTCCCTAAATTTTATTACTCTACATTAATTATTTCTTGGTATTGGGACTTTTTTCACTTCATACTAGATATCATGCATACTTTTAGACAGTAGCAAAATAATACAGTCTTCTTATATGGAAATTGTTGTCTCACTCAAAGTGCGTTTAGTGAAACGTAACCACTTTGATGCATCTACCATATTTATGCATATCAATCACCATGCAAATAGCTCATTACTTATTTTACTTATTTATTTATTTATTGTTCCGTTGGGACCAAATTAAGGAGAAGTCTCCATGGTCATGGAACGAGTCAATACATGAAACTATAACATGATAGTAGAAACAGATAAAATGAAATATAAAAAACATATTCAGGTGACAAGTCATAAGTTTAAATAAAGAAAATCAACAATGTAACACTGGAATTTGCTCAATTTTTTAGCTCTTCCAGGAGCTCCTCAACAGAATGGAAGGAGTGAGCCATGAGGAAACTCTCCAGTTTAGACTTAAAAGAGTTTGGGCTACTGCTAAAATTTTTGAGTTCTTGTGGTAGCTTATTGAAAATAGATGCAGCAGAATACTGCACTCCTTCCTGCACAAGAGTCAAGGAAGTGCATTCCACATGCAGATTTGATTTCTGCCTAGTATTAACTGAGTGAAAGCTGCTAATTCTTGGGAATAGGCTAATATTGCTAACAACAAATGACATTAAAGAAAATGTATACTGTGAGGGCAATGTCAGAATTCCCAGACTATTGAATAGGGGTCGACAAGAGGTTCTCAAACTTACACCACATATAGCTTGAACAGCCCATTTTTGAGCCAAAAATACCCTTTTTGAATCAGAAGAATTACTCCAAAAAATAATACCAATACGACATAAGCGTATGAAAATATGCAAAGTAGACTACTTTTCGTGTTGAACTGTCACTTATTTCAGATACTGTTCTAATGGTAAATAAAGCAGCATTTAGTTTCTGAACAAGATCCTGGACATGGGCTTTCCACAACAGCTTACTATCTATCCAAACACCTAGGAACTTGAACTGTTCTGTCTCGCTTATAATCTGACCATTCTGTCTGATCAAAATATCGGTTCTTGTTGAATTGTGAGTTAGAAACTGCAAAAACTGAGTCTTACTGTGATTTAGCATCAAATCATTTTCCACAAGCCATGAACTTATTTCATGAACTACATTATTTGATACTGTTTCAATATTACACACAAGATCCTTCTCTACCAAGCTGGTGTCATCAGCAAATAGAAATATTTTTGAATCATCTTTAATACTAGAAGGCATATCATTTATATAAATAAGAAACAGCAGTGGCCCCAGCATTGACCCTTGGGGAACGCCCCACTTAACAGTGCCCCTTTGGGACTGAACATCTCAACCACTCTCAATATTGCTGAGAATTACCTTCTGCTTTCTGTTCTTAAAGTAAGAGGCGAACCAGTTGTAAGCTACTCCCCTTACTCCATAATGGTCCAATTTCTGCAGTAATATTTTGTGGTCAACACAGTGAAAAGCCTTCGTTATATCAATCCATCCAAAACCTCACAGAGAAGGGAGAATATAGCATTTTCAGTTGTTAAACCATTTCTAAAACCAAACTACATTTCACAGCAAATTATGTGAATTTAAATGCTCCATTAACTTTGTATATACAACCTTCTTGATAACTTCAGCAAACACTAATGGCATTGAAATATGTCTAAAATTGTCAACATTATACCTGTCTCCCTTTTTATAAAGTGGCTTCACTACCGAGTACTTTAATCCGTCAGGAAACCGACCACTGCTAAAGGAAAAGTTACAGATATGCTAAGTACTGGGATAACATACATAGAACAATACTTCAGTATTTTGCTAGATACCTTGTCATTTCCATGAGAGTTCTTGGTCTTTAGTGATTTAATTATTAACTCAATTTCCCTCTTGTCAGTATCATGGAGAAGCATTTCAGGTAACAGTCTGGGAACACTTTTTCTAAGAGCGCTATATGATTCCCTGTTGGGGCTAGGTTTCTATTTAGTTCACCTGCTATATTCAGAAACTGATTATTAAATACTGTACATGTATGCAACTTATCAATAACATGGACATTCCCACTATGCACTGATTGTATATCCTTGACCTGTCTCTGCAGACCAGCCACTTCCTTTACGACTGACCATATGGTTTTAATTTTATCCTGAGACTTAGCTATTCTATCTGCATACCACATACTTTTTGCCTTCCTAATAACATTTTTAAGCACCTTACAATACTGTTTGTAATGGGCTGCTGCATTTAGATTTTGCCTGTTCCTAACGTTTTTATGTAATTGCCCCTTTGTTCTACAAGATATTCTTATCCCTCTAGTCAGCCACTCAAGCTGCCTGTTTGTGCTAGTACCCTGTTTTGAATGTTCTAACGGAAAGCAACTTTCAAAGAGCACGAGAAAAGTCTTGAGAAAAGCATTATATTTATCACCTACTGTATCAGTGCTATAAACATCTTGCCACTCTTGTTCCTTGATAAGGTTTACAAAGGTCTCTGCAGCAATTGGATCAGCTTTCCTAAACAGTTGATAACTATATTTAACATGTGCTGCAGCGCAAAAATCTTTTAGAGTTAAAATTTTTGCATCATGATTTGAAAGGCCATTCACCTTTTTGCTAACAGAATGCCCTTCTAGTAATGACACTAATGAGAGATTCAGCTACTTATAGATATGTCTTACAGTGTCAACATCTGAGCATTATGTTCATTCCAATCTGACTGTTGCACAGGTTTTGTGAATACTGATTTCCACTACTACTCTAAACACTGATTCTATCTCTGTATAGGTTTCAGAAAGATGTGTTTGAAAATCATGCTGAGCTACATTAAAGAGAAACTTGCTTCGTAATAATCTGTTCCATTTGAATCACTCATTTCATTTAAAAATTTAATGACAAAGTAAGTTTATAGTATACTTTGATAGGCAGGATTTCCCCTCCATTTAATAGGTGATAGGATTCTCCCTTCGTTTTTCATCAACTACATATATCCTTACTTGGCTTTTAAAGCCATACTTACAGTTAATTGTTTTCATTATAATTTCTTGCAATATGTAGAGAAACATTTAAATTTAACTTAAACAGAAATGTAACTTTGAAACAAAAATAGTGAATTTGTTTGTTGAGCTGTAGGAGTCATTGATAGTATGTTGTGAATAAAGATAACTGTTTTATACTTTTTTGTTTCTGAAATTATGTGTTCACTTGTCATCACACTACATTAAACCTTGCAACTTTTATCACTGTATCATCTTTCTGAATCCTTAACATCACCATTTGGTGTGTCCTGTAACATGCTGTTCCTTTTGTACTAAAAATGGTTTACAAACCAATTAAGCACATTACTCACTAAAGTGTGTGTATCTATATTGGCAGAAGAGTTTCTCTGTATTTTGGTTAAATAAAAATGTGAGGGTGCATTCGGAATGAGCTCCTATCTCATGGTTAAACTGTTACAGATTAAGTGTTTATAATTCATCAGGCTGACCATAACAATCTAAGAAGCAAATTTTGGTGTACCTGTGTATAGGACAATGCAAAAGACTTCAAAGAATTTTGTGACTTACAGGAGTGCCTTATGAGCTAACAGATTTCTAATTTCTGAGTTCCACTTTGAGCTATAGAAGTAGATGTTTTCTATTACTGTTTAGCATTTACTGAAATTTACTGAAAATTATTACTGTAAATGGTTTATGATTGATAGTACAGGGTGGCATATGGGAGACAGACACTTTTTAAATAAGAATACTTTGTCAATCTTAAAATTAATGTATGTGTATCAACATTAAATCCAAGCTTACTACTTACCTTTTAATGTAAGCCAGAATTATTTGTGAAAAATAATGATGTCAAGCTGATGTCCATTGTTTCAAATGCACATTTCCCCAAATCCTCCTTCACACAGACCATTGTCTCTTCAGAGATGGCAGCAATTTCTTGAATGATTGCATTCTTCAGCTGGTCAAAATTTCTTAGTTTGTGGTTAAAGACATAGCTCTTGATGTATTGCCACAGAAAAGAGTCACCCGCCAATAAGTCTAAGAGATCTGGGAGGCCAAGAAACATTGCCAAAATGTTAGATAATCTGTCCAGGAAACATGTCGAAGAAATGCCATTGAAGTGTTCATGGTGTGTGATGTATGGCCTTCCTGTTAGACCCAAACACATTTTAAAGTGATTCTTCACTGTCTCAGTTTTGGTTTCAAGGATGTTTCAAGCATATGAAAGTACTGAGTGGAATTATCAGAGACTGTGGCTCGGTTTTCTTTGTGAAAAAAAAGAAGAAAAAATCGTCCAATAATGATGAAAGAGGCAAGAGCACACCAGACTCTGACTTTTTTGGCAGTGTAAAGGACACTGGTGGATAAGATGTGGATGCTCAGAAGCCCAGTAATGCAGATTCTGTTTTAAATGAAAATTATCTTCATCACTCATCAATAAAACCACATTATCACTTAAAATCACTTTTATCCTACAAGCAAAGTCTTCAGGTACAGCAAAATCATTTGGCTTTGTTTTTGCATAATAATGGAATTTTAATGTATGCAAAATTCATCTAAGAAATTCACATCTGATTCCTGGCTCACTAGCGTGACATCTAGCTGGTCATACTGGACTTCTGACTATCACTTTACTGGGCATCTGGCATCATTGCACCATGTCTTAGGCTTGTATGCTTCTTATCCATTATTTTCCCAGTGAAGTGTTCCACCCATCTGTGGCCTGTGTTATGGCTCAGAACAACTCTGTGTTGATTGAGATTAAACTGTATACAAAACATTTTCTGCCTAGTTGTAAAAGACTGTCGTAGATGAATAAACGGTATTGCAAGTCCCACTGCTCCATTGTAATTGAAACAGCATCTTGTGTGGAAAGGAACCATCCCCACCATGATGTTTTCCCATCACCGCATTCTCAGAACTATGCAGTTCAAAGCTGACTGTCTTCTGTGTGTCACCCTGTACCACTACTAACACTTCTTCTTCCATAAAACATGTAGTTTGTCAAATCTGTAGTTTTGCTCCAGAAAGGTGACACTTGTGACAAAAGAAAATGAACAGACATAAAATTATTGAATCCTAAACTCACATTCAATTGAGTTGTGTGATTAGCCATGAATTGGGTTATTACATTTTAGCTTTTTATACACCTCACTATTTACTGGGTGTATAGTTTTCCTTTGTTATTGGTCATTAATGTCAGTATCTTCAGTGTAAAGTAATAAGCTGATCACCTAAAGTTTTAGTGTTTTAACAGGTGTATCTCTGGAAAAAACTTATATTTCTGGGTTTGAATTGTAAGCTTTGTATTTGTGGTGTTTTACTTATTTGCTAAGCCATCAAACTGCATCTCAGCAAAGTGTATTTTTTGTGTTTTGTAACTGTCTTTTTAGATATAGTTATTTTCAGATGTTATTGACAATGGGACTTTGATATTTGGTGTTAACCAACTGAAATTGTACTTCATGTATGTTGTCAGTAAGATGCCAACACTACCATAGTACACAAATCACTCCGACAAAAATACAAATTCACAGTTGTCCTTTAGATTGATTTATCTGTGAAATCATTGCTTGCACTGTAGTGTAATCTGTCTAATACTTCAAAATAACACATCTACAGTACAGTCCTGAAACTTGAATTTCACTGAAGCAGAATCTGTGTAGCACTCTTGCAAACAGAATTTACTGGATGTTATATGACCAAGGACACTTTTTTAGGATTTTTGTTGCTCATATTCATTAAGATAACCATCAGCAATGTTATTAGATTCCATTTAATACTCTGATATTCTTCTTTCAGTTTTTCAAGGGTGTGGCAGTATCAGGTGCTTGGATATGTTTGGATAACTATAACACAATTGCTGTAGAAGTAATATCTGTTCTGGCTCAGCACACAAGTGCAGTAATCCATGCTCTTCAATCAAATATGAAAGCAGTAATTTTTGAAGGTCTTGAACTTCCTTTGAAAACCACTGGATTTCTGTGCATTACTGTGGATGTACAGTGTGAAACATGCTCTGCATTACCTGCAAACTTGAGGGTATTGTATGATTTGTAATGCCTCATATTAACTTTTGGTATCTGAGATTTGTAAATAAGTGTCTATGAAAAATTGTAATTGTAATTTATGTTCTTATCTTTGCAGTAAACTAATGAATACCTTTACAGGTTTCACACATAGCTGTATAATTTATGTTGTTGGAGTGTGAATTATTTGTTTCTTGTAATTTTCAGTCACAAATAATTTATAATAATAGAGTACTTGAAGACTGTGAAGCATACAGCTCAAATTTCATAAGAAGATATTCAAGTAACTTATGTTTTCAGTTTCATACTCCTTCCCAATGCTGTGCTGGTAGAAATTCATGAACACTGTTAAAGCCTTTTTGAAAAGATACAATGTTGTCTTCTTTGTCTGTCTGTGTTGTGAATTAGTTGAGTGGGGTACAGAGATCTTAATTTTTTACAAATGTATTAGTTGTAAATTAAGTGGAATAAATTTCCGTACATACTATAGCATCATTCATAGTTACGGTTGTGAACTAACAGCATTTGTTCACTTCTCAGTCCTTTCCTTAATACTCGAGAGAGAGAAATCTGAAACTGCAAAACATGAAGGTTTTCTACCATTCCTCATTTTCCTCTATTCATTGTGCTTGTAGCTTTGTTATCTGTTTTCAGTGATATTTGCTGAATTTATCTCTAAGATTCGTACATAACTTTTGTTTTATTTACATTTCCTTGTCTTGTATTGATCAGTTTTTTGCTTTGTCATCCCCATTGTTTCATCATGTTCTTTTTTCTGTTTCTGTTTATTTTTCTTATTTACATAGTATTCACAACATAAGTTAATATACACTTATGCATTGACCAAAATGCTATAGATGTATGTTTAGAAGTGAAAAAGTGCTTATTAGGGCATAGAAACTTTAGGTAATCAACATCACCGAAAAAATTATCTTAATAAAACTCATATGTATTCATTAGTGAACAACTGGTGACCTTAAAATTTAAAGATTGATGCTAGTGCTTTGTAGACACTCACTGCACTATTTGCTACAAGGTTATTGCAACAAGCAGATAACGTTTACGAAACCTCCAGGCGATCCATTAATGCATATCTGTTCTTTTATTGTCACATTGCATGAATCAAATTCCGTAGATCCATGGAAAGGGAACTCAGATTCAAAGATGTATGTTTTATGGTAAACTGACATTGGCAGCAGGAGAGTGATTTCTGAATTTCAGAAATGTAATCTTCTTACTAGAGAACTTTTATTTGCCGAGATCGCAATAAATACATACATAGAAAATTAGTTTCATCAATTTAAACTGCCATTTTCAAATTTGAAAAAGTAATAAAATTTTCTTTTTTAAATATTGAATCAGTCTAATAATCAATATTCTTTATGGAAAATCCAATATCACTATAACAAACAGAACATGCCAGAGGTGTTGAAGAAGATGCACCAGTGTAATACAATATACTGTGCAATAAAAAATTTGTGGTACAAACTCAGAAAATTTCTGACAAAATAAATGGACTGTAGGTTATTAGGGTGTAATACCAGATGGCAGCAGTCTTTTACACAGTAACATAGGACTACAATACATATATACTGCGCTTGTCTGTATTATACATCCAAAGATGACATTAGTCTAAAAATGGAATTGAAAACAATTGCAGCGCAGTTTCTTATGTTAAAAGACAGGAAATGACAGTGCTGATCAGCTGCGGCAAGAGTATAACTTAGGAGCATTGCAACA